>NW_027225530.1:22500-637500 GCF_041296235.1 Equus asinus
GGTGAAGGAGGGAAGACAGAACCTCCCGAGGCAAGTCGGCCGCCGGAGCACACACGGGGTCTCACCGCCAGGGGCCTCCAGCACCAGGGGCGGTCCCGCGGCGCCCAGAACGGCGACTGGCCCCGTCGCCCCGCGCGCAGCTCACGGGGGCTCGGCCCCGCCACGGCCAGGGCTCTCCCGCACACGGCGCCAGCGTCCCGCGCCGGGCGCCTGGCGCGCGGGCCCCACCCGACCGGAGCCGAGAGCACTTCGCCCGGGGCCACCACCGGCCTCGGTGGCCGGAGGCGACACCCGCACGGCGAGGCCCACTTCGGTCCCGGCCGGTGGGCGGCGCGGCCAGGCGTCTGCCCGGGCGGGGGAGCACCGGGGGCAGCGGGGAGCGCGGCGCGCGCCTCGACGGAGGGAGCACGGGCTCGCGGGAAGGCTCCCGGGGACGGCCTCGGGCGCGGACGGGCCACCAGGAAAACACACGCGGGATCCCACCGCCAACGACACGCGAGGGCGGTCCCACGACGCCTGGGACGCCGGCCGGCCTCAGCCACCCCTCGGCCTCCCGCGGGCCCGGCCCCACCGCCGGGGCCTACGTGAGGCGCCCCCGCCGCCGGGGGCCGCCCCGTCCACCCAGCCACCCGTCTGCCTGTCTGGTCTGCTCCGGGGCCCACGTCCCGAGGGAACGCGCCCGAGAGCGGCGGCGGCCCCCACCCATGCCCGCACGCCACCACCGGCTGCGGCTCGGGACGGGAGCGAGCGGAGAGCCAGCCGCTCGCGGCGGGGCGGAGCCCGGACGGGGCCGGGCCCTCTCCCCGCCCCAGCGCGCGACGGGAGAACCACGCGCACGCTCGCGCACACGCGCGGCCCCGCGCCCGACGACGGCCCGGCCGGGCGTGACCCTCCCCCGACTCGGAGGGGGGAGGCGCCGGCCGCGGTAGGCAAAGAGCAGCTCTGCCCACGCGCCACGGTGGTGGCGTCCGTGGCTACTACGCGCAAAGGAGGGGCGGCGGCTGGGGGGTCCGGTACCCCAAGGCACCCTCTCGGATCGCTAGAGAAGGCTTTCTCACCGAGGGCGTGTCGCCCCCGCCCATCGTCCGCCATCGGGCCCACCAAGGCGCTTACAGACACCATGGCCACGCAATGCAGGAGGGGTCTGCGGTAGAGGTAAGGCCTAGAGCAAGTCGGAGCGTCCGTGGTCAGGGCCGCGAGCCCGCGCTGCCCCGGGCTCGCCATCTCTGGCCACACTGGGCTTAGCTAGGGATCTACAAGGCCCCTGTGCGGCTCCCAAGTCAGTGCCTCCCCTCAGGCCGAGAGACCAAGGGAGGCAGAGACTGGGACGGAGGTGCCGATCAAACAGCACCTCCCAACCAAAGAGCCAGCGCCACGCCGCTGGCTCGGCCCGCCACGGTCACTCCCACACCCGCGGGGAAACCCCAGCAAGGGGAACGCGCGGGCACGCGCCCGAGCCTGCCCGCCCCCACACGGCACGCCGTGGGGGGCGACGAGGCACCCGTCCCCCCCGAGGGGGACGAGGGGCACGCCTCCCTTACCGACTCGACCCCCCCCGCTCCTCAGACACACCAGCGCAGCGGTTACCTGAGGAGGCCGACGGGAACAGGGAACGACACCGCCACTCGGCCTCGGGCGCCTGAGGGACGACCTGGAACGCTCCAGGGGCACCGCCAACGGCCTGGGGAACGCGCTCACGCGCCCGGGAAGGCGCGCGGCGCGGCGGCAACACGGCCCGCCCCACCGCGGGGAGGGCCGCCCGCGAGACACAGCCAAGAGGCACAGGCAGAGCATCCGCCGCGTCACGGAGACCCCGACACCGCCCACGCCACGAGGCACGGGGCGGGGGAGCGAGGTCGGGCCGGATTCCGCACCCCTGCCGCCTCCCACACGCCACTCGCAGCGGGGGAGAACGGGCGAGGGGACCCGCGGGCAGAGCGAGAAGAGCGGTCCCGTTCGCCATGAACGTCCGTCCCTCGTCTGGCACGGCTTAGGCCCGGCCCGGGAGAGCACAGCATCACCACATCGGTCGGCAGCATAACGCGAGGGACCCCCGAGCAAGGGAAGGCCGGCGAGGACAGCGAGCGGAGGAGCCTGCTTCAGCCTCACCGACCCCTCTCCTCCTCCAGCAAGCGCGGGCGACCACCCCAGGACGAGAACGCCTGACACGCACTGGCACGGAGCCGGTGGGATGGGGTAAGTCGCGACCGCACCCGGGTGCCGGCGGCAGGGAGTGCACGTGGTAGAGGACCCCGCGCCCCTAACCCCGCCGCCCTCGGGTACCAGAGACCGGAGGTGGCACCACGGTCGTGGGGGCGCCTGGAACGCACAAGAGCCGGCGCGCAGGCCCCAGCGGGCGGCTCAAGCGGCGGGGGTGGAAACGGGCGTCCGGTTCTCGGCCAGAGCCCGGAGCCCTCCCCGCACACGCATCCAGGCACCCGGAAGCTCTCGGGCGACTGTCACCCGAGCAGAGCGTGTCAGCACTTATCTGGCGGCACAAAACCACCCATTCGGGGGCAAGAATCGCCGCGCCCGGAGACGGGGCCCACCCACGGATCACCAGGGGAACCCCTGGATCACGGCCACGGCCACCAGACCCCAAGCACGACCCCATCGCCACCAGGCCCGGAGCTCCCGGGGCCATCTGGTCGACCCCAGAAGCGTGGCGGCAGGGGGAGCCGGGGACAGCCTCCCCGGGCCGCCCGCGCGGGCCGGGACCGGTCGGTCCCTCCCTCTGAGTCGCCGGGTCAGGACTTAGAAAAGAATTCCGCGGAGGCGCCTCCGGCGACCGGGCCCGGGGCGGGACCGTGGCTCCCGTCCCTCAGCCGGGGCTCCACCTACGCCTCGAGCCGGCCCCCTCCCGCCTCCGGACAAAGACGCGACCCGCGAAACTCGGAGAGAGAAGTCCGGTCCGACGGCCCGGACCCACCCCGGGCACGCGTCCGGGCCGGGGACGCCCTCCCCGGCCCGCCCTCGAGGGCTCCCGGGGCCGGTCCACGCTCTTCTCCAGGGCGGGACTTGGAAAAAAAAACTGCCACGGAGGAGGAGGCATCCGAGGACCGGGCCCGGTCCCCACCGCCAGAGCCGGTCGACTCGGAAGACCAGTGGGGAAAAGGCCAGCCCGGCGGCCGAGCCCGTCGCGCCCTCCACGGGCCTCCCCCGCAAGGCCCCGGCCGGTCGCCCACCTCCGGAGCGGGGCGCGGAAAGGGGATCGGCGACGCGGAAGGCCCGACCACCGGGCCGCCCTCGGGACGACGGCCGGGCACGGGACGAGCTCCCTCGCCCGTTCCCCCGCGGCGGCCCCCCACCCCCTCCCGGGGACGGAGGGGCACCGGCGGCTGCTGGTCGACCCGTCCGGGAGGCCCCACACCCCGGCCGGCACCGGGCGGCGCGGCGACAGCCACCTCCCTCAGTAGCCTGCACCTCCAATCTCCGGCGAGCGGGCGTCGCGCTCACGCCCCGGCGCCACCGGGCCAGATCCCGCCAGCGACGCCGGCCTCCCGGGACTCTGCCTCGGTCACCGCGGCCGAGTCCCGTCCCTTGGCCCGCGTCGCCGGAGCTCCGGAGGAAAGAGACGATATAAAAGCGGCCGCCAGGTGGCACCCGGCGACCGACGACCGCCTCAGCGGGACGGAGCCGGAGCGCGGGCCCGCCGGGGAGCACAGCCGGGCCGCCGGGCCGCCCGATCCCGTCCCGGAGCCCCCTCGGACCCAGCCTCCCGGCCCAGTGCGGCCCCGGGGCGTCCGCCCGCGGGCTCCCGGCCGCCAAGGCGCAGCCCCAGCCGCAGGAGGGGGACTCGGAAAAGGTTTCTCGGGCGATCACCGGGAAGGGGAAGGGGAGAGTTCCCCCCAGAGAGGCCAGGGGGCGGCCCGGGCCGGGCTGGGCCGGTGCGGCCGGGAGGCCGCCGCTTCCCGGAGCGGCTGGAGCGCCCCCGGGGTTCCCGGGAGGACTTAGAAAATCAGGGCGGGCGGGGACGGTCAAACCGAAACCAGGCACGTCATCCGAGAAGGACCGTGATGACGGGAGGAGGAAAGCTTTCCAGTCCAGAGGGCCTGTCGAAGGCAGGCGGAGAGTCTACCCGCTGAAACTGACGAAGATGGGCAAAAGAAGCTAGCTCAGGCGCCGACATTTAAGGAAATAAAAAAAAAAAAAGCACGAGGACGTGGAGAAATGGGGAAAAATCAACACTGAGAAATCTACCCTCTGAAACCGACGAAGATGGGCAACAGGGGCTAGCTCAGGTGGCGATTTTTAAGGAAAAATGAAAGGAAGTGCGTGGAGACCTGGGGAAAAAGCAACACGGAGAAATCTACCCTCTAGAACTGAGAAAGAAGCGCAACAGAGGCTAGCTCAGGTGGCAATCTTTAAGCAAAAAAAATAAGATAAAAAAATACAATGGCGAGGAGACCCGGTGAAAAAGCAACCCTGAAAAAGGTACCCTCTGAAACTGAGGAAGCAGGGCAACAGTGCCTAGCTCAGGTGACAATCTTTAAGCAAAAGAAACAAACAAGGGCGTGGGGAGCTGGCGAAAAGGCAACACTGAGAAATCCACCCTCTGAAACTGAGGAAGATGGGCAACAGAGGCTAGCTCAGGTGGCAATCTTTAAGCAAAAGAAACACACAAGGGCGTGGAGACCTGGGGAAAAAGCAACACGGAGAAATCCACCCTCTGAAACTGAGGAAGATGGGCAAGAGAGGCTACCTCAGGTGGCAATCCTTAAGCAAAAACAAAGCACAAAGGCGTGGAGCCCTGGGGACAAAGCAACCCTGAAATATCTACCCTCTGAAACTGAGGAACATGGGCAAGAGAGGCTAGCTCAGGTGGCACTCGTTAAGCAAAAACAAAACCCAAAGGCGTGGAGACCTGGGGAAAAAGCAACCCTGAAATATCTACCCTCTGAAACTGAGGAAGATGGGCAAGAGAGGCTGGCTTCAGGTGGCAATCGTTAAGCAAAAGAAACACACAAGGGCGTGGAGACCTGGGGAAAAAGCAACATTCAGAAATCCACCCTCTGAAACTGAGGAAGATGGGCAACAGAGGCTACCTCAGGTGGCAATCGTTAAGCCAAAGAAACACACAAGGGTCTGGAGACCTGGGGAAAAAGCAACACGGAGAAATCCACCCTCTGAAACTGACGAACATGGGCAAAAGAAGCTAGCTCAGGTTGCAACCTTTAAGCAGAAAAAAAACACAAGGGCGTGCAGACCTGGCAAAAAAGCAACAGTGAGAAATCTACCCTCTGAAACCGACGAAGATGGACAACAGAGGCTAGCTCAGGTGGCAATTTTTAAGGAAAAATAAAAGGAAGTGCGTGGAGACCTGGGGAAAAAGCAACACGGAGAAATCTACCCTCTAGAACTGAGAAAGAAGCGCAACAGAGGCTAGCTCAGGTGGCAATCTTTAAGCAGAAGAAACACACAAGGGCGTGGGGAGCTGGCGAAAAGGCAACACTGAGAAATCCACCCTCTGAAACGGACGAAGATGGGCAACAGAGGCTAGCTCAGGTGGCAATCGTTAAGCAAAAGAAACACACAAGGGCGTGGAGACCTGGGGAAAAAGCAACACGGAGAAATCCACCCTCTGAAACTGAGGAAGATGGGCAAGAGAGGCTACCTCAGGTGGCAATCCTTAAGCAAAAACAAAGCACAAAGGCGTGGAGCCCTGGGGACAAAGCAACCCTGAAATATCTACCCTCTGAAACTGAGGAACATGGGCAAGAGAGGCTAGCTCAGGTGGCACTCGTTAAGCAAAAGAAACACACAAGGGCGTGGAGACCTGGGGAAACAGCAACACGGAGATATCGACCCTCTGAAACTCAGGAAGATGGGCAAGAGAGGCTAGCTCAGGTGGCAATCGTTAAGCAAAAACAAAACCCAAAGGCGTGGAGACCTGGGGAAAAAGCAACCCTGAAATATCTACCCTCTGAAACTGAGGAAGATGGGCAAGAGAGGCTGGCTTCAGGTGGCAATCTTTAAGCAAAAGAAACACACAAGGGCGTGGGGAGCTGGGGAAAAGGCAACACTGAGAAATCCACCCTCTGAAACGGACGAAGATGGGCAACAGAGGCTAGCTCAGGTGGCAATCGTTAAGCAAAAGAAACACACAAGGGCGTGGAGGCCTGGGGAAAAAGCAACACGGAGAAATCCACCCTCTGAAACTGAGGGACATGGGCAAAAGAAGCTAGCTCAGGTTGCAACCTTTAAGCAGAAAAAAAACACAAGGGCGTGCAGACCTGGCAAAAAAGCCACAGTGAGAAATCTACCCTCTGAAACCGACGAAGATGGACAACAGAGGCTAGCTCAGGTGGCAATTTTTAAGGAAAAATAAAAGGAAGTGCGTGGAGACCTGGGGAAAAAGCAACACGGAGAAATCTACCCTCTAGAACTGAGAAAGAAGCGCAACAGAGGCTAGCTCAGGTGGCAATCTTTAAGCAAAAAAAATAAGATAAAAAAATACAATGGCGAGGAGACCCGGTGAAAAAGCAACCCTGAAAAAGGTACCCTCTGAAACTGAGGAAGCAGGGCAACAGTGCCTAGCTCAGGTGACAATCTTTAAGCAAAAGAAACACACAAGGGCGTGGGGAGCTGGCGAAAAGGCAACACTGAGAAATCCACCCTCTGAAACGGACGAAGATGGGCAACAGAGGCTAGCTCAGGTGGCAATCTTTAAGCAAAAGAAACACACAAGGGCGTGGAGACCTGGGGAAAAAGCAACACGGAGAAATCCACCCTCTGAAACTGAGGAAGATGGGCAAGAGAGGCTACCTCAGGTGGCAATCCTTAAGCAAAAACAAAGCACAAAGGCGTGGAGCCCTGGGGACAAAGCAACCCTGAAGTATCTACCCTCTGAAACTGAGGAACATGGGCAAGAGAGGCTAGCTCAGGTGGCAATCGTTAAGCAAAAACAAAACACAAAGGCGTGGAGACCTGGGGAAAAAGCAACCCTGAAATATCTACCCTCTGAAACTGAGGAAGATGGGCAAGAGAGGCTGGCTTCAGGTGGCAATCTTTAAGCAAAAGAAACACACAAGGGCGTGGAGGCCTGGGGAAAAAGCAACACGGAGAAATCCACCCTCTGAAACTGAGGGACATGGGCAAAAGAAGCTAGCTCAGGTTGCAACCTTTAAGCAGAAAAAAAACACAAGGGCGTGCAGACCTGGCAAAAAAGCCACAGTGAGAAATCTACCCTCTGAAACCGACGAAGATGGACAACAGAGGCTAGCTCAGGTGGCAATTTTTAAGGAAAAATAAAAGGAAGTGCGTGGAGACCTGGGGAAAAAGCAACACGGAGAAATCTACCCTCTAGAACTGAGAAAGAAGCGCAACAGAGGCTAGCTCAGGTGGCAATCTTTAAGCAAAAAAAATAAGATAAAAAAATACAATGGCGAGGAGACCCGGTGAAAAAGCAACCCTGAAAAAGGTACCCTCTGAAACTGAGGAAGCAGGGGAACAGTGCCTAGCTCAGGTGACAATCTTTAAGCAAAAGAAACACACAAGGGCGTGGGGAGCTGGCGAAAAGGCAACACTGAGAAATCCACCCTCTGAAACGGACGAAGATGGGCAACAGAGGCTAGCTCAGGTGGCAAACTTTAAGCAAAAGAAACACACAAGGGCGTGGAGACCTGGGGAAAAAGCAACACGGAGAAATCCACCCTCTGAAACTGAGGAAGATGGGCAAGAGAGGCTACCTCAGGTGGCAATCCTTAAGCAAAAACAAAGCACAAAGGCGTGGAGCCCTGGGGACAAAGCAACCCTGAAGTATCTACCCTCTGAAACTGAGGAACATGGGCAAGAGAGGCTAGCTCAGGTGGCAATCGTTAAGCAAAAACAAAACACAAAGGCGTGGAGACCTGGGGAAAAAGCAACCCTGAAATATCTACCCTCTGAAACTGAGGAAGATGGGCAAGAGAGGCTGGCTTCAGGTGGCAATCTTTAAGCAAAAGAAACACACAAGGGCGTGGAGGCCTGGGGAAAAAGCAACACGGAGAAATCCACCCTCTGAAACTGAGGGACATGGGCAAAAGAAGCTAGCTCAGGTTGCAACCTTTAAGCAGAAAAAAAACACAAGGGCGTGCAGACCTGGCAAAAAAGCCACAGTGAGAAATCTACCCTCTGAAACCGACGAAGATGGACAACAGAGGCTAGCTCAGGTGGCAATTTTTAAGGAAAAATAAAAGGAAGTGCGTGGAGACCTGGGGAAAAAGCAACACGGAGAAATCTACCCTCTAGAACTGAGAAAGAAGCGCAACAGAGGCTAGCTCAGGTGGCAATCTTTAAGCAAAAAAAATAAGATAAAAAAATACAATGGCGAGGAGACCCGGTGAAAAAGCAACCCTGAAAAAGGTACCCTCTGAAACTGAGGAAGCAGGGCAACAGTGCCTAGCTCAGGTGACAATCTTTAAGCAAAAGAAACACACAAGGGCGTGGGGAGCTGGTGAAAAGGCAACACTGAGAAATCCACCCTCTGAAACGGACGAAGATGGGCAACAGAGGCTAGCTCAGGTGGCAATCTTTAAGCAAAAGAAACACACAAGGGCGTGGAGACCTGGGGAAAAAGCAACACGGAGAAATCCACCCTCTGAAACTGAGGAAGATGGGCAAGAGAGGCTACCTCAGGTGGCAATCCTTAAGCAAAAACAAAGCACAAAGGCGTGGAGCCCTGGGGACAAAGCAACCCTGAAGTATCTACCCTCTGAAACTGAGGAACATGGGCAAGAGAGGCTAGCTCAGGTGGCAATCGTTAAGCAAAAACAAAACACAAAGGCGTGGAGACCTGGGGAAAAAGCAACCCTGAAATATCTACCCTCTGAAACTGAGGAAGATGGGCAAGAGAGGCTGGCTTCAGGTGGCAATCTTTAAGCAAAAGAAACACACAAGGGCGTGGAGGCCTGGGGAAAAAGCAACACGGAGAAATCCACCCTCTGAAACTGAGGGACATGGGCAAAAGAAGCTAGCTCAGGTTGCAACCTTTAAGCAGAAAAAAAACACAAGGGCGTGCAGACCTGGCAAAAAAGCCACAGTGAGAAATCTACCCTCTGAAACCGACGAAGATGGACAACAGAGGCTAGCTCAGGTGGCAATTTTTAAGGAAAAATAAAAGGAAGTGCGTGGAGACCTGGGGAAAAAGCAACACGGAGAAATCTACCCTCTAGAACTGAGAAAGAAGCGCAACAGAGGCTAGCTCAGGTGGCAATCTTTAAACAAAAAAAATAAGATAAAAAAATACAATGGCGAGGAGACCCGGTGAAAAAGCAACCCTGAAAAAGGTACCCTCTGAAACTGAGGAAGCAGGGCAACAGTGCCTAGCTCAGGTGACAATCTTTAAGCAAAAGAAACACACAAGGGCGTGGGGAGCTGGCGAAAAGGCAACACTGAGAAATCCACCCTCTGAAACGGACGAAGATGGGCAACAGAGGCTAGCTCAGGTGGCAAACTTTAAGCAAAAAAAATAAAATAAAAAAATACAATGGCGAGGAGACCCGGTCAAAAAGCAACCCTGAAAAAGGTACCCTCTGAAACTGAGGAAGCAGGGCAACAATGCCTAGCTCAGGTGACAATCTTTAAGCAAATGAAACACACAAGTGCGTGGAGACCTGGGGAAAAAGCATCACGGAGAAATCCTCCAGCTGAAACGGAGGAAGATGGGCAACAGAGGCTACCTCAGGTGGCAATCGTTAAGCAAAAACAAAACACAAAGGCGTGGAGACCTTGGGAAAAAGCAACCCTGAAATATCTACCCTCTGAAACTGAGGAAGATGGGCAAGAGAGGCTGGCTTCATGTGGCAAACGTTAAGCAAAAGAAACACACAAGGGAGTGGAGACCTGGGGAAAAAGCAACACGGAGAAATCCACCCTCTGAAACTGAGGAAGATGGGCAAGAGAGGCTAGCTCAGGTGGCAATCGTTAAGCAAAAACAAAACCCAAAGGCGTGGAGACCTGGGAAAAAGCAACCCTGTAATATCTACCCTCTGAAACTGAGGAAGATGGGCAAGAGAGGCTGGCTTCAGGTGGCAAACTTTAAGCAAAAGAAACACACAAGGGCGTGGAGACCTGGGGAAAAAGCAGCACTGAGAAATCTACCCTCTGAAACTGACGAGGATAGGCAACAGAGGCTACCTCAGGTGGCAATCCGTAAGCAAAAGAAACACACAAGGGCGTGGAGACCTGGGGAAAAAGCCACACGGAGAAATCCACCCTCTGAAACTGAAGAAGATGATCAACAGAGGCTAGCTCAGGTGGCAATCTTTAAGCAAAAAAAATAAAATAAAAAAATACAATGGCGAGGAGACGCGGTCAAAAAGCAACCCTGAAAAAGGTACCCTCTGAAACTGAGGAAGCAGGGCAACAATGCCTAGCTCAGGTGACAATCTTGAAGCAAAAGAAACACACAAGGGCGTGGAGACCTGGGGAAAAAGCAACACGGAGAAATCCACCCTCTGAAACTGAGGAAGATGGGCAACAGAGGCTACCTCAGGTGGCAATCGTTAAGCAAAAACAAAACCCAAAGGCGTGGAGACCTGGGGAAAAAGCAACCCTGAAATATCTACCCTCTGAAACTGAGGAAGATGGGCAAGAGAGGCTGGCTTCAGATGGCAAACTTTAAGCAAAAGAAACACACAAGGGCGTGGAGACCTGGGGAAAAGGCAGCACTGAGAAATCTACCCTCTGAAACTGACGAGGATGGGCAACAGAGGCTACCTCAGGTGGCAATCGTTAAGCAAAAGAAACACACAAGGGCGTGGAGACCTGGGGAAAAAGCAACACGGAGAAATCCTCCCTCTGAAACTGAGGAACATGGGCAAAAGAAGCTAGCTCAGGTTGCAAACTTTAAGCAGAAAAAAAAAAAGACGCAAGGGCGTGGAGAGCTGGCGAAAAAGCAACACGGAGAAATCCACCCTCTGAAACTGAGGAAGATGGGCAAGAGAGGCTAGCTGAGGTGGCAATCTTTAAGCAAAAAAATAAAATAAAAAAATGCAATGGCGAGGAGACCCGGTCAAAAAGCAACCCTGAAAAAGGTACCCTTTGAAACTGAGGAAGCAGGGCAACAGTGCCTAGCTCAGGCGACAATCTTTAAGCAAAAGAAACACACAAGGGCGTGGGGAGCTGGCGAAAAGGCAACACTGAGAAATCCACCCTCTGAAACAGACGAAGATGGGCAACAGAGGCTAGCTCAGGTGGCAATCTTTAAGCAAAAGAAACACACAAGTGCGTGGAGACCTGGGAAAAATGCAACACGGAGAAATCCACCCTCTGAAACTGAGGAAGATGGGCAAGAGAGGCTACCTCAGGTGGCAATCGTTAAGCAAAAACAAAGCACAAAGGCGTGGAGACCTGGGGAAAAAGCAACCCTGAAACATCTACCCTCTGAAACTGAGGAAGATGGGCAAGAGAGGCTGGCTTCAGGTGGCAAACTTTAAGCAAAAGAAACACACAAGGGCGTGGAGACCTGGGGAAAAGGCAGCACTGAGAAATCTACCCTCTGAAACTGACGAGGATGGGCAACAGAGGCTACCTCAGGTGGCAATCGTTAAGCAAAAGAAACACACAAGGGCGTGGAGACCTGGGGAAAAAGCAACACGGAGAAATCCACCCTCTGAAACTGAGGAACATGGGCAAAAGAAGCTAGCTCAGGTTGCAAACTTTAAGCAGAAAAAAAAAAAGACGCAAGGGCGTGGAGAGCTGGCGAAAAAGCAACACGGAGAAATCCACCCTCTGAAACTGAGGAAGATGGGCAAGAGAGGCTAGCTGAGGTGGCAATCTTTAAGCAAAAAAATAAAATAAAAAAATGCAATGGCGAGGAGACCCGGTCAAAAAGCAACCCTGAAAAAGGTACCCTTTGAAACTGAGGAAGCAGGGCAACAGTGCCTAGCTCAGGCGACAATCTTTAAGCAAAAGAAACACACAAGGGCGTGGGGAGCTGGCGAAAAGGCAACACTGAGAAATCCACCCTCTGAAACAGACGAAGATGGGCAACAGAGGCTAGCTCAGGTGGCAATCTTTAAGCAAAAGAAACACACAAGTGCGTGGAGACCTGGGAAAAATGCAACACGGAGAAATCCACCCTCTGAAACTGAGGAAGATGGGCAAGAGAGGCTACCTCAGGTGGCAATCGTTAAGCAAAAACAAAGCACAAAGGCGTGGAGACCTGGGGAAAAAGCAACCCTGAAACATCTACCCTCTGAAACTGAGGAAGATGGGCAAGAGAGGCTGGCTTCAGGTGGCAAACTTTAAGCAAAAGAAACACACAAGGGCGTGGAGACCTGGGGAAAAAGCAACACGGAGAAATCCACCCTCTGAAACCGAGGAAGATGGGCAACAGAGGCTACCTCAGGTGGCAATCTTTAAGCAAAAAAAATAAAATAAAAAAATACAATGGCGAGGAGACCCGGTCAAAAAGCAACCCTGAAAAAGGTACCCTCTGAAACTGAGGAAGCAGGGCAACAATGCCTAGCTCAGGTGACAATCTTTAAGCAAAAGAAACACACAAGGGCGTGGAGACCTGGGGAAAAAGCATCACGGAGAAATCCTCCAGCTGAAACGGAGGAAGATGGGCAACAGAGGCTACCTCAGGTGGCAATCGTTAAGCAAAAACAAAACACAAAGCCGTGGAGACCTTGGGAAAAAGCAACCCTGAAATATCTACCCTCTGAAACTGAGGAAGATGGGCAAGAGAGGCTGACTTCATGTGGCAAACGTTAAGCAAAAGAAACACACAAGGGCGTGGAGACCTGGGGAAAAAGCAACACGGAGAAATCCACCCTCTGAAACTGAGGAACATGGGCAAGAGAGGCTAGCTCAGGTGGCAATCGTTAAGCAAAAACAAAACCCAAAGGCGTGGAGACCTGGGAAAAAGCAACCCTGTAATATCTACCCCCTGAAACTGAGGAAGATGGGCAAGAGAGGCTGGCTTCAGGTGGCAATCTTTAAGCAAAAGAAACACACAAGGGCGTGGAGACCTGGGGAAAAGGCAGCACTGAGAAATCTACCCTCTGAAACTGACGAGGATGGGCAACAGAGGCTACCTCAGGTGGCAATCGTTAAGCAAAAGAAACACACAAGGGCGTGGAGACCTGGGGAAAAAGCAACACGGAGAAATCCACCCTCTGAAACTGAGGAACATGGGCAAAAGAAGCTAGCTCAGGTTGCAAACTTTAAGCAGAAAAAAAAAAAGACGCAAGGGCGTGGAGAACTGGCGAAAAAGCAACACGGAGAAATCCACCCTCTGAAACTGAGGAAGATGGGCAAGAGAGGCTAGCTGAGGTGGCAATCTTTAAGCAAAAAAATAAAATAAAAAAATGCAATGGCGAGGAGACCCGGTCAAAAAGCAACCCTGAAAAAGGTACCCTTTGAAACTGAGGAAGCAGGGCAACAGTGCCTAGCTCAGGCGACAATCTTTAAGCAAAAGAAACACACAAGGGCGTGGGGAGCTGGCGAAAAGGCAACACTGAGAAATCCACCCTCTGAAACAGACGAAGATGGGCAACAGAGGCTAGCTCAGGTGGCAATCTTTAAGCAAAAGAAACACACAAGTGCGTGGAGACCTGGGAAAAATGCAACACGGAGAAATCCACCCTCTGAAACTGAGGAAGATGGGCAAGAGAGGCTACCTCAGGTGGCAATCGTTAAGCAAAAACAAAGCACAAAGGCGTGGAGACCTGGGGAAAAAGCAACCCTGAAACATCTACCCTCTGAAACTGAGGAAGATGGGAAAGAGAGGCTGGCTTCAGGTGGCAAACTTTAAGCAAAAGAAACACACAAGGGCGTGGAGACCTGGGGAAAAAGCAACACGGAGAAATCCACCCTCTGAAACCGAGGAAGATGGGCAACAGAGGCTACCTCAGGTGGCAATCTTTAAGCAAAAAAAATAATATAAAAAAATACAATGGCGAGGAGACCTGGTCAAAAAGCAACCCTGAAAAAGGTACCCTCTGAAACTGAGGAAGCAGGGCAACAATGCCTAGCTCAGGTGACAATCTTTAAGCAAAAGAAACACACAAGGGCGTGGAGACCTGGGGAAAAAGCATCACGGAGAAATCCTCCAGCTGAAACGGAGGAAGATGGGCAACAGAGGCTACCTCAGGTGGCAATCGTTAAGCAAAAACAAAACACAAAGCCGTGGAGACCTTGGGAAAAAGCAACCCTGAAATATCTACCCTCTGAAACTGAGGAAGATGGGCAAGAGAGGCTGACATCATGTGGCAAACGTTAAGCAAAAGAAACACACAAGGGCGTGGAGACCTGGGGAAAAAGCAACACGGAGAAATCCACCCTCTGAAACTGAGGAAGATGGGCAAGAGAGGCTAGCTCAGGTGGCAATCGTTAAGCAAAAACAAAACCCAAAGGCGTGGAGACCTGGGAAAAAGCAACCCTGTAATATCTACCCCCTGAAACTGAGGAAGATGGGCAAGAGAGGCTGGCTTCAGGTGGCAATCTTTAAGCAAAAGAAACACACAAGGGCGTGGAGACCTGGGGAAAAGGCAGCACTGAGAAATCTACCCTCTGAAACTGACGAGGATGGGCAACAGAGGCTACCTCAGGTGGCAATCGTTAAGCAAAAGAAACACACAAGGGCGTGGAGACCTGGGGAAAAAGCAACACGGAGAAATCCACCCTCTGAAACTGAGGAACATGGGCAAAAGAAGCTAGCTCAGGTTGCAAACTTTAAGCAGAAAAAAAAAAAGACGCAAGGGCGTGGAGAGCTGGCGAAAAAGCAACACGGAGAAATCCACCCTCTGAAACTGAGGAAGATGGGCAAGAGAGGCTAGCTCAGGTGGCAATCTTTAAGCAAAAAAATAAAATAAAAAAATGCAATGGCGAGGAGACCCGGTCAAAAAGCAACCCTGAAAAAGGTACCCTTTGAAACTGAGGAAGCAGGGCAACAGTGCCTAGCTCAGGCGACAATCTTTAAGCAAAAGAAACACACAAGGGCGTGGGGAGCTGGCGAAAAGGCAACACTGAGAAATCCACCCTCTGAAACAGACGAAGATGGGCAACAGAGGCTAGCTCAGGTGGCAATCTTTAAGCAAAAGAAACACACAAGTGCGTGGAGACCTGGGAAAAATGCAACACGGAGAAATCCACCCTCTGAAACTGAGGAAGATGGGCAAGAGAGGCTACCTCAGGTGGCAATCGTTAAGCAAAAACAAAGCACAAAGGCGTGGAGACCTGGGGAAAAAGCAACCCTGAAACATCTACCCTCTGAAACTGAGGAAGATGGGCAAGAGAGGCTGGCTTCAGGTGGCAAACTTTAAGCAAAAGAAACACACAAGGGCGTGGAGACCTGGGGAAAAAGCAACACGGAGAAATCCACCCTCTGAAACCGAGGAAGATGGGCAACAGAGGCTACCTCAGGTGGCAATCTTTAAGCAAAAAAAATAAAATAAAAAAATACAATGGCGAGGAGACCCGGTCAAAAAGCAACCCTGAAAAAGGTACCCTCTGAAACTGAGGAAGCAGGGCAACAATGCCTAGCTCAGGTGACAATCTTTAAGCAAAAGAAACACACAAGGGCGTGGAGACCTGGGGAAAAAGCATCACGGAGAAATCCTCCAGCTGAAACGGAGGAAGATGGGCAACAGAGGCTACCTCAGGTGGCAATCGTTAAGCAAAAACAAAACACAAAGGCGTGGAGACCTTGGGAAAAAGCAACCCTGAAATATCTACCCTCTGAAACTGAGGAAGATGGGCAAGAGAGGCTGGCTTCATGTGGCAAACGTTAAAATAAAGAAACACACAAGGGAGTGGAGACCTGGGGAAAAAGCAACACGGAGAAATCCACCCTCTGAAACTGAGGAAGATGGGCAAGAGAGGCTAGCTCAGGTGGCAATCGTTAAGCAAAAACAAAACCCAAAGGCGTGGAGACCTGGGAAAAAGCAACCCTGTAATATCTACCCTCTGAAACTGAGGAAGATGGGCAAGAGAGGCTGGCTTCAGGTGGCAAACTTTAAGCAAAAGAAACACACAAGGGCGTGGAGACCTGGGGAAAAAGCAGCACTGAGAAATCTACCCTCTGAAACTGACGAGGATGGGCAACAGAGGCTACCTCAGGTGGCAATCCGTAAGCAAAAGAAACACACAAGGGCGTGGAGACCTGGGGAAAAAGCCACACGGAGAAATCCACCCTCTGAAACTGAAGAAGATGATCAACAGAGGCTAGCTCAGGTGGCAATCTTTAAGCAAAAAAAATAAAATAAAAAAATACAATGGCGAGGAGACGCGGTCAAAAATCAACCCTGAAAAAGGTACCCTCTGAAACTGAGGAAGCGGGGCAACAATGCCTAGCTCAGGTGACAATCTTGAAGCAAAAGAAACACACAAGGGCGTGGAGACCTGGGGAAAAAGCAACACGGAGAAATCCACCCTCTGAAACTGAGGAAGATGGGCAACAGAGGCTACCTCAGGTGGCAATCGTTAAGCAAAAACAAAACCCAAAGGCGTGGAGACCTGGGAAAAAAGCAACCCTGAAATATCTACCCTCTGAAACTGAGGAAGATGGGCAAGAGAGGCTGGCTTCAGATGGCAAACTTTAAGCAAAAGAAACACACAAGGGCGTGGAGACCTGGGGAAAAGGCAGCACTGAGAAATCTACCCTCTGAAACTGACGAGGATGGGCAACAGAGGCTACCTCAGGTGGCAATCGTTAAGCAAAAGAAACACACAAGGGCGTGGAGACCTGGGGAAAAAGCAACACGGAGAAATCCACCCTCTGAAACTGAGGAACATGGGCAAAAGAAGCTAGCTCAGGTTGCAAACTTTAAGCAGAAAAAAAAAAAGACGCAAGGGCGTGGAGAGCTGGCGAAAAAGCAACACGGAGAAATCCACCCTCTGAAACTGAGGAAGATGGGCAAGAGAGGCTAGCTGAGGTGGCAATCTTTAAGCAAAAAAATAAAATAAAAAAATGCAATGGCGAGGAGACCCGGTCAAAAAGCAACCCTGAAAAAGGTACCCTTTGAAACTGAGGAAGCAGGGCAACAGTGCCTAGCTCAGGCGACAATCTTTAAGCAAAAGAAACACACAAGGGCGTGGGGAGCTGGCGAAAAGGCAACACTGAGAAATCCACCCTCTGAAACAGACGAAGATGGGCAACAGAGGCTAGCTCAGGTGGCAATCTTTAAGCAAAAGAAACACACAAGTGCGTGGAGACCTGGGAAAAATGCAACACGGAGAAATCCACCCTCTGAAACTGAGGAAGATGGGCAAGAGAGGCTACCTCAGGTGGCAATCGTTAAGCAAAAACAAAGCACAAAGGCGTGGAGACCTGGGGAAAAAGCAACCCTGAAACATCTACCCTCTGAAACTGAGGAAGATGGGCAAGAGAGGCTGGCTTCAGGTGGCAAACTTTAAGCAAAAGAAACACACAAGGGCGTGGAGACCTGGGGAAAAAGCAACACGGAGAAATCCACCCTCTGAAACCGAGGAAGATGGGCAACAGAGGCTACCTCAGGTGGCAATCGTTAAGCAAAAACAAAACCCAAAGGCGTGGAGACCTGGGGAAAAAGCAACCCTGAAATATCTACCCTCTGAAACTGAGGAAGATGGGCAAGAGAGGCTGGCTTCAGGTGGCAATCTTTAAGCAAAAGAAACACACAAGGGCGTGGAGACCTGGGGAAAAGGCAGCACTGAGAAATCTACCCTCTGAAACTGACGAGGATGGGCAACAGAGGCTACCTCAGGTGGCAATCGTTAAGCAAAAGAAACACACAAGGGCGTGGAGAACTGGCGAAAAAGCAACACGGAGAAATCCACCCTCTGAAACTGAGGAAGATGGGCAAGAGAGGCTAGCTGAGGTGGCAATCTTTAAGCAAAAAAATAAAATAAAATAATGCAATGGCGAGGAGACCCGGTCAAAAAGCAACCCTGAAAAAGGTACCCTTTGAAACTGAGGAAGCAGGGCAACAGTGCCTAGCTCAGGCGACAATCTTTAAGCAAAAGAAACACACAAGGGCGTGGGGAGCTGGCGAAAAGGCAACACTGAGAAATCCACCCTCTGAAACAGACGAAGATGGGCAACAGAGGCTAGCTCAGGTGGCAATCTTTAAGCAAAAGAAACACACAAGTGCGTGGAGACCTGGGAAAAATGCAACACGGAGAAATCCACCCTCTGAAACTGAGGAAGATGGGCAAGAGAGGCTACCTCAGGTGGCAATCGTTAAGCAAAAACAAAGCACAAAGGCGTGGAGACCTGGGGAAAAAGCAACCCTGAAACATCTACCCTCTGAAACTGAGGAAGATGGGCAAGAGAGGCTGGCTTCAGGTGGCAAACTTTAAGCAAAAGAAACACACAAGGGCGTGGAGACCTGGGGAAAAAGCAACACGGAGAAATCCACCCTCTGAAACCGAGGAAGATGGGCAACAGAGGCTACCTCAGGTGGCAATCTTTAAGCAAAAAAAATAATATAAAAAAATACAATGGCGAGGAGACCCGGTCAAAAAGCAACCCTGAAAAAGGTACCCTCTGAAACTGAGGAAGCAGGGCAACAATGCCTAGCTCAGGTGACAATCTTTAAGCAAAAGAAACACACAAGGGCGTGGAGACCTGGGGAAAAAGCATCACGGAGAAATCCTCCAGCTGAAACGGAGGAAGATGGGCAACAGAGGCTACCTCAGGTGGCAATCGTTAAGCAAAAACAAAACACAAAGCCGTGGAGACCTTGGGAAAAAGCAACCCTGAAATATCTACCCTCTGAAACTGAGGAAGATGGGCAAGAGAGGCTGACATCATGTGGCAAACGTTAAGCAAAAGAAACACACAAGGGCGTGGAGACCTGGGGAAAAAGCAACACGGAGAAATCCACCCTCTGAAACTGAGGAAGATGGGCAAGAGAGGCTAGCTCAGGTGGCAATCGTTAAGCAAAAACAAAACCCAAAGGCGTGGAGACCTGGGAAAAAGCAACCCTGTAATATCTACCCCCTGAAACTGAGGAAGATGGGCAAGAGAGGCTGGCTTCAGGTGGCAATCTTTAAGCAAAAGAAACACACAAGGGCGTGGAGACCTGGGGAAAAGGCAGCACTGAGAAATCTACCCTCTGAAACTGACGAGGATGGGCAACAGAGGCTACCTCAGGTGGCAATCGTTAAGCAAAAGAAACACACAAGGGCGTGGAGACCTGGGGAAAAAGCAACACGGAGAAATCCACCCTCTGAAACTGAGGAACATGGGCAAAAGAAGCTAGCTCAGGTTGCAAACTTTAAGCAGAAAAAAAAAAAGACGCAAGGGCGTGGAGAGCTGGCGAAAAAGCAACACGGAGAAATCCACCCTCTGAAACTGAGGAAGATGGGCAAGAGAGGCTAGCTCAGGTGGCAATCTTTAAGCAAAAAAATAAAATAAAAAAATGCAATGGCGAGGAGACCCGGTCAAAAAGCAACCCTGAAAAAGGTACCCTTTGAAACTGAGGAAGCAGGGCAACAGTGCCTAGCTCAGGCGACAATCTTTAAGCAAAAGAAACACACAAGGGCGTGGGGAGCTGGCGAAAAGGCAACACTGAGAAATCCACCCTCTGAAACAGACGAAGATGGGCAACAGAGGCTAGCTCAGGTGGCAATCTTTAAGCAAAAGAAACACACAAGTGCGTGGAGACCTGGGAAAAATGCAACACGGAGAAATCCACCCTCTGAAACTGAGGAAGATGGGCAAGAGAGGCTACCTCAGGTGGCAATCGTTAAGCAAAAACAAAGCACAAAGGCGTGGAGACCTGGGGAAAAAGCAACCCTGAAACATCTACCCTCTGAAACTGAGGAAGATGGGCAAGAGAGGCTGGCTTCAGGTGGCAAACTTTAAGCAAAAGAAACACACAAGGGCGTGGAGACCTGGGGAAAAAGCAACACGGAGAAATCCACCCTCTGAAACCGAGGAAGATGGGCAACAGAGGCTACCTCAGGTGGCAATCTTTAAGCAAAAAAAATAAAATAAAAAAATACAATGGCGAGGAGACCCGGTCAAAAAGCAACCCTGAAAAAGGTACCCTCTGAAACTGAGGAAGCAGGGCAACAATGCCTAGCTCAGGTGACAATCTTTAAGCAAAAGAAACACACAAGGGCGTGGAGACCTGGGGAAAAAGCATCACGGAGAAATCCTCCAGCTGAAACGGAGGAAGATGGGCAACAGAGGCTACCTCAGGTGGCAATCGTTAAGCAAAAACAAAACACAAAGGCGTGGAGACCTTGGGAAAAAGCAACCCTGAAATATCTACCCTCTGAAACTGAGGAAGATGGGCAAGAGAGGCTGGCTTCATGTGGCAAACGTTAAAATAAAGAAACACACAAGGGAGTGGAGACCTGGGGAAAAAGCAACACGGAGAAATCCACCCTCTGAAACTGAGGAAGATGGGCAAGAGAGGCTAGCTCAGGTGGCAATCGTTAAGCAAAAACAAAACCCAAAGGCGTGGAGACCTGGGAAAAAGCAACCCTGTAATATCTACCCTCTGAAACTGAGGAAGATGGGCAAGAGAGGCTGGCTTCAGGTGGCAAACTTTAAGCAAAAGAAACACACAAGGGCGTGGAGACCTGGGGAAAAAGCAGCACTGAGAAATCTACCCTCTGAAACTGACGAGGATGGGTAACAGAGGCTACCTCAGGTGGCAATCCGTAAGCAAAAGAAACACACAAGGGCGTGGAGACCTGGGGAAAAAGCCACACGGAGAAATCCACCCTCTGAAACTGAAGAAGATGATCAACAGAGGCTAGCTCAGGTGGCAATCTTTAAGCAAAAAAAATAAAATAAAAAAATACAATGGCGAGGAGACGCGGTCAAAAATCAACCCTGAAAAAGGTACCCTCTGAAACTGAGGAAGCGGGGCAACAATGCCTAGCTCAGGTGACAATCTTGAAGCAAAAGAAACACACAAGGGCGTGGAGACCTGGGGAAAAAGCAACACGGAGAAATCCACCCTCTGAAACTGAGGAAGATGGGCAACAGAGGCTACCTCAGGTGGCAATCGTTAAGCAAAAACAAAACCCAAAGGCGTGGAGACCTGGGAAAAAAGCAACCCTGAAATATCTACCCTCTGAAACTGAGGAAGATGGGCAAGAGAGGCTGGCTTCAGATGGCAAACTTTAAGCAAAAGAAACACACAAGGGCGTGGAGACCTGGGGAAAAGGCAGCACTGAGAAATCTACCCTCTGAAACTGACGAGGATGGGCAACAGAGGCTACCTCAGGTGGCAATCGTTAAGCAAAAGAAACACACAAGGGCGTGGAGACCTGGGGAAAAAGCAACACGGAGAAATCCACCCTCTGAAACTGAGGAACATGGGCAAAAGAAGCTAGCTCAGGTTGCAAACTTTAAGCAGAAAAAAAAAAAGACGCAAGGGCGTGGAGAGCTGGCGAAAAAGCAACACGGAGAAATCCACCCTCTGAAACTGAGGAAGATGGGCAAGAGAGGCTAGCTGAGGTGGCAATCTTTAAGCAAAAAAATAAAATAAAAAAATGCAATGGCGAGGAGACCCGGTCAAAAAGCAACCCTGAAAAAGGTACCCTTTGAAACTGAGGAAGCAGGGCAACAGTGCCTAGCTCAGGCGACAATCTTTAAGCAAAAGAAACACACAAGGGCGTGGGGAGCTGGCGAAAAGGCAACACTGAGAAATCCACCCTCTGAAACAGACGAAGATGGGCAACAGAGGCTAGCTCAGGTGGCAATCTTTAAGCAAAAGAAACACACAAGTGCGTGGAGACCTGGGAAAAATGCAACACGGAGAAATCCACCCTCTGAAACTGAGGAAGATGGGCAAGAGAGGCTACCTCAGGTGGCAATCGTTAAGCAAAAACAAAGCACAAAGGCGTGGAGACCTGGGGAAAAAGCAACCCTGAAACATCTACCCTCTGAAACTGAGGAAGATGGGCAAGAGAGGCTGGCTTCAGGTGGCAAACTTTAAGCAAAAGAAACACACAAGGGCGTGGAGACCTGGGGAAAAAGCAACACGGAGAAATCCACCCTCTGAAACCGAGGAAGATGGGCAACAGAGGCTACCTCAGGTGGCAATCGTTAAGCAAAAACAAAACCCAAAGGCGTGGAGACCTGGGGAAAAAGCAACCCTGAAATATCTACCCTCTGAAACTGAGGAAGATGGGCAAGAGAGGCTGGCTTCAGGTGGCAATCTTTAAGCAAAAGAAACACACAAGGGCGTGGAGACCTGGGGAAAAGGCAGCACTGAGAAATCTACCCTCTGAAACTGACGAGGATGGGCAACAGAGGCTACCTCAGGTGGCAATCGTTAAGCAAAAGAAACACACAAGGGCGTGGAGACCTGGGGAAAAAGCAACACGGAGAAATCCACCCTCTGAAACTGAGGAACATGGGCAAAAGAAGCTAGCTCAGGTTGCAAACTTTAAGCAGAAAAAAAAAAAGACGCAAGGGCGTGGAGAGCTGGCGAAAAAGCAACACGGAGAAATCCACCCTCTGAAACTGAGGAAGATGGGCAAGAGAGGCTAGCTGAGGTGGCAATCTTTAAGCAAAAAAATAAAATAAAAAAATGCAATGGCGAGGAGACCCGGTCAAAAAGCAACCCTGAAAAAGGTACCCTTTGAAACTGAGGAAGCAGGGCAACAGTGCCTAGCTCAGGCGACAATCTTTAAGCAAAAGAAACACACAAGGGCGTGGGGAGCTGGCGAAAAGGCAACACTGAGAAATCCACCCTCTGAAACAGACGAAGATGGGCAACAGAGGCTAGCTCAGGTGGCAATCTTTAAGCAAAAGAAACACACAAGTGCGTGGAGACCTGGGAAAAATGCAACACGGAGAAATCCACCCTCTGAAACTGAGGAAGATGGGCAAGAGAGGCTACCTCAGGTGGCAATCGTTAAGCAAAAACAAAGCACAAAGGCGTGGAGACCTGGGGAAAAAGCAACCCTGAAACATCTACCCTCTGAAACTGAGGAAGATGGGCAAGAGAGGCTGGCTTCAGGTGGCAAACTTTAAGCAAAAGAAACACACAAGGGCGTGGAGACCTGGGGAAAAAGCAACACGGAGAAATCCACCCTCTGAAACCGAGGAAGATGGGCAACAGAGGCTACCTCAGGTGGCAATCTTTAAGCAAAAAAAATAAAATAAAAAAATACAATGGCGAGGAGACCCGGTCAAAAAGCAACCCTGAAAAAGGTACCCTCTGAAACTGAGGAAGCAGGGCAACAATGCCTAGCTCAGGTGACAATCTTTAAGCAAAAGAAACACACAAGGGCGTGGAGACCTGGGGAAAAAGCATCACGGAGAAATCCTCCAGCTGAAACGGAGGAAGATGGGCAACAGAGGCTACCTCAGGTGGCAATCGTTAAGCAAAAACAAAACACAAAGCCGTGGAGACCTTGGGAAAAAGCAACCCTGAAATATCTACCCTCTGAAACTGAGGAAGATGGGCAAGAGAGGCTGGCTTCATGTGGCAAACGTTAAGCAAAAGAAACACACAAGGGAGTGGAGACCTGGGGAAAAAGCAACACGGAGAAATCCACCCTCTGAAACTGAGGAAGATGGGCAAGAGAGGCTAGCTCAGGTGGCAATCGTTAAGCAAAAACAAAACCCAAAGGCGTGGAGACCTGGGAAAAAGCAACCCTGTAATATCTACCCTCTGAAACTGAGGAAGATGGGCAAGAGAGGCTGGCTTCAGGTGGCAAACTTTAAGCAAAAGAAACACACAAGGGCGTGGAGACCTGGGGAAAAAGCAGCACTGAGAAATCTACCCTCTGAAACTGACGAGGATGGGCAACAGAGGCTACCTCAGGTGGCAATCCGTAAGCAAAAGAAACACACAAGGGCGTGGAGACCTGGGGAAAAAGCCACACGGAGAAATCCACCCTCTGAAACTGAAGAAGATGATCAACAGAGGCTAGCTCAGGTGGCAATCTTTAAGCAAAAAAAATAAAATAAAAAAATACAATGGCGAGGAGACGCGGTCAAAAATCAACCCTGAAAAAGGTACCCTCTGAAACTGAGGAAGCAGGGCAACAATGCCTAGCTCAGGTGACAATCTTGAAGCAAAAGAAACACACAAGGGCGTGGAGACCTGGGGAAAAAGCAACACGGAGAAATCCACCCTCTGAAACTGAGGAAGATGGGCAACAGAGGCTACCTCAGGTGGCAATCGTTAAGCAAAAACAAAACCCAAAGGCGTGGAGACCTGGGAAAAAAGCAACCCTGAAATATCTACCCTCTGAAACTGAGGAAGATGGGCAAGAGAGGCTGGCTTCAGATGGCAAACTTTAAGCAAAAGAAACACACAAGGGCGTGGAGACCTGGGGAAAAGGCAGCACTGAGAAATCTACCCTCTGAAACTGACGAGGATGGGCAACAGAGGCTACCTCAGGTGGCAATCGTTAAGCAAAAGAAACACACAAGGGCGTGGAGACCTGGGGAAAAGGCAGCACTGAGAAATCTACCCTCTGAAACTGACGAGGATGGGCAACAGAGGCTACCTCAGGTGGCAATCGTTAAGCAAAAGAAACACACAAGGGCGTGGAGACCTGGGGAAAAAGCAACACGGAGAAATCCACCCTCTGAAACTGAGGAACATGGGCAAAAGAAGCTAGCTCAGGTTGCAAACTTTAAGCAGAAAAAAAAAAAGACGCAAGGGCGTGGAGAGCTGGCGAAAAAGCAACACGGAGAAATCCACCCTCTGAAACTGAGGAAGATGGGCAAGAGAGGCTAGCTGAGGTGGCAATCTTTAAGCAAAAAAATAAAATAAAAAAATGCAATGGCGAGGAGACCCGGTCAAAAAGCAACCCTGAAAAAGGTACCCTTTGAAACTGAGGAAGCAGGGCAACAGTGCCTAGCTCAGGCGACAATCTTTAAGCAAAAGAAACACACAAGGGCGTGGGGAGCTGGCGAAAAGGCAACACTGAGAAATCCACCCTCTGAAACAGACGAAGATGGGCAACAGAGGCTAGCTCAGGTGGCAATCTTTAAGCAAAAGAAACACACAAGTGCGTGGAGACCTGGGAAAAATGCAACACGGAGAAATCCACCCTCTGAAACTGAGGAAGATGGGCAAGAGAGGCTACCTCAGGTGGCAATCGTTAAGCAAAAACAAAGCACAAAGGCGTGGAGACCTGGGGAAAAAGCAACCCTGAAACATCTACCCTCTGAAACTGAGGAAGATGGGCAAGAGAGGCTGGCTTCAGGTGGCAAACTTTAAGCAAAAGAAACACACAAGGGCGTGGAGACCTGGGGAAAAAGCAACACGGAGAAATCCACCCTCTGAAACCGAGGAAGATGGGCAACAGAGGCTACCTCAGGTGGCAATCTTTAAGCAAAAAAAATAAAATAAAAAAATACAATGGCGAGGAGACCCGGTCAAAAAGCAACCCTGAAAAAGGTACCCTCTGAAACTGAGGAAGCAGGGCAACAATGCCTAGCTCAGGTGACAATCTTTAAGCAAAAGAAACACACAAGGGCGTGGAGACCTGGGGAAAAAGCATCACGGAGAAATCCTCCAGCTGAAACGGAGGAAGATGGGCAACAGAGGCTACCTCAGGTGGCAATCGTTAAGCAAAAACAAAACACAAAGCCGTGGAGACCTTGGGAAAAAGCAACCCTGAAATATCTACCCTCTGAAACTGAGGAAGATGGGCAAGAGAGGCTGGCTTCATGTGGCAAACGTTAAGCAAAAGAAACACACAAGGGAGTGGAGACCTGGGGAAAAAGCAACACGGAGAAATCCACCCTCTGAAACTGAGGAAGATGGGCAAGAGAGGCTAGCTCAGGTGGCAATCGTTAAGCAAAAACAAAACCCAAAGGCGTGGAGACCTGGGAAAAAGCAACCCTGTAATATCTACCCTCTGAAACTGAGGAAGATGGGCAAGAGAGGCTGGCTTCAGGTGGCAAACTTTAAGCAAAAGAAACACACAAGGGCGTGGAGACCTGGGGAAAAAGCAGCACTGAGAAATCTACCCTCTGAAACTGACGAGGATGGGCAACAGAGGCTACCTCAGGTGGCAATCCGTAAGCAAAAGAAACACACAAGGGCGTGGAGACCTGGGGAAAAAGCCACACGGAGAAATCCACCCTCTGAAACTGAAGAAGATGATCAACAGAGGCTAGCTCAGGTGGCAATCTTTAAGCAAAAAAAATAAAATAAAAAAATACAATGGCGAGGAGACGCGGTCAAAAATCAACCCTGAAAAAGGTACCCTCTGAAACTGAGGAAGCAGGGCAACAATGCCTAGCTCAGGTGACAATCTTGAAGCAAAAGAAACACACAAGGGCGTGGAGACCTGGGGAAAAAGCAACACGGAGAAATCCACCCTCTGAAACTGAGGAAGATGGGCAACAGAGGCTACCTCAGGTGGCAATCGTTAAGCAAAAACAAAACCCAAAGGCGTGGAGACCTGGGAAAAAAGCAACCCTGAAATATCTACCCTCTGAAACTGAGGAAGATGGGCAAGAGAGGCTGGCTTCAGATGGCAAACTTTAAGCAAAAGAAACACACAAGGGCGTGGAGACCTGGGGAAAAGGCAGCACTGAGAAATCTACCCTCTGAAACTGACGAGGATGGGCAACAGAGGCTACCTCAGGTGGCAATCGTTAAGCAAAAGAAACACACAAGGGCGTGGAGACCTGGGGAAAAAGCAACACGGAGAAATCCACCCTCTGAAACTGAGGAACATGGGCAAAAGAAGCTAGCTCAGGTTGCAAACTTTAAGCAGAAAAAAAAAAAGACGCAAGGGCGTGGAGAGCTGGCGAAAAAGCAACACGGAGAAATCCACCCTCTGAAACTGAGGAAGATGGGCAAGAGAGGCTAGCTGAGGTGGCAATCTTTAAGCAAAAAAATAAAATAAAAAAATGCAATGGCGAGGAGACCCAGTCAAAAAGCAACCCTGAAAAAGGTACCCTTTGAAACTGAGGAAGCAGGGCAACAGTGCCTAGCTCAGGCGACAATCTTTAAGCAAAAGAAACACACAAGGGCGTGGGGAGCTGGCGAAAAGGCAACACTGAGAAATCCACCCTCTGAAACAGACGAAGATGGGCAACAGAGGCTAGCTCAGGTGGCAATCTTTAAGCAAAAGAAACACACAAGTGCGTGGAGACCTGGGAAAAATGCAACACGGAGAAATCCACCCTCTGAAACTGAGGAAGATGGGCAAGAGAGGCTACCTCAGGTGGCAATCGTTAAGCAAAAACAAAGCACAAAGGCGTGGAGACCTGGGGAAAAAGCAACCCTGAAACATCTACCCTCTGAAACTGAGGAAGATGGGCAAGAGAGGCTGGCTTCAGGTGGCAAACTTTAAGCAAAAGAAACACACAAGGGCGTGGAGACCTGGGGAAAAAGCAACACGGAGAAATCCACCCTCTGAAACCGAGGAAGATGGGCAACAGAGGCTACCTCAGGTGGCAATCTTTAAGCAAAAAAAATAATATACAAAAATACAATGGCGAGGAGACCCGGTCAAAAAGCAACCCTGAAAAAGGTACCCTCTGAAACTGAGGAAGCAGGGCAACAATGCCTAGCTCAGGTGACAATCTTTAAGCAAAAGAAACACACAAGGGCGTGGAGACCTGGGGAAAAAGCATCACGGAGAAATCCTCCAGCTGAAACGGAGGAAGATGGGCAACAGAGGCTACCTCAGGTGGCAATCGTTAAGCAAAAACAAAACACAAAGCCGTGGAGACCTTGGGAAAAAGCAACCCTGAAATATCTACCCTCTGAAACTGAGGAAGATGGGAAAGAGAGGCTGGCTTCATGTGGCAAACGTTAAGCAAAAGAAACACACAAGGGCGTGGAGACCTGGGGAAAAAGCAACACGGAGAAATCCACCCTCTGAAACTGAGGAAGATGGGCAAGAGAGGCTAGCTCAGGTGGCAATCGTTAAGCAAAAACAAAACCCAAAGGCGTGGAGACCTGGGAAAAAGCAACCCTGAAATATCTACCCCCTGAAACTGAGGAAGATGGGCAAGAGAGGCTGGCTTCAGGTGGCAAACTTTAAGCAAAAGAAACACACAAGGGCCTGGAGACCTGGGGAAAAAGCAGCACTGAGAAATCTACCCTCTGAAACTGACGAGGATGGGCAACAGAGGCTACCTCAGGTGGCAATCCGTAAGCAAAAGAAACACACAAGGGCGTGGAGACCTGGGGAAAAAGCCACACGGAGAAATCCACCCTCTGAAACTGAAGAAGATGATCAACAGAGGCTAGCTCAGGTGGCAATCTTTAAGCAAAAAAAATAAAATAAAAAAATACAATGGCGAGGAGACGCGGTCAAAAATCAACCCTGAAAAAGGTACCCTCTGAAACTGAGGAAGCGGGGCAACAATGCCTAGCTCAGGTGACAATCTTGAAGCAAAAGAAACACACAAGGGCGTGGAGACCTGGGGAAAAAGCAACACGGAGAAATCCACCCTCTGAAACTGAGGAAGATGGGCAACAGAGGCTACCTCAGGTGGCAATCGTTAAGCAAAAACAAAACCCAAAGGCGTGGAGACCTGGGAAAAAAGCAACCCTGAAATATCTACCCTCTGAAACTGAGGAAGATGGGCAAGAGAGGCTGGCTTCAGATGGCAAACTTTAAGCAAAAGAAACACACAAGGGCGTGGAGACCTGGGGAAAAGGCAGCACTGAGAAATCTACCCTCTGAAACTGACGAGGATGGGCAACAGAGGCTACCTCAGGTGGCAATCGTTAAGCAAAAGAAACACACAAGGGCGTGGAGACCTGGGGAAAAAGCAACACGGAGAAATCCACCCTCTGAAACTGAGGAACATGGGCAAAAGAAGCTAGCTCAGGTTGCAAACTTTAAGCAGAAAAAAAAAAAGACGCAAGGGCGTGGAGAGCTGGCGAAAAAGCAACACGGAGAAATCCACCCTCTGAAACTGAGGAAGATGGGCAAGAGAGGCTAGCTGAGGTGGCAATCTTTAAGCAAAAAAATAAAATAAAAAAATGCAATGGCGAGGAGACCCGGTCAAAAAGCAACCCTGAAAAAGGTACCCTTTGAAACTGAGGAAGCAGGGCAACAGTGCCTAGCTCAGGCGACAATCTTTAAGCAAAAGAAACACACAAGGGCGTGGGGAGCTGGCGAAAAGGCAACACTGAGAAATCCACCCTCTGAAACAGACGAAGATGGGCAACAGAGGCTAGCTCAGGTGGCAATCTTTAAGCAAAAGAAACACACAAGTGCGTGGAGACCTGGGAAAAATGCAACACGGAGAAATCCACCCTCTGAAACTGAGGAAGATGGGCAAGAGAGGCTACCTCAGGTGGCAATCGTTAAGCAAAAACAAAGCACAAAGGCGTGGAGACCTGGGGAAAAAGCAACCCTGAAACATCTACCCTCTGAAACTGAGGAAGATGGGCAAGAGAGGCTGGCTTCAGGTGGCAAACTTTAAGCAAAAGAAACACACAAGGGCGTGGAGACCTGGGGAAAAAGCAACACGGAGAAATCCACCCTCTGAAACCGAGGAAGATGGGCAACAGAGGCTACCTCAGGTGGCAATCGTTAAGCAAAAACAAAACCCAAAGGCGTGGAGACCTGGGGAAAAAGCAACCCTGAAATATCTACCCTCTGAAACTGAGGAAGATGGGCAAGAGAGGCTGGCTTCAGGTGGCAATCTTTAAGCAAAAGAAACACACAAGGGCGTGGAGACCTGGGGAAAAGGCAGCACTGAGAAATCTACCCTCTGAAACTGACGAGGATGGGCAACAGAGGCTACCTCAGGTGGCAATCGTTAAGCAAAAGAAACACACAAGGGCGTGGAGACCTGGGGAAAAAGCAACACGGAGAAATCCACCCTCTGAAACTGAGGAACATGGGCAAAAGAAGCTAGCTCAGGTTGCAAACTTTAAGCAGAAAAAAAAAAAGACGCAAGGGCGTGGAGAGCTGGCGAAAAAGCAACACGGAGAAATCCACCCTCTGAAACTGAGGAAGATGGGCAAGAGAGGCTAGCTGAGGTGGCAATCTTTAAGCAAAAAAATAAAATAAAAAAATGCAATGGCGAGGAGACCCGGTCAAAAAGCAACCCTGAAAAAGGTACCCTTTGAAACTGAGGAAGCAGGGCAACAGTGCCTAGCTCAGGCGACAATCTTTAAGCAAAAGAAACACACAAGGGCGTGGGGAGCTGGCGAAAAGGCAACACTGAGAAATCCACCCTCTGAAACAGACGAAGATGGGCAACAGAGGCTAGCTCAGGTGGCAATCTTTAAGCAAAAGAAACACACAAGTGCGTGGAGACCTGGGAAAAATGCAACACGGAGAAATCCACCCTCTGAAACTGAGGAAGATGGGCAAGAGAGGCTACCTCAGGTGGCAATCGTTAAGCAAAAACAAAGCACAAAGGCGTGGAGACCTGGGGAAAAAGCAACCCTGAAACATCTACCCTCTGAAACTGAGGAAGATGGGCAAGAGAGGCTGGCTTCAGGTGGCAAACTTTAAGCAAAAGAAACACACAAGGGCGTGGAGACCTGGGGAAAAAGCAACACGGAGAAATCCACCCTCTGAAACCGAGGAAGATGGGCAACAGAGGCTACCTCAGGTGGCAATCTTTAAGCAAAAAAAATAAAATAAAAAAATACAATGGCGAGGAGACCCGGTCAAAAAGCAACCCTGAAAAAGGTACCCTCTGAAACTGAGGAAGCAGGGCAACAATGCCTAGCTCAGGTGACAATCTTTAAGCAAAAGAAACACACAAGGGCGTGGAGACCTGGGGAAAAAGCATCACGGAGAAATCCTCCAGCTGAAACGGAGGAAGATGGGCAACAGAGGCTACCTCAGGTGGCAATCGTTAAGCAAAAACAAAACACAAAGCCGTGGAGACCTTGGGAAAAAGCAACCCTGAAATATCTACCCTCTGAAACTGAGGAAGATGGGCAAGAGAGGCTGGCTTCATGTGGCAAACGTTAAGCAAAAGAAACACACAAGGGAGTGGAGACCTGGGGAAAAAGCAACACGGAGAAATCCACCCTCTGAAACTGAGGAAGATGGGCAAGAGAGGCTAGCTCAGGTGGCAATCGTTAAGCAAAAACAAAACCCAAAGGCGTGGAGACCTGGGAAAAAGCAACCCTGTAATATCTACCCTCTGAAACTGAGGAAGATGGGCAAGAGAGGCTGGCTTCAGGTGGCAAACTTTAAGCAAAAGAAACACACAAGGGCGTGGAGACCTGGGGAAAAAGCAGCACTGAGAAATCTACCCTCTGAAACTGACGAGGATGGGCAACAGAGGCTACCTCAGGTGGCAATCCGTAAGCAAAAGAAACACACAAGGGCGTGGAGACCTGGGGAAAAAGCCACACGGAGAAATCCACCCTCTGAAACTGAAGAAGATGATCAACAGAGGCTAGCTCAGGTGGCAATCTTTAAGCAAAAAAAATAAAATAAAAAAATACAATGGCGAGGAGACGCGGTCAAAAATCAACCCTGAAAAAGGTACCCTCTGAAACTGAGGAAGCAGGGCAACAATGCCTAGCTCAGGTGACAATCTTGAAGCAAAAGAAACACACAAGGGCGTGGAGACCTGGGGAAAAAGCAACACGGAGAAATCCACCCTCTGAAACTGAGGAAGATGGGCAACAGAGGCTACCTCAGGTGGCAATCGTTAAGCAAAAACAAAACCCAAAGGCGTGGAGACCTGGGAAAAAAGCAACCCTGAAATATCTACCCTCTGAAACTGAGGAAGATGGGCAAGAGAGGCTGGCTTCAGATGGCAAACTTTAAGCAAAAGAAACACACAAGGGCGTGGAGACCTGGGGAAAAGGCAGCACTGAGAAATCTACCCTCTGAAACTGACGAGGATGGGCAACAGAGGCTACCTCAGGTGGCAATCGTTAAGCAAAAGAAACACACAAGGGCGTGGAGACCTGGGGAAAAAGCAACACGGAGAAATCCACCCTCTGAAACTGAGGAACATGGGCAAAAGAAGCTAGCTCAGGTTGCAAACTTTAAGCAGAAAAAAAAAAAGACGCAAGGGCGTGGAGAGCTGGCGAAAAAGCAACACGGAGAAATCCACCCTCTGAAACTGAGGAAGATGGGCAAGAGAGGCTAGCTGAGGTGGCAATCTTTAAGCAAAAAAATAAAATAAAAAAATGCAATGGCGAGGAGACCCAGTCAAAAAGCAACCCTGAAAAAGGTACCCTTTGAAACTGAGGAAGCAGGGCAACAGTGCCTAGCTCAGGCGACAATCTTTAAGCAAAAGAAACACACAAGGGCGTGGGGAGCTGGCGAAAAGGCAACACTGAGAAATCCACCCTCTGAAACAGACGAAGATGGGCAACAGAGGCTAGCTCAGGTGGCAATCTTTAAGCAAAAGAAACACACAAGTGCGTGGAGACCTGGGAAAAATGCAACACGGAGAAATCCACCCTCTGAAACTGAGGAAGATGGGCAAGAGAGGCTACCTCAGGTGGCAATCGTTAAGCAAAAACAAAGCACAAAGGCGTGGAGACCTGGGGAAAAAGCAACCCTGAAACATCTACCCTCTGAAACTGAGGAAGATGGGCAAGAGAGGCTGGCTTCAGGTGGCAAACTTTAAGCAAAAGAAACACACAAGGGCGTGGAGACCTGGGGAAAAAGCAACACGGAGAAATCCACCCTCTGAAACCGAGGAAGATGGGCAACAGAGGCTACCTCAGGTGGCAATCTTTAAGCAAAAAAAATAATATACAAAAATACAATGGCGAGGAGACCCGGTCAAAAAGCAACCCTGAAAAAGGTACCCTCTGAAACTGAGGAAGCAGGGCAACAATGCCTAGCTCAGGTGACAATCTTTAAGCAAAAGAAACACACAAGGGCGTGGAGACCTGGGGAAAAAGCATCACGGAGAAATCCTCCAGCTGAAACGGAGGAAGATGGGCAACAGAGGCTACCTCAGGTGGCAATCGTTAAGCAAAAACAAAACACAAAGCCGTGGAGACCTTGGGAAAAAGCAACCCTGAAATATCTACCCTCTGAAACTGAGGAAGATGGGAAAGAGAGGCTGGCTTCATGTGGCAAACGTTAAGCAAAAGAAACACACAAGGGCGTGGAGACCTGGGGAAAAAGCAACACGGAGAAATCCACCCTCTGAAACTGAGGAAGATGGGCAAGAGAGGCTAGCTCAGGTGGCAATCGTTAAGCAAAAACAAAACCCAAAGGCGTGGAGACCTGGGAAAAAGCAACCCTGTAATATCTACCCTCTGAAACTGAGGAAGATGGGCAAGAGAGGCTGGCTTCAGGTGGCAAACTTTAAGCAAAAGAAACACACAAGGGCGTGGAGACCTGGGGAAAAAGCAGCACTGAGAAATCTACCCTCTGAAACTGACGAGGATGGGCAACAGAGGCTACCTCAGGTGGCAATCCGTAAGCAAAAGAAACACACAAGGGCGTGGAGACCTGGGGAAAAAGCCACACGGAGAAATCCACCCTCTGAAACTGAAGAAGATGATCAACAGAGGCTAGCTCAGGTGGCAATCTTTAAGCAAAAAAAATAAAATAAAAAAATACAATGGCGAGGAGACGCGGTCAAAAATCAACCCTGAAAAAGGTACCCTCTGAAACTGAGGAAGCAGGGCAACAATGCCTAGCTCAGGTGACAATCTTGAAGCAAAAGAAACACACAAGGGCGTGGAGACCTGGGGAAAAAGCAACACGGAGAAATCCACCCTCTGAAACTGAGGAAGATGGGCAACAGAGGCTACCTCAGGTGGCAATCGTTAAGCAAAAACAAAACCCAAAGGCGTGGAGACCTGGGAAAAAAGCAACCCTGAAATATCTACCCTCTGAAACTGAGGAAGATGGGCAAGAGAGGCTGGCTTCAGATGGCAAACTTTAAGCAAAAGAAACACACAAGGGCGTGGAGACCTGGGGAAAAGGCAGCACTGAGAAATCTACCCTCTGAAACTGACGAGGATGGGCAACAGAGGCTACCTCAGGTGGCAATCGTTAAGCAAAAGAAACACACAAGGGCGTGGAGACCTGGGGAAAAAGCAACACGGAGAAATCCACCCTCTGAAACTGAGGAACATGGGCAAAAGAAGCTAGCTCAGGTTGCAAACTTTAAGCAGAAAAAAAAAAAGACGCAAGGGCGTGGAGAGCTGGCGAAAAAGCAACACGGAGAAATCCACCCTCTGAAACTGAGGAAGATGGGCAAGAGAGGCTAGCTGAGGTGGCAATCTTTAAGCAAAAAAATAAAATAAAAAAATGCAATGGCGAGGAGACCCGGTCAAAAAGCAACCCTGAAAAAGGTACCCTTTGAAACTGAGGAAGCAGGGCAACAGTGCCTAGCTCAGGCGACAATCTTTAAGCAAAAGAAACACACAAGGGCGTGGGGAGCTGGCGAAAAGGCAACACTGAGAAATCCACCCTCTGAAACAGACGAAGATGGGCAACAGAGGCTAGCTCAGGTGGCAATCTTTAAGCAAAAGAAACACACAAGTGCGTGGAGACCTGGGAAAAATGCAACACGGAGAAATCCACCCTCTGAAACTGAGGAAGATGGGCAAGAGAGGCTACCTCAGGTGGCAATCGTTAAGCAAAAACAAAGCACAAAGGCGTGGAGACCTGGGGAAAAAGCAACCCTGAAACATCTACCCTCTGAAACTGAGGAAGATGGGCAAGAGAGGCTGGCTTCAGGTGGCAAACTTTAAGCAAAAGAAACACACAAGGCCCTGGAGACCTGGGGAAAAAGCAACACGGAGAAATCCACCCTCTGAAACCGAGGAAGATGGGCAACAGAGGCTACCTCAGGTGGCAATCTTTAAGCAAAAAAAATAAAATAAAAAAATACAATGGCGAGGAGACCCGGTCAAAAAGCAACCCTGAAAAAGGTACCCTCTGAAACTGAGGAAGCAGGGCAACAATGCCTAGCTCAGGTGACAATCTTTAAGCAAAAGAAACACACAAGGGCGTGGAGACCTGGGGAAAAAGCATCACGGAGAAATCCTCCAGCTGAAACGGAGGAAGATGGGCAACAGAGGCTACCTCAGGTGGCAATCGTTAAGCAAAAACAAAACACAAAGCCGTGGAGACCTTGGGAAAAAGCAACCCTGAAATATCTACCCTCTGAAACTGAGGAAGATGGGCAAGAGAGGCTGACTTCATGTGGCAAACGTTAAGCAAAAGAAACACACAAGGGCGTGGAGACCTGGGGAAAAAGCAACACGGAGAAATCCACCCTCTGAAACTGAGGAAGATGGGCAAGAGAGGCTAGCTCAGGTGGCAATCGTTAAGCAAAAACAAAACCCAAAGGCGTGGAGACCTGGGAAAAAGCAACCCTGTAATATCTACCCCCTGAAACTGAGGAAGATGGGCAAGAGAGGCTGGCTTCAGGTGGCAATCTTTAAACAAAAGAAACACACAAGGGCGTGGAGACCTGGGGAAAAGGCAGCACTGAGAAATCTACCCTCTGAAACTGACGAGGATGGGCAACAGAGGCTACCTCAGGTGGCAATCGTTAAGCAAAAGAAACACACAAGGGCGTGGAGACCTGGGGAAAAAGCAACACGGAGAAATCCACCCTCTGAAACTGAGGAACATGGGCAAAAGAAGCTAGCTCAGGTTGCAAACTTTAAGCAGAAAAAAAAAAAGACGCAAGGGCGTGGAGAGCTGGCGAAAAAGCAACACGGAGAAATCCACCCTCTGAAACTGAGGAAGATGGGCAAGAGATTCTAGCTGAGGTGGCAATCTTTAAGCAAAAAAATAAAATAAAAAAATGCAATGGCGAGGAGACCCGGTCAAAAAGCAACCCTGAAAAAGGTACCCTTTGAAACTGAGGAAGCAGGGCAACAGTGCCTAGCTCAGGCGACAATCTTTAAGCAAAAGAAACACACAAGGGCGTGGGGAGCTGGCGAAAAGGCAACACGGAGAAATCCACCCTCTGAAACTGAGGAAGATGGGCAAGAGAGGCTACCTCAGGTGGCAATCGTTAAGCAAAAACAAAACCCAAAGGCGTGGAGACCTGGGAAAAAGCAACCCTGTAATATCTACCCCCTGAAACTGAGGAAGATGGGCAAGAGAGGCTGGCTTCAGGTGGCAAACTTTAAGCAAAAGAAACACACAAGGGCGTGGAGACCTGGGGAAAAAGCAGCACTGAGAAATCTACCCTCTGAAACTGACGATGATGGGCAAGAGAGGCTACCTCAGGTGGCAATCGGTAAGCAAAAGAAACACACAAGGGCGTGGAGACCTGGGGAAAAAGCCACACGGAGAAATCCACCCTCTGAAACTGAAGAAGATGGGCAACAGAGGCTAGCTCAGGTGGCAATCTTTAAGCAAAAAAAATAAAATAAAAAAATACAATGGCGAGGAGACCCGGTCAAAAAGCAACCCTGAAAAAGGTACCCTCTGAAACTGAGTAAGCAGGGCAACAATGCCTAGCTCAGGTGACAATCTTAAAGCAAAAGAAACACACAAGGGCGTGGAGACTTGGGGAAAAAGCAACACGGAGAAATCCTCCAGCTGAAACTGAGGCAGATGGGCAACAGAGGCTACCTCAGGTGGCAATCGTTAAGCAAAAACAAAACACAAAGGCGTGGAGACCTTGGGAAAAAGCAACCCTGAAATATCTACCCTCTGAAACTGAGGAAGATGGGCAAGAGAGGCTGGCTTCATGTGGCAAACGTTAAGCAAAAGAAACACACAAGGGCGTGGAGACCTGGGGAAAAAGCAACACGGAGAAATCCACCCTCTGAAACTGAGGAAGATGGGCAAGAGAGGCTAGCTCAGGTGGCAATCGTTAAGCAAAAACAAAACCCAAAGTCGTGGAGACCTGGGGAAAAGCAACCCTGAAATATCTACCCTCTGAAACTGAGGAAGATGGGCAAGAGAGGCTGGCTTCAGGTGGCAAACTTTAAGCAAAAGAAACACACAAGGGCGTGGAGACCTGGGGAAAAAGCAGCAGTGAGAAATCTACCCTCTGAAACTGACGAGGATGGGCAACAGAGGCTACCTCAGGTGGCAATCGTTAAGCAAAAGAAACACACAAGGGCGTGGATACCTGGGGAAAAAGCAACACGGAGAAATCCACCCTCTGAAACTGAGAAAGATGGGCAAGAGAGGCTAGCTCAGGTGGCAATCGTTAAGCAAAAACAAAACACAAAGGCGTGGAGACCTGGGGAAAGAGCAACCCTGAAATATCTACCCTCTGAATCTGAGGAAGATGGGCAAGAGAGGCTGGCTTCAGGTGGCAATCTTTAAGCAAAAGAAACACACAAGGGCGTGGAGACCTGGGGAAAAGGCAGCACTGAGAAATCTACCCTCTGAAACTGACGAGGATGGGCAACAGACGCTACCTCAGGTGGCAATCGTTAAGCAAAAGAAACACACAAGGGCGTGGAGACCTGGGGAAAAAGCAACACGGAGAAATCCACCCTCTGAAACTGAGGAACATGGGCAAAAGAAGCTAGCTCAGGTTGCAAACTTTAAGCAGAAAAAAAAAAAGACGCAAGGGCGTGGAGAGCTGGCGAAAAAGCAACACGGAGAAATCCACCCTCTGAAACTGAGGAAGATGGGCAAGAGAGGCTAGCTGAGGTGGCAATCTTTAAGCAAAAAAATAAAATAAAAAAATGCAATGGCGAGGAGACCCGGTCAAAAAGCAACCCTGAAAAAGGTACCCTTTGAAACTGAGGAAGCAGGGCAACAGTGCCTAGCTCAGGCGACAATCTTTAAGCAAAAGAAACACACAAGGGCGTGGGGAGCTGGCGAAAAGGCAACACTGAGAAATCCACCCTCTGAAACTGAGGAAGATGTGCAAGAGAGGCTACCTCAGGTGGCAATCGTTAAGCAAAAACAAAGCACAAAGGCGTGGAGACCTGGGGAAAAAGCAACCCTGAAACATCTACCCTCTGAAACTGAGGAAGATGGGCAAGAGAGGCTGGCTTCAGGTGGCAAACTTTAAGCAAAAGAAACACACAAGGGCGTGGAGACCTGGGGAAAAAGCAACACGGAGAAATCCACCCTCTGAAACCGAGGAAGATGGGCAACAGAGGCTAGCTCAGGTGGCAAACTTTAAGCAAAAAAAATAAAATAAAAAAATACAATGGCGAGGAGACTCGGTCAAAAAGCAACCCTGAAAAAGGTACCCTCTGAAACTGAGGAAGCAGGGCAACAATGCCTAGCTCAGGTGACAATCTTTAAGCAAAAGAAACACACAAGGGCGTGGAGACCTGGGGAAAAAGCATCACGGAGAAATCCTCCAGCTGAAACGGAGGAAGATGGGCAACAGAGGCTACCTCAGGTGGCAATCGTTAAGCAAAAACAAAACACAAAGGCGTGGAGACCTTGGGAAAAAGCAACCCTGAAATATCTACCCTCTGAAACTGAGGAAGATGGGCAAGAGAGGCTGGCTTCATGTGGCAAACGTTAAGCAAAAGAAACAGACAAGGGCGTGGAGACCTGGGGAAAAAGCAACACGGAGAAATCCACCCTCTGAAACTGAGGAAGATGGGCAAGAGAGGCTAGCTCAGGTGGCAATCGTTAAGCAAAAACAAAACCCAAAGGCGTGGAGACCTGGGAAAAAGCAACCCTGTAATATCTAACCCCTGAAACTGAGGAAGATGGGCAAGAGAGGCTGGCTTCAGGTGCAAACTTTAAGCAAAAGAAACACACAAGGGCGTGGAGACCTGGGGAAAAAGCAGCACTGAGAAATCTACCCTCTGAAACTGACGAGGATGGGCAACAGAGGCTACCTCAGGTGGCAATCGGTAAGCAAAAGAAACACACAAGGGCGTGGAGACCTGGGGAAAAAGCAACACGGAGAAATCCACCCTCTGAAACTGAGGAACATGGGCAAAAGAAGCTAGCTCAGGTTGCAAACTTTAAGCAGAAAAAAAAAAAGACGCAAGGGCGTGGAGAGCTGGCGAAAAAGCAACACGGAGAAATCCACCCTCTGATACTGAGGAAGATGGGCAAGAGAGGCTAGCTGAGGTGGCAATCTTTAAGCAAAAAAATAAAATAAAAAAATGCAATGGCGAGGAGACCCGGTCAAAAAGCAACCCTGAAAAAGGTACCCTTTGAAACTGAGGAAGCAGGGCAACAGTGCCTAGCTCAGGCGACAATCTTTAAGCAAAAGAAACACACAAGGGCGTGGGGAGCTGGCGAAAAGGCAACACTGAGAAATCCACCCTCTGAAACAGACGAAGATGGGCAACAGAGGCTAGCTCAGGTGGCAATCTTTAAGCAAAAGAAACACACAAGTGCGTGGAGACCTGGGAAAAATGCAACACGGAGAAATCCACCCTCTGAAACTGAGGAAGATGTGCAAGAGAGGCTACCTCAGGTGGCAATCGTTAAGCAAAAACAAAGCACAAAGGCGTGGAGACCTGGGGAAAAAGCAACCCTGAAACATCTACCCTCTGAAACTGAGGAAGATGGGCAAGAGAGGCTGGCTTCAGGTGGCAAACTTTAAGCAAAAGAAACACACAAGGGCGTGGAGACCTGGGGAAAAAGCAACACGGAGAAATCCACCCTCTGAAACCGAGGAAGATGGGCAACAGAGGCTAGCTCAGGTGGCAAACTTTAAGCAAAAAAAATAATATACAAAAATACAATGGCGAGGAGACCCGGTCAAAAAGCAACCCTGAAAAAGGTACCCTCTGAAACTGAGGAAGCAGGGCAACAATGCCTAGCTCAGGTGACAATCTTTAAGCAAAAGAAACACACAAGGGCGTGGAGACCTGGGGAAAAAGCATCACGGAGAAATCCTCCAGCTGAAACGGAGGAAGATGGGCAACAGAGGCTACCTCAGGTGGCAATCGTTAAGCAAAAACAAAACACAAAGGCGTGGAGACCTGGGGAAAAAGCAACCCTGAAATATCTACCCTCTGAAACTGAGGAAGATGGGCAAGAGAGGCTGGCTTCATGTGGCAAACGTTAAGCAAAAGAAACACACAAGGGCGTGGAGACCTGGGGAAAAAGCAACACGGAGAAATCCACCCTCTGAAACTGAGGAAGATGGGCAAGAGAGGCTAGCTCAGGTGGCAATCGTTAAGCAAAAACAAAACCCAAAGGCGTGGAGACCTGGGAAAAAGCAACCCTGTAATATCTACCCCCTGAAACTGAGGAAGATGGGCAAGAGAGGCTGGCTTCAGGTGGCAAACTTTAAGCAAAAGAAACACATAAGGGCGTGGAGACCTGGGGAAAAAGCAGCACTGAGAAATCTACCCTCTGAAACTGACGAGGATGGGCAACAGAGGCTACCTCAGGTGGCAATCGGTAAGCAAAAGAAACACACAAGGGCGTGGAGACCTGGGGAAAAAGCCACACGGAGAAATCCACCCTCTGAAACTGAAGAAGATGGGCAACAGAGGCTAGCTCAGGTGGCAATATTTAAGCAAAAAAAATAAAATAAAAAAATACAATGGCGAGGAGACCCGGTCAAAAAGCAACCCTGAAAAAGGTACCCTCTGAAACTGAGGAAGCAGGGCAACAATGCCTAGCTCAGGTGACAATCTTTAAGCAAAAGAAACACACAAGGGCGTGGAGACCTGGGGAAAAAGCATCACGGAGAAATCCTCCAGCTGAAACTGAGGCAGATGGGCAACAGAGGCTACCTCAGGTGGCAATCGTTAAGCAAAAACAAAACACAAAGGCGTGGAGACCTTGGGAAAAAGCAACCATGAAATAGCTACCCTCTGAAACTGAGGAAGATGGGCAAGAGAGGCTGGCTTCATGTGGCAAACGTTAAGCAAAAGAAACACACAAGGGCGTGGAGACCTGGGGAAAAAGCAACACGGAGAAATCCACCCTCTGAAACTGAGGAAGATGGGCAAGAGAGGCTAGCTCAGTTGGCAATCGTTAAGCAAAAACAAAACCCAAAGGCGTGGAGACCTGGTTAAAAAGCAACCCTGAAATATCTACCCTCTGAAACTGAGGAAGATGCGCAAGAGAGGCTGCCTTCAGGTGGCAAACTTTAAGCAAAAGAAACACACAAGGGCGTGGAGACCTGGGGAAAAAGCAACACGGAGAAATCCACCCTCTGAAACCGAGGAAGATGGGCAACAGAGGCTAGCTCAGGTGGCAATCTTTAAGCAAAAAAAATAAAATAAAAAAATACAATGGCGAGGAGACCCGGTCAAAAAGCAACCCTGAAAAAGGTACCCTCTGAAACTGAGGAAGCAGGGCAACAATGCCTAGCTCAGGTGACAATCTTTAAGCAAAAGAAACACACAAGGGCGTGGAGACCTGGGGAAAAATCAACACGGAGAAATCCACACTCTGAAACTGAGGAAGATGGGCAAGAGAGGCTTGCTCAGGTGGCATTCGTTAAGCAAAAACAAAACCCAAAGGCGTGGAGACCTGGGGAAAAAGCAACCCTGAAATATCTACCCTCTGAAACTGAGGAAGATGGGCAAGAGAGGCTGCCTTCAGGTGGCAAACTTTAAGCAAAAGAAACACACAAGGGCGTGGAGACCTGGGGAAAAAGCAACACGGAGAAATCCACCCTCTGAAACCGAGGAAGATGGGCAACAGAGGCTAGCTCAGGTGGCAATCTTTAAGCAAAAATAATAAAATAAAAAAATACAATGGCGAGGAGACCCGGTCAAAAAGCAACCCTGAAAAATGTACCCTATGAAACTGAGGAAGCAGGGCAACAATGCCTAGCTCAGGTGACAATCTTTAAGCAAAAGAAACACACAAGGGCGTGGAGACCTGGGGAAAAAGCATCACGGAGAAATCCTCCAGCTGAAACGGAGGAAGATGGGCAACAGAGGCTACCTCAGGTGGCAATCGTTAAGCAAAAACAAAACACAAAGGCGTGGAGACCTTGGGAAAAAGCAACCCTGAAATATCTACCCTCTGATACTGAGGAAGATGGGCAAGAGAGGCTGGCCTCATGTGGCAAACGTTAAGCAAAAGAAACACACAAGGGCGTGGAGACCTGGGGAAAAAGCAACACGGAGAAATCCACCCTCTGAAACTGAGGAAGATGGGCAAGAGAGGCTACCTCAGGTGGCAATCGTTAAGCAAAAACAAAACCCAAAGGCGTGGAGACCTGGGGATAAAGCAACCTTGAAATATCTACCCTCTGAAACTGAGGAAGATGGCCAAGAGAGGCTGTCTTCAGGTGGCAAAATTTAAGCAAAAGAAACACACAAGGGCGTGGAGACCTGGGGAAAAAGCAACACGGAGAAATCCACCCTCTGAAACTGAGGAAGATGGGCAAGAGAGGCTAGCTCAGGTGGCAATCGTTAAGCAAAAACAAAACCCAAAGTCGTGGAGACCTGGGGAAAAAGCAACCCTGAAATATCTACCCTCTGAAACTGAGGAAGATGGGCAAGAGAGGCTGTCTTCAGGTGGCAAACTTTAAGCAAAAGAAACACACAAGGGCGTGGAGACCTGGGGAAAAAGCAGCACTGAGAAATCTACCCTCTGAAACTGACGAGGATGGGCAACAGAGGCTACCTCAGGTGGCAATCGGTAAGCAAAAGAAACACACAAGGGCGTGGAGACCTGGGGAAAAGCCACACGGAGAAATCCACCCTCTGAAACTGAAGAAGATGGGCAACAGAGGCTAGCTCAGGTGGCAATCTTTAAGCAAAAAAAATAAAATAAATAAATACAATGGCGAGGAGACCCGGTCAAAAAGCAACCCTGAAAAAGGTGCCCTCTGAAACTGAGGAAGCAGGGCAACAATGCCTAGCTCAGGTGACAATCTTTAAGGAAAAGAAACACACAAGGGCGTGGAGACCTGGGGAAAAAGCAACACGGAGAAATCCACCCTCTGAAGCTGAGGAAGATGGGCAACAGAGGCTACCTCAGGTGGCAATCGTTAAGCAAAAACAAAACCCAAAGGCGTGGAGACCTGGGGAAAAAGCAACCCTGAAATATCTACCCTCTGAAACTGAGGAAGATGGCCAAGAGAGGCTGCCTTCAGGTGGCAAACGTTAAGCAAAAGAAACACACAAGGGCGTGGAGACCTGGGGAAAAAGCAACACGGAGAAATCCAACCTCTGAAACTGAGGAAGATGGGCAAGAGAGGCTAGCTCAGTTGGCAATCGTTAAGCAAAAACAAAACCCAAAGGCGTGGAGACCTGGGGAAAAAGCAATCCTGAAATATCTACCCTCTGAAACTGAGGAAGATGGGCAAGAGAGGCTGGCTTCAGGTGGCAAACTTTAAGCAAAAGAAACACACAAGGGCGTGGAGACCTGGGGAAAAAGCAGCACTGAGAAATCTACCCTCTGAAACTGAAGAGGATGGGCAACAGAGTCTACCTCAGGTGGCAATCGTTAAGCAAAAGAAACACACACGGGCGTGGAGACCTGGGGAAAAAGCAACACGGAGAAATCCACCCTCTGAAACTGAGGAAGATGGGCAACAGAGGCTACCTCAGGTGGCAATCGTTAAGCAAAAGAAACACACAAGGGCGTGGAGACCAGGGGAAAAAGCAACACGGAGAAATCCACCCTCTGAAACTGAGGAAGATGGGCAAGAGAGGCTACCTCAGGTGGCAATCGTTAAGCAAAAACAAAGCACAAAGGCGTGGAGACCTGGGGAAAAAGCAACCCTGAAATATCTACCCTCTGAAACTGAGGAAGATGGGCAAGAGAGGCTGGCTTCATGTGGCAAACGTTAAGCAAAAGAAACACACAAGGGCGTGGAGACCTGGGGAAAAAGCAACACGGAGAAATCCACCCTCTGAAACTGAGGAAGATGGGCAAGAGAGGCTAGCTCAGGTGGCAATCGTTAAGCAAAAACAAAACCCAAAGGCGTGGAGACCTGGGGAAAAGCAACCCTGAAATATCTACCCTCTGAAACTGAGGAAGATGGGCAAGAGAGGCTGGCTTCAGGTGGCAAACTTTAAGCAAAAGAAACACACAAGGGCGTGGAGACCTGGGGAAAAAGCAGCAGTGAGAAATCTACCCTCTGAAACTGACGAGGATGGGCAACAGAGGCTACCTCAGGTGGCAATCGTTAAGCAAAAGAAACACACAAGGGCGTGGATACCTGGGGAAAAAGCAACACGGAGAAATCCACCCTCTGAAACTGAGAAAGATGGGCAAGAGAGGCTAGCTCAGGTGGCAATCGTTAAGCAAAAACAAAACCCAAAGGCGTGGAGACCTGGGGAATGAGCAACCCTGAAATATCTACCCTCTGAAACTGAGGAAGATGGGCAAGAGAGGCTGGCTTCAGGTGGCAATCTTTAAGCAAAAGAAACACACAAGGGCGTGGAGACCTGGGGAAAAGGCAGCACTGAGAAATCTACCCTCTGAAACTGACGAGGATGGGCAACAGAGGCTACCTCAGGTGGCAATCGTTAAGCAAAAGAAACACACAAGGGTGTGGAGACCTGGGGAAAAAGCAACACGGAGAAATCCACCCTCTGAAACTGAGGAACATGGGCAAAAGAAGCTAGCTCAGGTTGCAAACTTTAAGCAGAAAAAAAAAAAGACGCAAGGGCGTGGAGAGCTGGCGAAAAAGCAACACGGAGAAATCCACCCTCTGAAACTGAGGAAGATGGGCAAGAGAGGCTAGCTGAGGTGGCAATCTTTAAGCAAAAAAATAAAATAAAAAAATGCAATGGCGAGGAGACCCGGTCAAAAAGCAACCCTGAAAAAGGTACCCTTTGAAACTGAGGAAGCAGGGCAACAGTGCCTAGCTCAGGCGACAATCTTTAAGCAAAAGAAACACACAAGGGCGTGGGGAGCTGGCGAAAAGGCAACACTGAGAAATCCACCCTCTGAAACTGAGGAAGATGTGCAAGAGAGGCTACCTCAGGTGGCAATCGTTAAGCAAAAACAAAGCACAAAGGCGTGGAGACCTGGGGAAAAAGCAACCCTGAAACATCTACCCTCTGAAACTGAGGAAGATGGGCAAGAGAGGCTGGCTTCAGGTGGCAAACTTTAAGCAAAAGAAACACACAAGGGCGTGGAGACCTGGGGAAAAAGCAACACGGAGAAATCCACCCTCTGAAACCGAGGAAGATGGGCAACAGAGGCTAGCTCAGGTGGCAAACTTTAAGCAAAAAAAATAAAATAAAAAAATACAATGGCGAGGAGACTCGGTCAAAAAGCAACCCTGAAAAAGGTACCCTCTGAAACTGAGGAAGCAGGGCAACAATGCCTAGCTCAGGTGACAATCTTTAAGCAAAAGAAACACACAAGGGCGTGGAGACCTGGGCAAAAAGCATCACGGAGAAATCCTCCAGCTGAAACGGAGGAAGATGGGCAACAGAGGCTACCTCAGGTGGCAATCGTTAAGCAAAAACAAAACACAAAGGCGTGGAGACCTTGGGAAAAAGCAACCCTGAAATATCTACCCTCTGAAACTGAGGAAGATGGGCAAGAGAGGCTGGCTTCATGTGGCAAACGTTAAGCAAAAGAAACACACAAGGGCGTGGAGACCTGGGGAAAAAGCAACACGGAGAAATCCACCCTCTGAAACTGAGGAAGATGGGCAAGAGAGGCTAGCTCAGGTGGCAATCGTTAAGCAAAAACAAAACCCAAAGGCGTGGAGACCTGGGAAAAAGCAACCCTGTAATATCTACCCCCTGAAACTGAGGAAGATGGGCAAGAGAGGCTGGCTTCAGGTGGCAAACTTTAAGCAAAAGAAACACACAAGGGCGTGGAGACCTGGGGAAAAAGCAGCACTGAGAAATCTACCCTCTGAAACTGACGAGGATGGGCAACAGAGGCTACCTCAGGTGGCAATCGGTAAGCAAAAGAAACACACAAGGGCGTGGAGACCTGGGGAAAAAGCAACACGGAGAAATCCACCCTCTGAAACTGAGGAAGATGGGCAACAGAGGCTAACTCAGGTGGCAATCGTTAAGCAAAAGAAACACACAAGGGCGTGGAGACCAGGGGAAAAAGCAACACGGAGAAATCCACCCTCTGATACTGAGGAAGATGGGCAAGAGAGGCTAGCTGAGGTGGCAATCTTTAAGCAAAAAAATAAAATAAAAAAATGCAATGGCGAGGAGACCCGGTCAAAAAGCAACCCTGAAAAAGGTACCCTTTGAAACTGAGGAAGCAGGGCAACAGTGCCTAGCTCAGGTGACAATCTTTAAGCAAAAGAAACACACAAGGGCGTGGAGACCTGGGGAAAAATCAACACGGAGAAATCCACCCTCTGAAACTGAGGAAGATGGGCAAGAGATGCTAGCTCAGGTGGCATTCGTTAAGCAAAAACAAAACCCAAAGGCGTGGAGACCTTGGGAAAAAGCAACCCTGAAATATCTACCCTCTGAAACTGACGAGGATGGGCAAGAGAGGCTGGCTTCATGTGGCAAACGTTAAGCAAAAGAAACACACAAGGGCGTGGAGACCTGGGGAAAAAGCAACACGGAGAAATCCACACTCTGAAACTGAGGAAGATGGGCAAGAGAGGCTTGCTCAGGTGGCATTCGTTAAGCAAAAACAAAACCCAAAGGCGTGGAGACCTGGGGAAAAAGCAACCCTGAAATATCTACCCTCTGAAACTGAGGAAGATGGGCAAGAGAGGCTGCCTTCAGGTGGCAAACTTTAAGCAAAAGAAACACACAAGGGCGTGGAGACCTGGGGAAAAAGCAACACGGAGAAATCCACCCTCTGAAACCGAGGAAGATGGGCAACAGAGGCTAGCTCAGGTGGCAATCTTTAAGCAAAAATAATAAAATAAAAAAATACAATGGCGAGGAGACCCGGTCAAAAAGCAACCCTGAAAAATGTACCCTATGAAACTGAGGAAGCAGGGCAACAATGCCTAGCTCAGGTGACAATCTTTAAGCAAAAGAAACACACAAGGGCGTGGAGACCTGGGGAAAAAGCATCACGGAGAAATCCTCCAGCTGAAACGGAGGAAGATGGGCAACAGAGGCTACCTCAGGTGGCAATCGTTAAGCAAAAACAAAACACAAAGGCGTGGAGACCTTGGGAAAAAGCAACCCTGAAATATCTACCCTCTGATACTGAGGAAGATGGGCAAGAGAGGCTGGCCTCATGTGGCAAACGTTAAGCAAAAGAAACACACAAGGGCGTGGAGACCTGGGGAAAAAGCAACACGGAGAAATCCACCCTCTGAAACTGAGGAAGATGGGCAAGAGAGGCTACCTCAGGTGGCAATCGTTAAGCAAAAACAAAACCCAAAGGCGTGGAGACCTGGGGATAAAGCAACCTTGAAATATCTACCCTCTGAAACTGAGGAAGATGGCCAAGAGAGGCTGGCTTCATGTGGCAAACGTTAGGCAAAAGAAACACACAAGGGCGTGGAGACCTGGGGAAAAAGCAACACGGAGAAATCCACCCTCTGAAACTGAGGAAGATGGGCAAGAGAGGCTAGCTCAGGTGGCAATCGTTAAGCAAAAACAAAACCCAAAGGCGTGGAGACCTGGGGAAAAGCAACCCTGAAATATCTACCCTCTGAAACTGAGGAAGATGGGCAAGAGAGGCTGGCTTCAGGTGGCAAACTTTAAGCAAAAGAAACACACAAGGGCGTGGAGACCTGGGGAAAAAGCAGCAGTGAGAAATCTACCCTCTGAAACTGACGAGGATGGGCAACAGAGGCTACCTCAGGTGGCAATCGTTAAGCAAAAGAAACACACAAGGGCGTGGATACCTGGGGAAAAAGCAACACGGAGAAATCCACCCTCTGAAACTGAGAAAGATGGGCAAGAGAGGCTAGCTCAGGTGGCAATCGTTAAGCAAAAACAAAACCCAAAGGCGTGGAGACCTGGGGAATGAGCAACCCTGAAATATCTACCCTCTGAAACTGAGGAAGATGGGCAAGAGAGGCTGGCTTCAGGTGGCAATCTTTAAGCAAAAGAAACACACAAGGGCGTGGAGACCTGGGGAAAAGGCAGCACTGAGAAATCTACCCTCTGAAACTGACGAGGATGGGCAACAGAGGCTACCTCAGGTGGCAATCGTTAAGCAAAAGAAACACACAAGGGTGTGGAGACCTGGGGAAAAAGCAACACGGAGAAATCCACCCTCTGAAACTGAGGAACATGGGCAAAAGAAGCTAGCTCAGGTTGCAAACTTTAAGCAGAAAAAAAAAAAGACGCAAGGGCGTGGAGAGCTGGCGAAAAAGCAACACGGAGAAATCCACCCTCTGAAACTGAGGAAGATGGGCAAGAGAGGCTAGCTGAGGTGGCAATCTTTAAGCAAAAAAATAAAATAAAAAAATGCAATGGCGAGGAGACCCGGTCAAAAAGCAACCCTGAAAAAGGTACCCTTTGAAACTGAGGAAGCAGGGCAACAGTGCCTAGCTCAGGCGACAATCTTTAAGCAAAAGAAACACACAAGGGCGTGGGGAGCTGGCGAAAAGGCAACACTGAGAAATCCACCCTCTGAAACTGAGGAAGATGTGCAAGAGAGGCTACCTCAGGTGGCAATCGTTAAGCAAAAACAAAGCACAAAGGCGTGGAGACCTGGGGAAAAAGCAACCCTGAAACATCTACCCTCTGAAACTGAGGAAGATGGGCAAGAGAGGCTGGCTTCAGGTGGCAAACTTTAAGCAAAAGAAACACACAAGGGCGTGGAGACCTGGGGAAAAAGCAACACGGAGAAATCCACCCTCTGAAACCGAGGAAGATGGGCAACAGAGGCTAGCTCAGGTGGCAAACTTTAAGCAAAAAAAATAAAATAAAAAAATACAATGGCGAGGAGACTCGGTCAAAAAGCAACCCTGAAAAAGGTACCCTCTGAAACTGAGGAAGCAGGGCAACAATGCCTAGCTCAGGTGACAATCTTTAAGCAAAAGAAACACACAAGGGCGTGGAGACCTGGGCAAAAAGCATCACGGAGAAATCCTCCAGCTGAAACGGAGGAAGATGGGCAACAGAGGCTACCTCAGGTGGCAATCGTTAAGCAAAAACAAAACACAAAGGCGTGGAGACCTTGGGAAAAAGCAACCCTGAAATATCTACCCTCTGAAACTGAGGAAGATGGGCAAGAGAGGCTGGCTTCATGTGGCAAACGTTAAGCAAAAGAAACACACAAGGGCGTGGAGACCTGGGGAAAAAGCAACACGGAGAAATCCACCCTCTGAAACTGAGGAAGATGGGCAAGAGAGGCTAGCTCAGGTGGCAATCGTTAAGCAAAAACAAAACCCAAAGGCGTGGAGACCTGGGAAAAAGCAACCCTGTAATATCTACCCCCTGAAACTGAGGAAGATGGGCAAGAGAGGCTGGCTTCAGGTGGCAAACTTTAAGCAAAAGAAACACACAAGGGCGTGGAGACCTGGGGAAAAAGCAGCACTGAGAAATCTACCCTCTGAAACTGACGAGGATGGGCAACAGAGGCTACCTCAGGTGGCAATCGGTAAGCAAAAGAAACACACAAGGGCGTGGAGACCTGGGGAAAAAGCAACACGGAGAAATCCACCCTCTGAAACTGAGGAAGATGGGCAACAGAGGCTACCTCAGGTGGCAATCGTTAAGCAAAAGAAACACACAAGGGCGTGGAGACCAGGGGAAAAAGCAACACGGAGAAATCCACCCTCTGATACTGAGGAAGATGGGCAAGAGAGGCTAGCTGAGGTGGCAATCTTTAAGCAAAAAAATAAAATAAAAAAATGCAATGGCGAGGAGACCCGGTCAAAAAGCAACCCTGAAAAAGGTACCCTTTGAAACTGAGGAAGCAGGGCAACAGTGCCTAGCTCAGGTGACAATCTTTAAGCAAAAGAAACACACAAGGGCGTGGAGACCTGGGGAAAAATCAACACGGAGAAATCCACCCTCTGAAACTGAGGAAGATGGGCAAGAGATGCTAGCTCAGGTGGCATTCGTTAAGCAAAAACAAAACCCAAAGGCGTGGAGACCTTGGGAAAAAGCAACCCTGAAATATCTACCCTCTGAAACTGACGAGGATGGGCAAGAGAGGCTGGCTTCATGTGGCAAACGTTAAGCAAAAGAAACACACAAGGGCGTGGAGACCTGGGGAAAAAGCAACACGGAGAAATCCACACTCTGAAACTGAGGAAGATGGGCAAGAGAGGCTTGCTCAGGTGGCATTCGTTAAGCAAAAACAAAACCCAAAGGCGTGGAGACCTGGGGAAAAAGCAACCCTGAAATATCTACCCTCTGAAACTGAGGAAGATGGGCAAGAGAGGCTGCCTTCAGGTGGCAAACTTTAAGCAAAAGAAACACACAAGGGCGTGGAGACCTGGGGAAAAAGCAACACGGAGAAATCCACCCTCTGAAACCGAGGAAGATGGGCAACAGAGGCTAGCTCAGGTGGCAATCTTTAAGCAAAAATAATAAAATAAAAAAATACAATGGCGAGGAGACCCGGTCAAAAAGCAACCCTGAAAAATGTACCCTATGAAACTGAGGAAGCAGGGCAACAATGCCTAGCTCAGGTGACAATCTTTAAGCAAAAGAAACACACAAGGGCGTGGAGACCTGGGGAAAAAGCATCACGGAGAAATCCTCCAGCTGAAACGGAGGAAGATGGGCAACAGAGGCTACCTCAGGTGGCAATCGTTAAGCAAAAACAAAACACAAAGGCGTGGAGACCTTGGGAAAAAGCAACCCTGAAATATCTACCTTCTGATACTGAGGAAGATGGGCAAGAGAGGCTGGCCTCATGTGGCAAACGTTAAGCAAAAGAAACACACAAGGGCGTGGAGTCCTGGGGAAAAAGCAACACGGAGAAATCCACCCTCTGAAACTGAGGAAGATGGGCAAGAGAGGCTACCTCAGGTGGCAATCGTTAAGCAAAAACAAAACCCAAAGGCGTGGAGACCTGGGGATAAAGCAACCTTGAAATATCTACCCTCTGAAACTGAGGAAGATGGCCAAGAGAGGCTGCCTTCAGGTGGCAAAATTTAAGCAAAAGAAACACACAAGGGCGTGGAGACCTGGGGAAAAAGCAACACGGAGAAATCCACCCTCTGAAACTGAGGAAGATGGGCAAGAGAGGCTAGCTCAGGTGGCAATCGTTAAGCAAAAACAAAACCCAAAGTCGTGGAGACCTGGGGAAAAAGCAACCCTGAAATATCTACCCTCTGAAACTGAGGAAGATGGGCAAGAGAGGCTGTCTTCAGGTGGCAAACTTTAAGCAAAAGAAACACACAAGGGCGTGGAGACCTGGGGAAAAAGCAGCACTGAGAAATCTACCCTCTGAAACTGACGAGGATGGGCAACAGAGGCTACCTCAGGTGGCAATCGGTAAGCAAAAGAAACACACAAGGGCGTGGAGACCTGGGGAAAAGCCACACGGAGAAATCCACCCTCAGAAACTGAAGAAGATGGGCAACAGAGGCTAGCTCAGGTGGCAATCTTTAAGCAAAAAAAATAAAATAAATAAATACAATGGCGAGGAGACCCGGTCAAAAAGCAACCCTGAAAAAGGTGCCCTCTGAAACTGAGGAAGCAGGGCAACAATGCCTAGCTCAGGTGACAATCTTTAAGGAAAAGAAACACACAAGGGCGTGGAGACCTGGGGAAAAAGCAACACGGAGAAATCCACCCTCTGAAGCTGAGGAAGATGGGCAACAGAGGCTACCTCAGGTGGCAATCGTTAAGCAAAAACAAAACCCAAAGGCGTGGAGACCTGGGGAAAAAGCAACCCTGAAATATCTACCCTCTGAAACTGAGGAAGATGGCCAAGAGAGGCTGCCTTCAGGTGGCAAACGTTAAGCAAAAGAAACACACAAGGGCGTGGAGACCTGGGGAAAAAGCAACACGGAGAAATCCAACCTCTGAAACTGAGGAAGATGGGCAAGAGAGGCTAGCTCAGTTGGCAATCGTTAAGCAAAAACAAAACCCAAAGGCGTGGAGACCTGGGGAAAAAGCAATCCTGAAATATCTACCCTCTGAAACTGAGGAAGATGGGCAAGAGAGGCTGGCTTCAGGTGGCAAACTTTAAGCAAAAGAAACACACAAGGGCGTGGAGACCTGGGGAAAAAGCAGCACTGAGAAATCTACCCTCTGAAACTGAAGAGGATGGGCAACAGAGTCTACCTCAGGTGGCAATCGTTAAGCAAAAGAAACACACACGGGCGTGGAGACCTGGGGAAAAAGCAACACGGAGAAATCCACCCTCTGAAACTGAGGAAGATGGGCAACAGAGGCTACCTCAGGTGGCAATCGTTAAGCAAAAGAAACACACAAGGGCGTGGAGACCAGGGGAAAAAGCAACACGGAGAAATCCACCCTCTGAAACTGAGGAAGATGGGCAAGAGAGGCTACCTCAGGTGGCAATCGTTAAGCAAAAACAAAGCACAAAGGCGTGGAGACCTGGGGAAAAAGCAACCCTGAAATATCTACCCTCTGAAACTGAGGAAGATGGGCAAGAGAGGCTGGCTTCATGTGGCAAACGTTAGGCAAAAGAAACACACAAGGGCTTGGAGACCTGGGGAAAAAGCAACACGGAGAAATCCACCCTCTGAAACTGAGGAAGATGGGCAAGAGAGGCTAGCTCAGGTGGCAATCGTTAAGCAAAAACAAAACCCAAAGGCGTGGAGACCTGGGGAAAAGCAACCCTGAAATATCTACCCTCTGAAACTGAGGAAGATGGGCAAGAGAGGCTGGCTTCAGGTGGCAAACTTTAAGCAAAAGAAACACACAAGGGCGTGGAGACCTGGGGAAAAAGCAGCAGTGAGAAATCTACCCTCTGAAACTGACGAGGATGGGCAACAGAGGCTACCTCAGGTGGCAATCGTTAAGCAAAAGAAACACACAAGGGCGTGGATACCTGGGGAAAAAGCAACACGGAGAAATCCACCCTCTGAAACTGAGAAAGATGGGCAAGAGAGGCTAGCTCAGGTGGCAATCGTTAAGCAAAAACAAAACCCAAAGGCGTGGAGACCTGGGGAATGAGCAACCCTGAAATATCTACCCTCTGAAACTGAGGAAGATGGGCAAGAGAGGCTGGCTTCAGGTGGCAATCTTTAAGCAAAAGAAACACACAAGGGCGTGGAGACCTGGGGAAAAGGCAGCACTGAGAAATCTACCCTCTGAAACTGACGAGGATGGGCAACAGAGGCTACCTCAGGTGGCAATCGTTAAGCAAAAGAAACACACAAGGGTGTGGAGACCTGGGGAAAAAGCAACACGGAGAAATCCACCCTCTGAAACTGAGGAACATGGGCAAAAGAAGCTAGCTCAGGTTGCAAACTTTAAGCAGAAAAAAAAAAAGACGCAAGGGCGTGGAGAGCTGGCGAAAAAGCAACACGGAGAAATCCACCCTCTGAAACTGAGGAAGATGGGCAAGAGAGGCTAGCTGAGGTGGCAATCTTTAAGCAAAAAAATAAAATAAAAAAATGCAATGGCGAGGAGACCCGGTCAAAAAGCAACCCTGAAAAAGGTACCCTTTGAAACTGAGGAAGCAGGGCAACAGTGCCTAGCTCAGGCGACAATCTTTAAGCAAAAGAAACACACAAGGGCGTGGGGAGCTGGCGAAAAGGCAACACTGAGAAATCCACCCTCTGAAACTGAGGAAGATGTGCAAGAGAGGCTACCTCAGGTGGCAATCGTTAAGCAAAAACAAAGCACAAAGGCGTGGAGACCTTGGGAAAAAGCAACCCTGAAATATCTACCCTCTGAAACTGAGGAAGATGGGCAAGAGAGGCTGGCTTCATGTGGCAAACGTTAAGCAAAAGAAACACACAAGGGCGTGGAGACCTGGGGAAAAAGCAACACGGAGAAATCCACCCTCTGAAACTGAGGAAGATGGGCAAGAGAGGCTAGCTCAGGTGGCAATCGTTAAGCAAAAACAAAACCCAAAGGCGTGGAGACCTGGGAAAAAGCAACCCTGTAATATCTACCCCCTGAAACTGAGGAAGATGGGCAAGAGAGGCTGGCTTCAGGTGGCAAACTTTAAGCAAAAGAAACACACAAGGGCGTGGAGACCTGGGGAAAAAGCAGCACTGAGAAATCTACCCTCTGAAACTGACGAGGATGGGCAACAGAGGCTACCTCAGGTGGCAATCGGTAAGCAAAAGAAACACACAAGGGCGTGGAGACCTGGGGAAAAAGCAACACGGAGAAATCCACCCTCTGATACTGAGGAAGATGGGCAAGAGAGGCTAGCTGAGGTGGCAATCTTTAAGCAAAAAAATAAAATAAAAAAATGCAATGGCGAGGAGACCCGGTCAAAAAGCAACCCTGAAAAAGGTACCCTTTGAAACTGAGGAAGCAGGGCAACAGTGCCTAGCTCAGGCGACAATCTTTAAGCAAAAGAAACACACAAGGGCGTGGGGAGCTGGCGAAAAGGCAACACTGAGAAATCCACCCTCTGAAACAGACGAAGATGGGCAACAGAGGCTAGCTCAGGTGGCAATCTTTAAGCAAAAGAAACACACAAGTGCGTGGAGACCTGGGAAAAATGCAACACGGAGAAATCCACCCTCTGAAACTGAGGAAGATGGGCAAGAGAGGCTACCTCAGGTGGCAATCGTTAAGCAAAAACAAAGCACAAAGGCGTGGAGACCTGGGGAAAAAGCAACCCTGAAACATCTACCCTCTGAAACTGAGGAAGATGGGCAAGAGAGGCTGGCTTCAGGTGGCAAACTTTAAGCAAAAGAAACACACAAGGGCGTGGAGACCTGGGGAAAAAGCAACACGGAGAAATCCACCCTCTGAAACCGAGGAAGATGGGCAACAGAGGCTACCTCAGGTGGCAATGTTTAAGCAAAAAAAATAATATAAAAAAATACAATGGCGAGGAGACCCGGTCAAAAAGCAACCCTGAAAAAGGTACCCTCTGAAACTGAGGAAGCAGGGCAACAATGCCTAGCTCAGGTGACAATCTTTAAGCAAAAGAAACACACAAGGGCGTGGAGACCTGGGGAAAAAGCATCACGGAGAAATCCTCCAGCTGAAACGGAGGAAGATGGGCAACAGAGGCTACCTCAGGTGGCAATCGTTAAGCAAAAACAAAACACAAAGGCGTGGAGACCTGGGGAAAAAGCAACCCTGAAATATCTACCCTCTGAAATTGAGGAAGATGGGCAAGAGAGGCTGGCTTCATGTGGCAAACGTTAAGCAAAAGAAACACACAAGGGCGTGGAGACCTGGGGAAAAAGCAACACGGAGAAATCCACCCTCTGAAACTGAGGAAGATGGGCAAGAGAGGCTAGCTCAGGTGGCAATCGTTAAGCAAAAACAAAACCCAAAGGCGTGGAGACCTGGGAAAAAGCAACCCTGTAATATCTACCCCCTGAAACTGAGGAAGATGGGCAAGAGAGGCTGGCTTCAGGTGGCAAACTTTAAGCAAAAGAAACACACAAGGGCGTGGAGACCTGGGGAAAAAGCAGCACTGAGAAATCTACCCTCTGAAACTGACGAGGATGGGCAACAGAGGCTACCTCAGGTGGCAATCGGTAAGCAAAAGAAACACACAAGGGCGTGGAGACCTGGGGAAAAAGCAACACGGAGAAATCCACCCTCTGAAACTGAGGAACATGGGCAAAAGAAGCTAGCTCAGGTTGCAAACTTTAAGCAGAAAAAAAAAAAAGACGCAAGGGCGTGGAGAGCTGGCGAAAAAGCAACACGGAGAAATCCACCCTCTGAAACTGAGGAAGATGGGCAAGAGAGGCTAGCTGAGGTGGCAATCTTTAAGCAAAAAAATAAAATAAAAAAATGCAATGGCGAGGAGACCCGGTCAAAAAGCAACCCTGAAAAAGGTACCCTTTGAAACTGAGGAAGCAGGGCAACAGTGCCTAGCTCAGGCGACAATCTTTAAGCAAAAGAAACACACAAGGGCGTGGGGAGCTGGCGAAAAGGCAACACTGAGAAATCCACCCTCTGAAACAGACGAAGATGGGCAACAGAGGCTAGCTCAGGTGGCAATCTTTAAGCAAAAGAAACACACAAGTGCGTGGAGACCTGGGAAAAATGCAACACGGAGAAATCCACCCTCTGAAACTGAGGAAGATGGGCAAGAGAGGCTAACTCAGGTGGCAATCGTTAAGCAAAAACAAAGCACAAAGGCGTGGAGACCTGGGGAAAAAGCAACCCTGAAACATCTACCCTCTGAAACTGAGGAAGATGGGCAAGAGAGGCTGGCTTCAGGTGGCAAACTTTAAGCAAAAGAAGCACACAAGGGCGTGGAGACCTGGGGAAAAAGCAACACGGAGAAATCCACCCTCTGAAACCGAGGAAGATGGGCAACAGAGGCTAGCTCAGGTGGCAAACTTTAAGCAAAAAAAATAAAATAAAAAAATACAATGGCGAGGAGACCCGGTCAAAAAGCAACCCTGAAAAAGGTACCCTCTGAAACTGAGGAAGCAGGGCAACAATGCCTAGCTCAGGTGACAATCTTTAAGCAAAAGAAACACACAAGGGCGTGGAGACCTGGGGAAAAAGCATCACGGAGAAATCCTCCAGCTGAAACGGAGGAAGATGGGCAACAGAGGCTACCTCAGGTGGCAATCGTTAAGCAAAAACAAAACACAAAGGCGTGGAGACCTTGGGAAAAAGCAACCCTGAAATATCTACCCTCTGAAACTGAGGAAGATGGGCAAGAGAGGCTGGCTTCATGTGGCAAACGTTAAGCAAAAGAAACACACAAGGGCGTGGAGACCTGGGGAAAAAGCAACACGGAGAAATCCACCCTCTGAAACTGAGGAAGATGGGCAAGAGAGGCTAGCTCAGGTGGCAATCGTTAAGCAAAAACAAAACCCAAAGGCGTGGAGACCTGGGAAAAAGCAACCCTGTAATATCTACCCCCTGAAACTGAGGAAGATGGGCAAGAGAGGCTGGCTTCAGGTGGCAAACTTTAAGCAAAAGAAACACACAAGGGCGTGGAGACCTGGGGAAAAAGCAGCACTGAGAAATCTACCCTCTGAAACTGACGAGGATGGGCAACAGAGGCTACCTCAGGTGGCATTCGTTAAGCAAAAACAAAACCCAAAGGCGTGGAGACCTGGTTAAAAAGCAACCCTGAAATATCTACCCTCTGAAACTGAGGAAGATGCGCAAGAGAGGCTGCCTTCAGGTGGCAAACTTTAAGCAAAAGAAACACACAAGGGCGTGGAGACCTGGGGAAAAAGCAACACGGAGAAATCCACCCTCTGAAACCGAGGAAGATGGGCAACAGAGGCTAGCTCTGGTGGCAATCTTTAAGCAAAAACAATAAAATAAAAAAATACAATGGCGAGGAGACCCGGTCAAAAAGCAACCCTGAAAAAGGTACCCTCTGAAACTGAGGAAGCAGGGCAACAATGCCTAGCTCAGGTGACAATCTTTAAGCAAAAGAAACACACAAGGGCGTGGAGACTTGGGGAAAAAGCAACACGGAGAAATCCTCCAGCTGAAACTGAGGAAGATGGGCAAGAGAGGCTACCTCAGGTGGCAATCGTTAAGCAAAAACAAAACACAAAGGCGTGGAGACCTTGGGAAAAAGCAACCCTGAAATATCTACCCTTTGAAACTGAGGAAGATGGGCAAGAGAGGCTGGCTTCATGTGGCAAACGTTAAGCAAAAGAAACACACAAGGGCGTGGAGACCTGGGGAAAAAGCAACACGGAGAAATCCACCCTCTGAAACTGAGGAAGATGGGCAAGAGAGGCTAGCTCAGGTGGCAATCGTTAAGCAAAAACAAAACCCAAAGGCGTGGAGACCTGGGGAAAAGCAACCCTGAAATATCTACCCCCTGAAACTGAGGAAGATGGGCAAGAGAGGCTGGCTTCAGGTGGCAAACTTTAAGCAAAAGAAACACACAAGGGCGTGGAGACCTGGGGAAAAAGCAACACGGAGAAATCCACCCTCTGAAACTGAGGAAGATGGGCAAGAGAGGCTAGCTCAGGTGGCAATCGTTAAGCAAAAACAAAACACAAAGGCGTGGAGACCTGGGGAAAAGCAACCCTGAAATATCTACCCTCTGAAACTGAGGAAGATGGGCAAGAGAGGCTGGCTTCAGGTGGCAAACTTTAAGCAAAAGAAACACACAAGGGCGTGGAGACCTGGGGAAAAAGCAGCAGTGAGAAATCTACCCTCTGAAACTGACGAGGATGGGCAACAGAGGCTACCTCAGGTGGCAATCGTTAAGCAAAAGAAACACACAAGGGCGTGGATACCTGGAGAAAAAGCAACACGGAGAAATCCACCCTCTGAAACTGAGAAAGATGGGCAAGAGAGGCTAGCTCAGGTGGCAATCGTTAAGCAAAAACAAAACACAAAGGCGTGGAGACCTGGGGAAAGAGCAACCCTGAAATATCTACCCTCTGAAACTGAGGAAGATGGGCAAGAGAGGCTGGCTTCAGGTGGCAATCTTTAAGCAAAAGAAACACACAAGGGCGTGGAGACCTGGGGAAAAGGCAGCACTGAGAAATCTACCCTCTGAAACTGACGAGGATGGGCAACAGACGCTACCTCAGGTGGCAATCGTTAAGCAAAAGAAACACACAAGGGCGTGGAGACCTGGGGAAAAAGCAACACGGAGAAATCCACCCTCTGAAACTGAGGAACATGGGCAAAAGAAGCTAGCTCAGGTTGCAAACTTTAAGCAGAAAAAAAAAAAGACGCAAGGGCGTGGAGAGCTGGCGAAAAAGCAACACGGAGAAATCCACCCTCTGAAACTGAGGAAGATGGGCAAGAGAGGCTAGCTGAGGTGGCAATCTTTAAGCAAAAAAATAAAATAAAAAAATGCAATGGCGAGGAGACCCGGTCAAAAAGCAACCCTGAAAAAGGTACCCTTTGAAACTGAGGAAGCAGGGCAACAGTGCCTAGCTCAGGCGACAATCTTTAAGCAAAAGAAACACACAAGGGCGTGGGGAGCTGGCGAAAAGGCAACACTGAGAAATCCACCCTCTGAAACTGAGGAAGATGTGCAAGAGAGGCTACCTCAGGTGGCAATCGTTAAGCAAAAACAAAGCACAAAGGCGTGGAGACCTGGGGAAAAAGCAACCCTGAAACATCTACCCTCTGAAACTGAGGAAGATGGGCAAGAGAGGCTGGCTTCAGGTGGCAAACTTTAAGCAAAAGAAACACACAAGGGCGTGGAGACCTGGGGAAAAAGCAACACGGAGAAATCCACCCTCTGAAACCGAGGAAGATGGGCAACAGAGGCTAGCTCAGGTGGCAAACTTTAAGCAAAAAAAATAAAATAAAAAAATACAATGGCGAGGAGACTCGGTCAAAAAGCAACCCTGAAAAAGGTACCCTCTGAAACTGAGGAAGCAGGGCAACAATGCCTAGCTCAGGTGACAAACTTTAAGCAAAAGAAACACACAAGGGCGTGGAGACCTGGGGAAAAAGCATCACGGAGAAATCCTCCAGCTGAAACGGAGGAAGATGGGCAACAGAGGCTACCTCAGGTGGCAATCGTTAAGCAAAAACAAAACACAAAGGCGTGGAGACCTTGGGAAAAAGCAACCCTGAAATATCTACCCTCTGAAACTGAGGAAGATGGGCAAGAGAGGCTGGCTTCATGTGGCAAACGTTAAGCAAAAGAAACACACAAGGGCGTGGAGACCTGGGGAAAAAGCAACACGGAGAAATCCACCCTCTGAAACTGAGGAAGATGGGCAAGAGAGGCTAGCTCAGGTGGCAATCGTTAAGCAAAAACAAAACCCAAAGGCGTGGAGACCTGGGAAAAAGCAACCCTGTAATATCTACCCCCTGAAACTGAGGAAGATGGGCAAGAGAGGCTGGCTTCAGGTGGCAAACTTTAAGCAAAAGAAACACACAAGGGCGTGGAGACTTTGGGAAAAAGCAGCACTGAGAAATCTACCCTCTGAAACTGACGAGGATGGGCAACAGAGGCTACCTCAGGTGGCAATCCGTAAGCAAAAGAAACACACAAGTGCGTGGAGACCTGGGGAAAAAGCAACACGGAGAAATCCACCCTCTGAAACTGAGGAACATGGGCAAAAGAAGCTAGCTCAGGTTGCAAACTTTAAGCAGAAAAAAAAAAAGACGCAAGGGCGTGGAGAGCTGGCGAAAAAGCAACACGGAGAAATCCACCCTCTGATACTGAGGAAGATGGGCAAGAGAGGCTAGCTGAGGTGGCAATCTTTAAGCAAAAAAATAAAATAAAAAAATGCAATGGCGAGGAGACCCGGTCAAAAAGCAACCCTGAAAAAGGTACCCTTTGAAACTGAGGAAGCAGGGCAACAGTGCCTAGCTCAGGCGACAATCTTTAAGCAAAAGAAACACACAAGGGCGTGGGGAGCTGGCGAAAAGGCAACACTGAGAAATCCACCCTCTGAAACAGACGAAGATGGGCAACAGAGGCTAGCTCAGGTGGCAATCTTTAAGCAAAAGAAACACACAAGTGCGTGGAGACCTGGGAAAAATGCAACACGGAGAAATCCACCCTCTGAAACTGAGGAAGATGGGCAAGAGAGGCTACCTCAGGTGGCAATCGTTAAGCAAAAACAAAGCACAAAGGCGTGGAGACCTGGGGAAAAAGCAACCCTGAAACATCTACCCTCTGAAACTGAGGAAGATGGGCAAGAGAGGCTGGCTTCAGGTGGCAAACTTTAAGCAAAAGAAACACACAAGGGCGTGGAGACCTGGGGAAAAAGCAACACGGAGAAATCCACCCTCTGAAACCGAGGAAGATGGGCAACAGAGGCTACCTCAGGTGGCAATCTTTAAGCAAAAAAAATAATATACAAAAATACAATGGCGAGGAGACCCGGTCAAAAAGCAACCCTGAAAAAGGTACCCTCTGAAACTGAGGAAGCAGGGCAACAATGCCTAGCTCAGGTGACAATCTTTAAGCAAAAGAAACACACAAGGGCGTGGAGACCTGGGGAAAAAGCATCACGGAGAAATCCTCCAGCTGAAACGGAGGAAGATGGGCAACAGAGGCTACCTAAGGTGGCAATCGTTAAGCAAAAACAAAACACAAAGGCGTGGAGACCTGGGGAAAAAGCAACCCTGAAATATCTACCCTCTGAAACTGAGGAAGATGGGCAAGAGAGGCTAGCTCAGGTGGCAATCGTTAAGCAAAAACAAAACCCAAAGGCGTGGAGACCTGGGAAAAAGCAACCCTGTAATATCTACCCCCTGAAACTGAGGAAGATGGGCAAGAGAGGCTGGCTTCAGGTGGCAAACTTTAAGCAAAAGAAACACACAAGGGCGTGGAGACCTGGGGAAAAAGCAGCACTGAGAAATCTACCCTCTGAAACTGACGAGGATGGGCAACAGAGGCTACCTCAGGTGGCAATCGGTAAGCAAAAGAAACACACAAGGGCGTGGAGACCTGGGGAAAAAGCAACACGGAGAAATCCACCCTCTGAAACTGAGGAACATGGGCAAAAGAAGCTAGCTCAGGTTGCAAACTTTAAGCAGAAAAAAAAAAAAGACGCAAGGGCGTGGAGAGCTGGCGAAAAAGCAACACGGAGAAATCCACCCTCTGAAACTGAGGAAGATGGGCAAGAGAGGCTAGCTGAGGTGGCAATCTTTAAGCAAAAAAATAAAATAAAAAAATGCAATGGCGAGGAGACCCGGTCAAAAAGCAACCCTGAAAAAGGTACCCTTTGAAACTGAGGAAGCAGGGCAACAGTGCCTAGCTCAGGCGACAATCTTTAAGCAAAAGAAACACACAAGGGCGTGGGGAGCTGGCGAAAAGGCAACACTGAGAAATCCACCCTCTGAAACAGACGAAGATGGGCAACAGAGGCTAGCTCAGGTGGCAATCTTTAAGCAAAAGAAACACACAAGTGCGTGGAGACCTGGGAAAAATGCAACACGGAGAAATCCACCCTCTGAAACTGAGGAAGATGGGCAAGAGAGGCTAACTCAGGTGGCAATCGTTAAGCAAAAACAAAGCACAAAGGCGTGGAGACCTGGGGAAAAAGCAACCCTGAAACATCTACCCTCTGAAACTGAGGAAGATGGGCAAGAGAGGCTGGCTTCAGGTGGCAAACTTTAAGCAAAAGAAGCACACAAGGGCGTGGAGACCTGGGGAAAAAGCAACACGGAGAAATCCACCCTCTGAAACCGAGGAAGATGGGCAACAGAGGCTAGCTCAGGTGGCAAACTTTAAGCAAAAAAAATAAAATAAAAAAATACAATGGCGAGGAGACCCGGTCAAAAAGCAACCCTGAAAAAGGTACCCTCTGAAACTGAGGAAGCAGGGCAACAATGCCTAGCTCAGGTGACAATGTTTAAGCAAAAGAAACACACAAGGGCGTGGAGACCTGGGGAAAAAGCATCACGGAGAAATCCTCCAGCTGAAACGGAGGAAGATGGGCAACAGAGGCTACCTCAGGTGGCAATCGTTAAGCAAAAACAAAACACAAAGGCGTGGAGACCTTGGGAAAAAGCAACCCTGAAATATCTACCCTCTGAAACTGAGGAAGATGGGCAAGAGAGGCTGGCTTCATGTGGCAAACGTTAAGCAAAAGAAACACACAAGGGCGTGGAGACCTGGGGAAAAAGCAACACGGAGAAATCCACCCTCTGAAACTGAGGAAGATGGGCAAGAGAGGCTAGCTCAGGTGGCAATCGTTAAGCAAAAACAAAACCCAAAGGCGTGGAGACCTGGGAAAAAGCAACCCTGTAATATCTACCCCCTGAAACTGAGGAAGATGGGCAAGAGAGGCTGGCTTCAGGTGGCAAACTTTAAGCAAAAGAAACACACAAGGGCGTGGAGACCTGGGGAAAAAGCAGCACTGAGAAATCTACCCTCTGAAACTGACGAGGATGGGCAACAGAGGCTACCTCAGGTGGCAATCGGTAAGCAAAAGAAACACACAAGGGCGTGGAGACCTGGGGAAAAAGCCACACGGAGAAATCCACCCTCTGAAACTGTAGAAGAAGGGCAACAGAGGAAAGCTCAGGTGGCAATCTTTAAGCAAAAAAAATAAAATAAAAAAATACAATGGCGAGGAGACCCGGTCAAAAAGCAACCCTGAAAAAGGTACCCTCTGAAACTGAGGAAGCAGGGCAACAATGCCTAGCTCAGGTGACAATCTTTAAGCAAAAGAAACACACAAGGGCGTGGAGACTTGGGGAAAAAGCAACACGGAGAAATCCTCCAGCTGAAACTGAGGAAGATGGGCAAGAGAGGCTACCTCAGGTGGCAATCGTTAAGCAAAAACAAAACACAAAGGCGTGGAGACCTTGGGAAAAAGCAACCCTGAAATATCTACCCTTTGAAACTGAGGAAGATGGGCAAGAGAGGCTGGCTTCATGTGGCAAACGTTAAGCAAAAGAAACACACAAGGGCGTGGAGACCTGGGGAAAAAGCAACACGGAGAAATCCACCCTCTGAAACTGAGGAAGATGGGCAAGAGAGGCTAGCTCAGGTGGCAATCGTTAAGCAAAAACAAAACCCAAAGGCGTGGAGACCTGGGGAAAAGCAACCCTGAAATATCTACCCCCTGAAACTGAGGAAGATGGGCAAGAGAGGCTGGCTTCAGGTGGCAAACTTTAAGCAAAAGAAACACACAAGGGCGTGGAGACCTGGGGAAAAAGCAGCAGTGAGAAATCTACCCTCTGAAACTGACGAGGATGGGCAACAGAGGCTACCTCAGGTGGCAATCGTTAAGCAAAAGAAACACACAAGGGCGTGGATACCTGGGGAAAAAGCAACACGGAGAAATCCACCCTCTGAAACTGAGAAAGATGGGCAAGAGAGGCTAGCTCAGGTGGCAATCGTTAAGCAAAAACAAAACCCAAAGGCGTGGAGACCTGGGGAAAGAGCAACCCTGAAATATCTACCCTCTGAAACTGTGGAAGATGGGCAAGAGAGGCTGGCTTCAGGTGGCAATCTTTAAGCAAAAGAAACACACAAGGGCGTGGAGACCTGGGGAAAAGGCAGCACTGAGAAATCTACCCTCTGAAACTGACGAGGATGGGCAACAGAGGCTACCTCAGGTGGCAATCGTTAAGCAAAAGAAACACACAAGGGCGTGGAGACCTGGGGAAAAAGCAACACGGAGAAATCCACCCTCTGAAACTGAGGAACATGGGCAAAAGAAGCTAGCTCAGGTTGCAAACTTTAAGCAGAAAAAAAAAAAGACGCAAGGGCGTGGAGAGCTGGCGCAAAAGCAACACGGAGAAATCCACCCTCTGAAACTGAGGAAGATGGGCAAGAGAGGCTAGCTGAGGTGGCAATCTTTAAGCAAAAAAATAAAATAAAAAAATGCAATGGCGAGGAGACCCGGTCAAAAAGCAACCCTGAAAAAGGTACCCTTTGAAACTGAGGAAGCAGGGCAACAGTGCCTAGCTCAGGCGACAATCTTTAAGCAAAAGAAACACACAAGGGCGTGGGGAGCTGGCGAAAAGGCAACACTGAGAAATCCACCCTCTGAAACAGACGAAGATGGGCAACAGAGGCTAGCTCAGGTGGCAATCTTTAAGCAAAAGAAACACACAAGTGCGTGGAGACCTGGGAAAAATGCAACACTGAGAAATCCACCCTCTGAAACTGAGGAAGATGGGCAAGAGAGGCTACCTCAGGTGGCAATCGTTAAGCAAAAACAAAGCACAAAGGCGTGGAGACCTGGGGAAAAAGCAACCCTGAAACATCTACCCTCTGAAACTGAGGAAGATGGGCAAGAGAGGCTGGCTTCAGGTGGCAAACTTTAAGCAAAAGAAACACACAAGGGCGTGGAGACCTGGGGAAAAAGCAACACGGAGAAATCCACCCTCTGAAACCGAGGAAGATGGGCAACAGAGGCTACCTCAGGTGGCAATCTTTAAGCAAAAAAAATAAAATAAAAAAATACAATGGCGAGGAGACCCGGTCAAAAAGCAACCCTGAAAAAGGTACCCTCTGAAACTGAGGAAGCAGGGCAACAATGCCTAGCTCAGGTGACAATCTTTAAGCAAAAGAAACACACAAGGGCGTGGAGACCTGGGGAAAAAGCATCACAGAGAAATCCTCCAGCTGAAACGGAGGAAGATGGGCAACAGAGGCTACCTCAGGTGGCAATCGTTAAGCAAAAACAAAACACAAAGGCGTGGAGACCTTGGGAAAAAGCAACCCTGAAATATCTACCCTCTGAAACTGAGGAAGATGGGCAAGAGAGGCTGGCTTCATGTGGCAAACGTTAAGCAAAAGAAACACACAAGGGCGTGGAGACCTGGGGAAAAAGCAACACGGAGAAATCCACCCTCTGAAACTGAGGAAGATGGGCAAGAGAGGCTAGCTCAGGTGGCAATCGTTAAGCAAAAACAAAACCCAAAGGCGTGGAGACCTGGGAAAAAGCAACCCTGAAATATCTACCCCCTGAAACTGAGGAAGATGGGCAAGAGAGGCTGGCTTCAGGTGGCAAACTTTAAGCAAAAGAAACACACAAGGGCGTGGAGACCTGGGGAAAAAGCAGCACTGAGAAATCTACCCTCTGAAACTGACGAGGATGGGCAACAGAGGCTACCTCAGGTGGCAATCGGTAAGCAAAAGAAACACACAAGGGCGTGGAGACCTGGGGAAAAAGCCACACGGAGAAATCCACCCTCTGAAACTGAAGAAGATGGGCAACAGAGGCTAGCTCAGGTGGCAATCTTTAAGCAAAAAAAATAAAATAAAAAAATACAATGGCGAGGAGACCCGGTCAAAAAGCAACCCTGAAAAAGGTACCCTCTGAAACTGAGGAAGCAGGGCAACAATGCCTAGCTCAGGTGACAATCTTTAAGCAAAAGAAACACACAAGGGCGTGGAGACCTGGGGAAAAAGCATCACGGAGAAATCCTCCAGCTGAAACGGAGGAAGATGGGCAACAGAGGCTACCTCAGGTGGCAATCGTTAAGCAAAAACAAAACACAAAGGCGTGGAGACCTTGGGAAAAAGCAACCCTGAAATATCTACCCTCTGATACTGAGGAAGATGGGCAAGAGAGGCTGGCCTCATGTGGCAAACGTTAAGCAAAAGAAACACACAAGGGCGTGGAGACCTGGGGAAAAAGCAACACGGAGAAATCCACCCTCTGAAGCTGAGGAAGATGGGCAACAGAGGCTACCTCAGGTGGCAATCGTTAAGCAAAAACAAAACCCAAAGGCGTGGAGACCTGGGGAAAAAGCAACCCTGAAATATCTACCCTCTGAAACTGAGGAAGATGGCCAAGAGAGGCTGCCTTCAGGTGGCAAACGTTAAGCAAAAGAAACACACAAGGGCGTGGAGACCTGGGGAAAAAGCAACACGGAGAAATCCAACCTCTGAAACTGAGGAAGATGGGCAAGAGAGGCTAGCTCAGTTGGCAATCGTTAAGCAAAAACAAAACCCAAAGGCGTGGAGACCTGGGGAAAAAGCAATCCTGAAATATCTACCCTCTGAAACTGAGGAAGATGGGCAAGAGAGGCTGGCTTCAGGTGGCAAACTTTAAGCAAAAGAAACACACAAGGGCGTGGAGACCTGGGGAAAAAGCAGCACTGAGAAATCTACCCTCTGAAACTGAAGAGGATGGGCAACAGAGTCTACCTCAGGTGGCAATCGTTAAGCAAAAGAAACACACACGGGCGTGGAGACCTGGGGAAAAAGCAACACGGAGAAATCCACCCTCTGAAACTGAGGAAGATGGGCAACAGAGGCTACCTCAGGTGGCAATCGTTAAGCAAAAGAAACACACAAGGGCGTGGAGACCAGGGGAAAAAGCAACACGGAGAAATCCACCCTCTGAAACTGAGGAAGATGGGCAAGAGAGGCTACCTCAGGTGGCAATCGTTAAGCAAAAACAAAGCACAAAGGCGTGGAGACCTGGGGAAAAAGCAACCCTGAAACATCTACCCTCTGAAACTGAGGAAGATGGGCAAGAGAGGCTGGCTTCAGGTGGCAAACTTTAAGCAAAAGAAACACACAAGGGCGTGGAGACCTGGGGAAAAAGCAACACGGAGAAATCCACCCTCTGAAACCGAGGAAGATGGGCAACAGAGGCTAGCTCAGGTGGCAATCTTTAAGCAAAAGAAACACACAAGTGCGTGGAGACCTGGGAAAAATGCAACACTGAGAAATCCACCCTCTGAAACTGAGGAAGATGGGCAAGAGAGGCTACCTCAGGTGGCAATCGTTAAGCAAAAACAAAGCACAAAGGCGTGGAGACCTGGGGAAAAAGCAACCCTGAAACATCTACCCTCTGAAACTGAGGAAGATGGGCAAGAGAGGCTGGCTTCAGGTGGCAAACTTTAAGCAAAAGAAACACACAAGGGCGTGGAGACCTGGGGAAAAAGCAACACGGAGAAATCCACCCTCTGAAACCGAGGAAGATGGGCAACAGAGGCTACCTCAGGTGGCAATCTTTAAGCAAAAAAAATAAAATAAAAAAATACAATGGCGAGGAGACCCGGTCAAAAAGCAACCCTGAAAAAGGTACCCTCTGAAACTGAGGAAGCAGGGCAACAATGCCTAGCTCAGGTGACAATCTTTAAGCAAAAGAAACACACAAGGGCGTGGAGACCTGGGGAAAAAGCATCACAGAGAAATCCTCCAGCTGAAACGGAGGAAGATGGGCAACAGAGGCTACCTCAGGTGGCAATCGTTAAGCAAAAACAAAACACAAAGGCGTGGAGACCTTGGGAAAAAGCAACCCTGAAATATCTACCCTCTGAAACTGAGGAAGATGGGCAAGAGAGGCTGGCTTCATGTGGCAAACGTTAAGCAAAAGAAACACACAAGGGCGTGGAGACCTGGGGAAAAAGCAACACGGAGAAATCCACCCTCTGAAACTGAGGAAGATGGGCAAGAGAGGCTAGCTCAGGTGGCAATCGTTAAGCAAAAACAAAACCCAAAGGCGTGGAGACCTGGGAAAAAGCAACCCTGAAATATCTACCCCCTGAAACTGAGGAAGATGGGCAAGAGAGGCTGGCTTCAGGTGGCAAACTTTAAGCAAAAGAAACACACAAGGGCGTGGAGACCTGGGGAAAAAGCAGCACTGAGAAATCTACCCTCTGAAACTGACGAGGATGGGCAACAGAGGCTACCTCAGGTGGCAATCGGTAAGCAAAAGAAACACACAAGGGCGTGGAGACCTGGGGAAAAAGCCACACGGAGAAATCCACCCTCTGAAACTGAAGAAGATGGGCAACAGAGGCTAGCTCAGGTGGCAATCTTTAAGCAAAAAAAATAAAATAAAAAAATACAATGGCGAGGAGACCCGGTCAAAAAGCAACCCTGAAAAAGGTACCCTCTGAAACTGAGGAAGCAGGGCAACAATGCCTAGCTCAGGTGACAATCTTTAAGCAAAAGAAACACACAAGGGCGTGGAGACCTGGGGAAAAAGCATCACGGAGAAATCCTCCAGCTGAAACGGAGGAAGATGGGCAACAGAGGCTACCTCAGGTGGCAATCGTTAAGCAAAAACAAAACACAAAGGCGTGGAGACCTTGGGAAAAAGCAACCCTGAAATATCTACCCTCTGATACTGAGGAAGATGGGCAAGAGAGGCTGGCCTCATGTGGCAAACGTTAAGCAAAAGAAACACACAAGGGCGTGGAGACCTGGGGAAAAAGCAACACGGAGAAATCCACCCTCTGAAGCTGAGGAAGATGGGCAACAGAGGCTACCTCAGGTGGCAATCGTTAAGCAAAAACAAAACCCAAAGGCGTGGAGACCTGGGGAAAAAGCAACCCTGAAATATCTACCCTCTGAAACTGAGGAAGATGGCCAAGAGAGGCTGCCTTCAGGTGGCAAACGTTAAGCAAAAGAAACACACAAGGGCGTGGAGACCTGGGGAAAAAGCAACACGGAGAAATCCAACCTCTGAAACTGAGGAAGATGGGCAAGAGAGGCTAGCTCAGTTGGCAATCGTTAAGCAAAAACAAAACCCAAAGGCGTGGAGACCTGGGGAAAAAGCAATCCTGAAATATCTACCCTCTGAAACTGAGGAAGATGGGCAAGAGAGGCTGGCTTCAGGTGGCAAACTTTAAGCAAAAGAAACACACAAGGGCGTGGAGACCTGGGGAAAAAGCAGCACTGAGAAATCTACCCTCTGAAACTGAAGAGGATGGGCAACAGAGTCTACCTCAGGTGGCAATCGTTAAGCAAAAGAAACACACACGGGCGTGGAGACCTGGGGAAAAAGCAACACGGAGAAATCCACCCTCTGAAACTGAGGAAGATGGGCAACAGAGGCTACCTCAGGTGGCAATCGTTAAGCAAAAGAAACACACAAGGGCGTGGAGACCAGGGGAAAAAGCAACACGGAGAAATCCACCCTCTGAAACTGAGGAAGATGGGCAAGAGAGGCTACCTCAGGTGGCAATCGTTAAGCAAAAACAAAGCACAAAGGCGTGGAGACCTGGGGAAAAAGCAACCCTGAAACATCTACCCTCTGAAACTGAGGAAGATGGGCAAGAGAGGCTGGCTTCAGGTGGCAAACTTTAAGCAAAAGAAACACACAAGGGCGTGGAGACCTGGGGAAAAAGCAACACGGAGAAATCCACCCTCTGAAACCGAGGAAGATGGGCAACAGAGGCTAGCTCAGGTGGCAATCTTTAAGCAAAAGAAACACACAAGTGCGTGGAGACCTGGGAAAAATGCAACACTGAGAAATCCACCCTCTGAAACTGAGGAAGATGGGCAAGAGAGGCTACCTCAGGTGGCAATCGTTAAGCAAAAACAAAGCACAAAGGCGTGGAGACCTGGGGAAAAAGCAACCCTGAAACATCTACCCTCTGAAACTGAGGAAGATGGGCAAGAGAGGCTGGCTTCAGGTGGCAAACTTTAAGCAAAAGAAACACACAAGGGCGTGGAGACCTGGGGAAAAAGCAACACGGAGAAATCCACCCTCTGAAACCGAGGAAGATGGGCAACAGAGGCTACCTCAGGTGGCAATCTTTAAGCAAAAAAAATAAAATAAAAAAATACAATGGCGAGGAGACCCGGTCAAAAAGCAACCCTGAAAAAGGTACCCTCTGAAACTGAGGAAGCAGGGCAACAATGCCTAGCTCAGGTGACAATCTTTAAGCAAAAGAAACACACAAGGGCGTGGAGACCTGGGGAAAAAGCATCACAGAGAAATCCTCCAGCTGAAACGGAGGAAGATGGGCAACAGAGGCTACCTCAGGTGGCAATCGTTAAGCAAAAACAAAACACAAAGGCGTGGAGACCTTGGGAAAAAGCAACCCTGAAATATCTACCCTCTGAAACTGAGGAAGATGGGCAAGAGAGGCTGGCTTCATGTGGCAAACGTTAAGCAAAAGAAACACACAAGGGCGTGGAGACCTGGGGAAAAAGCAACACGGAGAAATCCACCCTCTGAAACTGAGGAAGATGGGCAAGAGAGGCTAGCTCAGGTGGCAATCGTTAAGCAAAAACAAAACCCAAAGGCGTGGAGACCTGGGAAAAAGCAACCCTGAAATATCTACCCCCTGAAACTGAGGAAGATGGGCAAGAGAGGCTGGCTTCAGGTGGCAAACTTTAAGCAAAAGAAACACACAAGGGCGTGGAGACCTGGGGAAAAAGCAGCACTGAGAAATCTACCCTCTGAAACTGACGAGGATGGGCAACAGAGGCTACCTCAGGTGGCAATCGGTAAGCAAAAGAAACACACAAGGGCGTGGAGACCTGGGGAAAAAGCCACACGGAGAAATCCACCCTCTGAAACTGAAGAAGATGGGCAACAGAGGCTAGCTCAGGTGGCAATCTTTAAGCAAAAAAAATAAAATAAAAAAATACAATGGCGAGGAGACCCGGTCAAAAAGCAACCCTGAAAAAGGTACCCTCTGAAACTGAGGAAGCAGGGCAACAATGCCTAGCTCAGGTGACAATCTTTAAGCAAAAGAAACACACAAGGGCGTGGAGACCTGGGGAAAAAGCATCACGGAGAAATCCTCCAGCTGAAACGGAGGAAGATGGGCAACAGAGGCTACCTCAGGTGGCAATCGTTAAGCAAAAACAAAACACAAAGGCGTGGAGACCTTGGGAAAAAGCAACCCTGAAATATCTACCCTCTGATACTGAGGAAGATGGGCAAGAGAGGCTGGCCTCATGTGGCAAACGTTAAGCAAAAGAAACACACAAGGGCGTGGAGACCTGGGGAAAAAGCAACACGGAGAAATCCACCCTCTGAAGCTGAGGAAGATGGGCAACAGAGGCTACCTCAGGTGGCAATCGTTAAGCAAAAACAAAACCCAAAGGCGTGGAGACCTGGGGAAAAAGCAACCCTGAAATATCTACCCTCTGAAACTGAGGAAGATGGCCAAGAGAGGCTGCCTTCAGGTGGCAAACGTTAAGCAAAAGAAACACACAAGGGCGTGGAGACCTGGGGAAAAAGCAACACGGAGAAATCCAACCTCTGAAACTGAGGAAGATGGGCAAGAGAGGCTAGCTCAGTTGGCAATCGTTAAGCAAAAACAAAACCCAAAGGCGTGGAGACCTGGGGAAAAAGCAATCCTGAAATATCTACCCTCTGAAACTGAGGAAGATGGGCAAGAGAGGCTGGCTTCAGGTGGCAAACTTTAAGCAAAAGAAACACACAAGGGCGTGGAGACCTGGGGAAAAAGCAGCACTGAGAAATCTACCCTCTGAAACTGAAGAGGATGGGCAACAGAGTCTACCTCAGGTGGCAATCGTTAAGCAAAAGAAACACACACGGGCGTGGAGACCTGGGGAAAAAGCAACACGGAGAAATCCACCCTCTGAAACTGAGGAAGATGGGCAACAGAGGCTACCTCAGGTGGCAATCGTTAAGCAAAAGAAACACACAAGGGCGTGGAGACCAGGGGAAAAAGCAACACGGAGAAATCCACCCTCTGAAACTGAGGAAGATGGGCAAGAGAGGCTACCTCAGGTGGCAATCGTTAAGCAAAAACAAAGCACAAAGGCGTGGAGACCTGGGGAAAAAGCAACCCTGAAACATCTACCCTCTGAAACTGAGGAAGATGGGCAAGAGAGGCTGGCTTCAGGTGGCAAACTTTAAGCAAAAGAAACACACAAGGGCGTGGAGACCTGGGGAAAAAGCAACACGGAGAAATCCACCCTCTGAAACCGAGGAAGATGGGCAACAGAGGCTACCTCAGGTGGCAATCTTTAAGCAAAAAAAATAAAATAAAAAAATACAATGGCGAGGAGACCCGGTCAAAAAGCAACCCTGAAAAAGGTACCCTCTGAATCTGAGGAAGCAGGGCAACAATGCCTAGCTCAGGTGACAATCTTTAAGCAAAAGAAACACACAAGGGCGTGGAGACCTGGGGAAAAAGCATCACAGAGAAATCCTCCAGCTGAAACGGAGGAAGATGGGCAACAGAGGCTACCTCAGGTGGCAATCGTTAAGCAAAAACAAAACACAAAGGCGTGGAGACCTTGGGAAAAAGCAACCCTGAAATATCTACCCTCTGAAACTGAGGAAGATGGGCAAGAGAGGCTGGCTTCATGTGGCAAACGTTAAGCAAAAGAAACACACAAGGGCGTGGAGACCTGGGGAAAAAGCAACACGGAGAAATCCACCCTCTGAAACTGAGGAAGATGGGCAAGAGAGGCTAGCTCAGGTGGCAATCGTTAAGCAAAAACAAAACCCAAAGGCGTGGAGACCTGGGAAAAAGCAACCCTGAAATATCTACCCCCTGAAACTGAGGAAGATGGGCAAGAGAGGCTGGCTTCAGGTGGCAAACTTTAAGCAAAAGAAACACACAAGGGCGTGGAGACCTGGGGAAAAAGCAGCACTGAGAAATCTACCCTCTGAAACTGACGAGGATGGGCAACAGAGGCTACCTCAGGTGGCAATCGGTAAGCAAAAGAAACACACAAGGGCGTGGAGACCTGGGGAAAAAGCCACACGGAGAAATCCACCCTCTGAAACTGAAGAAGATGGGCAACAGAGGCTAGCTCAGGTGGCAATCTTTAAGCAAAAAAAATAAAATAAAAAAATACAATGGCGAGGAGACCCGGTCAAAAAGCAACCCTGAAAAAGGTACCCTCTGAAACTGAGGAAGCAGGGCAACAATGCCTAGCTCAGGTGACAATCTTTAAGCAAAAGAAACACACAAGGGCGTGGAGACCTGGGGAAAAATCAACACGGAGAAATCCACACTCTGAAACTGAGGAAGATGGGCAAGAGAGGCTTGCTCAGGTGGCATTCGTTAAGCAAAAACAAAACCCAAAGGCGTGGAGACCTGGGGAAAAAGCAACCCTGAAATATCTACCCTCTGAAACTGAGGAAGATGGGCAAGAGAGGCTGCCTTCAGGTGGCAAACTTTAAGCAAAAGAAACACACAAGGGCGTGGAGACCTGGGGAAAAAGCAACACGGAGAAATCCACCCTCTGAAACCGAGGAAGATGTTCAACAGAGGCTAGCTCAGGTGGCAATCTTTAAGCAAAAATAATAAAATAAAAAAATACAATGGCGAGGAGACCCGGTCAAAAAGCAACCCTGAAAAATGTACCCTATGAAACTGAGGAAGCAGGGCAACAATGCCTAGCTCAGGTGACAATCTTTAAGCAAAAGAAACACACAAGGGCGTGGAGACCTGGGGAAAAAGCATCACGGAGAAATCCTCCAGCTGAAACGGAGGAAGATGGGCAACAGAGGCTACCTCAGGTGGCAATCGTTAAGCAAAAACAAAACACAAAGGCGTGGAGACCTTGGGAAAAAGCAACCCTGAAATATCTACCCTCTGATACTGAGGAAGATGGGCAAGAGAGGCTGGCCTCATGTGGCAAACGTTAAGCAAAAGAAACACACAAGGGCGTGGAGACCTGGGGAAAAAGCAACACGGAGAAATCCACCCTCTGAAACTGAGGAAGATGGGCAAGAGAGGCTACCTCAGGTGGCAATCGTTAAGCAAAAACAAAACCCAAAGGCGAGGAGACCTGGGGATAAAGCAACCTTGAAATATCTACCCTCTGAAACTGAGGAAGATGGCCAAGAGAGGCTGCCTTCAGGTGGAAAAATTTAAGCAAAAGAAACACACAAGGGCGTGGAGACCTGGGGAAAAAGCAACACGGAGAAATCCACCCTCTGAAACTGAGGAAGATGGGCAAGAGAGGCTAGCTCAGGTGGCAATCGTTAAGCAAAAACAAAACCCAAAGTCGTGGAGACCTGGGGAAAAAGCAACCCTGAAATATCTACCCTCTGAAACTGAGGAAGATGGGCAAGAGAGGCTGTCTTCAGGTGGCAAACTTTAAGCAAAAGAAACACACAAGGGCGTGGAGACCTGGGGAAAAAGCAGCACTGAGAAATCTACCCTCTGAAACTGACGAGGATGGGCAACAGAGGCTACCTCAGGTGGCAATCGGTAAGCAAAAGAAACACACAAGGGCGTGGAGACCTGGGGAAAAGCCACACGGAGAAATCCACCCTCTGAAACTGAAGAAGATGGGCAACAGAGGCTAGCTCAGGTGGCAATCTTTAAGCAAAAAAAATAAAATAAATAAATACAATGGCGAGGAGACCCGGTCAAAAAGCAACCCTGAAAAAGGTGCCCTCTGAAACTGAGGAAGCAGGGCAACAATGCCCAGCTCAGGTGACAATCTTTAAGGAAAAGAAACACACAAGGGCGTGGAGACCTGGGGAAAAAGCAACACGGAGAAATCCACCCTCTGAAGCTGAGGAAGATGGGCAACAGAGGCTACCTCAGGTGGCAATCGTTAAGCAAAAACAAAACCCAAAGGCGTGGAGACCTGGGGAAAAAGCAACCCTGAAATATCTACCCTCTGAAACTGAGGAAGATGGCCAAGAGAGGCTGCCTTCAGGTGGCAAACGTTAAGCAAAAGAAACACACAAGGGCGTGGAGACCTGGGGAAAAAGCAACACGGAGAAATCCAACCTCTGAAACTGAGGAAGATGGGCAAGAGAGGCTAGCTCAGTTGGCAATCGTTAAGCAAAAACAAAACCCAAAGGCGTGGAGACCTGGGGAAAAAGCAATCCTGAAATATCTACCCTCTGAAACTGAGGAAGATGGGCAAGAGAGGCTGGCTTCAGGTGGCAAACTTTAAGCAAAAGAAACACACAAGGGCGTGGAGACCTGGGGAAAAAGCAGCACTGAGAAATCTACCCTCTGAAACTGAAGAGGATGGGCAACAGAGTCTACCTCAGGTGGCAATCGTTAAGCAAAAGAAACACACACGGGCGTGGAGACCTGGGGAAAAAGCAACACGGAGAAATCCACCCTCTGAAACTGAGGAAGATGGGCAACAGAGGCTACCTCAGGTGGCAATCGTTAAGCAAAAGAAACACACAAGGGCGTGGAGACCAGGGGAAAAAGCAACACGGAGAAATCCACCCTCTGAAACTGAGGAAGATGGGCAAGAGAGGCTACCTCAGGTGGCAATCGTTAAGCAAAAACAAAGCACAAAGGCGTGGAGACCTGGGGAAAAAGCAACCCTGAAACATCTACCCTCTGAAACTGAGGAAGATGGGCAAGAGAGGCTGGCTTCAGGTGGCAAACTTTAAGCAAAAGAAACACACAAGGGCGTGGAGACCTGGGGAAAAAGCAACACGGAGAAATCCACCCTCTGAAACCGAGGAAGATGGGCAACAGAGGCTACCTCAGGTGGCAATCTTTAAGCAAAAAAAATAAAATAAAAAAATACAATGGCGAGGAGACCCGGTCAAAAAGCAACCCTGAAAAAGGTACCCTCTGAATCTGAGGAAGCAGGGCAACAATGCCTAGCTCAGGTGACAATCTTTAAGCAAAAGAAACACACAAGGGCGTGGAGACCTGGGGAAAAAGCATCACAGAGAAATCCTCCAGCTGAAACGGAGGAAGATGGGCAACAGAGGCTACCTCAGGTGGCAATCGTTAAGCAAAAACAAAACACAAAGGCGTGGAGACCTTGGGAAAAAGCAACCCTGAAATATCTACCCTCTGAAACTGAGGAAGATGGGCAAGAGAGGCTGGCTTCATGTGGCAAACGTTAAGCAAAAGAAACACACAAGGGCGTGGAGACCTGGGGAAAAAGCAACACGGAGAAATCCACCCTCTGAAACTGAGGAAGATGGGCAAGAGAGGCTAGCTCAGGTGGCAATCGTTAAGCAAAAACAAAACCCAAAGGCGTGGAGACCTGGGAAAAAGCAACCCTGAAATATCTACCCCCTGAAACTGAGGAAGATGGGCAAGAGAGGCTGGCTTCAGGTGGCAAACTTTAAGCAAAAGAAACACACAAGGGCGTGGAGACCTGGGGAAAAAGCAGCACTGAGAAATCTACCCTCTGAAACTGACGAGGATGGGCAACAGAGGCTACCTCAGGTGGCAATCGGTAAGCAAAAGAAACACACAAGGGCGTGGAGACCTGGGGAAAAAGCCACACGGAGAAATCCACCCTCTGAAACTGAAGAAGATGGGCAACAGAGGCTAGCTCAGGTGGCAATCTTTAAGCAAAAAAAATAAAATAAAAAAATACAATGGCGAGGAGACCCGGTCAAAAAGCAACCCTGAAAAAGGTACCCTCTGAAACTGAGGAAGCAGGGCAACAATGCCTAGCTCAGGTGACAATCTTTAAGCAAAAGAAACACACAAGGGCGTGGAGACCTGGGGAAAAATCAACACGGAGAAATCCACACTCTGAAACTGAGGAAGATGGGCAAGAGAGGCTTGCTCAGGTGGCATTCGTTAAGCAAAAACAAAACCCAAAGGCGTGGAGACCTGGGGAAAAAGCAACCCTGAAATATCTACCCTCTGAAACTGAGGAAGATGGGCAAGAGAGGCTGCCTTCAGGTGGCAAACTTTAAGCAAAAGAAACACACAAGGGCGTGGAGACCTGGGGAAAAAGCAACACGGAGAAATCCACCCTCTGAAACCGAGGAAGATGTTCAACAGAGGCTAGCTCAGGTGGCAATCTTTAAGCAAAAATAATAAAATAAAAAAATACAATGGCGAGGAGACCCGGTCAAAAAGCAACCCTGAAAAATGTACCCTATGAAACTGAGGAAGCAGGGCAACAATGCCTAGCTCAGGTGACAATCTTTAAGCAAAAGAAACACACAAGGGCGTGGAGACCTGGGGAAAAAGCATCACGGAGAAATCCTCCAGCTGAAACGGAGGAAGATGGGCAACAGAGGCTACCTCAGGTGGCAATCGTTAAGCAAAAACAAAACACAAAGGCGTGGAGACCTTGGGAAAAAGCAACCCTGAAATATCTACCCTCTGATACTGAGGAAGATGGGCAAGAGAGGCTGGCCTCATGTGGCAAACGTTAAGCAAAAGAAACACACAAGGGCGTGGAGACCTGGGGAAAAAGCAACACGGAGAAATCCACCCTCTGAAACTGAGGAAGATGGGCAAGAGAGGCTACCTCAGGTGGCAATCGTTAAGCAAAAACAAAACCCAAAGGCGTGGAGACCTGGGGATAAAGCAACCTTGAAATATCTACCCTCTGAAACTGAGGAAGATGGCCAAGAGAGGCTGCCTTCAGGTGGCAAAATTTAAGCAAAAGAAACACACAAGGGCGTGGAGACTTGGGGAAAAAGCAACACGGAGAAATCCACCCTCTGAAACTGAGGAAGATGGGCAAGAGAGGCTAGCTCAGGTGGCAATCGTTAAGCAAAAACAAAACCCAAAGTCGTGGAGACCTGGGGAAAAAGCAACCCTGAAATATCTACCCTCTGAAACTGAGGAAGATGGGCAAGAGAGGCTGTCTTCAGGTGGCAAACTTTAAGCAAAAGAAACACACAAGGGCGTGGAGACCTGGGGAAAAAGCAGCACTGAGAAATCTACCCTCTGAAACTGACGAGGATGGGCAACAGAGGCTACCTCAGGTGGCAATCGGTAAGCAAAAGAAACACACAAGGGCGTGGAGACCTGGGGAAAAGCCACACGGAGAAATCCACCCTCTGAAACTGAAGAAGATGGGCAACAGAGGCTAGCTCAGGTGGCAATCTTTAAGGAAAAAAAATAAAATAAATAAATACAATGGCGAGGAGACCCGGTCAAAAAGCAACCCTGAAAAAGGTGCCCTCTGAAACTGAGGAAGCAGGGCAACAATGCCTAGCTCAGGTGACAATCTTTAAGGAAAAGAAACACACAAGGGCGTGGAGACCTGGGGAAAAAGCAACACGGAGAAATCCACCCTCTGAAGCTGAGGAAGATGGGCAACAGAGGCTACCTCAGGTGGCAATCGTTAAGCAAAAACAAAACCCAAAGGCGTGGAGACCTGGGGAAAAAGCAACCCTGAAATATCTACCCTCTGAAACTGAGGAAGATGGCCAAGAGAGGCTGCCTTCAGGTGGCAAACGTTAAGCAAAAGAAACACACAAGGGCGTGGAGACCTGGGGAAAAAGCAACACGGAGAAATCCACCCTCTGAAACTGAGGAAGATGGGCAAGAGAGGCTAGCTCAGTTGGCAATCGTTAAGCAAAAACAAAACCCAAAGGCGTGGAGACCTGGGGAAAAAGCAATCCTGAAATATCTACCCTCTGAAACTGAGGAAGATGGGCAAGAGAGGCTGGCTTCAGGTGGCAAACTTTAAGCAAAAGAAACACACAAGGGCGTGGAGACCTGGGGAAAAAGCAGCACTGAGAAATCTACCCTCTGAAACTGAAGAGGATGGGCAACAGAGTCTACCTCAGGTGGCAATCGTTAAGCAAAAGAAACACACACGGGCGTGGAGACCTGGGGAAAAAGCAACACGGAGAAATCCACCCTCTGAAACTGAGGAAGATGGGCAACAGAGGCTACCTCAGGTGGCAATCGTTAAGCAAAAGAAACACACAAGGGCTTGGAGACTAGGGGAAAAAGCAACACGGAGAAATCCACCCTCTGAAACTGAGGAAGATGGGCAAGAGAGGCTACCTCAGGTGGCAATCGTTAAGCAAAAACAAAGCACAAAGGCGTGGAGACCTGGGGAAAAAGCAACCCTGAAATATCTACCCTCTGAAACTGAGGAAGATGGGCAAGAGAGGCTGGCTTCATGTGGCAAACGTTAGGCAAAAGAAACACACAAGGGCGTGGAGACCTGGGGAAAAAGCAACACGGAGAAATCCACCCTCTGAAACTGAGGAAGATGGGCAAGAGAGGCTAGCTCAGGTGGCAATCGTTAAGCAAAAACAAAACCCAAAGGCGTGGAGACCTGGGGAAAAGCAACCCTGAAATATCTACCCTCTGAAACTGAGGAAGATGGGCAAGAGAGGCTGGCTTCAGGTGGCAAACTTTAAGCAAAAGAAACACACAAGGGCGTGGAGACCTGGGGAAAAAGCAGCAGTGAGAAATCTACCCTCTGAAACTGACGAGGATGGGCAACAGAGGCTACCTCAGGTGGCAATCGTTAAGCAAAAGAAACACACAAGGGCGTGGATACCTGGGGAAAAAGCAACACGGAGAAATCCACCCTCTGAAACTGAGAAAGATGGGCAAGAGAGGCTAGCTCAGGTGGCAATCGTTAAGCAAAAACAAAACCCAAAGGCGTGGAGACCTGGGGAATGAGCAACCCTGAAATATCTACCCTCTGAAACTGAGGAAGATGGGCAAGAGAGGCTGGCTTCAGGTGGCAATCTTTAAGCAAAAGAAACACACAAGGGCGTGGAGACCTGGGGAAAAGGCAGCACTGAGAAATCTACCCTCTGAAACTGACGAGGATGGGCAACAGAGGCTACCTCAGGTGGCAATCGTTAAGCAAAAGAAACACACAAGGGTGTGGAGACCTGGGGAAAAAGCAACACGGAGAAATCCACCCTCTGAAACTGAGGAACATGGGCAAAAGAAGCTAGCTCAGGTTGCAAACTTTAAGCAGAAAAAAAAAAAGACGCAAGGGCGTGGAGAGCTGGCGAAAAAGCAACACGGAGAAATCCACCCTCTGAAACTGAGGAAGATGGGCAAGAGAGGCTAGCTGAGGTGGCAATCTTTAAGCAAAAAAATAAAATAAAAAAATGCAATGGCGAGGAGACCCGGTCAAAAAGCAACCCTGAAAAAGGTACCCTTTGAAACTGAGGAAGCAGGGCAACAGTGCCTAGCTCAGGCGACAATCTTTAAGCAAAAGAAACACACAAGGGCGTGGGGAGCTGGCGAAAAGGCAACACTGAGAAATCCACCCTCTGAAACTGAGGAAGATGTGCAAGAGAGGCTACCTCAGGTGGCAATCGTTAAGCAAAAACAAAGCACAAAGGCGTGGAGACCTGGGGAAAAAGCAACCCTGAAACATCTACCCTCTGAAACTGAGGAAGATGGGCAAGAGAGGCTGGCTTCAGGTGGCAAACTTTAAGCAAAAGAAACACACAAGGGCGTGGAGACCTGGGGAAAAAGCAACACGGAGAAATCCACCCTCTGAAACCGAGGAAGATGGGCAACAGAGGCTAGCTCAGGTGGCAAACTTTAAGCAAAAAAAATAAAATAAAAAAATACAATGGCGAGGAGACTCGGTCAAAAAGCAACCCTGAAAAAGGTACCCTCTGAAACTGAGGAAGCAGGGCAACAATGCCTAGCTCAGGTGACAATCTTTAAGCAAAAGAAACACACAAGGGCGTGGAGACCTGGGGAAAAAGCATCACGGAGAAATCCTCCAGCTGAAACGGAGGAAGATGGGCAACAGAGGCTACCTCAGGTGGCAATCGTTAAGCAAAAACAAAACACAAAGGCGTGGAGACCTTGGGAAAAAGCAACCCTGAAATATCTACCCTCTGAAACTGAGGAAGATGGGCAAGAGAGGCTGGCTTCATGTGGCAAACGTTAAGCAAAAGAAACACACAAGGGCGTGGAGACCTGGGGAAAAAGCAACACGGAGAAATCCACCCTCTGAAACTGAGGAAGATGGGCAAGAGAGGCTAGCTCAGGTGGCAATCGTTAAGCAAAAACAAAACCCAAAGGCGTGGAGACCTGGGAAAAAGCAACCCTGTAATATCTACCCCCTGAAACTGAGGAAGATGGGCAAGAGAGGCTGGCTTCAGGTGGCAAACTTTAAGCAAAAGAAACACACAACGGCGTGGAGACCTGGGGAAAAAGCAGCACTGAGAAATCTACCCTCTGAAACTGACGAGGATGGGCAACAGAGGCTACCTCAGGTGGCAATCGGTAAGCAAAAGAAACACACAAGGGCGTGGAGACCTGGGGAAAAAGCAACACGGAGAAATCCACCCTCTGAAACTGAGGAACATGGGCAAAAGAAGCTAGCTCAGGTTGCAAACTTTAAGCAGAAAAAAAAAAAGACGCAAGGGCGTGGAGAGCTGGCGAAAAAGCAACACGGAGAAATCCACCCTCTGATACTGAGGAAGATGGGCAAGAGAGGCTAGCTGAGGTGGCAATCTTTAAGCAAAAAAATAAAATAAAAAAATGCAATGGCGAGGAGACCCGGTCAAAAAGCAACCCTGAAAAAGGTACCCTTTGAAACTGAGGAAGCAGGGCAACAGTGCCTAGCTCAGGTGACAATCTTTAAGCAAAAGAAACACACAAGGGCGTGGAGACCTGGGGAAAAATCAACACGGAGAAATCCACCCTCTGAAACTGAGGAAGATGGGCAAGAGAGGCTAGCTCAGGTGGCATTCGTTAAGCAAAAACAAAACCCAAAGGCGTGGAGACCTTGGGAAAAAGCAACCCTGAAATATCTACCCTCTGAAACTGACGAGGATGGGCAAGAGAGGCTGGCTTCATGTGGCAAACGTTAAGCAAAAGAAACACACAAGGGCGTGGAGACCTGGGGAAAAAGCAACACGGAGAAATCCACACTCTGAAACTGAGGAAGATGGGCAAGAGAGGCTTGCTCAGGTGGCATTCGTTAAGCAAAAACAAAACCCAAAGGCGTGGAGACCTGGGGAAAAAGCAACCCTGAAATATCTACCCTCTGAAACTGAGGAAGATGGGCAAGAGAGGCTGCCTTCAGGTGGCAAACTTTAAGCAAAAGAAACACACAAGGGCGTGGAGACCTGGGGAAAAAGCAACACGGAGAAATCCACCCTCTGAAACCGAGGAAGATGGGCAACAGAGGCTAGCTCAGGTGGCAATCTTTAAGCAAAAATAATAAAATAAAAAAATACAATGGCGAGGAGACCCGGTCAAAAAGCAACCCTGAAAAATGTACCCTATGAAACTGAGGAAGCAGGGCAACAATGCCTAGCTCAGGTGACAATCTTTAAGCAAAAGAAACACACAAGGGCGTGGAGACCTGGGGAAAAAGCATCACGGAGAAATCCTCCAGCTGAAACGGAGGAAGATGGGCAACAGAGGCTACCTCAGGTGGCAATCGTTAAGCAAAAACAAAACACAAAGGCGTGGAGACCTTGGGAAAAAGCAACCCTGAAATATCTACCCTCTGATACTGAGGAAGATGGGCAAGAGAGGCTGGCCTCATGTGGCAAACGTTAAGCAAAAGAAACACACAAGGGCGTGGAGACCTGGGGAAAAAGCAACACGGAGAAATCCACCCTCTGAAACTGAGGAAGATGGGCAAGAGAGGCTAGCTCAGGTGGCAATCGTTAAGCAAAAACAAAACCCAAAGGCGTGGAGACCTGGGGAAAAGCAACCCTGAAATATCTACCCTCTGAAACTGAGGAAGATGGGCAAGAGAGGCTGGCTTCAGGTGGCAAACTTTAAGCAAAAGAAACACACAAGGGCGTGGAGACCTGGGGAAAAAGCAGCAGTGAGAAATCTACCCTCTGAAACTGACGAGGATGGGCAACAGAGGCTACCTCAGGTGGCAATCGTTAAGCAAAAGAAACACACAAGGGCGTGGATACCTGGGGAAAAAGCAACACGGAGAAATCCACCCTCTGAAACTGAGAAAGATGGGCAAGAGAGGCTAGCTCAGGTGGCAATCGTTAAGCAAAAACAAAACCCAAAGGCGTGGAGACCTGGGGAATGAGCAACCCTGAAATATCTACCCTCTGAAACTGAGGAAGATGGGCAAGAGAGGCTGGCTTCAGGTGGCAATCTTTAAGCAAAAGAAACACACAAGGGCGTGGAGACCTGGGGAAAAGGCAGCACTGAGAAATCTACCCTCTGAAACTGACGAGGATGGGCAACAGAGGCTACCTCAGGTGGCAATCGTTAAGCAAAAGAAACACACAAGGGTGTGGAGACCTGGGGAAAAAGCAACACGGAGAAATCCACCCTCTGAAACTGAGGAACATGGGCAAAAGAAGCTAGCTCAGGTTGCAAACTTTAAGCAGAAAAAAAAAAAGACGCAAGGGCGTGGAGAGCTGGCGAAAAAGCAACACGGAGAAATCCACCCTCTGAAACTGAGGAAGATGGGCAAGAGAGGCTAGCTGAGGTGGCAATCTTTAAGCAAAAAAATAAAATAAAAAAATGCAATGGCGAGGAGACCCGGTCAAAAAGCAACCCTGAAAAAGGTACCCTTTGAAACTGAGGAAGCAGGGCAACAGTGCCTAGCTCAGGCGACAATCTTTAAGCAAAAGAAACACACAAGGGCGTGGGGAGCTGGCGAAAAGGCAACACTGAGAAATCCACCCTCTGAAACTGAGGAAGATGTGCAAGAGAGGCTACCTCAGGTGGCAATCGTTAAGCAAAAACAAAGCACAAAGGCGTGGAGACCTGGGGAAAAAGCAACCCTGAAACATCTACCCTCTGAAACTGAGGAAGATGGGCAAGAGAGGCTGGCTTCAGGTGGCAAACTTTAAGCAAAAGAAACACACAAGGGCGTGGAGACCTGGGGAAAAAGCAACACGGAGAAATCCACCCTCTGAAACCGAGGAAGATGGGCAACAGAGGCTAGCTCAGGTGGCAAACTTTAAGCAAAAAAAATAAAATAAAAAAATACAATGGCGAGGAGACTCGGTCAAAAAGCAACCCTGAAAAAGGTACCCTCTGAAACTGAGGAAGCAGGGCAACAATGCCTAGCTCAGGTGACAATCTTTAAGCAAAAGAAACACACAAGGGCGTGGAGACCTGGGGAAAAAGCATCACGGAGAAATCCTCCAGCTGAAACGGAGGAAGATGGGCAACAGAGGCTACCTCAGGTGGCAATCGTTAAGCAAAAACAAAACACAAAGGCGTGGAGACCTTGGGAAAAAGCAACCCTGAAATATCTACCCTCTGAAACTGAGGAAGATGGGCAAGAGAGGCTGGCTTCATGTGGCAAACGTTAAGCAAAAGAAACACACAAGGGCGTGGAGACCTGGGGAAAAAGCAACACGGAGAAATCCACCCTCTGAAACTGAGGAAGATGGGCAAGAGAGGCTAGCTCAGGTGGCAATCGTTAAGCAAAAACAAAACCCAAAGGCGTGGAGACCTGGGAAAAAGCAACCCTGTAATATCTACCCCCTGAAACTGAGGAAGATGGGCAAGAGAGGCTGGCTTCAGGTGGCAAACTTTAAGCAAAAGAAACACACAACGGCGTGGAGACCTGGGGAAAAAGCAGCACTGAGAAATCTACCCTCTGAAACTGACGAGGATGGGCAACAGAGGCTACCTCAGGTGGCAATCGGTAAGCAAAAGAAACACACAAGGGCGTGGAGACCTGGGGAAAAAGCAACACGGAGAAATCCACCCTCTGAAACTGAGGAACATGGGCAAAAGAAGCTAGCTCAGGTTGCAAACTTTAAGCAGAAAAAAAAAAAGACGCAAGGGCGTGGAGAGCTGGCGAAAAAGCAACACGGAGAAATCCACCCTCTGATACTGAGGAAGATGGGCAAGAGAGGCTAGCTGAGGTGGCAATCTTTAAGCAAAAAAATAAAATAAAAAAATGCAATGGCGAGGAGACCCGGTCAAAAAGCAACCCTGAAAAAGGTACCCTTTGAAACTGAGGAAGCAGGGCAACAGTGCCTAGCTCAGGTGACAATCTTTAAGCAAAAGAAACACACAAGGGCGTGGAGACCTGGGGAAAAATCAACACGGAGAAATCCACCCTCTGAAACTGAGGAAGATGGGCAAGAGAGGCTAGCTCAGGTGGCATTCGTTAAGCAAAAACAAAACCCAAAGGCGTGGAGACCTTGGGAAAAAGCAACCCTGAAATATCTACCCTCTGAAACTGACGAGGATGGGCAAGAGAGGCTGGCTTCATGTGGCAAACGTTAAGCAAAAGAAACACACAAGGGCGTGGAGACCTGGGGAAAAAGCAACACGGAGAAATCCACACTCTGAAACTGAGGAAGATGGGCAAGAGAGGCTTGCTCAGGTGGCATTCGTTAAGCAAAAACAAAACCCAAAGGCGTGGAGACCTGGGGAAAAAGCAACCCTGAAATATCTACCCTCTGAAACTGAGGAAGATGGGCAAGAGAGGCTGCCTTCAGGTGGCAAACTTTAAGCAAAAGAAACACACAAGGGCGTGGAGACCTGGGGAAAAAGCAACACGGAGAAATCCACCCTCTGAAACCGAGGAAGATGGGCAACAGAGGCTAGCTCAGGTGGCAATCTTTAAGCAAAAATAATAAAATAAAAAAATACAATGGCGAGGAGACCCGGTCAAAAAGCAACCCTGAAAAATGTACCCTATGAAACTGAGGAAGCAGGGCAACAATGCCTAGCTCAGGTGACAATCTTTAAGCAAAAGAAACACACAAGGGCGTGGAGACCTGGGGAAAAAGCATCACGGAGAAATCCTCCAGCTGAAACGGAGGAAGATGGGCAACAGAGGCTACCTCAGGTGGCAATCGTTAAGCAAAAACAAAACACAAAGGCGTGGAGACCTTGGGAAAAAGCAACCCTGAAATATCTACCCTCTGATACTGAGGAAGATGGGCAAGAGAGGCTGGCCTCATGTGGCAAACGTTAAGCAAAAGAAACACACAAGGGCGTGGAGACCTGGGGAAAAAGCAACACGGAGAAATCCACCCTCTGAAACTGAGGAAGATGGGCAAGAGAGGCTACCTCAGGTGGCAATCGTTAAGCAAAAACAAAACCCAAAGGCGTGGAGACCTGGGGATAAAGCAACCTTGAAATATCTACCCTCTGAAACTGAGGAAGATGGCCAAGAGAGGCTGCCTTCAGGTGGCAAAATTTAAGCAAAAGAAACACACAAGGGCGTGGAGACCTGGGGAAAAAGCAACACGGAGAAATCCACCCTCTGAAACTGAGGAAGATGGGCAAGAGAGGCTAGCTCAGGTGGCAATCGTTAAGCAAAAACAAAACCCAAAGTCGTGGAGACCTGGGGAAAAAGCAACCCTGAAATATCTACCCTCTGAAACTGAGGAAGATGGGCAAGAGAGGCTGTCTTCAGGTGGCAAACTTTAAGCAAAAGAAACACACAAGGGCGTGGAGACCTGGGGAAAAAGCAGCACTGAGAAATCTACCCTCTGAAACTGACGAGGATGGGCAACAGAGGCTACCTCAGGTGGCAATCGGTAAGCAAAAGAAACACACAAGGGCGTGGAGACCTGGGGAAAAGCCACACGGAGAAATCCACCCTCTGAAACTGAAGAAGATGGGCAACAGAGGCTAGCTCAGGTGGCAATCTTTAAGGAAAAAAAATAAAATAAATAAATACAATGGCGAGGAGACCCGGTCAAAAAGCAACCCTGAAAAAGGTGCCCTCTGAAACTGAGGAAGCAGGGCAACAATGCCTAGCTCAGGTGACAATCTTTAAGGAAAAGAAACACACAAGGGCGTGGAGACCTGGGGAAAAAGCAACACGGAGAAATCCACCCTCTGAAGCTGAGGAAGATGGGCAACAGAGGCTACCTCAGGTGGCAATCGTTAAGCAAAAACAAAACCCAAAGGCGTGGAGACCTGGGGAAAAAGCAACCCTGAAATATCTACCCTCTGAAACTGAGGAAGATGGCCAAGAGAGGCTGCCTTCAGGTGGCAAACGTTAAGCAAAAGAAACACACAAGGGCGTGGAGACCTGGGGAAAAAGCAACACGGAGAAATCCACCCTCTGAAACTGAGGAAGATGGGCAAGAGAGGCTAGCTCAGTTGGCAATCGTTAAGCAAAAACAAAACCCAAAGGCGTGGAGACCTGGGGAAAAAGCAATCCTGAAATATCTACCCTCTGAAACTGAGGAAGATGGGCAAGAGAGGCTGGCTTCAGGTGGCAAACTTTAAGCAAAAGAAACACACAAGGGCGTGGAGACCTGGGGAAAAAGCAGCACTGAGAAATCTACCCTCTGAAACTGAAGAGGATGGGCAACAGAGTCTACCTCAGGTGGCAATCGTTAAGCAAAAGAAACACACACGGGCGTGGAGACCTGGGGAAAAAGCAACACGGAGAAATCCACCCTCTGAAACTGAGGAAGATGGGCAACAGAGGCTACCTCAGGTGGCAATCGTTAAGCAAAAGAAACACACAAGGGCGTGGAGACTAGGGGAAAAAGCAACACGGAGAAATCCACCCTCTGAAACTGAGGAAGATGGGCAAGAGAGGCTACCTCAGGTGGCAATCGTTAAGCAAAAACAAAGCACAAAGGCGTGGAGACCTGGGGAAAAAGCAACCCTGAAATATCTACCCTCTGAAATTGAGGAAGATGGGCAAGAGAGGCTACCTCAGGTGGCAATCGGTAAGCAAAAGAAACACACACGGGCGTGGAGACCTGGGGAAAAAGCAACACGGAGAAATCCACCCTCTGAAACTGAGGAACATGGGCAAAAGAAGCTAGCTCAGGTTGCAAACTTTAAGCAGAAAAAAAAAAAGACGCAAGGGCGTGGAGAGCTGGCGAAAAAGCAACACGGAGAAATCCACCCTCTGAAACTGAGGAAGATGGGCAAGAGAGGCTAGCTGAGGTGGCAATCTTTAAGCAAAAAAATAAAATAAAAAAATGCAATGGCGAGGAGACCCGGTCAAAAAGCAACCCTGAAAAAGGTACCCTTTGAAACTGAGGAAGCAGGGCAACAGTGCCTAGCTCAGGCGACAATCTTTAAGCAAAAGAAACACACAAGGGCGTGGGGAGCTGGCGAAAAGGCAACACTGAGAAATCCACCCTCTGAAACAGACGAAGATGGGCAACAGAGGCTAGCTCAGGTGGCAATCTTTAAGCAAAAGAAACACACAAGTGCGTGGAGACCTGGGAAAAATGCAACACGGAGAAATCCACCCTCTGAAACTGAGGAAGATGGGCAAGAGAGGCTAACTCAGGTGGCAATCGTTAAGCAAAAACAAAGCACAAAGGCGTGGAGACCTGGGGAAAAAGCAACCCTGAAACATCTACCCTCTGAAACTGAGGAAGATGGGCAAGAGAGGCTGGCTTCAGGTGGCAAACTTTAAGCAAAAGAAGCACACAAGGGCGTGGAGACCTGGGGAAAAAGCAACACGGAGAAATCCACCCTCTGAAACCGAGGAAGATGGGCAACAGAGGCTAGCTCAGGTGGCAAACTTTAAGCAAAAAAAATAAAATAAAAAAATACAATGGCGAGGAGACCCGGTCAAAAAGCAACCCTGAAAAAGGTACCCTCTGAAACTGAGGAAGCAGGGCAACAATGCCTAGCTCAGGTGACAATCTTTAAGCAAAAGAAACACACAAGGGCGTGGAGACCTGGGGAAAAAGCATCACGGAGAAATCCTCCAGCTGAAACGGAGGAAGATGGGCAACAGAGGCTACCTCAGGTGGCAATCGTTAAGCAAAAACAAAACACAAAGGCGTGGAGACCTTGGGAAAAAGCAACCCTGAAATATCTACCCTCTGAAACTGAGGAAGATGGGCAAGAGAGGCTGGCTTCATGTGGCAAACGTTAAGCAAAAGAAACACACAAGGGCGTGGAGACCTGGGGAAAAAGCAACACGGAGAAATCCACCCTCTGAAACTGAGGAAGATGGGCAAGAGAGGCTAGCTCAGGTGGCAATCGTTAAGCAAAAACAAAACCCAAAGGCGTGGAGACCTGGGAAAAAGCAACCCTGTAATATCTACCCCCTGAAACTGAGGAAGATGGGCAAGAGAGGCTGGCTTCAGGTGGCAAACTTTAAGCAAAAGAAACACACAAGGGCGTGGAGACCTGGGGAAAAAGCAGCACTGAGAAATCTACCCTCTGAAACTGACGAGGATGGGCAACAGAGGCTACCTCAGGTGGCATTCGTTAAGCAAAAACAAAACCCAAAGGCGTGGAGACCTGGTTAAAAAGCAACCCTGAAATATCTACCCTCTGAAACTGAGGAAGATGGGCAAGAGAGGCTGGCTTCAGGTGGCAAACTTTAAGCAAAAGAAACACACAAGGGCGTGGAGACCTGGGGAAAAGGCAGCACTGAGAAATCTACCCTCTGAAACTGACGAGGATGGGCAACAGAGGCTACCTCAGGTGGCAATCGTTAAGCAAAAGAAACACACAAGGGCGTGGAGACCTGGGGAAAAAGCAACACGGAGAAATCCACCCTCTGAAACTGAGGAACATGGGCAAAAGAAGCTAGCTCAGGTTGCAAACTTTAAGCAGAAAAAAAAAAAGACGCAAGGGCGTGGAGAGCTGGCGAAAAAGCAACACGGAGAAATCCACCCTCTGAAACTGAGGAAGATGGGCAAGAGAGGCTAGCTGAGGTGGCAATCTTTAAGCAAAAAAATAAAATAAAAAAATGCAATGGCGAGGAGACCCGGTCAAAAAGCAACCCTGAAAAAGGTACCCTTTGAAACTGAGGAAGCAGGGCAACAGTGCCTAGCTCAGGCGACAATCTTTAAGCAAAAGAAACACACAAGGGCGTGGGGAGCTGGCGAAAAGGCAACACTGAGAAATCCACCCTCTGAAACTGAGGAAGATGTGCAAGAGAGGCTACCTCAGGTGGCAATCGTTAAGCAAAAACAAAGCACAAAGGCGTGGAGACCTTGGGAAAAAGCAACCCTGAAATATCTACCCTCTGAAACTGAGGAAGATGGGCAAGAGAGGCTGGCTTCATGTGGCAAACGTTAAGCAAAAGAAACACACAAGGGCGTGGAGACCTGGGGAAAAAGCAACACGGAGAAATCCACCCTCTGAAACTGAGGAAGATGGGCAAGAGAGGCTAGCTCAGGTGGCAATCGTTAAGCAAAAACAAAACCCAAAGGCGTGGAGACCTGGGAAAAAGCAACCCTGTAATATCTACCCCCTGAAACTGAGGAAGATGGGCAAGAGAGGCTGGCTTCAGGTGGCAAACTTTAAGCAAAAGAAACACACAAGGGCGTGGAGACCTGGGGAAAAAGCAGCACTGAGAAATCTACCCTCTGAAACTGACGAGGATGGGCAACAGAGGCTACCTCAGGTGGCAATCGGTAAGCAAAAGAAACACACAAGGGCGTGGAGACCTGGGGAAAAAGCAACACGGAGAAATCCACCCTCTGATACTGAGGAAGATGGGCAAGAGAGGCTAGCTGAGGTGGCAATCTTTAAGCAAAAAAATAAAATAAAAAAATGCAATGGCGAGGAGACCCGGTCAAAAAGCAACCCTGAAAAAGGTACCCTTTGAAACTGAGGAAGCAGGGCAACAGTGCCTAGCTCAGGCGACAATCTTTAAGCAAAAGAAACACACAAGGGCGTGGGGAGCTGGCGAAAAGGCAACACTGAGAAATCCACCCTCTGAAACAGACGAAGATGGGCAACAGAGGCTAGCTCAGGTGGCAATCTTTAAGCAAAAGAAACACACAAGTGCGTGGAGACCTGGGAAAAATGCAACACGGAGAAATCCACCCTCTGAAACTGAGGAAGATGGGCAAGAGAGGCTACCTCAGGTGGCAATCGTTAAGCAAAAACAAAGCACAAAGGCGTGGAGACCTGGGGAAAAAGCAACCCTGAAACATCTACCCTCTGAAACTGAGGAAGATGGGCAAGAGAGGCTGGCTTCAGGTGGCAAACTTTAAGCAAAAGAAACACACAAGGGCGTGGAGACCTGGGGAAAAAGCAACACGGAGAAATCCACCCTCTGAAACCGAGGAAGATGGGCAACAGAGGCTACCTCAGGTGGCAATCTTTAAGCAAAAAAAATAATATAAAAAAATACAATGGCGAGGAGACCCGGTCAAAAAGCAACCCTGAAAAAGGTACCCTCTGAAACTGAGGAAGCAGGGCAACAATGCCTAGCTCAGGTGACAATCTTTAAGCAAAAGAAACACACAAGGGCGTGGAGACCTGGGGAAAAAGCATCACGGAGAAATCCTCCAGCTGAAACGGAGGAAGATGGGCAACAGAGGCTACCTCAGGTGGCAATCGTTAAGCAAAAACAAAACACAAAGGCGTGGAGACCTGGGGAAAAAGCAACCCTGAAATATCTACCCTCTGAAATTGAGGAAGATGGGCAAGAGAGGCTGGCTTCATGTGGCAAACGTTAAGCAAAAGAAACACACAAGGGCGTGGAGACCTGGGGAAAAAGCAACACGGAGAAATCCACCCTCTGAAACTGAGGAAGATGGGCAAGAGACGCTAGCTCAGGTGGCAATCGTTAAGCAAAAACAAAACCCAAAGGCGTGGAGACCTGGGAAAAAGCAACCCTGTAATATCTACCCCCTGAAACTGAGGAAGATGGGCAAGAGAGGCTGGCTTCAGGTGGCAAACTTTAAGCAAAAGAAACACACAAGGGCGTGGAGACCTGGGGAAAAAGCAGCACTGAGAAATCTACCCTCTGAAACTGACGAGGATGGGCAACAGAGGCTACCTCAGGTGGCAATCGGTAAGCAAAAGAAACACACACGGGCGTGGAGACCTGGGGAAAAAGCAACACGGAGAAATCCACCCTCTGAAACTGAGGAACATGGGCAAAAGAAGCTAGCTCAGGTTGCAAACTTTAAGCAGAAAAAAAAAAAGACGCAAGGGCGTGGAGAGCTGGCGAAAAAGCAACACGGAGAAATCCACCCTCTGAAACTGAGGAAGATGGGCAAGAGAGGCTAGCTGAGGTGGCAATCTTTAAGCAAAAAAATAAAATAAAAAAATGCAATGGCGAGGAGACCCGGTCAAAAAGCAACCCTGAAAAAGGTACCCTTTGAAACTGAGGAAGCAGGGCAACAGTGCCTAGCTCAGGCGACAATCTTTAAGCAAAAGAAACACACAAGGGCGTGGGGAGCTGGCGAAAAGGCAACACTGAGAAATCCACCCTCTGAAACAGACGAAGATGGGCAACAGAGGCTAGCTCAGGTGGCAATCTTTAAGCAAAAGAAACACACAAGTGCGTGGAGACCTGGGAAAAATGCAACACGGAGAAATCCACCCTCTGAAACTGAGGAAGATGGGCAAGAGAGGCTAACTCAGGTGGCAATCGTTAAGCAAAAACAAAGCACAAAGGCGTGGAGACCTGGGGAAAAAGCAACCCTGAAACATCTACCCTCTGAAACTGAGGAAGATGGGCAAGAGAGGCTGGCTTCAGGTGGCAAACTTTAAGCAAAAGAAGCACACAAGGGCGTGGAGACCTGGGGAAAAAGCAACACGGAGAAATCCACCCTCTGAAACCGAGGAAGATGGGCAACAGAGGCTAGCTCAGGTGGCAAACTTTAAGCAAAAAAAATAAAATAAAAAAATACAATGGCGAGGAGACCCGGTCAAAAAGCAACCCTGAAAAAGGTACCCTCTGAAACTGAGGAAGCAGGGCAACAATGCCTAGCTCAGGTGACAATCTTTAAGCAAAAGAAACACACAAGGGCGTGGAGACCTGGGGAAAAAGCATCACGGAGAAATCCTCCAGCTGAAACGGAGGAAGATGGGCAACAGAGGCTACCTCAGGTGGCAATCGTTAAGCAAAAACAAAACACAAAGGCGTGGAGACCTTGGGAAAAAGCAACCCTGAAATATCTACCCTCTGAAACTGAGGAAGATGGGCAAGAGAGGCTGGCTTCATGTGGCAAACGTTAAGCAAAAGAAACACACAAGGGCGTGGAGACCTGGGGAAAAAGCAACACGGAGAAATCCACCCTCTGAAACTGAGGAAGATGGGCAAGAGAGGCTAGCTCAGGTGGCAATCGTTAAGCAAAAACAAAACCCAAAGGCGTGGAGACCTGGGAAAAAGCAACCCTGTAATATCTACCCCCTGAAACTGAGGAAGATGGGCAAGAGAGGCTGGCTTCAGGTGGCAAACTTTAAGCAAAAGAAACACACAAGGGCGTGGAGACCTGGGGAAAAAGCAGCACTGAGAAATCTACCCTCTGAAACGGAGGAAGATGGGCAACAGAGGCTACCTCAGGTGGCAATCGTTAAGCAAAAACAAAACCCAAAGGCGTGGAGACCTGGTTAAAAAGCAACCCTGAAATATCTACCCTCTGAAACTGAGGAAGATGCGCAAGAGAGGCTGCCTTCAGGTGGCAAACTTTAAGCAAAAGAAACACACAAGGGCGTGGAGACCTGGGGAAAAAGCAACACGGAGAAATCCACCCTCTGAAACCGAGGAAGATGGGCAACAGAGGCTAGCTCTGGTGGCAATCTTTAAGCAAAAACAATAAAATAAAAAAATACAATGGCGAGGAGACCCGGTCAAAAAGCAACCCTGAAAAAGGTACCCTCTGAAACTGAGGAAGCAGGGCAACAATGCCTAGCTCAGGTGACAATCTTTAAGCAAAAGAAACACACAAGGGCGTGGAGACTTGGGGAAAAAGCAACACGGAGAAATCCTCCAGCTGAAACTGAGGAAGATGGGCAAGAGAGGCTACCTCAGGTGGCAATCGTTAAGCAAAAACAAAACACAAAGGCGTGGAGACCTTGGGAAAAAGCAACCCTGAAATATCTACCCTTTGAAACTGAGGAAGATGGGCAAGAGAGGCTGGCTTCATGTGGCAAACGTTAAGCAAAAGAAACACACAAGGGCGTGGAGACCTGGGGAAAAAGCAACACGGAGAAATCCACCCTCTGAAACTGAGGAAGATGGGCAAGAGAGGCTAGCTCAGGTGGCAATCGTTAAGCAAAAACAAAACCCAAAGGCGTGGAGACCTGGGGAAAAGCAACCCTGAAATATCTACCCCCTGAAACTGAGGAAGATGGGCAAGAGAGGCTGGCTTCAGGTGGCAAACTTTAAGCAAAAGAAACACACAAGGGCGTGGAGACCTGGGGAAAAAGCAGCAGTGAGAAATCTACCCTCTGAAACTGACGAGGATGGGCAACAGAGGCTACCTCAGGTGGCAATCGTTAAGCAAAAGAAACACACAAGGGCGTGGATACCTGGGGAAAAAGCAACACGGAGAAATCCACCCTCTGAAACTGAGAAAGATGGGCAAGAGAGGCTAGCTCAGGTGGCAATCGTTAAGCAAAAACAAAACCCAAAGGCGTGGAGACCTGGGGAAAGAGCAACCCTGAAATATCTACCCTCTGAAACTGTGGAAGATGGGCAAGAGAGGCTGGCTTCAGGTGGCAATCTTTAAGCAAAAGAAACACACAAGGGCGTGGAGACCTGGGGAAAAGGCAGCACTGAGAAATCTACCCTCTGAAACTGACGAGGATGGGCAACAGAGGCTACCTCAGGTGGCAATCGTTAAGCAAAAGAAACACACAAGGGCGTGGAGACCTGGGGAAAAAGCAACACGGAGAAATCCACCCTCTGAAACTGAGGAACATGGGCAAAAGAAGCTAGCTCAGGTTGCAAACTTTAAGCAGAAAAAAAAAAAGACGCAAGGGCGTGGAGAGCTGGCGCAAAAGCAACACGGAGAAATCCACCCTCTGAAACTGAGGAAGATGGGCAAGAGAGGCTAGCTGAGGTGGCAATCTTTAAGCAAAAAAATAAAATAAAAAAATGCAATGGCGAGGAGACCCGGTCAAAAAGCAACCCTGAAAAAGGTACCCTTTGAAACTGAGGAAGCAGGGCAACAGTGCCTAGCTCAGGCGACAATCTTTAAGCAAAAGAAACACACAAGGGCGTGGGGAGCTGGCGAAAAGGCAACACTGAGAAATCCACCCTCTGAAACAGACGAAGATGGGCAACAGAGGCTAGCTCAGGTGGCAATCTTTAAGCAAAAGAAACACACAAGTGCGTGGAGACCTGGGAAAAATGCAACACGGAGAAATCCACCCTCTGAAACTGAGGAAGATGGGCAAGAGAGGCTACCTCAGGTGGCAATCGTTAAGCAAAAACAAAGCACAAAGGCGTGGAGACCTTGGGAAAAAGCAACCCTGAAATATCTACCCTCTGAAACTGAGGAAGATGGGCAAGAGAGGCTGGCTTCATGTGGCAAACGTTAAGCAAAAGAAACACACAAGGGCGTGGAGACTTGGGGAAAAAGCAACACGGAGAAATCCTCCAGCTGAAACTGAGGCAGATGGGCAACAGAGGCTACCTCAGGTGGCAATCGTTAAGCAAAAACAAAACACAAAGGCGTGGAGACCTTGGGAAAAAGCAACCCTGAAATATCTACCCTCTGAAACTGACGAGGATGGGCAACAGAGGCTACCTCAGGTGGCAATCGGTAAGCAAAAGAAACACACAAGGGCGTGGAGACCTGGGGAAAAAGCCACACGGAGAAATCCACCCTCTGAAACTGAAGAAGATGGGCAACAGAGGCTAGCTCAGGTGGCAATCTTTAAGCAAAAAAAATAAAATAAAAAAATACAATGGCGAGGAGACCCGGTCAAAAAGCAACCCTGAAAAAGGTACCCTCTGAAACTGAGGAAGCAGGGCAACAATGCCTAGCTCAGGTGACAATCTTTAAGCAAAAGAAACACACAAGGGCGTGGAGACCTGGGGAAAAAGCATCACGGAGAAATCCTCCAGCTGAAACTGAGGCAGATGGGCAACAGAGGCTACCTCAGGTGGCAATCGTTAAGCAAAAACAAAACACAAAGGCGTGGAGACCTTGGGAAAAAGCAACCATGAAATAGCTACCCTCTGAAACTGAGGAAGATGGGCAAGAGAGGCTGGCTTCATGTGGCAAACGTTAAGCAAAAGAAACACACAAGGGCGTGGAGACCTGGGGAAAAAGCAACACGGAGAAATCCACCCTCTGAAACTGAGGAAGATGGGCAAGAGAGGCTAGCTCAGGTGGCATTCGTTAAGCAAAAACAAAACCCAAAGGCGTGCAGACCTGGTTAAAAAGCAACCCTGAAATATCTACCCTCTGAAACTGAGGAAGATGCACAAGAGAGGCTGCCTTCAGGTGGCAAACTTTAAGCAAAAGAAACACACAAGGGCGTGGAGGCCTGGGGAAAAAGCAACACGGAGAAATCCACCCTCTGAAACCGAGGAAGATGGGCAACAGAGGCTAGCTCTGGTGGCAATCTTTAAGCAAAAACAATAAAATAAAAAAATACAATGGCGAGGAGACCCGGTCAAAAAGCAACCCTGAAAAAGGTACCCTCTGAAACTGAGGAAGCAGGGCAACAATGCCTAGCTCAGGTGACAATCTTTAAGCAAAAGATACACACAAGGGCGTGGAGACTTGGGGAAAAAGCAACACGGAGAAATCCTCCAGCTGAAACTGAGGAAGATGGGCAAGAGAGGCTACCTCAGGTGGCAATCGTTAAGCAAAAACAAAACACAAAGGCGTGGAGACCTTGGGAAAAAGCAACCCTGAAATATCTACCCTTTGAAACTGAGGAAGATGGGCAAGAGAGGCTGGCTTCATGTGGCAAACGTTAAGCAAAAGAAACACACAAGGGCGTGGAGACCTGGGGAAAAAGCAACACGGAGAAATCCACCCTCTGAAACTGAGGAAGATGGGCAAGAGAGGCTAGCTCAGGTGGCAATCGTTAAGCAAAAACAAAACCCAAAGGCGTGGAGACCTGGGGAAAAGCAACCCTGAAATATCTACCCCCTGAAACTGAGGAAGATGGGCAAGAGAGGCTGGCTTCAGGTGGCAAACTTTAAGCAAAAGAAACACACAAGGGCGTGGAGACCTGGGGAAAAAGCAGCAGTGAGAAATCTACCCTCTGAAACTGACGAGGATGGGCAACAGAGGCTACCTCAGGTGGCAATCGTTAAGCAAAAGAAACACACAAGGGCGTGGATACCTGGGGAAAAAGCAACACGGAGAAATCCACCCTCTGAAACTGAGAAAGATGGGCAAGAGAGGCTAGCTCAGGTGGCAATCGTTAAGCAAAAACAAAACCCAAAGGCGTGGAGACCTGGGGAAAGAGCAACCCTGAAATATCTACCCTCTGAAACTGTGGAAGATGGGCAAGAGAGGCTGGCTTCAGGTGGCAATCTTTAAGCAAAAGAAACACACAAGGGCGTGGAGACCTGGGGAAAAGGCAGCACTGAGAAATCTACCCTCTGAAACTGACGAGGATGGGCAACAGAGGCTACCTCAGGTGGCAATCGTTAAGCAAAAGAAACACACAAGGGCGTGGAGACCTGGGGAAAAAGCAACACGGAGAAATCCACCCTGTGAAACTGAGGAACATGGGCAAAAGAAGCTAGCTCAGGTTGCAAACTTTAAGCAGAAAAAAAAAAAGACGCAAGGGCGTGGAGAGCTGGCGAAAAAGCAACACGGAGAAATCCACCCTCTGAAACTGAGGAAGATGGGCAAGAGAGGCTAGCTGAGGTGGCAATCTTTAAGCAAAAAAATAAAATAAAAAAATGCAATGGCGAGGAGACCCGGTCAAAAAGCAACCCTGAAAAAGGTACCCATTGAAACTGAGGAAGCAGGGCAACAGTGCCTAGCTCAGGCGACAATCTTTAAGCAAAAGAAACACACAAGGGCGTGGGGAGCTGGCGAAAAGGCAACACTGAGAAATCCACCCTCTGAAACAGACGAAGATGGGCAACAGAGGCTAGCTCAGGTGGCAATCTTTAAGCAAAAGAAACACACAAGTGCGTGGAGACCTGGGAAAAATGCAACACGGAGAAATCCACCCTCTGAAACTGAGGAAGATGGGCAAGAGAGGCTACCTCAGGTGGCAATCGTTAAGCAAAAACAAAGCACAAAGGCGTGGAGACCTGGGGAAAAAGCAACCCTGAAACATCTACCCTCTGAAACTGAGGAAGATGGGCAAGAGAGGCTGGCTTCAGGTGGCAAACTTTAAGCAAAAGAAACACACAAGGGCGTGGAGACCTGGGGAAAAAGCAACACGGAGAAATCCACCCTCTGAAACCGAGGAAGATGGGCAACAGAGGCTACCTCAGGTGGCAATCTTTAAGCAAAAAAAATAAAATAAAAAAATACAATGGCGAGGAGACCCGGTCAAAAAGCAACCCTGAAAAAGGTACCCTCTGAAACTGAGGAAGCAGGGCAACAATGCCTAGCTCAGGTGACAATCTTTAAGCAAAAGAAACACACAAGGGCGTGGAGACCTGGGGAAAAAGCATCACAGAGAAATCCTCCAGCTGAAACGGAGGAAGATGGGCAACAGAGGCTACCTCAGGTGGCAATCGTTAAGCAAAAACAAAACACAAAGGCGTGGAGACCTTGGGAAAAAGCAACCCTGAAATATCTACCCTCTGAAACTGAGGAAGATGGGCAAGAGAGGCTGGCTTCATGTGGCAAACGTTAAGCAAAAGAAACACACAAGGGCGTGGAGACCTGGGGAAAAAGCAACACGGAGAAATCCACCCTCTGAAACTGAGGAAGATGGGCAAGAGAGGCTAGCTCAGGTGGCAATCGTTAAGCAAAAACAAAACCCAAAGGCGTGGAGACCTGGGAAAAAGCAACCCTGAAATATCTACCCGCTGAAACTGAGGAAGATGGGCAAGAGAGGCTGGCTTCAGGTGGCAAACTTTAAGCAAAAGAAACACACAAGGGCGTGGAGACCTGGGGAAAAAGCAGCACTGAGAAATCTACCCTCTGAAACTGACGAGGATGGGCAACAGAGGCTACCTCAGGTGGCAATCGGTAAGCAAAAGAAACACACAAGGGCGTGGAGACCTGGGGAAAAAGCCACACGGAGAAATCCAACCTCTGAAACTGAAGAAGATGGGCAACAGAGGCTAGCTCAGGTGGCAATCTTTAAGCAAAAAAAATAAAATAAAAAAATACAATGGCGAGGAGACCCGGTCAAAAAGCAACCCTGAAAAAGGTACCCTCTGAAACTGAGGAAGCAGGGCAACAATGCCTAGCTCAGGTGACAATCTTTAAGCAAAAGAAACACACAAGGGCGTGGAGACCTGGGGAAAAATCAACACGGAGAAATCCACCCTCTGAAACTGAGGAAGATGGGCAAGAGAGGCTAGCTCAGGTGGCATTCGTTAAGCAAAAACAAAACCCAAAGGCGTGGAGACCTTGGGAAAAAGCAACCCTGAAATATCTACCCCCTGAAACTGACGAGGATGGGCAAGAGAGGCTGGCATCATGTGGCAAACGTTAAGCAAAAGAAACACACAAGGGCGTGGAGACCTGGGGAAAAAGCAACTCGGAGAAATCCACACTCTGAAACTGAGGAAGATGGGCAAGAGAGGCTTGCTCAGGTGGCATTCGTTAAGCAAAAACAAAACCCAAAGGCGTGGAGACCTGGGGAAAAAGCAACCCTGAAATATCTACCCTCTGAAACTGAGGAAGATGGGCAAGAGAGGCTGCCTTCAGGTGGCAAACTTTAAGCAAAAGAAACACACAAGGGCGTGGAGACCTGGGGAAAAAGCAACACGGAGAAATCCACCCTCTGAAACCGAGGAAGATGGGCAACAGAGGCTAGCTCAGGTGGCAATCTTTAAGCAAAAATAATAAAATAAAAAAATACAATGGCGAGGAGACCCGGTCAAAAAGCAACCCTGAAAAATGTACCCTATGAAACTGAGGAAGCAGGGCAACAATGCCTAGCTCAGGTGACAATCTTTAAGCAAAAGAAACACACAAGGGCGTGGAGACTTGGGGAAAAAGCAACACGGAGAAATCCTCCAGCTGAAACTGAGGAAGATGGGCAACAGAGGCTAGCTCAGGTGGCAATCGTTAAGCAAAAACAAAACCCAAAGGCGTGGAGACCTTGGGAAAAAGCAACCCTGAAATATCTACCCTCTGAAACTGAGGAAGATGGGCAAGAGAGGCTGGCTTCATGTGGCAAACGTTAAGCAAAAGTAACACACAAGGGCGTGGAGACCTGGGGAAAAAGCAACACGGAGAAATCCACCCTGTGAGACTGAGGAAGATGGGCAAGAGAGGCTACCTCAGGTGGCAATCGTTAAGCAAAAACAAAACCCAAAGGCGTGGAGACCTGGGGATAAAGCAACCTTGAAATATCTACCCTCTGAAACTGAGGAAGATGGCCAAGAGAGGCTGCCTTCAGGTGGCAAAATTTAAGCAAAAGAAACACACAAGGGCGTGGAGACCTGGGGAAAAAGCAACACGGAGAAATACACCCTCTGAAACTGAGGAAGATGGGCAAGAGAGGCTAGCTCATTTGGCAATCGTTAAGCAAAAACAAAACCCAAAGTCGTGGAGACCTGGGGAAAAAGCAACCCTGAAATATCTACCCTCTGAAACTGAGGAAGATGGGCAAGAGAGGCTGTCTTCAGGTGGCAAACTTTAAGCAAAAGAAACACACAAGGGCGTGGAGACCTGGGGAAAAAGCAGCACTGAGAAATCTACCCTCTGAAACTGACGAGGATGGGCAACAGAGGCTACCTCAGGTGGCAATCGGTAAGCAAAAGAAACACACAAGGGCGTGGAGACCTGGGGAAAAGCCACACGGAGAAATCCACCCTCTGAAACTGAAGAAGATGGGCAACAGAGGCTAGCTCAGGTGGCAATCTTTAAGCAAAAAAAATAAAATAAAAAAATACAATGGCGAGGAGACCCGGTCAAAAAGCAACCCTGAAAATGGTGCCCTCTGAAACTGAGGAAGCAGGGCAACAATGCCTAGCTCAGGTGACAATCTTTAAGGAAAAGAAACACACAAGGGCGTGGAGACCTGGGGAAAAAGCAACACGGAGAAATCCACACTCTGAAGCTGAGGAAGATGGGCAACAGAGGCTACCTCAGGTGGCAATCGTTAAGCAAAAACAAAACCCAAAGGCGTGGAGACCTGGGGAAAAAGCAACCCTGAAATATCTACCCTCTGAAACTGAGGAAGATGGCCAAGAGAGGCTGCCTTCAGGTGGCAAACGTTAAGCAAAAGAAACACACAAGGGCGTGGAGACCTGGGGAAAAAGCAACACGGAGAAATCCAACCTCTGAAACTGAGGAAGATGGGCAAGAGAGGCTAGCTCAGTTGGCAATCGTTAAGCAAAAACAAAACCCAAAGGCGTGGAGACCTGGGGAAAAAGCAATCCTGAAATATCTACCCTCTGAAACTGAGGAAGATGGGCAAGAGAGGCTGGCTTCAGGTGGCAAACTTTAAGCAAAAGAAACACACAAGGGCGTGGAGACCTGGGGAAAAAGCAGCACTGAGAAATCTACACTCTGAAACTGACGAGGATGGGCAACAGAGGCTACCTCAGGTTGCAATCGGTAAGCAAAAGAAACACACAAGGGCGTGGAGACCTGGGGAAAAAGCCACACGGAGAAATCCACCCTCTGAAACTGAAGAAGATGGGCAACAGAGGCTAGCTCAGGTGGCAATCTTTAAGCAAAAGAAACACACAAGTGCGTGGAGACCTGGGAAAAAAGCACCACGGAGAAATCCACCCTCTGAAACTGAGGAAGATGGGCAAGAGAGGCTACCTCAGGTGGCAATCGTTAAGCAAAAACAAAGCACAAAGGCGTGGAGACCTGGGGAAAAAGCAACCCTGAAACATCTACCCTATGAAACTGAGGAAGATGGGCAAGAGAGGCTGGCTTCAGGTGGCAAACTTTAAGCAAAAGAAACACACAAGGGCGTGGAGACCTGGGGAAAAAGCCACACGGAGAAATCCACCCTCTGAAACCGAGGAAGATGGGCAACAGAGGCTAGCTCAGGTGGCTATCTTTAAGCAAAAAAAATAAAATAAAAAAATACAATGGCGAGGAGACCCGGTCAAAAAGCAACCCTGAAAAAGGTACCCTCTGAAACTGAGGAAGCAGGGCAACAATGCCTAGCTCAGGTGACAATCTTTAAGCAAAAGAAACACACAAGGGCGTGGAGACCTGGGGAAAAAGCATCACGGAGAAATCCTCCAGCTGAAACGGAGGAAGATGGGCAACAGAGGCAACCTCAGGTGGCAATCGTTAAGCAAAAACAAACCACAAAGGCGTGGAGACCTTGGGAAAAAGCAACCCTGAAATATCTACCCTCTGAAACTGAGGAAGATGGGCAAGAGAGGCTGGCTTCAGGTGGCAAACGTTAAGCAAAAGAAACACACAAGGGCGTGGAGACCTGGGGAAAAAGCAACACGGAGAAATCCACCCTCTGAAACCGAGGAAGATGGGCAACAGAGGCTAGCTCAGGTGGCAATCTTTAAGCAAAAAAAATAAAATAAAAAAATACAATGGCGAGGAGACCCGGTCAAAAAGCAACCCTGAAAAAGGTACCCTCTGAAACTGAGGAAGCAGGGCAACAATGCCTAGCTCAGGTGACAATGTTTAAGCAAAAGAAACACACAAGGGCGTGGAGACCTGGGGAAAAAGCATCACGGAGAAATCCTCCAGCTGAAACGGAGGAAGATGGGCAACAGAGGCTACCTCAGGTGGCAATCGTTAAGCAAAAACAAAACACAAAGGCGTGGAGACCTTGGGAAAAAGCAACCCTGAAATATCTACCCTCTGAAACTGAGGAAGATGGGCAAGAGAGGCTGGCTTCATGTGGCAAACGTTAAGCAAAAGAAACACACAAGGGCGTGGAGACCTGGGGAAAAAGCAACACGGAGAAATCCACCCTCTGAAACTGAGGAAGATGGGCAAGAGAGGCTAGCTCAGGTGGCAATCGTTAAGCAAAAACAAAACCCAAAGGCGTGGAGACCTGGGGAAAAGCAACCCTGAAATATCTACCCCCTGAAACTGAGGAAGATGGGCAAGAGAGGCTGGCTTCAGGTGGCAAACTTTAAGCAAAAGAAACACACAAGGGCGTGGAGACCTGGGGAAAAGGCAGCACTGAGAAATCTACCCTCTGAAACTGACGAGGATGGGCAACAGAGGCTACCTCAGGTGGCAATCGTTAAGCAAAAGAAACACACAAGGGCGTGGAGACCTGGGGAAAAAGCAACACGGAGAAATCCACCCTCTGAAACTGAGGAACATGGGCAAAAGAAGCTAGCTCAGGTTGCAAACTTTAAGCAGAAAAAAAAAAAGACGCAAGGGCGTGGAGAGCTGGCGAAAAAGCAACACGGAGAAATCCACCCTCTGAAACTGAGGAAGATGGGCAAGAGAGGCTAGCTGAGGTGGCAATCTTTAAGCAAAAAAATAAAATAAAAAAATGCAATGGCGAGGAGACCCGGTCAAAAAGCAACCCTGAAAAAGGTACCCTTTGAAACTGAGGAAGCAGGGCAACAGTGCCTAGCTCAGGCGACAATCTTTAAGCAAAAGAAACACACAAGGGCGTGGGGAGCTGGCGAAAAGGCAACACTGAGAAATCCACCCTCTGAAACTGAGGAAGATGTGCAAGAGAGGCTACCTCAGGTGGCAATCGTTAAGCAAAAACAAAGCACAAAGGCGTGGAGACCTTGGGAAAAAGCAACCCTGAAATATCTACCCTCTGAAACTGAGGAAGATGGGCAAGAGAGGCTGGCTTCATGTGGCAAACGTTAAGCAAAAGAAACACACAAGCGCGTGGAGACCTGGGGAAAAAGCAACACGGAGAAATCCACCCTCTGAAACTGAGGAAGATGGGCAAGAGAGGCTAGCTCAGGTGGCAATCGTTAAGCAAAAACAAAACCCAAAGGCGTGGAGACCTGGGAAAAAGCAACCCTGTAATATCTACCCCCTGAAACTGAGGAAGATGGGCAAGAGAGGCTGGCTTCAGGTGGCAAACTTTAAGCAAAAGAAACACACAAGGGCGTGGAGACCTGGGGAAAAAGCATCACGGAGAAATCCTCCAGCTGAAACGGAGGAAGATGGGCAACAGAGGCTACCTCAGGTGGCAATCGTTAAGCAAAAACAAAACACAAAGGCGTGGAGACCTTGGGAAAAAGCAACCCTGAAATATCTACCCTCTGAAACTGAGGAAGATGGGCAAGAGAGGCTGGCTTCATGTGGCAAACGTTAAGCAAAAGAAACACACAAGGGCGTGGAGACCTGGGGAAAAAGCAACACGGAGAAATCCACCCTGTGAGACTGAGGAAGATGGGCAAGAGAGGCTACCTCAGGTGGCAATCGTTAAGCAAAAACAAAACCCAAAGGCGTGGAGACCTGGGGATAAAGCAACCTTGAAATATCTACCCTCTGAAACTGAGGAAGATGGCCAAGAGAGGCTGCCTTCAGGTGGCAAAATTTAAGCAAAAGAAACACACAAGGGCGTGGAGACCTGGGGAAAAAGCAACACGGAGAAATCCACCCTCTGAAACTGAGGAAGATGGGCAAGAGAGGCTAGCTCAGGTGGCAATCGTTAAGCAAAAACAAAACCCAAAGGGGTGGAGACCTGGGGAAAAAGCAACCCTGAAATATCTACCCTCTGAAACTGAGGAAGATGGGCAAGAGAGGCTGTCTTCAGGTGGCAAACTTTAAGCAAAAGAAACACACAAGGGCGTGGAGACCTGGGGAAAAAGCAGCACTGAGAAATCTACCCTCTGAAACTGACGAGGATGGGCAACAGAGGCTACCTCAGGTGGCAATCGGTAAGCAAAAGAAACACACAAGGGCGTGGAGACCTGGGGAAAAGCCACACGGAGAAATCCACCCTCTGAAACTGAAGAAGATGGGCAACAGAGGCTAGCTCAGGTGGCAATCTTTAAGCAAAAAAAATAAAATAAAAAAATACAATGGCGAGGAGACCCGGTCAAAAAGCAACCCTGAAAAAGGTGCCCTCTGAAACTGAGGAAGCAGGGCAACAATGCCTAGCTCAGGTGACAATCTTTAAGCAAAAGAAACACACAAGGGCGTGGAGACCTGGGGAAAAAGCAACACGGAGAAATCCACCCTCTGAAGCTGAGGAAGATGGGCAACAGAGGCTACCTCAGGTGGCAATCGTTAAGCAAAAACAAAACCCAAAGGCGTGGAGACCTGGGGAAAAAGCAACCCTGAAATATCTACCCTCTGAAACTGAGGAAGATGGCCAAGAGAGGCTGCCTTCAGGTGGCAAACGTTAAGCAAAAGAAACACACAAGGGCGTGGAGACCTGGGGAAAAAGCAACACGGAGAAATCCACCCTCTGAAACCGAGGAAGATGGGCAACAGAGGCTAGCTCAGGTGGCAATCTTTAAGCAAAAAAAATAAAATAAAAAAATACAATGGCGAGGAGACCCGGTCAAAAAGCAACCCTGAAAAAGGTACCCTCTGAAACTGAGGAAGCAGGGCAACAATGCCTAGCTCAGGTGACAATCTTTAAGCAAAAGAAACACACAAGGGCGTGGAGACCTGGGGAAAAAGCATCACGGAGAAATCCTCCAGCTGAAACGGAGGAAGATGGGCAACAGAGGCTACCTCAGGTGGCAATCGTTAAGCAAAAACAAAACACAAAGGCGTGGAGACCTTGGGAAAAAGCAACCCTGAAATATCTACCCTCTGAAACTGAGGAAGATGGGCAAGAGAGGCTGGCTTCATGTGGCAAACGTTAAGCAAAAGAAACACACAAGTGCGTGGAGACCTGGGAAAAAAGCAACACGAAGAAATCCACCCTCTGAAACTGAGGAAGATGGGCAACAGAGGCTAGCTCAGGTGGCAATCTTTAAGCAAAAAAAATAAAATAAAAAAATACAATGGCGAGGAGACCCGGTCAAAAAGCAACCCTGAAAAAGGTACCCTCTGAAACTGAGGAAGCAGGGCAACAATGCCTAGCTCAGGTGACAATCTTTAAGCAAAAGAAACACACAAGGGCGTGGAGACCTGGGGAAAAAGCATCACGGAGAAATCCTCCAGCTGAAACGGAGGAAGATGGGCAACAGAGGCTACCTCAGGTGGCAATCGTTAAGCAAAAACAAAACACAAAGGCGTGGAGACCTTGGGAAAAAGCAACCCTGAAATATCTACCCTCTGAAACTGAGGAAGATGGGCAAGAGAGGCTGGCTTCATGTGGCAAACGTTAAGCAAAAGAAACACACAAGGGCGTGGAGACCTGGGGAAAAAGCAACACGGAGAAATCCACCCTCTGAAACTGAGGAAGATGGGCAAGAGAGGCTAGCTCAGGTGGCAATCGTTAAGCAAAAACAAAACCCAAAGGCGTGGAGACCTGGGAAAAAGCAACCCTGTAATATCTACCCCCTGAAACTGAGGAAGATGGGCAAGAGAGGCTGGCTTCAGGTGGCAAACTTTAAGCAAAAGAAACACACAAGGGCGTGGAGACCTGGGGAAAAAGCAGCACTGAGAAATCTACCCTCTGAAACTGACGAGGATGGGCAACAGAGGCTACCTCAGGTGGCATTCGTTAAGCAAAAACAAAACCCAAAGGCGTGGAGACCTGGTTAAAAAGCAACCCTGAAATATCTACCCTCTGAAACTGAGGAAGATGCGCAAGAGAGGCTGCCTTCAGGTGGCAAACTTTAAGCAAAAGAAACACACAAGGGCGTGGAGACCTGGGGAAAAAGCAACACGGAGAAATCCACCCTCTGAAACCGAGGAAGATGGGCAACAGAGGCTAGCTCTGGTGGCAATCTTTAAGCAAAAACAATAAAATAAAAAAATACAATGGCGAGGAGACCCGGTCAAAAAGCAACCCTGAAAAAGGTACCCTCTGAAACTGAGGAAGCAGGGCAACAATGCCTAGCTCAGGTGACAATCTTTAAGCAAAAGAAACACACAAGGGCGTGGAGACTTGGGGAAAAAGCAACACGGAGAAATCCTCCAGCTGAAACTGAGGAAGATGGGCAAGAGAGGCTACCTCAGGTGGCAATCGTTAAGCAAAAACAAAACACAAAGGCGTGGAGACCTTGGGAAAAAGCAACCCTGAAATATCTACCCTTTGAAACTGAGGAAGATGGGCAAGAGAGGCTGGCTTCATGTGGCAAACGTTAAGCAAAAGAAACACACAAGGGCGTGGAGACCTGGGGAAAAAGCAACACGGAGAAATCCACCCTCTGAAACTGAGGAAGATGGGCAAGAGAGGCTAGCTCAGGTGGCAATCGTTAAGCAAAAACAAAACCCAAAGGCGTGGAGACCTGGGGAAAAGCAACCCTGAAATATCTACCCCCTGAAACTGAGGAAGATGGGCAAGAGAGGCTGGCTTCAGGTGGCAAACTTTAAGCAAAAGAAACACACAAGGGCGTGGAGACCTGGGGAAAAGGCAGCACTGAGAAATCTACCCTCTGAAACTGACGAGGATGGGCAACAGAGGCTACCTCAGGTGGCAATCGTTAAGCAAAAGAAACACACAAGGGCGTGGAGACCTGGGGAAAAAGCAACACGGAGAAATCCACCCTCTGAAACTGAGGAACATGGGCAAAAGAAGCTAGCTCAGGTTGCAAACTTTAAGCAGAAAAAAAAAAAGACGCAAGGGCGTGGAGAGCTGGCGCAAAAGCAACACGGAGAAATCCACCCTCTGAAACTGAGGAAGATGGGCAAGAGAGGCTAGCTGAGGTGGCAATCTTTAAGCAAAAAAATAAAATAAAAAAATGCAATGGCGAGGAGACCCGGTCAAAAAGCAACCCTGAAAAAGGTACCCTTTGAAACTGAGGAAGCAGGGCAACAGTGCCTAGCTCAGGCGACAATCTTTAAGCAAAAGAAACACACAAGGGCGTGGGGAGCTGGCGAAAAGGCAACACTGAGAAATCCACCCTCTGAAACTGAGGAAGATGTGCAAGAGAGGCTACCTCAGGTGGCAATCGTTAAGCAAAAACAAAGCACAAAGGCGTGGAGACCTTGGGAAAAAGCAACCCTGAAATATCTACCCTCTGAAACTGAGGAAGATGGGCAAGAGAGGCTGGCTTCATGTGGCAAACGTTAAGCAAAAGAAACACACAAGGGCGTGGAGACCTGGGGAAAAAGCAACACGGAGAAATCCACCCTCTGAAACTGAGGAAGATGGGCAAGAGAGGCTAGCTCAGGTGGCAATCGTTAAGCAAAAACAAAACCCAAAGGCGTGGAGACCTGGGAAAAAGCAACCCTGTAATATCTACCCCCTGAAACTGAGGAAGATGGGCAAGAGAGGCTGGCTTCAGGTGGCAAACTTTAAGCAAAAGAAACACACAAGGGCGTGGAGACCTGGGGAAAAAGCAGCACTGAGAAATCTACCCTCTGAAACTGACGAGGATGGGCAACAGAGGCTACCTCAGGTGGCAATCGGTAAGCAAAAGAAACACACAAGGGCGTGGAGACCTGGGGAAAAAGCAACACGGAGAAATCCACCCTCTGATACTGAGGAAGATGGGCAAGAGAGGCTAGCTGAGGTGGCAATCTTTAAGCAAAAAAATAAAATAAAAAAATGCAATGGCGAGGAGACCCGGTCAAAAAGCAACCCTGAAAAAGGTACCCTTTGAAACTGAGGAAGCAGGGCAACAGTGCCTAGCTCAGGCGACAATCTTTAAGCAAAAGAAACACACAAGGGCGTGGGGAGCTGGCGAAAAGGCAACACTGAGAAATCCACCCTCTGAAACAGACGAAGATGGGCAACAGAGGCTAGCTCAGGTGGCAATCTTTAAGCAAAAGAAACACACAAGTGCGTGGAGACCTGGGAAAAATGCAACACGGAGAAATCCACCCTCTGAAACTGAGGAAGATGGGCAAGAGAGGCTACCTCAGGTGGCAATCGTTAAGCAAAAACAAAGCACAAAGGCGTGGAGACCTGGGGAAAAAGCAACCCTGAAACATCTACCCTCTGAAACTGAGGAAGATGGGCAAGAGAGGCTGGCTTCAGGTGGCAAACTTTAAGCAAAAGAAACACACAAGGGCGTGGAGACCTGGGGAAAAAGCAACACGGAGAAATCCACCCTCTGAAACCGAGGAAGATGGGCAACAGAGGCTACCTCAGGTGGCAATCTTTAAGCAAAAAAAATAATATAAAAAAATACAATGGCGAGGAGACCCGGTCAAAAAGCAACCCTGAAAAAGGTACCCTCTGAAACTGAGGAAGCAGGGCAACAATGCCTAGCTCAGGTGACAATCTTTAAGCAAAAGAAACACACAAGGGCGTGGAGACCTGGGGAAAAAGCATCACGGAGAAATCCTCCAGCTGAAACGGAGGAAGATGGGCAACAGAGGCTACCTCAGGTGGCAATCGTTAAGCAAAAACAAAACACAAAGGCGTGGAGACCTGGGGAAAAAGCAACCCTGAAATATCTACCCTCTGAAATTGAGGAAGATGGGCAAGAGAGGCTGGCTTCATGTGGCAAACGTTAAGCAAAAGAAACACACAAGGGCGTGGAGACCTGGGGAAAAAGCAACACGGAGAAATCCACCCTCTGAAACTGAGGAAGATGGGCAAGAGAGGCTAGCTCAGGTGGCAATCGTTAAGCAAAAACAAAACCCAAAGGCGTGGAGACCTGGGAAAAAGCAACCCTGTAATATCTACCCCCTGAAACTGAGGAAGATGGGCAAGAGAGGCTGGCTTCAGGTGGCAAACTTTAAGCAAAAGAAACACACAAGGGCGTGGAGACCTGGGGAAAAAGCAGCACTGAGAAATCTACCCTCTGAAACTGACGAGGATGGGCAACAGAGGCTACCTCAGGTGGCAATCGGTAAGCAAAAGAAACACACAAGGGCGTGGAGACCTGGGGAAAAAGCAACACGGAGAAATCCACCCTCTGAAACTGAGGAACATGGGCAAAAGAAGCTAGCTCAGGTTGCAAACTTTAAGCAGAAAAAAAAAAAAGACGCAAGGGCGTGGAGAGCTGGCGAAAAAGCAACACGGAGAAATCCACCCTCTGAAACTGAGGAAGATGGGCAAGAGAGGCTAGCTGAGGTGGCAATCTTTAAGCAAAAAAATAAAATAAAAAAATGCAATGGCGAGGAGACCCGGTCAAAAAGCAACCCTGAAAAAGGTACCCTTTGAAACTGAGGAAGCAGGGCAACAGTGCCTAGCTCAGGCGACAATCTTTAAGCAAAAGAAACACACAAGGGCGTGGGGAGCTGGCGAAAAGGCAACACTGAGAAATCCACCCTCTGAAACCGAGGAAGATGGGCAACAGAGGCTAGCTCAGGTGGCAATCTTTAAGCAAAAGAAACACACAAGTGCGTGGAGACCTGGGAAAAATGCAACACGGAGAAATCCACCCTCTGAAACTGAGGAAGATGGGCAAGAGAGGCTAACTCAGGTGGCAATCGTTAAGCAAAAACAAAGCACAAAGGCGTGGAGACCTGGGGAAAAAGCAACCCTGAAACATCTACCCTCTGAAACTGAGGAAGATGGGCAAGAGAGGCTGGCTTCAGGTGGCAAACTTTAAGCAAAAGAAGCACACAAGGGCGTGGAGACCTGGGGAAAAAGCAACACGGAGAAATCCACCCTCTGAAACCGAGGAAGATGGGCAACAGAGGCTAGCTCAGGTGGCAAACTTTAAGCAAAAAAAATAAAATAAAAAAATACAATGGCGAGGAGACCCGGTCAAAAAGCAACCCTGAAAAAGGTACCCTCTGAAACTGAGGAAGCAGGGCAACAATGCCTAGCTCAGGTGACAATCTTTAAGCAAAAGAAACACACAAGGGCGTGGAGACCTGGGGAAAAAGCATCACGGAGAAATCCTCCAGCTGAAACGGAGGAATATGGGCAACAGAGGCTACCTCAGGTGGCAATCGTTAAGCAAAAACAAAACACAAAGGCGTGGAGACCTTGGGAAAAAGCAACCCTGAAATATCTACCCTCTGAAACTGAGGAAGATGGGCAAGAGAGGCTGGCTTCATGTGGCAAACGTTAAGCAAAAGAAACACACAAGGGCGTGGAGACCTGGGGAAAAAGCAACACGGAGAAATCCACCCTCTGAAACTGAGGAAGATGGGCAAGAGAGGCTAGCTCAGGTGGCAATCGTTAAGCAAAAACAAAACCCAAAGGCGTGGAGACCTGGGAAAAAGCAACCCTGTAATATCTACCCCCTGAAACTGAGGAAGATGGGCAAGAGAGGCTGGCTTCAGGTGGCAAACTTTAAGCAAAAGAAACACACAAGGGCGTGGAGACCTGGGGAAAAAGCAGCACTGAGAAATCTACCCTCTGAAACTGACGAGGATGGGCAACAGAGGCTACCTCAGGTGGCATTCGTTAAGCAAAAACAAAACCCAAAGGCGTGGAGACCTGGTTAAAAAGCAACCCTGAAATATCTACCCTCTGAAACTGAGGAAGATGCGCAAGAGAGGCTGCCTTCAGGTGGCAAACTTTAAGCAAAAGAAACACACAAGGGCGTGGAGACCTGGGGAAAAAGCAACACGGAGAAATCCACCCTCTGAAACCGAGGAAGATGGGCAACAGAGGCTAGCTCTGGTGGCAATCTTTAAGCAAAAACAATAAAATAAAAAAATACAATGGCGAGGAGACCCGGTCAAAAAGCAACCCTGAAAAAGGTACCCTCTGAAACTGAGGAAGCAGGGCAACAATGCCTAGCTCAGGTGACAATCTTTAAGCAAAAGAAACACACAAGGGCGTGGAGACTTGGGGAAAAAGCAACACGGAGAAATCCTCCAGCTGAAACTGAGGAAGATGGGCAAGAGAGGCTACCTCAGGTGGCAATCGTTAAGCAAAAACAAAACACAAAGGCGTGGAGACCTTGGGAAAAAGCAACCCTGAAATATCTACCCTTTGAAACTGAGGAAGATGGGCAAGAGAGGCTGGCTTCATGTGGCAAACGTTAAGCAAAAGAAACACACAAGGGCGTGGAGACCTGGGGAAAAAGCAACACGGAGAAATCCACCCTCTGAAACTGAGGAAGATGGGCAAGAGAGGCTAGCTCAGGTGGCAATCGTTAAGCAAAAACAAAACCCAAAGGCGTGGAGACCTGGGGAAAAGCAACCCTGAAATATCTACCCCCTGAAACTGAGGAAGATGGGCAAGAGAGGCTGGCTTCAGGTGGCAAACTTTAAGCAAAAGAAACACACAAGGGCGTGGAGACCTGGGGAAAAGGCAGCACTGAGAAATCTACCCTCTGAAACTGACGAGGATGGGCAACAGAGGCTACCTCAGGTGGCAATCGTTAAGCAAAAGAAACACACAAGGGCGTGGAGACCTGGGGAAAAAGCAACACGGAGAAATCCACCCTCTGAAACTGAGGAACATGGGCAAAAGAAGCTAGCTCAGGTTGCAAACTTTAAGCAGAAAAAAAAAAAGACGCAAGGGCGTGGAGAGCTGGCGAAAAAGCAACACGGAGAAATCCACCCTCTGAAACTGAGGAAGATGGGCAAGAGAGGCTAGCTGAGGTGGCAATCTTTAAGCAAAAAAATAAAATAAAAAAATGCAATGGCGAGGAGACCCGGTCAAAAAGCAACCCTGAAAAAGGTACCCTTTGAAACTGAGGAAGCAGGGCAACAGTGCCTAGCTCAGGCGACAATCTTTAAGCAAAAGAAACACACAAGGGCGTGGGGAGCTGGCGAAAAGGCAACACTGAGAAATCCACCCTCTGAAACTGAGGAAGATGTGCAAGAGAGGCTACCTCAGGTGGCAATCGTTAAGCAAAAACAAAGCACAAAGGCGTGGAGACCTTGGGAAAAAGCAACCCTGAAATATCTACCCTCTGAAACTGAGGAAGATGGGCAAGAGAGGCTGGCTTCATGTGGCAAACGTTAAGCAAAAGAAACACACAAGGGCGTGGAGACCTGGGGAAAAAGCAACACGGAGAAATCCACCCTCTGAAACTGAGGAAGATGGGCAAGAGAGGCTAGCTCAGGTGGCAATCGTTAAGCAAAAACAAAACCCAAAGGCGTGGAGACCTGGGAAAAAGCAACCCTGTAATATCTACCCCCTGAAACTGAGGAAGATGGGCAAGAGAGGCTGGCTTCAGGTGGCAAACTTTAAGCAAAAGAAACACACAAGGGCGTGGAGACCTGGGGAAAAAGCAGCACTGAGAAATCTACCCTCTGAAACTGACGAGGATGGGCAACAGAGGCTACCTCAGGTGGCAATCGGTAAGCAAAAGAAACACACAAGGGCGTGGAGACCTGGGGAAAAAGCAACACGGAGAAATCCACCCTCTGATACTGAGGAAGATGGGCAAGAGAGGCTAGCTGAGGTGGCAATCTTTAAGCAAAAAAATAAAATAAAAAAATGCAATGGCGAGGAGACCCGGTCAAAAAGCAACCCTGAAAAAGGTACCCTTTGAAACTGAGGAAGCAGGGCAACAGTGCCTAGCTCAGGCGACAATCTTTAAGCAAAAGAAACACACAAGGGCGTGGGGAGCTGGCGAAAAGGCAACACTGAGAAATCCACCCTCTGAAACAGACGAAGATGGGCAACAGAGGCTAGCTCAGGTGGCAATCTTTAAGCAAAAGAAACACACAAGTGCGTGGAGACCTGGGAAAAATGCAACACGGAGAAATCCACCCTCTGAAACTGAGGAAGATGGGCAAGAGAGGCTACCTCAGGTGGCAATCGTTAAGCAAAAACAAAGCACAAAGGCGTGGAGACCTGGGGAAAAAGCAACCCTGAAACATCTACCCTCTGAAACTGAGGAAGATGGGCAAGAGAGGCTGGCTTCAGGTGGCAAACTTTAAGCAAAAGAAACACACAAGGGCGTGGAGACCTGGGGAAAAAGCAACACGGAGAAATCCACCCTCTGAAACCGAGGAAGATGGGCAACAGAGGCTACCTCAGGTGGCAATCTTTAAGCAAAAAAAATAATATAAAAAAATACAATGGCGAGGAGACCCGGTCAAAAAGCAACCCTGAAAAAGGTACCCTCTGAAACTGAGGAAGCAGGGCAACAATGCCTAGCTCAGGTGACAATCTTTAAGCAAAAGAAACACACAAGGGCGTGGAGACCTGGGGAAAAAGCATCACGGAGAAATCCTCCAGCTGAAACGGAGGAAGATGGGCAACAGAGGCTACCTCAGGTGGCAATCGTTAAGCAAAAACAAAACACAAAGGCGTGGAGACCTGGGGAAAAAGCAACCCTGAAATATCTACCCTCTGAAATTGAGGAAGATGGGCAAGAGAGGCTGGCTTCATGTGGCAAACGTTAAGCAAAAGAAACACACAAGGGCGTGGAGACCTGGGGAAAAAGCAACACGGAGAAATCCACCCTCTGAAACTGAGGAAGATGGGCAAGAGAGGCTAGCTCAGGTGGCAATCGTTAAGCAAAAACAAAACCCAAAGGCGTGGAGACCTGGGAAAAAGCAACCCTGTAATATCTACCCCCTGAAACTGAGGAAGATGGGCAAGAGAGGCTGGCTTCAGGTGGCAAACTTTAAGCAAAAGAAACACACAAGGGCGTGGAGACCTGGGGAAAAAGCAGCACTGAGAAATCTACCCTCTGAAACTGACGAGGATGGGCAACAGAGGCTACCTCAGGTGGCAATCGGTAAGCAAAAGAAACACACACGGGCGTGGAGACCTGGGGAAAAAGCAACACGGAGAAATCCACCCTCTGAAACTGAGGAACATGGGCAAAAGAAGCTAGCTCAGGTTGCAAACTTTAAGCAGAAAAAAAAAAAAGACGCAAGGGCGTGGAGAGCTGGCGAAAAAGCAACACGGAGAAATCCACCCTCTGAAACTGAGGAAGATGGGCAAGAGAGGCTAGCTGAGGTGGCAATCTTTAAGCAAAAAAATAAAATAAAAAAATGCAATGGCGAGGAGACCCGGTCAAAAAGCAACCCTGAAAAAGGTACCCTTTGAAACTGAGGAAGCAGGGCAACAGTGCCTAGCTCAGGCGACAATCTTTAAGCAAAAGAAACACACAAGGGCGTGGGGAGCTGGCGAAAAGGCAACACTGAGAAATCCACCCTCTGAAACCGAGGAAGATGGGCAACAGAGGCTAGCTCAGGTGGCAATCTTTAAGCAAAAGAAACACACAAGTGCGTGGAGACCTGGGAAAAATGCAACACGGAGAAATCCACCCTCTGAAACTGAGGAAGATGGGCAAGAGAGGCTAACTCAGGTGGCAATCGTTAAGCAAAAACAAAGCACAAAGGCGTGGAGACCGGGGGAAAAAGCAACCCTGAAACATCTACCCTCTGAAACTGAGGAAGATGGGCAAGAGAGGCTGGCTTCAGGTGGCAAACTTTAAGCAAAAGAAGCACACAAGGGCGTGGAGACCTGGGGAAAAAGCAACACGGAGAAATCCACCCTCTGAAACCGAGGAAGATGGGCAACAGAGGCTAGCTCAGGTGGCAAACTTTAAGCAAAAAAAATAAAATAAAAAAATACAATGGCGAGGAGACCCGGTCAAAAAGCAACCCTGAAAAAGGTACCCTCTGAAACTGAGGAAGCAGGGCAACAATGCCTAGCTCAGGTGACAATCTTTAAGCAAAAGAAACACACAAGGGCGTGGAGACCTGGGGAAAAAGCATCACGGAGAAATCCTCCAGCTGAAACGGAGGAAGATGGGCAACAGAGGCTACCTCAGGTGGCAATCGTTAAGCAAAAACAAAACACAAAGGCGTGGAGACCTTGGGAAAAAGCAACCCTGAAATATCTACCCTCTGAAACTGAGGAAGATGGGCAAGAGAGGCTGGCTTCATGTGGCAAACGTTAAGCAAAAGAAACACACAAGGGCGTGGAGACCTGGGGAAAAAGCAACACGGAGAAATCCACCCTCTGAAACTGAGGAAGATGGGCAAGAGAGGCTAGCTCAGGTGGCAATCGTTAAGCAAAAACAAAACCCAAAGGCGTGGAGACCTGGGAAAAAGCAACCCTGTAATATCTACCCCCTGAAACTGAGGAAGATGGGCAAGAGAGGCTGGCTTCAGGTGGCAAACTTTAAGCAAAAGAAACACACAAGGGCGTGGAGACCTGGGGAAAAAGCAGCACTGAGAAATCTACCCTCTGAAACTGACGAGGATGGGCAACAGAGGCTACCTCAGGTGGCATTCGTTAAGCAAAAACAAAACCCAAAGGCGTGGAGACCTGGTTAAAAAGCAACCCTGAAATATCTACCCTCTGAAACTGAGGAAGATGCGCAAGAGAGGCTGCCTTCAGGTGGCAAACTTTAAGCAAAAGAAACACACAAGGGCGTGGAGACCTGGGGAAAAAGCAACACGGAGAAATCCACCCTCTGAAACTGAGGAAGATGGGCAAGAGAGGCTAGCTCAGGTGGCAATCGTTAAGCAAAAACAAAACCCAAAGGCGTGGAGACCTGGGGAAAAGCAACCCTGAAATATCTACCCCCTGAAACTGAGGAAGATGGGCAAGAGAGGCTGGCTTCAGGTGGCAAACTTTAAGCAAAAGAAACACACAAGGGCGTGGAGACCTGGGGAAAAGGCAGCACTGAGAAATCTACCCTCTGAAACTGACGAGGATGGGCAACAGAGGCTACCTCAGGTGGCAATCGTTAAGCAAAAGAAACACACAAGGGCGTGGAGACCTGGGGAAAAAGCAACACGGAGAAATCCACCCTCTGAAACTGAGGAACATGGGCAAAAGAAGCTAGCTCAGGTTGCAAACTTTAAGCAGAAAAAAAAAAAGACGCAAGGGCGTGGAGAGCTGGCGAAAAAGCAACACGGAGAAATCCACCCTCTGAAACTGAGGAAGATGGGCAAGAGAGGCTAGCTGAGGTGGCAATCTTTAAGCAAAAAAATAAAATAAAAAAATGCAATGGCGAGGAGACCCGGTCAAAAAGCAACCCTGAAAAAGGTACCCTTTGAAACTGAGGAAGCAGGGCAACAGTGCCTAGCTCAGGCGACAATCTTTAAGCAAAAGAAACACACAAGGGCGTGGGGAGCTGGCGAAAAGGCAACACTGAGAAATCCACCCTCTGAAACTGAGGAAGATGTGCAAGAGAGGCTACCTCAGGTGGCAATCGTTAAGCAAAAACAAAGCACAAAGGCGTGGAGACCTTGGGAAAAAGCAACCCTGAAATATCTACCCTCTGAAACTGAGGAAGATGGGCAAGAGAGGCTGGCTTCATGTGGCAAACGTTAAGCAAAAGAAACACACAAGGGCGTGGAGACCTGGGGAAAAAGCAACACGGAGAAATCCACCCTCTGAAACTGAGGAAGATGGGCAAGAGAGGCTAGCTCAGGTGGCAATCGTTAAGCAAAAACAAAACCCAAAGGCGTGGAGACCTGGGAAAAAGCAACCCTGTAATATCTACCCCCTGAAACTGAGGAAGATGGGCAAGAGAGGCTGGCTTCAGGTGGCAAACTTTAAGCAAAAGAAACACACAAGGGCGTGGAGACCTGGGGAAAAAGCAGCACTGAGAAATCTACCCTCTGAAACTGACGAGGATGGGCAACAGAGGCTACCTCAGGTGGCAATCGGTAAGCAAAAGAAACACACAAGGGCGTGGAGACCTGGGGAAAAAGCAACACGGAGAAATCCACCCTCTGATACTGAGGAAGATGGGCAAGAGAGGCTAGCTGAGGTGGCAATCTTTAAGCAAAAAAATAAAATAAAAAAATGCAATGGCGAGGAGACCCGGTCAAAAAGCAACCCTGAAAAAGGTACCCTTTGAAACTGAGGAAGCAGGGCAACAGTGCCTAGCTCAGGCGACAATCTTTAAGCAAAAGAAACACACAAGGGCGTGGGGAGCTGGCGAAAAGGCAACACTGAGAAATCCACCCTCTGAAACAGACGAAGATGGGCAACAGAGGCTAGCTCAGGTGGCAATCTTTAAGCAAAAGAAACACACAAGTGCGTGGAGACCTGGGAAAAATGCAACACGGAGAAATCCACCCTCTGAAACTGAGGAAGATGGGCAAGAGAGGCTACCTCAGGTGGCAATCGTTAAGCAAAAACAAAGCACAAAGGCGTGGAGACCTGGGGAAAAAGCAACCCTGAAACATCTACCCTCTGAAACTGAGGAAGATGGGCAAGAGAGGCTGGCTTCAGGTGGCAAACTTTAAGCAAAAGAAACACACAAGGGCGTGGAGACCTGGGGAAAAAGCAACACGGAGAAATCCACCCTCTGAAACCGAGGAAGATGGGCAACAGAGGCTACCTCAGGTGGCAATCTTTAAGCAAAAAAAATAATATAAAAAAATACAATGGCGAGGAGACCCGGTCAAAAAGCAACCCTGAAAAAGGTACCCTCTGAAACTGAGGAAGCAGGGCAACAATGCCTAGCTCAGGTGACAATCTTTAAGCAAAAGAAACACACAAGGGCGTGGAGACCTGGGGAAAAAGCATCACGGAGAAATCCTCCAGCTGAAACGGAGGAAGATGGGCAACAGAGGCTACCTCAGGTGGCAATCGTTAAGCAAAAACAAAACACAAAGGCGTGGAGACCTGGGGAAAAAGCAACCCTGAAATATCTACCCTCTGAAATTGAGGAAGATGGGCAAGAGAGGCTGGCTTCATGTGGCAAACGTTAAGCAAAAGAAACACACAAGGGCGTGGAGACCTGGGGAAAAAGCAACACGGAGAAATCCACCCTCTGAAACTGAGGAAGATGGGCAAGAGAGGCTAGCTCAGGTGGCAATCGTTAAGCAAAAACAAAACCCAAAGGCGTGGAGACCTGGGAAAAAGCAACCCTGTAATATCTACCCCCTGAAACTGAGGAAGATGGGCAAGAGAGGCTGGCTTCAGGTGGCAAACTTTAAGCAAAAGAAACACACAAGGGCGTGGAGACCTGGGGAAAAAGCAGCACTGAGAAATCTACCCTCTGAAACTGACGAGGATGGGCAACAGAGGCTACCTCAGGTGGCAATCGGTAAGCAAAAGAAACACACACGGGCGTGGAGACCTGGGGAAAAAGCAACACGGAGAAATCCACCCTCTGAAACTGAGGAACATGGGCAAAAGAAGCTAGCTCAGGTTGCAAACTTTAAGCAGAAAAAAAAAAAAGACGCAAGGGCGTGGAGAGCTGGCGAAAAAGCAACACGGAGAAATCCACCCTCTGAAACTGAGGAAGATGGGCAAGAGAGGCTAGCTGAGGTGGCAATCTTTAAGCAAAAAAATAAAATAAAAAAATGCAATGGCGAGGAGACCCGGTCAAAAAGCAACCCTGAAAAAGGTACCCTTTGAAACTGAGGAAGCAGGGCAACAGTGCCTAGCTCAGGCGACAATCTTTAAGCAAAAGAAACACACAAGGGCGTGGGGAGCTGGCGAAAAGGCAACACTGAGAAATCCACCCTCTGAAACCGAGGAAGATGGGCAACAGAGGCTAGCTCAGGTGGCAATCTTTAAGCAAAAGAAACACACAAGTGCGTGGAGACCTGGGAAAAATGCAACACGGAGAAATCCACCCTCTGAAACTGAGGAAGATGGGCAAGAGAGGCTAACTCAGGTGGCAATCGTTAAGCAAAAACAAAGCACAAAGGCGTGGAGACCGGGGGAAAAAGCAACCCTGAAACATCTACCCTCTGAAACTGAGGAAGATGGGCAAGAGAGGCTGGCTTCAGGTGGCAAACTTTAAGCAAAAGAAGCACACAAGGGCGTGGAGACCTGGGGAAAAAGCAACACGGAGAAATCCACCCTCTGAAACCGAGGAAGATGGGCAACAGAGGCTAGCTCAGGTGGCAAACTTTAAGCAAAAAAAATAAAATAAAAAAATACAATGGCGAGGAGACCCGGTCAAAAAGCAACCCTGAAAAAGGTACCCTCTGAAACTGAGGAAGCAGGGCAACAATGCCTAGCTCAGGTGACAATCTTTAAGCAAAAGAAACACACAAGGGCGTGGAGACCTGGGGAAAAAGCATCACGGAGAAATCCTCCAGCTGAAACGGAGGAAGATGGGCAACAGAGGCTACCTCAGGTGGCAATCGTTAAGCAAAAACAAAACACAAAGGCGTGGAGACCTTGGGAAAAAGCAACCCTGAAATATCTACCCTCTGAAACTGAGGAAGATGGGCAAGAGAGGCTGGCTTCATGTGGCAAACGTTAAGCAAAAGAAACACACAAGGGCGTGGAGACCTGGGGAAAAAGCAACACGGAGAAATCCACCCTCTGAAACTGAGGAAGATGGGCAAGAGAGGCTAGCTCAGGTGGCAATCGTTAAGCAAAAACAAAACCCAAAGGCGTGGAGACCTGGGAAAAAGCAACCCTGTAATATCTACCCCCTGAAACTGAGGAAGATGGGCAAGAGAGGCTGGCTTCAGGTGGCAAACTTTAAGCAAAAGAAACACACAAGGGCGTGGAGACCTGGGGAAAAAGCAGCACTGAGAAATCTACCCTCTGAAACTGACGAGGATGGGCAACAGAGGCTACCTCAGGTGGCATTCGTTAAGCAAAAACAAAACCCAAAGGCGTGGAGACCTGGTTAAAAAGCAACCCTGAAATATCTACCCTCTGAAACTGAGGAAGATGCGCAAGAGAGGCTGCCTTCAGGTGGCAAACTTTAAGCAAAAGAAACACACAAGGGCGTGGAGACCTGGGGAAAAAGCAACACGGAGAAATCCACCCTCTGAAACCGAGGAAGATGGGCAACAGAGGCTAGCTCTGGTGGCAATCTTTAAGCAAAAACAATAAAATAAAAAAATACAATGGCGAGGAGACCCGGTCAAAAAGCAACCCTGAAAAAGGTACCCTCTGAAACTGAGGAAGCAGGGCAACAATGCCTAGCTCAGGTGACAATCTTTAAGCAAAAGAAACACACAAGGGCGTGGAGACTTGGGGAAAAAGCAACACGGAGAAATCCTCCAGCTGAAACTGAGGAAGATGGGCAAGAGAGGCTACCTCAGGTGGCAATCGTTAAGCAAAAACAAAACACAAAGGCGTGGAGACCTTGGGAAAAAGCAACCCTGAAATATCTACCCTTTGAAACTGAGGAAGATGGGCAAGAGAGGCTGGCTTCATGTGGCAAACGTTAAGCAAAAGAAACACACAAGGGCGTGGAGACCTGGGGAAAAAGCAACACGGAGAAATCCACCCTCTGAAACTGAGGAAGATGGGCAAGAGAGGCTAGCTCAGGTGGCAATCGTTAAGCAAAAACAAAACCCAAAGGCGTGGAGACCTGGGGAAAAGCAACCCTGAAATATCTACCCCCTGAAACTGAGGAAGATGGGCAAGAGAGGCTGGCTTCAGGTGGCAAACTTTAAGCAAAAGAAACACACAAGGGCGTGGAGACCTGGGGAAAAAGCAGCAGTGAGAAATCTACCCTCTGAAACTGACGAGGATGGGCAACAGAGGCTACCTCAGGTGGCAATCGTTAAGCAAAAGAAACACACAAGGGCGTGGATACCTGGGGAAAAAGCAACACGGAGAAATCCACCCTCTGAAACTGAGAAAGATGGGCAAGAGAGGCTAGCTCAGGTGGCAATCGTTAAGCAAAAACAAAACCCAAAGGCGTGGAGACCTGGGGAAAGAGCAACCCTGAAATATCTACCCTCTGAAACTGTGGAAGATGGGCAAGAGAGGCTGGCTTCAGGTGGCAATCTTTAATCAAAAGAAACACACAAGGGCGTGGAGACCTGGGGAAAAGGCAGCACTGAGAAATCTACCCTCTGAAACTGACGAGGATGGGCAACAGAGGCTACCTCAGGTGGCAATCGTTAAGCAAAAGAAACACACAAGGGCGTGGAGACCTGGGGAAAAAGCAACACGGAGAAATCCACCCTCTGAAACTGAGGAACATGGGCAAAAGAAGCTAGCTCAGGTTGCAAACTTTAAGCAGAAAAAAAAAAAGACGCAAGGGCGTGGAGAGCTGGCGCAAAAGCAACACGGAGAAATCCACCCTCTGAAACTGAGGAAGATGGGCAAGAGAGGCTAGCTGAGGTGGCAATCTTTAAGCAAAAACAATAAAATAAAAAAATACAATGGCGAGGAGACCCGGTCAAAAAGCAACCCTGAAAAAGGTACCCTCTGAAACTGAGGAAGCAGGGCAACAATGCCTAGCTCAGGTGACAATCTTTAAGCAAAAGAAACACACAAGGGCGTGGAGACCTGGGGAAAAAGCAACACGGAGAAATCCTCCAGCTGAAACTGAGGAAGATGGGCAACAGAGGCTAGCTCAGGTGGCAATCGTTAAGCAAAAACAAAACCCAAAGGCGTGGAGACCTTGGGAAAAAGCAACCCTGAAATATCTACCCTCTGAAACTGAGGAAGATGGGCAAGAGAGGCTGGCTTCATGTGGCAAACGTTAAGCAAAAGAAACACACAAGGGCGTGGAGACCTGGGGAAAAAGCAACACGGAGAAATCCACCCTGTGAGACTGAGGAAGATGGGCAAGAGAGGCTACCTCAGGTGGCAATCGTTAAGCAAAAACAAAACCCAAAGGCGTGGAGACCTGGGGATAAAGCAACCTTGAAATATCTACCCTCTGAAACTGAGGAAGATGGCCAAGAGAGGCTGCCTTCAGGTGGCAAAATTTAAGCAAAAGAAACACACAAGGGCGTGGAGACCTGGGGAAAAAGCAACACGGAGAAATACACCCTCTGAAACTGAGGAAGATGGGCAAGAGAGGCTAGCTCATTTGGCAATCGTTAAGCAAAAACAAAACCCAAAGTCGTGGAGACCTGGGGAAAAAGCAACCCTGAAATATCTACCCTCTGAAACTGAGGAAGATGGGCAAGAGAGGCTGTCTTCAGGTGGCAAACTTTAAGCAAAAGAAACACACAAGGGCGTGGAGACCTGGGGAAAAAGCAGCACTGAGAAATCTACCCTCTGAAACTGACGAGGATGGGCAACAGAGGCTACCTCAGGTGGCAATCGGTAAGCAAAAGAAACACACAAGGGCGTGGAGACCTGGGGAAAAGCCACACGGAGAAATCCACCCTCTGAAACTGAAGAAGATGGGCAACAGAATCTAGCTCAGGTGGCAATCTTTAAGCAAAAAAAATAAAATAAAAAAATACAATGGCGAGGAGACCCGGTCAAAAAGCAACCCTGAAAATGGTGCCCTCTGAAACTGAGGAAGCAGGGCAACAATGCCTAGCTCAGGTGACAATCTTTAAGGAAAAGAAACACACAAGGGCGTGGAGACCTGGGGAAAAAGCAACACGGAGAAATCCACACTCTGAAGCTGAGGAAGATGGGCAACAGAGGCTACCTCAGGTGGCAATCGTTAAGCAAAAACAAAACCCAAAGGCGTGGAGACCTGGGGAAAAAGCAACCCTGAAATATCTACCCTCTGAAACTGAGGAAGATGGCCAAGAGAGGCTGCCTTCAGGTGGCAAACGTTAAGCAAAAGAAACACACAAGGGCGTGGAGACCTGGGGAAAAAGCAACACGGAGAAATCCAACCTCTGAAACTGAGGAAGATGGGCAAGAGAGGCTAGCTCAGTTGGCAATCGTTAAGCAAAAACAAAACCCAAAGGCGTGGAGACCTGGGGAAAAAGCAATCCTGAAATATCTACCCTCTGAAACTGAGGAAGATGGGCAAGAGAGGCTGGCTTCAGGTGGCAAACTTTAAGCAAAAGAAACACACAAGGGCGTGGAGACCTGGGGAAAAAGCAACACGGAGAAATCTACCCTCTGAAACAGAAGAGGATGGGCAACAGAGTCTACCTCAGGGGGCAATCGTTAAGCAAAAGAAACACACACGGGCGTGGAGACCTGGGGAAAAAGCAACACGGAGAAATCCACCCTCTGAAACTGAGGAAGATGGGCAACAGAGGCTACCTCAGGTGGCAATCGTTAAGCAAAAGAAACACACAAGGGCGTGGAGACCAGGGGAAAAAGCAACACGGAGAAATCCACCCTCTGAAACTGAGGAAGATGGGCAAGAGAGGCTACCTCAGGTGGCAATCGTTAAGCAAAAACAAAGCACAAAGGCGTGGAGACCTGGGGAAAAAGCAACCCTGAAATATCTACCCTCTGAAACTGAGGAAGATGGGCAAGAGAGGCTGGCTTCATGTGGCAAACGTTAAGCAAAAGAAACACACAAGGGCGTGGAGACCTGGGGAAAAAGCAACACTGAGAAATCTACACTCTGAAACTGACGAGGATGGGCAACAGAGGCTACCTCAGGTGGCAATCGGTAAGCAAAAGAAACACACAAGGGCGTGGAGACCTGGGGAAAAAGCCACACGGAGAAATCCACCCTCTGAAACTGAAGAAGATGGGCAACAGAGGCTAGCTCAGGTGGCAATCTTTAAGCAAAAGAAACACACAAGTGCGTGGAGACCTGGGAAAAAAGCACCACGGAGAAATCCACCCTCTGAAACTGAGGAAGATGGGCAAGAGAGGCTACCTCAGGTGGCAATCGTTAAGCAAAAACAAAGCACAAAGGCGTGGAGACCTGGGGAAAAAGCAACCCTGAAACATCTACTCTATGAAACTGAGGAAGATGGGCAAGAGAGGCTGGCTTCAGGTGGCAAACTTTAAGCAAAAGAAACACACAAGGGCGTGGAGACCTGGGGAAAAAGCAACACGGAGAAATCCACCCTCTGAAACCGAGGAAGATGGGCAACAGAGGCTAGCTCAGGTGGCTATCTTTAAGCAAAAAAAATAAAATAAAAAAATACAATGGCGAGGAGACCCGGTCAAAAAGCAACCCTGAAAAAGGTACCCTCTGAAACTGAGGAAGCAGGGCAACAATGCCTAGCTCAGGTGACAATCTTTAAGCCAAAGAAACACACAAGGGCGTGGAGACCTGGGGAAAAAGCATCACGGAGAAATCCTCCAGCTGAAACGGAGGAAGATGGGCAACAGAGGCAACCTCAGGTGGCAATCGTTAAGCAAAAGAAACACACAAGGGCGTGGATACCTGGGGAAAAAGCAACACGGAGAAATCCACCCTCTGAAACTGAGAAAGATGGGCAAGAGAGGCTAGCTCAGGTGGCAATCGTTAAGCAAAAACAAAACCCAAAGGCGTGGAGACCTGGGGAAAGAGCAACCCTGAAATATCTACCCTCTGAAACTGAGGAAGATGGGCAAGAGAGGCTGGCTTCAGGTGGCAATCTTTAAGCAAAAGAAACACACAAGGGCGTGGAGACCTGGGGAAAAGGCAGCACTGAGAAATCTACCCTCTGAAACTGAGGAACATGGGCAAAAGAAGCTAGCTCAGGTTGCAAACTTTAAGCAGAAAAAAAAAAAGACGCAAGGGCGTGGAGAGCTGGCGAAAAAGCAACACGGAGAAATCCACCCTCTGAAACTGAGGAAGATGGGCAAGAGAGGCTAGCTCAGGTGGCAATCTTTAAGCAAAAAAATAAAATAAAAAAATGCAATGGCGAGGAGACCCGGTCAAAAAGCAACCCTGAAAAAGGTACCCTTTGAAACTGAGGAAGCAGGGCAACAGTGCCTAGCTCAGGCGACAATCTTTAAGCAAAAGAAACACACAAGGGCGTGGGGAGCTGGCGAAAAGGCAACACTGAGAAATCCACCCTCTGAAACAGACGAAGATGGGCAACAGAGGCTAGCTCAGGTGGCAATCTTTAAGCAAAAGAAACACACAAGTGCGTGGAGACCTGGGAAAAATGCAACACGGAGAAATCCACCCTCTGAAACTGAGGAAGATGGGCAAGAGAGGCTACCTCAGGTGGCAATCGTTAAGCAAAAACAAAGCACAAAGGCGTGGAGACCTGGGGAAAAAGCAACCCTGAAACATCTACCCTCTGAAACTGAGGAAGATGGGCAAGAGAGGCTGGCTTCAGGTGGCAAACTTTAAGCAAAAGAAACACACAAGGGCGTGGAGACCTGGGGAAAAAGCAACACGGAGAAATCCACCCTCTGAAACCGAGGAAGATGGGCAACAGAGGCTACCTCAGGTGGCAATATTTAAGCAAAAAAAATAAAATAAAAAAATACAATGGCGAGGAGACCCGGTCAAAAAGCAACCCTGAAAAAGGTACCCTCTGAAACTGAGGAAGCAGGGCAACAATGCCTAGCTCAGGTGACAATCTTTAAGCAAAAGAAACACACAAGGGCGTGGAGACCTGGGGAAAAAGCATCACGGAGAAATCCTCCAGCTGAAACGGAGGAAGATGGGCAACAGAGGCTACCTCAGGTGGCAATCGTTAAGCAAAAACAAAACACAAAGGCGTGGAGACCTTGGGAAAAAGCAACCCTGAAATATCTACCCTCTGAAACTGAGGAAGATGGGCAAGAGAGGCTGGCTTCATGTGGCAAACGTTAAGCAAAAGAAACACACAAGGGCGTGGAGACCTGGGGAAAAAGCAACACGGAGAAATCCACCCTGTGACACTGAGGAAGATGGGCAAGAGAGGCTACCTCAGGTGGCAATCGTTAAGCAAAAACAAAACCCAAAGGCGTGGAGACCTGGGGATAAAGCAACCTTGAAATATCTACCCTCTGAAACTGAGGAAGATGGCCAAGAGAGGCTGCCTTCAGGTGGCAAAATTTAAGCAAAAGAAACACACAAGGGCGTGGAGACCTGGGGAAAAAGCAACACGGAGAAATCCACCGTCTGAAACTGAGGAAGATGGGCAAGAGAGGCTAGCTCAGGTGGCAATCGTTAAGCAAAAACAAAACCCAAAGGCGTGGAGACCTGGGGAAAAAGCAACCCTGAAATATCTACCCTCTGAAACTGAGGAAGATGGGCAAGAGAGGCTGTCTTCAGGTGGCAAACTTTAAGCAAAAGAAACACACAAGGGCGTGGAGACCTGGGGAAAAAGCAGCACTGAGAAATCTACCCTCTGAAACTGACGAGGATGGGCAACAGAGGCTACCTCAGGTGGCAATCGGTAAGCAAAAGAAACACACAAGGGCGTGGAGACCTGGGGAAAAGCCACACGGAGAAATCCACCCTCTGAAACTGAAGAAGATGGGCAACAGAGGCTAGCTCAGGTGGCAATCTTTAAGCAAAAAAAATAAAATAAAAAAATACAATGGCGAGGAGACCCGGTCAAAAAGCAACCCTGAAAAAGGTGCCCTCTGAAACTGAGGAAGCAGGGCAACAATGCCTAGCTCAGGTGACAATCTTTAAGCAAAAGAAACACACAAGGGCGTGGAGACCTGGGGAAAAAGCAACACGGAGAAATCCACCCTCTGAAGCTGAGGAAGATGGGCAACAGAGGCTACCTCAGGTGGCAATCGTTAAGCAAAAACAAAACCCAAAGGCGTGGAGACCTGGGGAAAAAGCAACCCTGAAATATCTACCCTCTGAAACTGAGGAAGATGGCCAAGAGAGGCTGCCTTCAGGTGGCAAACGTTAAGCAAAAGAAACACACAAGGGCGTGGAGACCTGGGGACAAAGCAACACGGAGAAATCCACCCTCTGAAACTGAGGAAGATGGGCAAGAGAGGCTAGCTCAGTTGGCAATCGTTAAGCAAAAACAAAACCCAAAGGCGTGGAGACCTGGGGAAAAAGCAATCCTGAAATATCTACCCTCTGAAACTGAGGAAGATGGGCAAGAGAGGCTGGCTTCAGGTGGCAAACTTTAAGCAAAAGAAACACACAAGGGCGTGGAGACCTGGGGAAAAAGCAGCACTGAGAAATCTACCCTCTGAAACTGACGAGGATGGGCAACAGAGGCGTCCTCAGGTGGCAATCGTTAAGCAAAAGAAACACACAAGGGCGTGGAGACCTGGGGAAAAAGCAACACGGAGAAATCCACCCTCTGAAACTGAGGAAGATGGGCAACAGAGGCTACCTCAGGTGGCAATCGTTAAGCAAAAGAAACACACAAGGGCGTGGAGACCAGGGGAAAAAGCAACACGGAGAAATCCACCCTCTGAAACTGAGGAAGATGTGCAAGAGAGGCTGGCTTCAGGTGGCAAACTTTAAGCAAAAGAAACACACAAGGGCGTGGAGACCTGGGGAAAAAGCAGCACTGAGAAATCTACACTCTGAAACTGACGATGATGGGCAACAGAGGCTACCTCAGGTGACAATGTTTAAGCAAAAGAAACACACAAGGGCGTGGAGACCAGGGGAAAAAGCCACACGGAGAAATCCACCCTCTGAAACTGAAGAAGATGGGCAACAGAGGCTAGCTCAGGTGGCAATCTTTAAGCAAAAGAAACACACAAGTGCGTGGAGACCTGGGAAAAAAGCACCACGGAGAAATCCACCCTCTGAAACTGAGGAAGATGGGCAAGAGAGGCTACCTCAGGTGGCAATCGTTAAGCAAAAACAAAGCACAAAGGCGTGGAGACCTGGGGAAAAAGCAACTCTGAAACATCTACCCTCCGAAACTGAGGAAGATGGGCAAGAGAGGCTGGCTTCAGGTGGCAAACTTTAAGCAAAAAAAATAATATAAAAAAATACAATGGCGAGGAGACCCGGTCAAAAAGCAACCCTGAAAAAGGTGCCCTCTGAAACTGAGGAAGCAGGGCAACAATGCCTAGCTCAGGTGACAATCTTTAAGCAAAAGAAACACACAAGGGCGTGGAGACCTGGGGAAAAAGCATCACGGAGAAATCCTCCAGCTGAAACGGAGGAAGATGGGCAACAGAGGCTACCTCAGGTGGCAATCGTTAAGCAAAAACAAAACCCAAAGGCGTGGAGACCTGGGGAAAAAGCAACCCTGAAATATCTACCCTCTGAAACTGAGGAAGATGGGCAAGAGAGGCTGTCTTCAGGTGGCAAACTTTAAGCAAAAGAAACACACAAGGGCGTGGAGACCTGGGGAAAAAGCAGCAGTGAGAAATCTACCCTCTGAAACTGACGAGGATGGGCAACAGAGGCTACCTCAGGTGGCAATCGGTAAGCAAAAGAAACACACAAGGGCGTGGAGACCTGGGGAAAAGCCACACGGAGAAATCCACCCTCTGAAACTGAAGAAGATGGGCAACAGAGGCTAGCTCAGGTGGCAATCTTTAAGCAAAAAAAATAAAATAAAAAAATACAATGGCGAGGAGACCCGGTCAAAAAGCAACCCTGAAAAAGGTGCCCTCTGAAACTGAGGAAGCAGGGCAACAATGCCTAGCTCAGGTGACAATCTTTAAGGAAAAGAAACACACAAGGGCGTGGAGACCTGGGGAAAAAGCAACACGGAGAAATCCACCCTCTGAAGCTGAGGAAGATGGGCAACAGAGGCTACCTCAGGTGGCAATCGTTAAGCAAAAACAAAACCCAAAGGCGTGGAGACCTGGGGAAAAAGCAACCCTGAAATATCTACCCTCTGAAACTGAGGAAGATGGCCAAGAGAGGCTGCCTTCAGGTGGCAAACGTTAAGCAAAAGAAACACACAAGGGCGTGGAGACCTGGGGAAAAAGCAACACGGAGAAATCCACCCTCTGAAACTGAGGAAGATGGGCAAGAGAGGCTAGCTCAGTTGGCAATCGTTAAGCAAAAACAAAACCCAAAGGCGTGGAGACCTGGGGAAAAAGCAATCCTGAAATATCTACCCTCTGAAACTGAGGAAGATGGGCAAGAGAGGCTTTCTTCAGGTGGCAAACTTTAAGCAAAAGAAACACACAAGGGCGTGGAGACCTGGGGAAAAAGCAACACGGAGAAATCCACCCTCTGAAACCGAGGAAGATGGGCAACAGAGGCTAGCTCAGGTGGCAATCTTTAAGCAAAAAAAATAAAATAAAAAAATACAATGGCGAGGAGACCCGGTCAAAAAGCAACCCTGAAAAAGGTACCCTCTGAAACTGAGGAAGCAGGGCAACAATGCCTAGCTCAGGTGACAATCTTTAAGCAAAAGAAACACACAAGGGCGTGGAGACCTGGGGAAAAAGCATCACGGAGAAATCCTCCAGCTGAAACGGAGGAAGATGGGCAACAGAGGCTACCTCAGGTGGCAATCGTTAAGCAAAAACAAAACACAAAGGCGTGGAGACCTTGGGAAAAAGCAACCCTGAAATATCTACCCTCTGAAACTGAGGAAGATGGGCAAGAGAGGCTGGCTTCATGTGGCAAACGTTAAGCAAAAGAAACACACAAGGGCGTGGAGACCTGGGGAAAAAGCAACACGGAGAAATCCACCCTGTGAGACTGAGGAAGATGGGCAAGAGAGGCTACCTCAGGTGGCAATCGTTAAGCAAAAACAAAACCCAAAGGCGTGGAGACCTGGGGATAAAGCAACCTTGAAATATCTACCCTCTGAAACTGAGGAAGATGGCCAAGAGAGGCTGCCTTCAGGTGGCAAAATTTAAGCAAAAGAAACACACAAGGGCGTGGAGACCTGGGGAAAAAGCAACACGGAGAAATCCACCCTCTGAAACTGAGGAAGATGGGCAAGAGAGGCTAGCTCAGGTGGCAATCGTTAAGCAAAAACAAAACCCAAAGGCGTGGAGACCTGGGGAAAAAGCAACCCTGAAATATCTACCCTCTGAAACTGAGGAAGATGGGCAAGAGAGGCTGTCTTCAGGTGGCAAACTTTAAGCAAAAGAAACACACAAGGGCGTGGAGACCTGGGGAAAAAGCAGCACTGAGAAATCTACCCTCTGAAACTGACGAGGATGGGCAACAGAGGCTACCTCAGGTGGCAATCGGTAAGCAAAAGAAACACACAAGGGCGTGGAGACCTGGGGAAAAGCCACACGGAGAAATCCACCCTCTGAAACTGAAGAAGATGGGCAACAGAGGCTAGCTCAGGTGGCAATCTTTAAGCAAAAAAAATAAAATAAAAAAATACAATGGCGAGGAGACCCGGTCAAAAAGCAACCCTGAAAAAGGTGCCCTCTGAAACTGAGGAAGCAGGGCAACAATGCCTAGCTCAGGTGACAATCTTTAAGGAAAAGAAACACACAAGGGCGTGGAGACCTGGGGAAAAAGCAACACGGAGAAATCCACCCTCTGAAGCTGAGGAAGATGGGCAACAGAGGCTACCTCAGGTGGCAATCGTTAAGCAAAAACAAAACCCAAAGGCGTGGAGACCTGGGGAAAAAGCAACCCTGAAATATCTACCCTCTGAAACTGAGGAAGATGGCCAAGAGAGGCTGCCTTCAGGTGGCAAACGTCAAGCAAAAGAAACACACAAGGGCGTGGAGACCTGGGGAAAAAGCAACACGGAGAAATCCACCCTCTGAAACTGAGGAAGATGGGCAAGAGAGGCTAGCTCAGTTGGCAATTGTTAAGCAAAAACAAAACCCAAAGGCGTGGAGACCTGGGGAAAAAGCAATCCTGAAATATCTACCCTCTGAAACTGAGGAATATGGGCAAGAGAGGCTGGCTTCAGGTGGCAAACTTTAAGCAAAAGAAACACACAAGGGCGTGGAGACCTGGGGAAAAAGCAGCACTGAGAAATCTACCCTCTGAAACTGAAGAGGATGGGCAACAGAGGCTACCTCAGGTGGCAATCGTTAAGCAAAAGAAACACACAAGGGCGTGGAGACCTGGGGAAAAAGCAACACGGAGAAATCCACCCTCTGAAACTGAGGAAGATGGGCAACAGAGGCTACCTCAGGTGGCAATCGTTAAGCAAAAGAAACACACAAGGGCGTGGAGACCAGGGGAAAAAGCAACACGGAGAAATCCACCCTCTGAAACTGAGGACGATGGGCAAGAGAGGCTACCTCAGGTGGCAATCGTTAAGCAAAAACAAAGCACAAAGGCGTGGAGACCTGGGGAAAAAGCAACCCTGAAATATCTACCCTCTGAAACTGAGGAAGATGGGCAAGAGAGGCTGGCTCAGGTGGCAATCTTTAAGCAAAAAAAATAAAATAAAAAAATACAATGGCGAGGAGACCCGGTCAAAAAGCAACCCTGAAAAAGGTACCCTCTGAAACTGAGGAAGCAGGGCAACAATGCCTAGCTCAGGTGACAATCTTTAAGCAAAAGAAACACACAAGGGCGTGGAGACCTGGGGAAAAAGCATCACGGAGAAATCCTCCAGCTGAAACGGAGGAAGATGGGCAACAGAGGCTACCTCAGGTGGCAATCGTTAAGCAAAAACAAAACACAAAGGCGTGGAGACCTTGGGAAAAAGCAACCCTGAAATATCTACCCTCTGAAACTGAGGAAGATGGGCAAGAGAGGCTGGCTTCATGTGGCAAACGTTAAGCAAAAGAAACACACAAGTGCGTGGAGACCTGGGGAAAAAGCAACACGGAGAAATCCACCCTCTGAAACTGAGGAAGATGGGCAACAGAGGCTAGCTCAGGTGGCAATCTTTAAGCAAAAAAAATAAAATAAAAAAATACAATGGCGAGGAGACCCGGTCAAAAAGCAACCCTGAAAAAGGTACCCTCTGAAACTGAGGAAGCAGGGCAACAATGCCTAGCTCAGGTGACAATCTTTAAGCAAAAGAAACACACAAGGGCGTGGAGACCTGGGGAAAAAGCATCACGGAGAAATCCTCCAGCTGAAACGGAGGAAGATGGGCAACAGAGGCAAACTCAGGTGGCAATCGTTAAGCAAAAACAAAGCACAAAGGTGTGGAGACCTGGGGAAAAAGCAACCCTGAAACATCTACCCTCTGAAACTGAGGAAGATGGGCAAGAGAGGCTGGCTTCAGGTGGCAAACGTTAAGCAAAAGAAACACACAAGGGCGTGGAGACCTAGGGAAAAAGCAACACGGAGAAATCCACCCTCTGAAACTGAGGAACATGGGCAAAAGAAGCTACCTCAGGTTGCAAACTTTAAGCAGAAAAAAAAAAAGACGCAAGGGCGTGGAGAGCTGGCGAAAAAGCAACACGGAGAAATCCACCCTCTGAAACTGAGGAAGATGGGCAAGAGAGGCTAGCTCAGGTGGCAATCTTTAAGCAAAAAAATAAAATAAAAAAATGCAATGGCGAGGAGACCCGGTCAAAAAGCAACCCTGAAAAAGGTACCCTTTGAAACTGAGGAAGCAGGCCAACAGTGCCTAGCTCAGGCGACAATCTTTAAGCAAAAGAAACACACAAGGGCGTGGGGAGCTGGCGAAAAGGCAACACTGAGAAATCCACCCTCTGAAACAGACGAAGATGGGCAACAGAGGCTAGCTCAGGTGGCAATCTTTAAGCAAAAGAAACACACAAGTGCGTGGAGACCTGGGAAAAATGCAACACGGAGAAATCCACCCTCTGAAACTGAGGAAGATGGGCAAGAGAGGCTACCTCAGGTGGCAATCGTTAAGCAAAAACAAAGCACAAAGGCGTGGAGACCTGGGGAAAAAGCAACCCTGAAACATCTACCCTCTGAAACTGAGGAAGATGGGCAAGAGAGGCTGGCTTCAGGTGGCAAACTTTAAGCAAAAGAAACACACAAGGGCGTGGAGACCTGGGGAAAAAGCAACACGGAGAAATCCACCCTCTGAAACCGAGGAAGATGGGCAACAGAGGCTACCTCAGGTGGCAATCTTTAAGCAAAAATAATAAAATAAAAAAATACAATGGCGTGGAGACCCGGTCAAAAAGCAACCCTGAAAAAGGTACCCTCTGAAACTGAGGAAGCAGGGCAACAATGCCTAGCTCAGGTGACAATCTTTAAGCAAAAGAAACACACAAGGGCGTGGAGACCTGGGGAAAAAGCATCACGGAGAAATCCTCCAGCTGAAACGGAGGAAGATGGGCAAAGGAGGTTACCTCAGGTGGCAATCGTTAAGCAAAAACAAAACACAAAGGCGTGGAGACCTGGGGAAAAAGCAACCCTGAAATATCTACCCTCTGAAACTGAGGAAGATGGGCAAGAGAGGCTGGCTTCATGTGGCAAACGTTAAGCAAAAGAAACACACAAGGGCGTGGAGACCTGGGGAAAAAGCAACACGGAGAAATCCACCCTCTGAAACTGAGGAAGATGGGCAAGAGAGGCTAGCTCAGGTGGCAATCGTTAAGCAAAAACAAAACCCAAAGGCGTGGAGACCTGGGGAAAAAGCAACCCTGAAATATCTACCCTCTGAAACTGAGGAAGATGGGCAAGAGAGGCTGTCTTCAGGTGGCAAACTTTAAGCAAAAGAAACACACAAGGGCGTGGAGACCTGGGGAAAAAGCAGCACTGAGAAATCTACCCTCTGAAACTGACGAGTATGGGCAACAGAGGCTACCTCAGGTGGCAATCGGTAAGCAAAAGAAACACACAAGGGCGTGGAGACCTGGGGAAAAAGCCACACGGAGAAATCCACCCTCTGAAACTGAAGAAGATGGGCAACAGAGGCTAGCTCAGGTGGCAATCTTTAAGCAAAAAAAATAAAATAAAAAAATACAATGGCGAGGAGACCCGGTCAAAAAGCAACCCTGAAAAAGGTACCGTCTGAAACTGAGGAAGCAGGGCAACAATGCCTAGCTCAGGTGACAATCTTTAAGCAAAAGAAACACACAAGGGCGTGGAGACCTGGGGAAAAAGCAACACGGAGAAATCCACCCTCTGAAGCTGAGGAAGATGGGCAACAGAGGCTACCTCAGGTGGCAATCGTTAAGCAAAAACAAAACCCAAAGGCGTGGAGACCTGGGGAAAAAGCAACCCTGAAATATCTACCCTCTGAAACTGAGGAAGATGGCCAAGAGAGGCTGCCTTCAGGTGGCAAACGTCAAGCAAAAGAAACACACAAGGGCGTGGAGACCTGGGGAAAAAGCCACACGGAGAAATCCACCCTCTGAAACTGAAGAAGATGGGCAACAGAGGCTAGCTCAGGTGGCAATCTTTAAGCAAAAAAAATAAAATAAAAAAATACAATGGCGAGGAGACCCGGTCAAAAAGCAACCCTGAAAAAGGTACCGTCTGAAACTGAGGAAGCAGGGCAACAATGCCTAGCTCAGGTGACAATCTTTAAGCAAAAGAAACACACAAGGGCGTGGAGACCTGGGGAAAAAGCAACCCTGAAATATCTACCCTCTGAAACTGAGGAAGATGGCCAAGAGAGGCTGCCTTCAGGTGGCAAACGTCAAGCAAAAGAAACACACAAGGGCGTGGAGACCTGGGGAAAAAGCCACACGGAGAAATCCACCCTCTGAAACTGAAGAAGATGGGCAACAGAGGCTAGCTCAGGTGACAATCTTTAAGCAAAAGAAACACACAAGGGCGTGGAGACCTGGGGAAAAAGCATCACGGAGAAATCCTGCAGCTGAAACTGAGGCAGATGGGCAACAGAGGCTACCTCAGGTGGCAATCGTTAAGCAAAAACAAAACACAAAGGCGTGGAGACCTTGGGAAAAAGCAACCCTGAAATAGCTACCCTCTGCAACTGAGGAAGATGGGCAAGAGAGGCTGGCTTCATGTGGCAAACGTTAAGCAAAAGAAACACACAAGGGCGTGGAGACGTGGGGAAAAAGCAACACGGAGAAATCCACCCTCTGAAACTGAGGAAGATGGGCAAGACAGGCTAGCTCAGGTGGCATTCGTTAAGCAAAAACAAAACCCAAAGGCGTGGAGACCTGGGGAAAAAGCAACCCTGAAATATCTACCCTCTGAAACTGAGGAAGATGCGCAAGAGAGGCTGCATTCAGGTGGCAAACTTTAAGCAAAAGAAACACACAAGGGCGTGGAGACCTGGGGAAAAAGCAACACGGAGAAATCCACCCTCTGAAACCGAGGAAGATGGGCAACAGAGGCTAGCTCAGGTGGCAATCGTTAAGCAAAAACAATAAAATAAAAAAATACAATGGCGAGGAGACCCGGTCAAAAAGCAACCCTGAAAAAGGTACCCTCTGAAACTGAGGAAGCAGGGCAACAATGCCTAGCTCAGGTGACAATGTTTAAGCAAAAGAAACACACAAGGGCGTGGAGACCTGGGGAAAAAGCATCACGGAGAAATCCTCCAGCTGAAACGGAGGAAGATGGGCAACAGAGGCTACCTCAGGTGGCAATCGTTAAGCAAAAACAAAACACAAAGGCGTGGAGACCTGGGGAAAAAGCAACCCTGAAATATCTACCCTCTGAAACTGAGGAAGATGGGCAAGAGAGGCTGGCTTCATGTGGCAAACGTTAAGCAAAAGAAACACACAAGGGCGTGGAGACCTGGGGAAAAAGCAACACGGAGAAATCCACCCTCTGAAACTGAGGAAGATGGGCAAGAGAGGCTAGCTCAGGTGGCAATCGTTAAGCAAAAACAAAACCCAAAGGCGTGGAGACCTGGGGAAAAGCAACCCTGAAATATCTACCCTCTGAAACTGAGGAAGATGGGCAAGAGAGCCTGGCTTCAGGTGGCAAACTTTAAGCAAAAGAAACACACAAGGGCGTGGAGACCTGGGGAAAAAGCAGCAGTGAGAAATCTACCCTCTGAAACTGACGAGGATGGGCAACAGAGGCTACCTCAGGTGGCAATCGTTAAGCAAAAGAAACACACAAGGGCGTGGATACCTGGGGAAAAAGCAACACGGAGAAATCCACCCTCTGAAACTGAGAAAGATGGGCAAGAGAGGCTAGCTCAGGTGGCAATCGTTAAGCAAAAACAAAACCCAAAGGCGTGGAGACCTGGGGAAAGAGCAACCCTGAAATATCTACCCTCTGAAACTGAGGAAGATGGGCAAGAGAGGCTGGCTTCAGGTGGCAATCTTTAAGCAAAAGAAACACACAAGGGCGTGGAGACCTGGGGAAAAGGCAGCACTGAGAAATCTACCCTCTGAAACTGACGAGGATGGGCAACAGAGGCTACCTCAGGTGGCAATCGTTAAGCAAAAGAAACACACAAGGGCGTGGAGACCTGGGGAAAAAGCAACACGGAGAAATCCACCCTCTGAAACTGAGGAACATGGGCAAAAGAAGCTAGCTCAGGTTGCAAACTTTAAGCAGAAAAAAAAAAAGACGCAAGGGCGTGGAGAGCTGGCGAAAAAGCAACACGGAGAAATCCACCCTCTGAAACTGAGGAAGATGGGCAAGAGAGGCTAGCTCAGGTGGCAATCTTTAAGCAAAAAAATAAAATAAAAAAATGCAATGGCGAGGAGACCCGGTCAAAAAGCAACCCTGAAAAAGGTACCCTTTGAAACTGAGGAAGCAGGCCAACAGTGCCTAGCTCAGGCGACAATCTTTAAGCAAAAGAAACACACAAGGGCGTGGGGAGCTGGCGAAAAGGCAACACTGAGAAATCCACCCTCTGAAACAGACGAAGATGGGCAACAGAGGCTAGCTCAGGTGGCAATCTTTAAGCAAAAGAAACACACAAGTGCGTGGAGACCGGGGAAAAATGCAACACGGAGAAATCCACCCTCTGAAACTGAGGAAGATGGGCAAGAGAGGCTACCTCAGGTGGCAATCGTTAAGCAAAAACAAAGCACAAAGGCGTGGAGACCTGGGGAAAAAGCAACCCTGAAACATCTACCCTCTGAAACTGAGGAAGATGGGCAAGAGAGGCTGGCTTCAGGTGGCAAACTTTAAGCAAAAGAAACACACAAGGGCGTGGAGACCTGGGGAAAAAGCAACACGGAGAAATCCACCCTCTGAAACCGAGGAAGATGGGCAACAGAGGCTACCTCAGGTGGCAATCTTTAAGCAAAAAAAATAAAATAAAAAAATACAATGGCGAGGAGACCCGGTCAAAAAGCAACCCTGAAAAAGGTACCCTCTGAAACTGAGGAAGCAGGGCAACAATGCCTAGCTCAGGTGACAATCTTTAAGCAAAAGAAACACACAAGGGCGTGGAGACCTGGGGAAAAAGCATCACGGAGAAATCCTCCAGCTGAAACGGAGGAAGATGGGCAACAGAGGCTACCTCAGGTGGCAATCGTTAAGCAAAAACAAAACACAAAGGCGTGGAGACCTTGGGAAAAAGCAACCCTGAAATATCTACCCTCTGAAACTGAGGAAGATGGGCAAGAGAGGCTGGCTTCATGTGGCAAACGTTAAGCAAAAGAAACACACAAGGGCGTGGAGACCTAGGGAAAAAGCAACACGGAGAAATCCACCCTCTGAAACTGAGGAAGATGGGCAAGAGAGGCTAGCTCAGGTGGCAATCGTTAAGCAAAAACAAAACCCAAAGGCGTGGAGACCTGGGAAAAAGCAACCCTGAAATATCTACCCCCTGAAACTGAGGAAGATGGGAGAGAGGCTGGCTTCAGGTGGCAAACTTTAAGCAAAAGAAACACACAAGGGCGTGGAGACCTGGGGAAAAAGCAGCACTGAGAAATCTACCCTCTGAAACTGACGAGGATGGGCAACAGAGGCTACCTCAGGTGGCAATCGGTAAGCAAAAGAAACACACAAGGGCGTGGAGACCTGGGGAAAAAGCCACACGGAGAAATCCACCCTCTGAAACTGAAGAAGATGGGCAACAGAGGCTAGCTCAGGTGGCAATCTTTAAGCAAAAAAAATAAAATAAAAAAATACAATGGCGAGGAGACCCGGTCAAAAAGCAACCCTGAAAAAGGTACCGTCTGAAACTGAGGAAGCAGGGCAACAATGCCTAGCTCAGGTGACAATCTTTAAGCAAAAGAAACACACAAGGGCGTGGAGACCTGGGGAAAAAGCATCACGGAGAAATCCTGCAGCTGAAACTGAGGCAGATGGGCAACAGAGGCTACCTCAGGTGGCAATCGTTAAGCAAAAACAAAACACAAAGGCGTGGAGACCTTGGGAAAAAGCAACCCTGAAATAGCTACCCTCTGCAACTGAGGAAGATGGGCAAGAGAGGCTGGCTTCATGTGGCAAACGTTAAGCAAAAGAAACACACAAGGGCGTGGAGACGTGGGGAAAAAGCAACACGGAGAAATCCACCCTCTGAAACTGAGGAAGATGGGCAAGAGAGGCTAGCTCAGGTGGCATTCGTTAAGCAAAAACAAAACCCAAAGGCGTGGAGACCTGGGGAAAAAGCAACCCTGAAATATCTACCCTCTGAAACTGAGGAAGATGCGCAAGAGAGGCTGCATTCAGGTGGCAAACTTTAAGCAAAAGAAACACACAAGGGCGTGGAGACCTGGGGAAAAAGCAACACGGAGAAATCCACCCTCTGAAACCGAGGAAGATGGGCAACAGAGGCTAGCTCAGGTGGCAATCGTTAAGCAAAAACAATAAAATAAAAAAATACAATGGCGAGGAGACCCGGTCAAAAAGCAACCCTGAAAAAGGTACCCTCTGAAACTGAGGAAGCAGGGCAACAATGCCTAGCTCAGGTGACAATGTTTAAGCAAAAGAAACACACAAGGGCGTGGAGACCTGGGGAAAAAGCATCACGGAGAAATCCTCCAGCTGAAACGGAGGAAGATGGGCAACAGAGGCTACCTCAGGTGGCAATCGTTAAGCAAAAACAAAACACAAAGGCGTGGAGACCTGGGGAAAAAGCAACCCTGAAATATCTACCCTCTGAAACTGAGGAAGATGGGCAAGAGAGGCTGGCTTCATGTGGCAAACGTTAAGCAAAAGAAACACACAAGGGCGTGGAGACCTGGGGAAAAAGCAACACGGAGAAATCCACCCTCTGAAACTGAGGAAGATGGGCAAGAGAGGCTAGCTCAGGTGGCAATCGTTAAGCAAAAACAAAACCCAAAGGCGTGGAGACCTGGGGAAAAGCAACCCTGAAATATCTACCCTCTGAAACTGAGGAAGATGGGCAAGAGAGCCTGGCTTCAGGTGGCAAACTTTAAGCAAAAGAAACACACAAGGGCGTGGAGACCTGGGGAAAAAGCAGCAGTGAGAAATCTACCCTCTGAAACTGACGAGGATGGGCAACAGAGGCTACCTCAGGTGGCAATCGTTAAGCAAAAGAAACACACAAGGGCGTGGATACCTGGGGAAAAAGCAACACGGAGAAATCCACCCTCTGAAACTGAGAAAGATGGGCAAGAGAGGCTAGCTCAGGTGGCAATCGTTAAGCAAAAACAAAACCCAAAGGCGTGGAGACCTGGGGAAAGAGCAACCCTGAAATATCTACCCTCTGAAACTGAGGAAGATGGGCAAGAGAGGCTGGCTTCAGGTGGCAATCTTTAAGCAAAAGAAACACACAAGGGCGTGGAGACCTGGGGAAAAGGCAGCACTGAGAAATCTACCCTCTGAAACTGACGAGGATGGGCAACAGAGGCTACCTCAGGTGGCAATCGTTAAGCAAAAGAAACACACAAGGGCGTGGAGACCTGGGGAAAAAGCAACACGGAGAAATCCACCCTCTGAAACTGAGGAACATGGGCAAAAGAAGCTAGCTCAGGTTGCAAACTTTAAGCAGAAAAAAAAAAAGACGCAAGGGCGTGGAGAGCTGGCGAAAAAGCAACACGGAGAAATCCACCCTCTGAAACTGAGGAAGATGGGCAAGAGAGGCTAGCTCAGGTGGCAATCTTTAAGCAAAAAAATAAAATAAAAAAATGCAATGGCGAGGAGACCCGGTCAAAAAGCAACCCTGAAAAAGGTACCCTTTGAAACTGAGGAAGCAGGCCAACAGTGCCTAGCTCAGGCGACAATCTTTAAGCAAAAGAAACACACAAGGGCGTGGGGAGCTGGCGAAAAGGCAACACTGAGAAATCCACCCTCTGAAACAGACGAAGATGGGCAACAGAGGCTAGCTCAGGTGGCAATCTTTAAGCAAAAGAAACACACAAGTGCGTGGAGACCTGGGAAAAATGCAACACGGAGAAATCCACCCTCTGAAACTGAGGAAGATGGGCAAGAGAGGCTACCTCAGGTGGCAATCGTTAAGCAAAAACAAAGCACAAAGGCGTGGAGACCTGGGGAAAAAGCAACCCTGAAACATCTACCCTCTGAAACTGAGGAAGATGGGCAAGAGAGGCTGGCTTCAGGTGGCAAACTTTAAGCAAAAGAAACACACAAGGGCGTGGAGACCTGGGGAAAAAGCAACACGGAGAAATCCACCCTCTGAAACCGAGGAAGATGGGCAACAGAGGCTACCTCAGGTGGCAATCTTTAAGCAAAAAAAATAAAATAAAAAAATACAATGGCGAGGAGACCCGGTCAAAAAGCAACCCTGAAAAAGGTACCCTCTGAAACTGAGGAAGCAGGGCAACAATGCCTAGCTCAGGTGACAATCTTTAAGCAAAAGAAACACACAAGGGCGTGGAGACCTGGGGAAAAAGCATCACGGAGAAATCCTCCAGCTGAAACGGAGGAAGATGGGCAACAGAGGCTACCTCAGGTGGCAATCGTTAAGCAAAAACAAAACACAAAGGCGTGGAGACCTTGGGAAAAAGCAACCCTGAAATATCTACCCTCTGAAACTGAGGAAGATGGGCAAGAGAGGCTGGCTTCATGTGGCAAACGTTAAGCAAAAGAAACACACAAGGGCGTGGAGACCTAGGGAAAAAGCAACACGGAGAAATCCACCCTCTGAAACTGAGGAAGATGGGCAAGAGAGGCTAGCTCAGGTGGCAATCGTTAAGCAAAAACAAAACCCAAAGGCGTGGAGACCTGGGAAAAAGCAACCCTGAAATATCTACCCCCTGAAACTGAGGAAGATGGGCAAGAGAGGCTGGCTTCAGGTGGCAAACTTTAAGCAAAAGAAACACACAAGGGCGTGGAGACCTGGGGAAAAAGCAGCACTGAGAAATCTACCCTCTGAAACTGACGAGGATGGGCAACAGAGGCTACCTCAGGTGGCAATCGGTAAGCAAAAGAAACACACAAGGGCGTGGAGACCTGGGGAAAAAGCCACACGGAGAAATCCACCCTCTGAAACTGAAGAAGATGGGCAACAGAGGCTAGCTCAGGTGGCAATCTTTAAGCAAAAAAAATAAAATAAAAAAATACAATGGCGAGGAGACCCGGTCAAAAAGCAACCCTGAAAAAGGTACCGTCTGAAACTGAGGAAGCAGGGCAACAATGCCTAGCTCAGGTGACAATCTTTAAGCAAAAGAAACACACAAGGGCGTGGAGACCTGGGGAAAAAGCATCACGGAGAAATCCTGCAGCTGAAACTGAGGCAGATGGGCAACAGAGGCTACCTCAGGTGGCAATCGTTAAGCAAAAACAAAACACAAAGGCGTGGAGACCTTGGGAAAAAGCAACCCTGAAATAGCTACCCTCTGCAACTGAGGAAGATGGGCAAGAGAGGCTGGCTTCATGTGGCAAACGTTAAGCAAAAGAAACACACAAGGGCGTGGAGACGTGGGGAAAAAGCAACACGGAGAAATCCACCCTCTGAAACTGAGGAAGATGGGCAAGAGAGGCTAGCTCAGGTGGCATTCGTTAAGCAAAAACAAAACCCAAAGGCGTGGAGACCTGGGGAAAAAGCAACCCTGAAACATCTACCCTCTGAAACTGAGGAAGATGCGCAAGAGAGGCTGCATTCAGGTGGCAAACTTTAAGCAAAAGAAACACACAAGGGCGTGGAGACCTGGGGAAAAAGCAACACGGAGAAATCCACCCTCTGAAACCGAGGAAGATGGGCAACAGAGGCTAGCTCAGGTGGCAATCGTTAAGCAAAAACAATAAAATAAAAAAATACAATGGCGAGGAGACCCGGTCAAAAAGCAACCCTGAAAAAGGTACCCTCTGAAACTGAGGAAGCAGGGCAACAATGCCTAGCTCAGGTGACAATGTTTAAGCAAAAGAAACACACAAGGGCGTGGAGACCTGGGGAAAAAGCATCACGGAGAAATCCTCCAGCTGAAACGGAGGAAGATGGGCAACAGAGGCTACCTCAGGTGGCAATCGTTAAGCAAAAACAAAACACAAAGGCGTGGAGACCTGGGGAAAAAGCAACCCTGAAATATCTACCCTCTGAAACTGAGGAAGATGGGCAAGAGAGGCTGGCTTCATGTGGCAAACGTTAAGCAAAAGAAACACACAAGGGCGTGGAGACCTGGGGAAAAAGCAACACGGAGAAATCCACCCTCTGAAACTGAGGAAGATGGGCAAGAGAGGCTAGCTCAGGTGGCAATCGTTAAGCAAAAACAAAACCCAAAGGCGTGGAGACCTGGGGAAAAGCAACCCTGAAATATCTACCCTCTGAAACTGAGGAAGATGGGCAAGAGAGCCTGGCTTCAGGTGGCAAACTTTAAGCAAAAGAAACACACAAGGGCGTGGAGACCTGGGGAAAAAGCAGCAGTGAGAAATCTACCCTCTGAAACTGACGAGGATGGGCAACAGAGGCTACCTCAGGTGGCAATCGTTAAGCAAAAGAAACACACAAGGGCGTGGATACCTGGGGAAAAAGCAACACGGAGAAATCCACCCTCTGAAACTGAGAAAGATGGGCAAGAGAGGCTAGCTCAGGTGGCAATCGTTAAGCAAAAACAAAACCCAAAGGCGTGGAGACCTGGGGAAAGAGCAACCCTGAAATATCTACCCTCTGAAACTGAGGAAGATGGGCAAGAGAGGCTGGCTTCAGGTGGCAATCTTTAAGCAAAAGAAACACACAAGGGCGTGGAGACCTGGGGAAAAGGCAGCACTGAGAAATCTACCCTCTGAAACTGACGAGGATGGGCAACAGAGGCTACCTCAGGTGGCAATCGTTAAGCAAAAGAAACACACAAGGGCGTGGAGACCTGGGGAAAAAGCAACACGGAGAAATCCACCCTCTGAAACTGAGGAACATGGGCAAAAGAAGCTAGCTCAGGTTGCAAACTTTAAGCAGAAAAAAAAAAAGACGCAAGGGCGTGGAGAGCTGGCGAAAAAGCAACACGGAGAAATCCACCCTCTGAAACTGAGGAAGATGGGCAAGAGAGGCTAGCTCAGGTGGCAATCTTTAAGCAAAAAAATAAAATAAAAAAATGCAATGGCGAGGAGACCCGGTCAAAAAGCAACCCTGAAAAAGGTACCCTTTGAAACTGAGGAAGCAGGCCAACAGTGCCTAGCTCAGGCGACAATCTTTAAGCAAAAGAAACACACAAGGGCGTGGGGAGCTGGCGAAAAGGCAACACTGAGAAATCCACCCTCTGAAACAGACGAAGATGGGCAACAGAGGCTAGCTCAGGTGGCAATCTTTAAGCAAAAGAAACACACAAGTGCGTGGAGACCTGGGAAAAATGCAACACGGAGAAATCCACCCTCTGAAACTGAGGAAGATGGGCAAGAGAGGCTACCTCAGGTGGCAATCGTTAAGCAAAAACAAAGCACAAAGGCGTGGAGACCTGGGGAAAAAGCAACCCTGAAACATCTACCCTCTGAAACTGAGGAAGATGGGCAAGAGAGGCTGGCTTCAGGTGGCAAACTTTAAGCAAAAGAAACACACAAGGGAGTGGAGACCTGGGGAAAAAGCAACACGGAGAAATCCACCCTCTGAAACCGAGGAAGATGGGCAACAGAGGCTACCTCAGGTGGCAATCTTTAAGCAAAAAAAATAAAATAAAAAAATACAATGGCGAGGAGACCCGGTCAAAAAGCAACCCTGAAAAAGGTACCCTCTGAAACTGAGGAAGCAGGGCAACAATGCCTAGCTCAGGTGACAATCTTTAAGCAAAAGAAACACACAAGGGCGTGGAGACCTGGGGAAAAAGCATCACGGAGAAATCCTCCAGCTGAAACGGAGGAAGATGGGCAACAGAGGCTACCTCAGGTGGCAATCGTTAAGCAAAAACAAAACACAAAGGCGTGGAGACCTTGGGAAAAAGCAACCCTGAAATATCTACCCTCTGAAACTGAGGAAGATGGGCAAGAGAGGCTGGCTTCATGTGGCAAACGTTAAGCAAAAGAAACACACAAGGGCGTGGAGACCTGGGGAAAAAGCAACACGGAGAAATCCACCCTCTGAAACTGAGGAAGATGGGCAAGAGAGGCTAGCTCAGGTGGCAATCGTTAAGCAAAAACAAAACCCAAAGGCGTGGAGACCTGGGAAAAAGCAACCCTGAAATATCTACCCCCTGAAACTGAGGAAGATGGGCAAGAGAGGCTGGCTTCAGGTGGCAAACTTTAAGCAAAAGAAACACACAAGGGCGTGGAGACCTGGGGAAAAAGCAGCACTGAGAAATCTACCCTCTGAAACTGACGAGGATGGGCAACAGAGGCTACCTCAGGTGGCAATCGGTAAGCAAAAGAAACACACAAGGGCGTGGAGACCTGGGGAAAAAGCCACACGGAGAAATCCACCCTCTGAAACTGAAGAAGATGGGCAACAGAGGCTAGCTCAGGTGGCAATCTTTAAGCAAAAAAAATAAAATAAAAAAATACAATGGCGAGGAGACCCGGTCAAAAAGCAACCCTGAAAAAGGTACCGTCTGAAACTGAGGAAGCAGGGCAACAATGCCTAGCTCAGGTGACAATCTTTAAGCAAAAGAAACACACAAGGGCGTGGAGACCTGGGGAAAAAGCATCACGGAGAAATCCTGCAGCTGAAACTGAGGCAGATGGGCAACAGAGGCTACCTCAGGTGGCAATCGTTAAGCAAAAACAAAACACAAAGGCGTGGAGACCTTGGGAAAAAGCAACCCTGAAATAGCTACCCTCTGCAACTGAGGAAGATGGGCAAGAGAGGCTGGCTTCATGTGGCAAACGTTAAGCAAAAGAAACACACAAGGGCGTGGAGACGTGGGGAAAAAGCAACACGGAGAAATCCACCCTCTGAAACTGAGGAAGATGGGCAAGAGAGGCTAGCTCAGGTGGCATTCGTTAAGCAAAAACAAAACCCAAAGGCGTGGAGACCTGGGGAAAAAGCAACCCTGAAATATCTACCCTCTGAAACTGAGGAAGATGCGCAAGAGAGGCTGCATTCAGGTGGCAAACTTTAAGCAAAAGAAACACACAAGGGCGTGGAGACCTGGGGAAAAAGCAACACGGAGAAATCCACCCTCTGAAACCGAGGAAGATGGGCAACAGAGGCTAGCTCAGGTGGCAATCGTTAAGCAAAAACAATAAAATAAAAAAATACAATGGCGAGGAGACCCGGTCAAAAAGCAACCCTGAAAAAGGTACCCTCTGAAACTGAGGAAGCAGGGCAACAATGCCTAGCTCAGGTGACAATGTTTAAGCAAAAGAAACACACAAGGGCGTGGAGACCTGGGGAAAAAGCATCACGGAGAAATCCTCCAGCTGAAACGGAGGAAGATGGGCAACAGAGGCTACCTCAGGTGGCAATCGTTAAGCAAAAACAAAACACAAAGGCGTGGAGACCTGGGGAAAAAGCAACCCTGAAATATCTACCCTCTGAAACTGAGGAAGATGGGCAAGAGAGGCTGGCTTCATGTGGCAAACGTTAAGCAAAAGAAACACACAAGGGCGTGGAGACCTGGGGAAAAAGCAACACGGAGAAATCCACCCTCTGAAACTGAGGAAGATGGGCAAGAGAGGCTAGCTCAGGTGGCAATCGTTAAGCAAAAACAAAACCCAAAGGCGTGGAGACCTGGGAAAAAGCAACCCTGAAATATCTACCCCCTGAAACTGAGGAAGATGGGCAAGAGAGGCTGGCTTCAGGTGGCAAACTTTAAGCAAAAGAAACACACAAGGGCGTGGAGACCTGGGGAAAAAGCAGCACTGAGAAATCTACCCTCTGAAACTGACGAGGATGGGCAACAGAGGCTACCTCAGGTGGCAATCGGTAAGCAAAAGAAACACACAAGGGCGTGGAGACCTGGGGAAAAAGCCACACGGAGAAATCCACCCTCTGAAACTGAAGAAGATGGGCAACAGAGGCTAGCTCAGGTGGCAATCTTTAAGCAAAAAAAATAAAATAAAAAAATACAATGGCGAGGAGACCCGGTCAAAAAGCAACCCTGAAAAAGGTACCGTCTGAAACTGAGGAAGCAGGGCAACAATGCCTAGCTCAGGTGACAATCTTTAAGCAAAAGAAACACACAAGGGCGTGGAGACCTGGGGAAAAAGCATCACGGAGAAATCCTGCAGCTGAAACTGAGGCAGATGGGCAACAGAGGCTACCTCAGGTGGCAATCGTTAAGCAAAAACAAAACACAAAGGCGTGGAGACCTTGGGAAAAAGCAACCCTGAAATAGCTACCCTCTGCAACTGAGGAAGATGGGCAAGAGAGGCTGGCTTCATGTGGCAAACGTTAAGCAAAAGAAACACACAAGGGCGTGGAGACGTGGGGAAAAAGCAACACGGAGAAATCCACCCTCTGAAACTGAGGAAGATGGGCAAGAGAGGCTAGCTCAGGTGGCATTCGTTAAGCAAAAACAAAACCCAAAGGCGTGGAGACCTGGGGAAAAAGCAACCCTGAAATATCTACCCTCTGAAACTGAGGAAGATGCGCAAGAGAGGCTGCATTCAGGTGGCAAACTTTAAGCAAAAGAAACACACAAGGGCGTGGAGACCTGGGGAAAAAGCAACACGGAGAAATCCACCCTCTGAAACCGAGGAAGATGGGCAACAGAGGCTAGCTCAGGTGGCAATCGTTAAGCAAAAACAATAAAATAAAAAAATACAATGGCGAGGAGACCCGGTCAAAAAGCAACCCTGAAAAAGGTACCCTCTGAAACTGAGGAAGCAGGGCAACAATGCCTAGCTCAGGTGACAATGTTTAAGCAAAAGAAACACACAAGGGCGTGGAGACCTGGGGAAAAAGCATCACGGAGAAATCCTCCAGCTGAAACGGAGGAAGATGGGCAACAGAGGCTACCTCAGGTGGCAATCGTTAAGCAAAAACAAAACACAAAGGCGTGGAGACCTGGGGAAAAAGCAACCCTGAAATATCTACCCTCTGAAACTGAGGAAGATGGGCAAGAGAGGCTGGCTTCATGTGGCAAACGTTAAGCAAAAGAAACACACAAGGGCGTGGAGACCTGGGGAAAAAGCAACACGGAGAAATCCACCCTCTGAAACTGAGGAAGATGGGCAAGAGAGGCTAGCTCAGGTGGCAATCGTTAAGCAAAAACAAAACCCAAAGGCGTGGAGACCTGGGGAAAAGCAACCCTGAAATATCTACCCTCTGAAACTGAGGAAGATGGGCAAGAGAGCCTGGCTTCAGGTGGCAAACTTTAAGCAAAAGAAACACACAAGGGCGTGGAGACCTGGGGAAAAAGCAGCAGTGAGAAATCTACCCTCTGAAACTGACGAGGATGGGCAACAGAGGCTACCTCAGGTGGCAATCGTTAAGCAAAAGAAACACACAAGGGCGTGGATACCTGGGGAAAAAGCAACACGGAGAAATCCACCCTCTGAAACTGAGAAAGATGGGCAAGAGAGGCTAGCTCAGGTGGCAATCGTTAAGCAAAAACAAAACCCAAAGGCGTGGAGACCTGTGGAAAGAGCAACCCTGAAATATCTACCCTCTGAAACTGAGGAAGATGGGCAAGAGAGGCTGGCTTCAGGTGGCAATCTTTAAGCAAAAGAAACACACAAGGGCGTGGAGACCTGGGGAAAAGGCAGCACTGAGAAATCTACCCTCTGAAACTGACGAGGATGGGCAACAGAGGCTACCTCAGGTGGCAATCGTTAAGCAAAAGAAACACACAAGGGCGTGGAGACCTGGGGAAAAAGCAACACGGAGAAATCCACCCTCTGAAACTGAGGAACATGGGCAAAAGAAGCTAGCTCAGGTTGCAAACTTTAAGCAGAAAAAAAAAAAGACGCAAGGGCGTGGAGAGCTGGCGAAAAAGCAACACGGAGAAATCCACCCTCTGAAACTGAGGAAGATGGGCAAGAGAGGCTAGCTCAGGTGGCAATCTTTAAGCAAAAAAATAAAATAAAAAAATGCAATGGCGAGGAGACCCGGTCAAAAAGCAACCCTGAAAAAGGTACCCTTTGAAACTGAGGAAGCAGGCCAACAGTGCCTAGCTCAGGCGACAATCTTTAAGCAAAAGAAACACACAAGGGCGTGGGGAGCTGGCGAAAAGGCAACACTGAGAAATCCACCCTCTGAAACAGACGAAGATGGGCAACAGAGGCTAGCTCAGGTGGCAATCTTTAAGCAAAAGAAACACACAAGTGCGTGGAGACCTGGGAAAAATGCAACACGGAGAAATCCACCCTCTGAAACTGAGGAAGATGGGCAAGAGAGGCTACCTCAGGTGGCAATCGTTAAGCAAAAACAAAGCACAAAGGCGTGGAGACCTGGGGAAAAAGCAACCCTGAAACATCTACCCTCTGAAACTGAGGAAGATGGGCAAGAGAGGCTGGCTTCAGGTGGCAAACTTTAAGCAAAAGAAACACACAAGGGCGTGGAGACCTGGGGAAAAAGCAACACGGAGAAATCCACCCTCTGAAACCGAGGAAGATGGGCAACAGAGGCTACCTCAGGTGGCAATCTTTAAGCAAAAAAAATAAAATAAAAAAATACAATGGCGAGGAGACCCGGTCAAAAAGCAACCCTGAAAAAGGTACCCTCTGAAACTGAGGAAGCAGGGCAACAATGCCTAGCTCAGGTGACAATCTTTAAGCAAAAGAAACACACAAGGGCGTGGAGACCTGGGGAAAAAGCATCACGGAGAAATCCTCCAGCTGAAACGGAGGAAGATGGGCAACAGAGGCTACCTCAGGTGGCAATCGTTAAGCAAAAACAAAACACAAAGGCGTGGAGACCTTGGGAAAAAGCAACCCTGAAATAGCTACCCTCTGCAACTGAGGAAGATGGGCAAGAGAGGCTGGCTTCATGTGGCAAACGTTAAGCAAAAGAAACACACAAGGGCGTGGAGACCTAGGGAAAAAGCAACACGGAGAAATCCACCCTCTGAAACTGAGGAAGATGGGCAAGAGAGGCTAGCTCAGGTGGCAATCGTTAAGCAAAAACAAAACCCAAAGGCGTGGAGACCTGGGAAAAAGCAACCCTGAAATATCTACCCTCTGAAACTGAGGAAGATGGGAGAGAGGCTGGCTTCAGGTGGCAAACTTTAAGCAAAAGAAACACACAAGGGCGTGGAGACCTGGGGAAAAAGCAGCACTGAGAAATCTACCCTCTGAAACTGACGAGGATGGGCAACAGAGGCTACCTCAGGTGGCAATCGGTAAGCAAAAGAAACACACAAGGGCGTGGAGACCTGGGGAAAAAGCCACACGGAGAAATCCACCCTCTGAAACTGAAGAAGATGGGCAACAGAGGCTAGCTCAGGTGGCAATCTTTAAGCAAAAAAAATAAAATAAAAAAATACAATGGCGAGGAGACCCGGTCAAAAAGCAACCCTGAAAAAGGTACCGTCTGAAACTGAGGAAGCAGGGCAACAATGCCTAGCTCAGGTGACAATCTTTAAGCAAAAGAAACACACAAGGGCGTGGAGACCTGGGGAAAAAGCATCACGGAGAAATCCTGCAGCTGAAACTGAGGCAGATGGGCAACAGAGGCTACCTCAGGTGGCAATCGTTAAGCAAAAACAAAACACAAAGGCGTGGAGACCTTGGGAAAAAGCAACCCTGAAATAGCTACCCTCTGCAACTGAGGAAGATGGGCAAGAGAGGCTGGCTTCATGTGGCAAACGTTAAGCAAAAGAAACACACAAGGGCGTGGAGACGTGGGGAAAAAGCAACACGGAGAAATCCACCCTCTGAAACTGAGGAAGATGGGCAAGAGAGGCTAGCTCAGGTGGCATTCGTTAAGCAACAACAAAACCCAAAGGCGTGGAGACCTGGGGAAAAAGCAACCCTGAAATATCTACCCTCTGAAACTGAGGAAGATGCGCAAGAGAGGCTGCATTCAGGTGGCAAACTTTAAGCAAAAGAAACACACAAGGGCGTGGAGACCTGGGGAAAAAGCAACACGGAGAAATCCACCCTCTGAAACCGAGGAAGATGGGCAACAGAGGCTAGCTCAGGTGGCAATCGTTAAGCAAAAACAATAAAATAAAAAAATACAATGGCGAGGAGACCCGGTCAAAAAGCAACCCTGAAAAAGGTACCCTCTGAAACTGAGGAAGCAGGGCAACAATGCCTAGCTCAGGTGACAATGTTTAAGCAAAAGAAACACACAAGGGCGTGGAGACCTGGGGAAAAAGCATCACGGAGAAATCCTCCAGCTGAAACGGAGGAAGATGGGCAACAGAGGCTACCTCAGGTGGCAATCGTTAAGCAAAAACAAAACACAAAGGCGTGGAGACCTGGGGAAAAAGCAACCCTGAAATATCTACCCTCTGAAACTGAGGAAGATGGGCAAGAGAGGCTGGCTTCATGTGGCAAACGTTAAGCAAAAGAAACACACAAGGGCGTGGAGACCTGGGGAAAAAGCAACACGGAGAAATCCACCCTCTGAAACTGAGGAAGATGGGCAAGAGAGGCTAGCTCAGGTGGCAATCGTTAAGCAAAAACAAAACCCAAAGGCGTGGAGACCTGGGGAAAAGCAACCCTGAAATATCTACCCTCTGAAACTGAGGAAGATGGGCAAGAGAGCCTGGCTTCAGGTGGCAAACTTTAAGCAAAAGAAACACACAAGGGCGTGGAGACCTGGGGAAAAAGCAGCAGTGAGAAATCTACCCTCTGAAACTGACGAGGATGGGCAACAGAGGCTACCTCAGGTGGCAATCGTTAAGCAAAAGAAACACACAAGGGCGTGGATACCTGGGGAAAAAGCAACACGGAGAAATCCACCCTCTGAAACTGAGAAAGATGGGCAAGAGAGGCTAGCTCAGGTGGCAATCGTTAAGCAAAAACAAAACCCAAAGGCGTGGAGACCTGGGGAAAGAGCAACCCTGAAATATCTACCCTCTGAAACTGAGGAAGATGGGCAAGAGAGGCTGGCTTCAGGTGGCAATCTTTAAGCAAAAGAAACACACAAGGGCGTGGAGACCTGGGGAAAAGGCAGCACTGAGAAATCTACCCTCTGAAACTGACGAGGATGGGCAACAGAGGCTACCTCAGGTGGCAATCGTTAAGCAAAAGAAACACACAAGGGCGTGGAGACCTGGGGAAAAAGCAACACGGAGAAATCCACCCTCTGAAACTGAGGAACATGGGCAAAAGAAGCTAGCTCAGGTTGCAAACTTTAAGCAGAAAAAAAAAAAGACGCAAGGGCGTGGAGAGCTGGCGAAAAAGCAACACGGAGAAATCCACCCTCTGAAACTGAGGAAGATGGGCAAGAGAGGCTAGCTCAGGTGGCAATCTTTAAGCAAAAAAATAAAATAAAAAAATGCAATGGCGAGGAGACCCGGTCAAAAAGCAACCCTGAAAAAGGTACCCTTTGAAACTGAGGAAGCAGGCCAACAGTGCCTAGCTCAGGCGACAATCTTTAAGCAAAAGAAACACACAAGGGCGTGGGGAGCTGGCGAAAAGGCAACACTGAGAAATCCACCCTCTGAAACAGACGAAGATGGGCAACAGAGGCTAGCTCAGGTGGCAATCTTTAAGCAAAAGAAACACACAAGTGCGTGGAGACCGGGGAAAAATGCAACACGGAGAAATCCACCCTCTGAAACTGAGGAAGATGGGCAAGAGAGGCTACCTCAGGTGGCAATCGTTAAGCAAAAACAAAGCACAAAGGCGTGGAGACCTGGGGAAAAAGCAACCCTGAAACATCTACCCTCTGAAACTGAGGAAGATGGGCAAGAGAGGCTGGCTTCAGGTGGCAAACTTTAAGCAAAAGAAACACACAAGGGAGTGGAGACCTGGGGAAAAAGCAACACGGAGAAATCCACCCTCTGAAACCGAGGAAGATGGGCAACAGAGGCTACCTCAGGTGGCAATCTTTAAGCAAAAAAAATAACCCAAAGGCGTGGAGACCTTGGGAAAAAGCAACCCTGAAATATCTACCCCCTGAAACTGAGGAAGATGGGCAAGAGAGGCTGGCTTCAGGTGGCAAACTTTAAGCAAAAGAAACACACAAGGGCGTGGAGACCTGGGGAAAAAGCAGCACTGAGAAATCTACCCTCTGAAACTGACGAGGATGGGCAACAGAGGCTACCTCAGGTGGCAATCGGTAAGCAAAAGAAACACACAAGGGCGTGGAGACCTGGGGAAAAAGCCACACGGAGAAATCCACCCTCTGAAACTGAAGAAGATGGGCAACAGAGGCTAGCTCAGGTGGCAATCTTTAAGCAAAAAAAATAAAATAAAAAAATACAATGGCGAGGAGACCCGGTCAAAAAGCAACCCTGAAAAAGGTACCGTCTGAAACTGAGGAAGCAGGGCAACAATGCCTAGCTCAGGTGACAATCTTTAAGCAAAAGAAACACACAAGGGCGTGGAGACCTGGGGAAAAAGCATCACGGAGAAATCCTGCAGCTGAAACTGAGGCAGATGGGCAACAGAGGCTACCTCAGGTGGCAATCGTTAAGCAAAAACAAAACACAAAGGCGTGGAGACCTTGGGAAAAAGCAACCCTGAAATAGCTACCCTCTGCAACTGAGGAAGATGGGCAAGAGAGGCTGGCTTCATGTGGCAAACGTTAAGCAAAAGAAACACACAAGGGCGTGGAGACGTGGGGAAAAAGCAACACGGAGAAATCCACCCTCTGAAACTGAGGAAGATGGGCAAGAGAGGCTAGCTCAGGTGGCATTCGTTAAGCAAAAACAAAACCCAAAGGCGTGGAGACCTGGGGAAAAAGCAACCCTGAAATATCTACCCTCTGAAACTGAGGAAGATGCGCAAGAGAGGCTGCATTCAGGTGGCAAACTTTAAGCAAAAGAAACACACAAGGGCGTGGAGACCTGGGGAAAAAGCAACACGGAGAAATCCACCCTCTGAAACCGAGGAAGATGGGCAACAGAGGCTAGCTCAGGTGGCAATCGTTAAGCAAAAACAATAAAATAAAAAAATACAATGGCGAGGAGACCCGGTCAAAAAGCAACCCTGAAAAAGGTACCCTCTGAAACTGAGGAAGCAGGGCAACAATGCCTAGCTCAGGTGACAATCTTTAAGCAAAAGAAACACACAAGGGCGTGGAGACTTGGGGAAAAAGCAACACGGAGAAATCCTCCAGCTGAAACTGAGGAAGATGGGCAACAGAGGCTACCTCAGGTGGCAATCGTTAAGCAAAAACAAAACACAAAGGCGTGGAGACCTTGGGAAAAAGCAACCCTGAAATATCTACCCTCTGAAACTGAGGAAGATGGGCAAGAGAGGCTGGCTTCATGTGGCAAACGTTAAGCAAAAGAAACACACAAGGGCGTGGAGACCTGGGGAAAAAGCAACACGGAGAAATCCACCCTCTGAAACTGAGGAAGATGGGCAAGAGAGGCTAGTTCAGGTGGCAATCGTTAAGCAAAAACAAAACCCAAAGGCGTGGAGACCTGGGAAAAAGCAACCCTGAAATATCTACCCTCTGCAACTGAGGAAGATGGGCAAGAGAGGCTGGCTTCAGGCGGCAAACTTTAAGCAAAAGAAACACACAAGGGCGTGGAGACCTGGGGAAAAGGCAGCACTGAGAAATCTACCTTCTGAAACTGACGAGGATGGGCAAGAGAGGCTACCTCAGGTGGCAATCTTTAAGCAAAAGAAACACACAAGGGCGTGGAGACCTGGGGAAAAAGCACCACGGAGAAATCCACCCTCTGAAACTGAGGAACATGGGCAAAAGAAGCTAGCTCAGGTTGCAAAATTTAAGCAGAAAAAAAAAAAGACGCAAGGGCGTGGAGAGCTGGCGAAAAAGCAACACGGAGAAATCCACCCTCTGAAACTGAGGAAGATGGGCAAGAGAGGCTAGCTCAGGTGGCAATCTTTAAGCAAAAACAATAAAATAAAAAAATGCAATGGCGAGGAGACCCGGTCAAAAAGCAACCCTGAAAAAGGTACCCTTTGAAACTGAGGAAGCAGGGCAACAGTGCCTAGCTCAGGCGACAATCTTTAAGCAAAAGAAACACACAAGGGCGTGGGGAGCTGGCGAAAAGGCAACACTGAGAAATCCACCCTCTGAAACAGACGAAGATGGGCAACAGAGGCTAGCTCAGGTGGCAATCTTTAAGCAAAAGAAACACACAAGTGCGTGGAGACCTGGGAAAAATGCAACACGGAGAAATCCACCCTCTGAAACTGAGGAAGATGGGCAAGAGAGGCTACCTCAGGTGGCAATCGTTAAGCAAAAACAAAGCACAAAGGCGTGGAGACCTGGGGAAAAAGCAACCCTGAAACATCTACCCTCTGAAACTGAGGAAGATGGGCAAGAGAGGCTGGCTTCAGGTGGCAAACTTTAAGCAAAAGAAACACACAAGGGCGTGGAGACCTGGGGAAAAAGCAACACGGAGAAATCCACCCTCTGAAACCGAGGAAGATGGGCAACAGAGGCTACCTCAGGTGGCAATCTTTAAGCAAAAAAAATAAAATAAAAAAATACAATGGCGAGGAGACCCGGTCAAAAAGCAACCCTGAAAAAGGTACCCTCTGAAACTGAGGAAGCAGGGCAACAATGCCTAGCTCAGGTGACAATCTTTAAGCAAAAGAAACACACAAGGGCGTGGAGACCTGGGGAAAAAGCATCACGGAGAAATCCTCCAGCTGAAACGGAGGAAGATGGGCAACAGAGGCTACCTCAGGTGGCAATCGTTAAGCAAAAACAAAACACAAAGGCGTGGAGACCTTGGGAAAAAGCAACCCTGAAATATCTACCCTCTGAAACTGAGGAAGATGGGCAAGAGAGGCTGGCTTCATGTGGCAAACGTTAAGCAAAAGAAACACACAAGGGCGTGGAGACCTGGGGAAAAAGCAACACGGAGAAATCCACCCTCTGAAACTGAGGAAGATGGGCAAGAGAGGCTAGTTCAGGTGGCAATCGTTAAGCAAAAACAAAACCCAAAGGCGTGGAGACCTGGGAAAAAGCAACCCTGAAATATCTACCCCCTGAAACTGAGGAAGATGGGCAAGAGAGGCTGGCTTCAGGTGGCAAACTTTAAGCAAAAGAAACACACAAGGGCGTGGAGACCTGGGGAAAAAGCAGCACTGAGAAATCTACCCTCTGAAACTGACGAGGATGGGCAACAGAGGCTACCTCAGGTGGCAATCGGTAAGCAAAAGAAACACACAAGGGCGTGGAGACCTGGGGAAAAAGCCACACGGAGAAATCCACCCTCTGAAACTGAAGAAGATGGGCAACAGAGGCTAGCTCAGGTGGCAATCTTTAAGCAAAAAAAATAAAATAAAAAAATACAATGGCGAGGAGACCCGGTCAAAAAGCAACCCTGAAAAAGGTACCGTCTGAAACTGAGGAAGCAGGGCAACAATGCCTAGCTCAGGTGACAATCTTTAAGCAAAAGAAACACACAAGGGCGTGGAGACTTGGGGAAAAAGCAACACGGAGAAATCCTCCAGCTGAAACTGAGGAAGATGGGCAACAGAGGCTACCTCAGGTGGCAATCGTTAAGCAAAAACAAAACACAAAGGCGTGGAGACCTTGGGAAAAAGCAACCCTGAAATAGCTACCCTCTGAAACTGAGGAAGATGGGCAAGAGAGGCTGGCTTCATGTGGCAAACGTTAAGCAAAAGAAACACACAAGGGCGTGGAGACCTGGGGAAAAAGCAACACGGAGAAATCCACCCTCTGAAACTGAGGAAGATGGGCAAGAGAGGCTAGTTCAGGTGGCAATCGTTAAGCAAAAACAAAACCCAAAGGCGTGGAGACCTGGGAAAAAGCAACCCTGAAATATCTACCCTCTGAAACTGAGGAAGATGGGCAAGAGAGGCTGGCTTCAGGCGGCAAACTTTAAGCAAAAGAAACACACAAGGGCGTGGAGACCTGGGGAAAAGGCAGCACTGAGAAATCTACCCTCTGAAACTGACGAGGATGGGCAACAGAGGCTACCTCAGGTGGCAATCGTTAAGCAAAAACAAAACACAAAGGCGTGGAGACCTTGGGAAAAAGCAACCCTGAAATATCTACCCTCTGAAACTGAGGAAGATGGGCAAGAGAGGCTGGCTTCATGTGGCAAACGTTAAGCAAAAGAAACACACAAGGGCGTGGAGACCTGGGGAAAAAGCAACACGGAGAAATCCACCCTCTGAAACTGAGGAAGATGGGCAAGAGAGGCTAGTTCAGGTGGCAATCGTTAAGCAAAAACAAAACCCAAAGGCGTGGAGACCTGGGAAAAAGCAACCCTGAAATATCTACCCTCTGAAACTGAGGAAGATGGGCAAGAGAGGCTGGCTTCAGGCGGCAAACATTAAGCAAAAGAAACACACAAGGGCGTGGAGACCTGGGGAAAAGGCAGCACTGAGAAATCTACCTTCTGAAACTGACGAGGATGGGCAAGAGAGGCTACCTCAGGTGGCAATCTTTAAGCAAAAGAAACACACAAGGGCGTGGAGACCTGGGGAAAAAGCAACACGGAGAAATCCACCCTCTGAAACTGAGGAACATGGGCAAAAGAAGCTAGCTCAGGTTGCAAAATTTAAGCAGAAAAAAAAAAAGACGCAAGGGCGTGGAGAGCTGGCGAAAAAGCAACACGGAGAAATCCACCCTCTGAAACTGAGGAAGATGGGCAAGAGAGGCTAGCTCAGGTGGCAATCTTTAAGCAAAAACAATAAAATAAAAAAATGCAATGGCGAGGAGACCCGGTCAAAAAGCAACCCTGAAAAAGGTACCCTTTGAAACTGAGGAAGCAGGGCAACAGTGCCTAGCTCAGGCGACAATCTTTAAGCAAAAGAAACACACAAGGGCGTGGGGAGCTGGCGAAAAGGCAACACTGAGAAATCCACCCTCTGAAACAGACGAAGATGGGCAACAGAGGCTAGCTCAGGTGGCAATCTTTAAGCAAAAGAAACACACAAGTGCGTGGAGACCTGGGAAAAATGCAACACGGAGAAATCCACCCTCTGAAACTGAGGAAGATGGGCAAGAGAGGCTACCTCAGGTGGCAATCGTTAAGCAAAAACAAAGCACAAAGGCGTGGAGACCTGGGGAAAAAGCAACCCTGAAACATCTACCCTCTGAAACTGAGGAAGATGGGCAAGAGAGGCTGGCTTCAGGTGGCAAACTTTAAGCAAAAGAAACACACAAGGGCGTGGAGACCTGGGGAAAAAGCAACACGGAGAAATCCACCCTCTGAAACCGAGGAAGATGGGCAACAGAGGCTACCTCAGGTGGCAATCTTTAAGCAAAAAAAATAAAATAAAAAAATACAATGGCGAGGAGACCCGGTCAAAAAGCAACCCTGAAAAAGGTACCCTCTGAAACTGAGGAAGCAGGGCAACAATGCCTAGCTCAGGTGACAATCTTTAAGCAAAAGAAACACACAAGGGCGTGGAGACCTGGGGAAAAAGCATCACGGAGAAATCCTCCAGCTGAAACGGAGGAAGATGGGCAACAGAGGCTACCTCAGGTGGCAATCGTTAAGCAAAAACAAAACACAAAGGCGTGGAGACCTTGGGAAAAAGCAACCCTGAAATATCTACCCTCTGAAACTGAGGAAGATGGGCAAGAGAGGCTGGCTTCATGTGGCAAACGTTAAGCAAAAGAAACACACAAGGGCGTGGAGACCTGGGGAAAAAGCAACACGGAGAAATCCACCCTCTGAAACTGAGGAAGATGGGCAAGAGAGGCTAGTTCAGGTGGCAATCGTTAAGCAAAAACAAAACCCAAAGGCGTGGAGACCTGGGAAAAAGCAACCCTGAAATATCTACCCCCTGAAACTGAGGAAGATGGGCAAGAGAGGCTGGCTTCAGGTGGCAAACTTTAAGCAAAAGAAACACACAAGGGCGTGGAGACCTGGGGAAAAAGCAGCACTGAGAAATCTACCCTCTGAAACTGACGAGGATGGGCAACAGAGGCTACCTCAGGTGGCAATCGGTAAGCAAAAGAAACATACAAGGGCGTGGAGACCTGGGGAAAAAGCCACACGGAGAAATCCACCCTCTGAAACTGAAGAAGATGGGCAACAGAGGCTAGCTCAGGTGGCAATCTTTAAGCAAAAAAAGTAAAATAAAAAAATACAATGGCGAGGAGACCCGGTCAAAAAGCAACCCTGAAAAAGGTACCGTCTGAAACTGAGGAAGCAGGGCAACAATGCCTAGCTCAGGTGACAATCTTTAAGCAAAAGAAACACACAAGGGCGTGGAGACCTGGGGAAAAAGCATCACGGAGAAATCCTGCAGCTGAAACTGAGGCAGATGGGCAACAGAGGCTACCTCAGGTGGCAATCGTTAAGCAAAAACAAAACACAAAGGCGTGGAGACCTTGGGAAAAAGCAACCCTGAAATAGCTACCCTCTGCAACTGAGGAAGATGGGCAAGAGAGGCTGGCTTCATGTGGCAAACGTTAAGCAAAAGAAACACACAAGGGCGTGGAGACGTGGGGAAAAAGCAACACGGAGAAATCCACCCTCTGAAACTGAGGAAGATGGGCAAGAGAGGCTAGTTCAGGTGGCAATCGTTAAGCAAAAACAAAACCCAAAGGCGTGGAGACCTGGGAAAAAGCAACCCTGAAATATCTACCCTCTGAAACTGAGGAAGATGGGCAAGAGAGGCTGGCTTCAGGCGGCAAACTTTAAGCAAAAGAAACACACAAGGGCGTGGAGACCTGGGGAAAAGGCAGCACTGAGAAATCTACCCTCTGAAACTGACGAGGATGGGCAACAGAGGCTACCTCAGGTGGCAATCGTTAAGCAAAAACAAAACACAAAGGCGTGGAGACCTTGGGAAAAAGCAACCCTGAAATATCTACCCTCTGAAACTGAGGAAGATGGGCAAGAGAGGCTGGCTTCATGTGGCAAACGTTAAGCAAAAGAAACACACAAGGGCGTGGAGACCTGGGGAAAAAGCAACACGGAGAAATCCACCCTCTGAAACTGAGGAAGATGGGCAAGAGAGGCTAGTTCAGGTGGCAATCGTTAAGCAAAAACAAAACCCAAAGGCGTGGAGACCTGGGAAAAAGCAACCCTGAAATATCTACCCTCTGAAACTGAGGAAGATGGGCAAGAGAGGCTGGCTTCAGGCGGCAAACTTTAAGCAAAAGAAACACACAAGGGCGTGGAGACCTGGGGAAAAGGCAGCACTGAGAAATCTACCTTCTGAAACTGACGAGGATGGGCAAGAGAGGCTACCTCAGGTGGCAATCTTTAAGCAAAAGTAACACACAAGGGCGTGGAGACCTGGGGAAAAAGCAACACGGAGAAATCCACCCTCTGAAACTGAGGAACATGGGCAAAAGAAGCTAGCTCAGGTTGCAAAATTTAAGCAGAAAAAAAAAAAGACGCAAGGGCGTGGAGAGCTGGCGAAAAAGCAACACGGAGAAATCCACCCTCTGAAACTGAGGAAGATGGGCAAGAGAGGCTAGCTCAGGTGGCAATCTTTAAGCAAAAACAATAAAATAAAAAAATGCAATGGCGAGGAGACCCGGTCAAAAAGCAACCCTGAAAAAGGTACCCTTTGAAACTGAGGAAGCAGGGCAACAGTGCCTAGCTCAGGCGACAATCTTTAAGCAAAAGAAACACACAAGGGCGTGGGGAGCTGGCGAAAAGGCAACACTGAGAAATCCACCCTCTGAAACAGACGAAGATGGGCAACAGAGGCTACCTCAGGTGGCAATCTTTAAGCAAAAGAAACACACAAGTGCGTGGAGACCTGGGAAAAATGCAACACGGAGAAATCCACCCTCTGAAACTGAGGAAGATGGGCAAGAGAGGCTACCTCAGGTGGCAATCGTTAAGCAAAAACAAAGCACAAAGGCGTGGAGACCTGGGGAAAAAGCAACCCTGAAACATCTACCCTCTGAAACTGAGGAAGATGGGCAAGAGAGGCTGGCTTCAGGTGGCAAACTTTAAGCAAAAGAAACACACAAGGGCGTGGAGACCTGGGGAAAAAGCAACACGGAGAAATCCACCCTCTGAAACCGAGGAAGATGGGCAACAGAGGCTACCTCAGGTGGCAATCTTTAAGCAAAAAAAATAAAATAAAAAAATACAATGGCGAGGAGACCCGGTCAAAAAGCAACCCTGAAAAAGGTACCCTCTGAAACTGAGGAAGCAGGGCAACAATGCCTAGCTCAGGTGACAATCTTTAAGCAAAAGAAACACACAAGGGCGTGGAGACCTGGGGAAAAAGCATCACGGAGAAATCCTCCAGCTGAAACGGAGGAAGATGGGCAACAGAGGCTACCTCAGGTGGCAATCGTTAAGCAAAAACAAAACACAAAGGCGTGGAGACCTTGGGAAAAAGCAACCCTGAAATATCTACCCTCTGAAACTGAGGAAGATGGGCAAGAGAGGCTGGCTTCATGTGGCAAACGTTAAGCAAAAGAAACACACAAGGGCGTGGAGACCTGGGGAAAAAGCAACACGGAGAAATCCACCCTCTGAAACTGAGGAAGATGGGCAAGAGAGGCTAGTTCAGGTGGCAATCGTTAAGCAAAAACAAAACCCAAAGGCGTGGAGACCTGGGAAAAAGCAACCCTGAAATATCTACCCCCTGAAACTGAGGAAGATGGGCAAGAGAGGCTGGCTTCAGGTGGCAAACTTTAAGCAAAAGAAACACACAAGGGCGTGGAGACCTGGGGAAAAAGCAGCACTGAGAAATCTACCCTCTGAAACTGACGAGGATGGGCAACAGAGGCTACCTCAGGTGGCAATCGGTAAGCAAAAGAAACACACAAGGGCGTGGAGACCTGGGGAAAAAGCCACACGGAGAAATCCACCCTCTGAAACTGAAGAAGATGGGCAACAGAGGCTAGCTCAGGTGGCAATCTTTAAGCAAAAAAAATAAAATAAAAAAATACAATGGCGAGGAGACCCGGTCAAAAAGCAACCCTGAAAAAGGTACCGTCTGAAACTGAGGAAGCAGGGCAACAATGCCTAGCTCAGGTGACAATCTTTAAGCAAAAGAAACACACAAGGGCGTGGAGACCTGGGGAAAAAGCATCACGGAGAAATCCTGCAGCTGAAACTGAGGCAGATGGGCAACAGAGGCTACCTCAGGTGGCAATCGTTAAGCAAAAACAAAACACAAAGGCGTGGAGACCTTGGGAAAAAGCAACCCTGAAATAGCTACCCTCTGCAACTGAGGAAGATGGGCAAGAGAGGCTGGCTTCATGTGGCAAACGTTAAGCAAAAGAAACACACAAGGGCGTGGAGACGTGGGGAAAAGCAACACGGAGAAATCCACCCTCTGAAACTGAGGAAGATGGGCAAGAGAGGCTAGCTCAGGTGGCATTCGTTAAGCAAAAACAAAACCCAAAGGCGTGGAGACCTGGGGAAAAAGCAACCCTGAAATATCTACCCTCTGAAACTGAGGAAGATGCGCAAGAGAGGCTGCATTCAGGTGGCAAACTTTAAGCAAAAGAAACACACAAGGGCGTGGAGACCTGGGGAAAAAGCAACACGGAGAAATCCACCCTCTGAAACCGAGGAAGATGGGCAACAGAGGCTAGCTCAGGTGGCAATCGTTAAGCAAAAACAATAAAATAAAAAAATACAATGGCGAGGAGACCCGGTCAAAAAGCAACCCTGAAAAAGGTACCCTCTGAAACTGAGGAAGCAGGGCAACAATGCCTAGCTCAGGTGACAATCTTTAAGCAAAAGAAACACACAAGGGCGTGGAGACTTGGGGAAAAAGCAACACGGAGAAATCCTCCAGCTGAAACTGAGGAAGATGGGCAACAGAGGCTACCTCAGGTGGCAATCGTTAAGCAAAAACAAAACACAAAGGCGTGGAGACCTTGGGAAAAAGCAACCCTGAAATATCTACCCTCTGAAACTGAGGAAGATGGGCAAGAGAGGCTGGCTTCATGTGGCAAACGTTAAGCAAAAGAAACACACAAGGGCGTGGAGACCTGGGGAAAAAGCAACACGGAGAAATCCACCCTCTGAAACTGAGGAAGATGGGCAAGAGAGGCTAGTTCAGGTGGCAATCGTTAAGCAAAAACAAAACCCAAAGGCGTGGAGACCTGGGAAAAAGCAACCCTGAAATATCTACCCTCTGAAACTGAGGAAGATGGGCAAGAGAGGCTGGCTTCAGGCGGCAAACTTTAAGCAAAAGAAACACACAAGGGCGTGGAGACCTGGGGAAAAGGCAGCACTGAGAAATCTACCCTCTGAAACTGACGAGGATGGGCAACAGAGGCTACCTCAGGTGGCAATCGTTAAGCAAAAGAAACACACAAGGGCGTGGAGACCTGGGGAAAAAGCAACACGGAGAAATCCACCCTCTGAAACTGAGAAAGATGGGCAAGAGAGGCTAGCTCAGGTGGCAATCGTTAAGCAATAACAAAACCCAAAGGCGTGGAGACCTGGGGAAAGAGCAACCCTGAAATATCTACCCTCTGAAACTGAGGAAGATGGGCAAGAGAGGCTGGATTCAGGTGGCAATCTTTAAGCAAAAGAAACACACAAGGGCGTGGAGACGTGGGGAAAAAGCAACACGGAGAAATCCACCCTCTGAAACGGAGGAAGATGGGCAAGAGAGGCTAGCTCAGGTGGCATTCGTTAAGCAAAAACAAAACCCAAAGGCGTGGAGACCTGGGGAAAAAGCAACCCTGAAATATCTACCCTCTGAAACTGAGGAAGATGCGCAAGAGAGGCTGCATTCAGGTGGCAAACTTTAAGCAAAAGAAACACACAAGGGCGTGGAGACCTGGGGAAAAAGCAACACGGAGAAATCCACCCTCTGAAACCGAGGAAGATGGGCAACAGAGGCTAGCTCAGGTGGCAATCGTTAAGCAAAAACAATAAAATAAAAAAATACAATGGCGAGGAGACCCGGTCAAAAAGCAACCCTGAAAAAGGTACCCTCTGAAACTGAGGAAGCAGGGCAACAATGCCTAGCGCAGGTGACAATCTTTAAGCAAAAGAAACACACAAGGGCGTGGAGACTTGGGGAAAAAGCAACACGGAGAAATCCTGCAGCTGAAACTGAGGAAGATGGGCAACAGAGGCTACCTCAGGTGGCAATCGTTAAGCAAAAACAAAACACAAAGGCGTGGAGACCTTGGGAAAAAGCAACCCTGAAATATCTACCCTCTGAAACTGAGGAAGATGGGCAAGAGAGGCTGGCTTCATGTGGCAAACGTTAAGCAAAAGAAACACACAAGGGCGTGGAGACCTGGGGAAAAAGCAACACGGAGAAATCCACCCTCTGAAACTGAGGAAGATGGGCAAGAGAGGCTAGTTCAGGTGGCAATCGTTAAGCAAAAACAAAACCCAAAGGCGTGGAGACCTGGGAAAAAGCAACCCTGAAATATCTACCCTCTGAAACTGAGGAAGATGGGCAAGAGAGGCTGGCTTCAGGCGGCAAACTTTAAGCAAAAGAAACACACAAGGGCGTGGAGACCTGGGGAAAAGGCAGCACTGAGAAATCTACCCTCTGAAACTGACGAGGATGGGCAACAGAGGCTACCTCAGGTGGCAATCGTTAAGCAAAAGAAACACACAAGGGCGTGGAGACCTGGGGAAAAAGCAACACGGAGAAATCCACCCTCTGAAACTGAGAAAGATGGGCAAGAGAGGCTAGCTCAGGTGGCAATCGTTAAGCAAAAACAAAACCCAAAGGCGTGGAGACCTGGGGAAAGAGCAACCCTGAAATATCTACCCTCTGAAACTGAGGAAGATGGGCAAGAGAGGCTGGCTTCAGGTGGCAATCTTTAAGCAAAAGAAACACACAAGGGCGTGGAGACCTGGGGAAAAGGCAGCACTGAGAAATCTACCTTCTGAAACTGACGAGGATGGGCAAGAGAGGCTACCTCAGGTGGCAATCTTTAAGCAAAAGAAACACACAAGGGCGTGGAGACCTGGGGAAAAAGCAACACGGAGAAATCCACCCTCTGAAACTGAGTAACATGGGCAAAAGAAGCTAGCTCAGGTTGCAAAATTTAAGCAGAAAAAAAAAAAGACGCAAGGGCGTGGAGAGCTGGCGAAAAAGCAACACGGAGAAATCCACCCTCTGAAACCGAGGAAGATGGGCAACAGAGGCTAGCTCAGGTGGCAATCTTTAAGCAAAAAAAATAAAATAAAAAAATACAATGGTGAGGAGACCCGGTCAAAAAGCAACCCTGAAAAAGGTACCCTCTGAAACTGAGGAAGCAGGGCAACAATGCCTAGCTCAGGTGACAATGTTTAAGCAAAAGAAACACACAAGGGCGTGGAGACCTGGGGAAAAAGCAACACGGAGAAATCCACCCTCTGAAACTGAGGAAGATGGGCAAGAGAGGCTAGCTCAGGTGGCAATCGTTAAGCAAAAACAAAACCCAAAGGCGTGGAGACCTGGGGAAAAGCAACCCTGAAATATCTACCCTCTGAAACTGAGGAAGATGGGCAAGAGAGGCTGGCTTCAGGTGGCAAACTTTAAGCAAAAGAAACACACAAGGGCGTGGAGACCTGGGGAAAAAGCAGCACTGAGAAATCTACCCTCTGAAACTGACGAGGATGGGCAACAGAGGCTACCTCAGGTGGCAATCGGTAAGCAAAAGAAACACACAAGGGCGTGGAGACATGGGGAAAAAGCCACACGGAGAAATCCACCCTCTGAAACTGAAGAAGATGGGCAACAGAGGCTAGCTCAGGTGGCAATCTTTAAGCAAAAAAAATAAAATAAAAAAATACAATGGCGAGGAGACCCGGTCAAAAAGCAACCCTGAAAAAGGTACCGTCTGAAACTGAGGAAGCAGGGCAACAATGCCTAGCTCAGGTGACAATCTTTAAGCAAAAGAAACACACAAGGGCGTGGAGACCTGGGGAAAAAGCATCACGGAGAAATCCTGCAGCTGAAACTGAGGCAGATGGGCAACAGAGGCTACCTCAGGTGGCAATCGTTAAGCAAAAACAAAACACAAAGGCGTGGAGACCTTGGGAAAAAGCAACCCTGAAATAGCTACCCTCTGCAACTGAGGAAGATGGGCAAGAGAGGCTGGCTTCATGTGGCAAACGTTAAGCAAAAGAAACACTCAAGGGCGTGGAGACGTGGGGAAAAAGCAACACGGAGAAATCCACCCTCTGAAACTGAGGAAGATGGGCAAGAGAGGCTAGTTCAGGTGGCAATCGTTAAGCAAAAACAAAACCCAAAGGCGTGGAGACCTGGGAAAAAGCAACCCTGAAATATCTGAAACTGAGGAAGATGGGCAAGAGAGGCTGGCTTCAGGCGGCAAACTTTAAGCAAAAGAAACACACAAGGGCGTGGAGACCTGGGGAAAAGGCAGCACTGAGAAATCTACCCTCTGAAACTGACGAGGATGGGCAACAGAGGCTACCTCAGGTGGCAATCGTTAAGCAAAAACAAAACACAAAGGCGTGGAGACCTTGGGAAAAAGCAACCCTGAAATATCTACCCTCTGAAACTGAGGAAGATGGGCAAGAGAGGCTGGCTTCATGTGGCAAACGTTAAGCAAAAGAAACACACAAGGGCGTGGAGACCTGGGGAAAAAGCAACACGGAGAAATCCACCCTCTGAAACTGAGGAAGATGGGCAAGAGAGGCTAGTTCAGGTGGCAATCGTTAAGCAAAAACAAAACCCAAAGGCGTGGAGACCTGGGAAAAAGCAACCCTGAAATATCTACCCTCTGAAACTGAGGAAGATGGGCAAGAGAGGCTGGCTTCAGGCGGCAAACTTTAAGCAAAAGAAACACACAAGGGCGTGGAGACCTGGGGAAAAGGCAGCACTGAGAAATCTACCTTCTGAAACTGACGAGGATGGGCAAGAGAGGCTACCTCAGGTGGCAATCTTTAAGCAAAAGTAACACACAAGGGCGTGGAGACCTGGGGAAAAAGCAACACGGAGAAATCCACCCTCTGAAACTGAGGAACATGGGCAAAAGAAGCTAGCTCAGGTTGCAAAATTTAAGCAGAAAAAAAAAAAGACGCAAGGGCGTGGAGAGCTGGCGAAAAAGCAACACGGAGAAATCCACCCTCTGAAACTGAGGAAGATGGGCAAGAGAGGCTAGCTCAGGTGGCAATCTTTAAGCAAAAACAATAAAATAAAAAAATGCAATGGCGAGGAGACCCGGTCAAAAAGCAACCCTGAAAAAGGTACCCTTTGAAACTGAGGAAGCAGGGCAACAGTGCCTAGCTCAGGCGACAATCTTTAAGCAAAAGAAACACACAAGGGCGTGGGGAGCTGGCGAAAAGGCAACACTGAGAAATCCACCCTCTGAAACAGACGAAGATGGGCAACAGAGGCTACCTCAGGTGGCAATCTTTAAGCAAAAGAAACACACAAGTGCGTGGAGACCTGGGAAAAATGCAACACGGAGAAATCCACCCTCTGAAACTGAGGAAGATGGGCAAGAGAGGCTACCTCAGGTGGCAATCGTTAAGCAAAAACAAAGCACAAAGGCGTGGAGACCTGGGGAAAAAGCAACCCTGAAACATCTACCCTCTGAAACTGAGGAAGATGGGCAAGAGAGGCTGGCTTCAGGTGGCAAACTTTAAGCAAAAGAAACACACAAGGGCGTGGAGACCTGGGGAAAAAGCAACACGGAGAAATCCACCCTCTGAAACCGAGGAAGATGGGCAACAGAGGCTACCTCAGGTGGCAATCTTTAAGCAAAAAAAATAAAATAAAAAAATACAATGGCGAGGAGACCCGGTCAAAAAGCAACCCTGAAAAAGGTACCCTCTGAAACTGAGGAAGCAGGGCAACAATGCCTAGCTCAGGTGACAATCTTTAAGCAAAAGAAACACACAAGGGCGTGGAGACCTGGGGAAAAAGCATCACGGAGAAATCCTCCAGCTGAAACGGAGGAAGATGGGCAACAGAGGCTACCTCAGGTGGCAATCGTTAAGCAAAAACAAAACACAAAGGCGTGGAGACCTTGGGAAAAAGCAACCCTGAAATATCTACCCTCTGAAACTGAGGAAGATGGGCAAGAGAGGCTGGCTTCATGTGGCAAACGTTAAGCAAAAGAAACACACAAGGGCGTGGAGACCTGGGGAAAAAGCAACACGGAGAAATCCACCCTCTGAAACTGAGGAAGATGGGCAAGAGAGGCTAGTTCAGGTGGCAATCGTTAAGCAAAAACAAAACCCAAAGGCGTGGAGACCTGGGAAAAAGCAACCCTGAAATATCTACCCCCTGAAACTGAGGAAGATGGGCAAGAGAGGCTGGCTTCAGGTGGCAAACTTTAAGCAAAAGAAACACACAAGGGCGTGGAGACCTGGGGAAAAAGCAGCACTGAGAAATCTACCCTCTGAAACTGACGAGGATGGGCAACAGAGGCTACCTCAGGTGGCAATCGGTAAGCAAAAGAAACACACAAGGGCGTGGAGACCTGGGGAAAAAGCCACACGGAGAAATCCACCCTCTGAAACTGAAGAAGATGGGCAACAGAGGCTAGCTCAGGTGGCAATCTTTAAGCAAAAAAAATAAAATAAAAAAATACAATGGCGAGGAGACCCGGTCAAAAAGCAACCCTGAAAAAGGTACCGTCTGAAACTGAGGAAGCAGGGCAACAATGCCTAGCTCAGGTGACAATCTTTAAGCAAAAGAAACACACAAGGGCGTGGAGACCTGGGGAAAAAGCATCACGGAGAAATCCTGCAGCTGAAACTGAGGCAGATGGGCAACAGAGGCTACCTCAGGTGGCAATCGTTAAGCAAAAACAAAACACAAAGGCGTGGAGACCTTGGGAAAAAGCAACCCTGAAATAGCTACCCTCTGCAACTGAGGAAGATGGGCAAGAGAGGCTGGCTTCATGTGGCAAACGTTAAGCAAAAGAAACACACAAGGGCGTGGAGACGTGGGGAAAAGCAACACGGAGAAATCCACCCTCTGAAACTGAGGAAGATGGGCAAGAGAGGCTAGCTCAGGTGGCATTCGTTAAGCAAAAACAAAACCCAAAGGCGTGGAGACCTGGGGAAAAAGCAACCCTGAAATATCTACCCTCTGAAACTGAGGAAGATGCGCAAGAGAGGCTGCATTCAGGTGGCAAACTTTAAGCAAAAGAAACACACAAGGGCGTGGAGACCTGGGGAAAAAGCAACACGGAGAAATCCACCCTCTGAAACCGAGGAAGATGGGCAACAGAGGCTAGCTCAGGTGGCAATCGTTAAGCAAAAACAATAAAATAAAAAAATACAATGGCGAGGAGACCCGGTCAAAAAGCAACCCTGAAAAAGGTACCCTCTGAAACTGAGGAAGCAGGGCAACAATGCCTAGCTCAGGTGACAATCTTTAAGCAAAAGAAACACACAAGGGCGTGGAGACTTGGGGAAAAAGCAACACGGAGAAATCCTCCAGCTGAAACTGAGGAAGATGGGCAACAGAGGCTACCTCAGGTGGCAATCGTTAAGCAAAAACAAAACACAAAGGCGTGGAGACCTTGGGAAAAAGCAACCCTGAAATATCTACCCTCTGAAACTGAGGAAGATGGGCAAGAGAGGCTGGCTTCATGTGGCAAACGTTAAGCAAAAGAAACACACAAGGGCGTGGAGACCTGGGGAAAAAGCAACACGGAGAAATCCACCCTCTGAAACTGAGGAAGATGGGCAAGAGAGGCTAGTTCAGGTGGCAATCGTTAAGCAAAAACAAAACCCAAAGGCGTGGAGACCTGGGAAAAAGCAACCCTGAAATATCTACCCTCTGAAACTGAGGAAGATGGGCAAGAGAGGCTGGCTTCAGGCGGCAAACTTTAAGCAAAAGAAACACACAAGGGCGTGGAGACCTGGGGAAAAGGCAGCACTGAGAAATCTACCCTCTGAAACTGACGAGGATGGGCAACAGAGGCTACCTCAGGTGGCAATCGTTAAGCAAAAGAAACACACAAGGGCGTGGAGACCTGGGGAAAAAGCAACACGGAGAAATCCACCCTCTGAAACTGAGAAAGATGGGCAAGAGAGGCTAGCTCAGGTGGCAATCGTTAAGCAATAACAAAACCCAAAGGCGTGGAGACCTGGGGAAAGAGCAACCCTGAAATATCTACCCTCTGAAACTGAGGAAGATGGGCAAGAGAGGCTGGCTTCAGGTGGCAATCTTTAAGCAAAAGAAACACACAAGGGCGTGGAGACGTGGGGAAAAAGCAACACGGAGAAATCCACCCTCTGAAACGGAGGAAGATGGGCAAGAGAGGCTAGCTCAGGTGGCATTCGTTAAGCAAAAACAAAACCCAAAGGCGTGGAGACCTGGGGAAAAAGCAACCCTGAAATATCTACCCTCTGAAACTGAGGAAGATGCGCAAGAGAGGCTGCATTCAGGTGGCAAACTTTAAGCAAAAGAAACACACAAGGGCGTGGAGACCTGGGGAAAAAGCAACACGGAGAAATCCACCCTCTGAAACCGAGGAAGATGGGCAACAGAGGCTAGCTCAGGTGGCAATCGTTAAGCAAAAACAATAAAATAAAAAAATACAATGGCGAGGAGACCCGGTCAAAAAGCAACCCTGAAAAAGGTACCCTCTGAAACTGAGGAAGCAGGGCAACAATGCCTAGCGCAGGTGACAATCTTTAAGCAAAAGAAACACACAAGGGCGTGGAGACTTGGGGAAAAAGCAACACGGAGAAATCCTGCAGCTGAAACTGAGGAAGATGGGCAACAGAGGCTACCTCAGGTGGCAATCGTTAAGCAAAAACAAAACACAAAGGCGTGGAGACCTTGGGAAAAAGCAACCCTGAAATATCTACCCTCTGAAACTGAGGAAGATGGGCAAGAGAGGCTGGCTTCATGTGGCAAACGTTAAGCAAAAGAAACACACAAGGGCGTGGAGACCTGGGGAAAAAGCAACACGGAGAAATCCACCCTCTGAAACTGAGGAAGATGGGCAAGAGAGGCTAGTTCAGGTGGCAATCGTTAAGCAAAAACAAAACCCAAAGGCGTGGAGACCTGGGAAAAAGCAACCCTGAAATATCTACCCTCTGAAACTGAGGAAGATGGGCAAGAGAGGCTGGCTTCAGGCGGCAAACTTTAAGCAAAAGAAACACACAAGGGCGTGGAGACCTGGGGAAAAGGCAGCACTGAGAAATCTACCCTCTGAAACTGACGAGGATGGGCAACAGAGGCTACCTCAGGTGGCAATCGTTAAGCAAAAGAAACACACAAGGGCGTGGAGACCTGGGGAAAAAGCAACACGGAGAAATCCACCCTCTGAAACTGAGAAAGATGGGCAAGAGAGGCTAGCTCAGGTGGCAATCGTTAAGCAAAAACAAAACCCAAAGGCGTGGAGACCTGGGGAAAGAGCAACCCTGAAATATCTACCCTCTGAAACTGAGGAAGATGGGCAAGAGAGGCTGGCTTCAGGTGGCAATCTTTAAGCAAAAGAAACACACAAGGGCGTGGAGACCTGGGGAAAAGGCAGCACTGAGAAATCTACCTTCTGAAACTGACGAGGATGGGCAAGAGAGGCTACCTCAGGTGGCAATCTTTAAGCAAAAGAAACACACAAGGGCGTGGAGACCTGGGGAAAAAGCAACACGGAGAAATCCACCCTCTGAAACTGAGTAACATGGGCAAAAGAAGCTAGCTCAGGTTGCAAAATTTAAGCAGAAAAAAAAAAAGACGCAAGGGCGTGGAGAGCTGGCGAAAAAGCAACACGGAGAAATCCACCCTCTGAAACCGAGGAAGATGGGCAACAGAGGCTAGCTCAGGTGGCAATCTTTAAGCAAAAAAAATAAAATAAAAAAATACAATGGTGAGGAGACCCGGTCAAAAAGCAACCCTGAAAAAGGTACCCTCTGAAACTGAGGAAGCAGGGCAACAATGCCTAGCTCAGGTGACAATGTTTAAGCAAAAGAAACACACAAGGGCGTGGAGACCTGGGGAAAAAGCAACACGGAGAAATCCACCCTCTGAAACTGAGGAAGATGGGCAAGAGAGGCTAGCTCAGGTGGCAATCGTTAAGCAAAAACAAAACCCAAAGGCGTGGAGACCTGGGGAAAAGCAACCCTGAAATATCTACCCTCTGAAACTGAGGAAGATGGGCAAGAGAGGCTGGCTTCAGGTGGCAAACTTTAAGCAAAAGAAACACACAAGGGCGTGGAGACCTGGGGAAAAAGCAGCACTGAGAAATCTACCCTCTGAAACTGACGAGGATGGGCAACAGAGGCTACCTCAGGTGGCAATCGGTAAGCAAAAGAAACACACAAGGGCGTGGAGACATGGGGAAAAAGCCACACGGAGAAATCCACCCTCTGAAACTGAAGAAGATGGGCAACAGAGGCTAGCTCAGGTGGCAATCTGTAAGCAAAAAAAATAAAATAAAAAAATACAATGGCGAGGAGACCCGGTCAAAAAGCAACCCTGAAAAAGGTACCCTCTGAAAGTGAGGAAGCAGGGCAACAATGCCTAGCTCAGGTGACAATGTTTAAGCAAAAGAAACACACAAGAGCGTGGAGACCTGGGGAAAAAGCATCACGGAGAAATCCTCCAGCTGAAACGGAGGAAGATGGGCAACAGAGGCTACCTCAGGTGGCAATCGTTAAGCAAAAACAAAACACAAAGGCGTGGAGACCTTGGGAAAAAGCAACCCTGAAATATCTACCCTCTGAAACTGAGGAAGATGGGCAAGAGAGGCTGGCTTCATGTGGCAAACGTTAAGCAAAAGAAACACACAAGGGCGTGGAGACCTGGGGAAAAAGCAACACGGAGAAATCCACCCTCTGAAACTGAGGAAGATGGGCAAGAGAGGCTAGCTCAGGTGGCAATCGTTAAGCAAAAACAAAACCCAAAGGCGTGGAGACCTGGGGAAAAGCAACCCTGAAATATCTACCCTCTGAAACTGAGGAAGATGGGCAAGAGAGGCTGGCTTCAGGTGGCAAACTTTAAGCAAAAGAAACACACAAGGGCGTGGAGACCTGGGGAAAAAGCAGCAGTGAGAAATCTACCCTCTGAAACTGACGAGGATGGGCAACAGAGGCTACCTCAGGTGGCAATCGTTAAGCAAAAGAAACACACAAGGGCGTGGAGACCTGGGGAAAAAGCAACACGGAGAAATCCACCCTCTGAAACTGAGAAAGATGGGCAAGAGAGGCTAGCTCAGGTGGCAATCGTTAAGCAAGAACAAAACCCAAAGGCGTGGAGACCTGGGGAAAGAGCAACCCTGAAATATCTACCCTCTGAAACTGAGGAAGATGGGCAAGAGAGGCCGGCTTCAGGTGGCAATCTTTAAGCAAAAGAAACACACAAGTGCGTGGAGACCTGGGGAAAAGGCAGCACTGAGAAATCTACCCTCTGAAACTGACGAGGATGGGCAACAGAGGCTACCTCAGGTGGCAATCGTTAAGCAAAAGAAACACACAAGGGCGTGGAGACCTGGGGAAAAAGCAACACGGAGAAATCCACCCTCTGAAACTGAGGAACATGGGCAAAAGAAGCTAGCTCAGGTTGCAAACTTTAAGCAGAAAAAAAAAAAGACGCAAGGGCGTGGAGAGCTGGCGAAAAAGCAACACGGAGAAATCCACCCTCTGAAACTGAGGAAGATGGGCAAGAGAGGCTAGCTCAGGTGGCAATCTTTAAGCAAAAAAATAAAATAAAAAAATGCAATGGCGAGGAGACCCGGTCAAAAAGCAACCCTGAAAAAGGTACCCTTTGAAACTGAGGAAGCAGGCCAACAGTGCCTAGCTCAGGCGACAATCTTTAAGCAAAAGAAACACACAAGGGCGTGGGGAGCTGGCGAAAAGGCAACACTGAGAAATCCACCCTCTGAAACAGACGAAGATGGGCAACAGAGGCTAGCTCAGGTGGCAATCTTTAAGCAAAAGAAACACACAAGTGCGTGGAGACCTGGGAAAAATGCAACACGGAGAAATCCACCCTCTGAAACTGAGGAAGATGGGCAAGAGAGGCTACCGCAGGTGGCAATCGTTAAGCAAAAACAAAGCACAAAGGCGTGGAGACCTGGGGAAAAAGCAACCCTGAAACATCTACCCTCTGAAACTGAGGAAGATGGGCAAGAGAGGCTGGCTTCAGGTGGCAAACTTTAAGCAAAAGAAACACAAAAGGGCGTGGAGACCTGGGGAAAAAGCAACACGGAGAAATCCACCCTCTGAAACCGAGGAAGATGGGCAACAGAGGCTACCTCAGGTGGCAATCTTTAAGCAAAAAAAATAAAATAAAAAAATACAATGGCGAGGAGACCCGGTCAAAAAGCAACCCTGAAAAAGGTACCCTCTGAAACTGAGGAAGCAGGGCAACAATGCCTAGCTCAGGTGACAATCTTTAAGCAAAAGAAACACACAAGGGCGTGGAGACCTGGGGATAAAGCAGCACTGAGAAATCTACCTTCTGAAACTGACGAGGATGGGCAACAGAGGCTACCTCAGGTGGCAATCGGTAAGCAAAAGAAACACACAAGGGCGTGGAGACCTGGGGAAAAAGCCACACGGAGAAATCCACCCTCTGAAACTGAAGAAGATGGGCAACAGAGGCTAGCTCAGGTGGCAATCTTTAAGCAAAAAAAATAAAATAAAAAAATACAATGGCGAGGAGACCCGGTCAAAAAGCAACCCTGAAAAAGGTACCGTCTGAAACTGAGGAAGCAGGGCAACAATGCCTAGCTCAGGTGTCAATCTTTAAGCAAAAGAAACACACAAGGGCGTGGAGACCTGGGGAAAAAGCATCACGGAGAAATCCTGCAGCTGAAACTGAGGCAGATGGGCAACAGAGGCTACCTCAGGTGGCAATCGTTAAGCAAAAACAAAACACAAAGGCGTGGAGACCTTGGGAAAAAGCAACCCTGAAATAGCTACCCTCTGCAACTGAGGAAGATGGGCAAGAGAGGCTAGCTCAGGTGGCAATCTTTAAGCAAAAACAATAAAATAAAAAAATGCAATGGCGAGGAGACCCGGTCAAAAAGCAACCCTGAAAAAGGTACCCTTTGAAACTGAGGAAGCAGGGCAACAGTGCCTAGCTCAGGCGACAATCTTTAAGCAAAAGAAACACACAAGGGCGTGGGGAGCTGGCGAAAAGGCAACACTGAGAAATCCACCCTCTGAAACAGACGAAGATGGGCAACAGAGGCTAGCTCAGGTGGCAATCTTTAAGCAAAAACAATAAAATAAAAAAATACAATGGCGAGGAGACCCGGTCAAAAAGCAACCCTGAAAAAGGTACCCTCTGAAACTGAGGAAGCAGGGCAACAATGCCTAGCTCAGGTGACAATCTTTAAGCAAAAGAAACACACAAGGGCGTGGAGACCTGGGGAAAAAGCATCACGGAGAAATCCTCCAGCTGAAACGGAGGAAGATGGGCAACAGAGGCTACCTCAGGTGGCAATCGTTAAGCAAAAACAAAACACAAAGGCGTGGAGACCTTGGGAAAAAGCAACCCTGAAATATCTACCCTCTGAAACTGAGGAAGATGGGCAAGAGAGGCTGGCTTCATGTGGCAAACGTTAAGCAAAAGAAACACACAAGGGCGTGGAGACCTGGGGAAAAAGCAACACGGAGAAATCCACCCTCTGAAACTGAGGAAGATGGGCAAGAGAGGCTAGCTCAGGTGGCAATCGTTAAGCAAAAACAAAACCCAAAGGCGTGGAGACCTGGGAAAAAGCAACCCTGAAATATCTACCCCCTGAAACTGAGGAAGATGGGCAAGAGAGGCTGGCTTCAGGTGGCAAACTTTAAGCAAAAGAAACACACAAGGGCGTGGAGACCTGGGGAAAAAGCAGCACTGAGAAATCTACCCTCTGAAACTGACGAGGATGGGCAACAGAGGCTACCTCAGGTGGCAATCGGTAAGCAAAAGAAACACACAAGGGCGTGGAGACCTGGGGAAAAAGCCACACGGAGAAATCCACCCTCTGAAACTGAAGAAGATGGGCAACAGAGGCTAGCTCAGGTGGCAATCTTTAAGCAAAAAAAATAAAATAAAAAAATACAATGGCGAGGAGACCCGGTCAAAAAGCAACCCTGAAAAAGGTACCCTCTGAAACTGAGGAAGCAGGGCAACAATGCCTAGCGCAGGTGACAATCTTTAAGCAAAAGAAACACACAAGGGCGTGGAGACTTGGGGAAAAAGCAACACGGAGAAATCCTGCAGCTGAAACTGAGGAAGATGGGCAACAGAGGCTACCTCAGGTGGCAATCGTTAAGCAAAAACAAAACACAAAGGCGTGGAGACCTTGGGAAAAAGCAACCCTGAAATATCTACCCTCTGAAACTGAGGAAGATGGGCAAGAGAGGCTGGCTTCATGTGGCAAACGTTAAGCAAAAGAAACACACAAGGGCGTGGAGACCTGGGGAAAAAGCAACACGGAGAAATCCACCCTCTGAAACTGAGGAAGATGGGCAAGAGAGGCTAGTTCAGGTGGCAATCGTTAAGCAAAAACAAAACCCAAAGGCGTGGAGACCTGGGAAAAAGCAACCCTGAAATATCTACCCTCTGAAACTGAGGAAGATGGGCAAGAGAGGCTGGCTTCAGGCGGCAAACTTTAAGCAAAAGAAACACACAAGGGCGTGGAGACCTGGGGAAAAGGCAGCACTGAGAAATCTACCCTCTGAAACTGACGAGGATGGGCAACAGAGGCTACCTCAGGTGGCAATCGTTAAGCAAAAGAAACACACAAGGGCGTGGAGACCTGGGGAAAAAGCAACACGGAGAAATCCACCCTCTGAAACTGAGAAAGATGGGCAAGAGAGGCTAGCTCAGGTGGCAATCGTTAAGCAAAAACAAAACCCAAAGGCGTGGAGACCTGGGGAAAGAGCAACCCTGAAATATCTACCCTCTGAAACTGAGGAAGATGGGCAAGAGAGGCTGGCTTCAGGTGGCAATCTTTAAGCAAAAGAAACACACAAGGGCGTGGAGACCTGGGGAAAAGGCAGCACTGAGAAATCTACCTTCTGAAACTGACGAGGATGGGCAAGAGAGGCTACCTCAGGTGGCAATCTTTAAGCAAAAGAAACACACAAGGGCGTGGAGACCTGGGGAAAAAGCAACACGGAGAAATCCACCCTCTGAAACTGAGTAACATGGGCAAAAGAAGCTAGCTCAGGTTGCAAAATTTAAGCAGAAAAAAAAAAAGACGCAAGGGCGTGGAGAGCTGGCGAAAAAGCAACACGGAGAAATCCACCCTCTGAAACCGAGGAAGATGGGCAACAGAGGCTAGCTCAGGTGGCAATCTTTAAGCAAAAAAAATAAAATAAAAAAATACAATGGTGAGGAGACCCGGTCAAAAAGCAACCCTGAAAAAGGTACCCTCTGAAACTGAGGAAGCAGGGCAACAATGCCTAGCTCAGGTGACAATGTTTAAGCAAAAGAAACACACAAGGGCGTGGAGACCTGGGGAAAAAGCAACACGGAGAAATCCACCCTCTGAAACTGAGGAAGATGGGCAAGAGAGGCTAGCTCAGGTGGCAATCGTTAAGCAAAAACAAAACCCAAAGGCGTGGAGACCTGGGGAAAAGCAACCCTGAAATATCTACCCTCTGAAACTGAGGAAGATGGGCAAGAGAGGCTGGCTTCAGGTGGCAAACTTTAAGCAAAAGAAACACACAAGGGCGTGGAGACCTGGGGAAAAAGCAGCACTGAGAAATCTACCCTCTGAAACTGACGAGGATGGGCAACAGAGGCTACCTCAGGTGGCAATCGGTAAGCAAAAGAAACACACAAGGGCGTGGAGACATGGGGAAAAAGCCACACGGAGAAATCCACCCTCTGAAACTGAAGAAGATGGGCAACAGAGGCTAGCTCAGGTGGCAATCTGTAAGCAAAAAAAATAAAATAAAAAAATACAATGGCGAGGAGACCCGGTCAAAAAGCAACCCTGAAAAAGGTACCCTCTGAAAGTGAGGAAGCAGGGCAACAATGCCTAGCTCAGGTGACAATGTTTAAGCAAAAGAAACACACAAGAGCGTGGAGACCTGGGGAAAAAGCATCACGGAGAAATCCTCCAGCTGAAACGGAGGAAGATGGGCAACAGAGGCTACCTCAGGTGGCAATCGTTAAGCAAAAACAAAACACAAAGGCGTGGAGACCTTGGGAAAAAGCAACCCTGAAATATCTACCCTCTGAAACTGAGGAAGATGGGCAAGAGAGGCTGGCTTCATGTGGCAAACGTTAAGCAAAAGAAACACACAAGGGCGTGGAGACCTGGGGAAAAAGCAACACGGAGAAATCCACCCTCTGAAACTGAGGAAGATGGGCAAGAGAGGCTAGCTCAGGTGGCAATCGTTAAGCAAAAACAAAACCCAAAGGCGTGGAGACCTGGGGAAAAGCAACCCTGAAATATCTACCCTCTGAAACTGAGGAAGATGGGCAAGAGAGGCTGGCTTCAGGTGGCAAACTTTAAGCAAAAGAAACACACAAGGGCGTGGAGACCTGGGGAAAAAGCAGCAGTGAGAAATCTACCCTCTGAAACTGACGAGGATGGGCAACAGAGGCTACCTCAGGTGGCAATCGTTAAGCAAAAGAAACACACAAGGGCGTGGAGACCTGGGGAAAAAGCAACACGGAGAAATCCACCCTCTGAAACTGAGAAAGATGGGCAAGAGAGGCTAGCTCAGGTGGCAATCGTTAAGCAAGAACAAAACCCAAAGGCGTGGAGACCTGGGGAAAGAGCAACCCTGAAATATCTACCCTCTGAAACTGAGGAAGATGGGCAAGAGAGGCCGGCTTCAGGTGGCAATCTTTAAGCAAAAGAAACACACAAGTGCGTGGAGACCTGGGGAAAAGGCAGCACTGAGAAATCTACCCTCTGAAACTGACGAGGATGGGCAACAGAGGCTACCTCAGGTGGCAATCGTTAAGCAAAAGAAACACACAAGGGCGTGGAGACCTGGGGAAAAAGCAACACGGAGAAATCCACCCTCTGAAACTGAGGAACATGGGCAAAAGAAGCTAGCTCAGGTTGCAAACTTTAAGCAGAAAAAAAAAAAGACGCAAGGGCGTGGAGAGCTGGCGAAAAAGCAACACGGAGAAATCCACCCTCTGAAACTGAGGAAGATGGGCAAGAGAGGCTAGCTCAGGTGGCAATCTTTAAGCAAAAAAATAAAATAAAAAAATGCAATGGCGAGGAGACCCGGTCAAAAAGCAACCCTGAAAAAGGTACCCTTTGAAACTGAGGAAGCAGGCCAACAGTGCCTAGCTCAGGCGACAATCTTTAAGCAAAAGAAACACACAAGGGCGTGGGGAGCTGGCGAAAAGGCAACACTGAGAAATCCACCCTCTGAAACAGACGAAGATGGGCAACAGAGGCTAGCTCAGGTGGCAATCTTTAAGCAAAAGAAACACACAAGTGCGTGGAGACCTGGGAAAAATGCAACACGGAGAAATCCACCCTCTGAAACTGAGGAAGATGGGCAAGAGAGGCTACCGCAGGTGGCAATCGTTAAGCAAAAACAAAGCACAAAGGCGTGGAGACCTGGGGAAAAAGCAACCCTGAAACATCTACCCTCTGAAACTGAGGAAGATGGGCAAGAGAGGCTGGCTTCAGGTGGCAAACTTTAAGCAAAAGAAACACAAAAGGGCGTGGAGACCTGGGGAAAAAGCAACACGGAGAAATCCACCCTCTGAAACCGAGGAAGATGGGCAACAGAGGCTACCTCAGGTGGCAATCTTTAAGCAAAAAAAATAAAATAAAAAAATACAATGGCGAGGAGACCCGGTCAAAAAGCAACCCTGAAAAAGGTACCCTCTGAAACTGAGGAAGCAGGGCAACAATGCCTAGCTCAGGTGACAATCTTTAAGCAAAAGAAACACACAAGGGCGTGGAGACCTGGGGATAAAGCAGCACTGAGAAATCTACCTTCTGAAACTGACGAGGATGGGCAACAGAGGCTACCTCAGGTGGCAATCGGTAAGCAAAAGAAACACACAAGGGCGTGGAGACCTGGGGAAAAAGCCACACGGAGAAATCCACCCTCTGAAACTGAAGAAGATGGGCAACAGAGGCTAGCTCAGGTGGCAATCTTTAAGCAAAAAAAATAAAATAAAAAAATACAATGGCGAGGAGACCCGGTCAAAAAGCAACCCTGAAAAAGGTACCGTCTGAAACTGAGGAAGCAGGGCAACAATGCCTAGCTCAGGTGTCAATCTTTAAGCAAAAGAAACACACAAGGGCGTGGAGACCTGGGGAAAAAGCATCACGGAGAAATCCTGCAGCTGAAACTGAGGCAGATGGGCAACAGAGGCTACCTCAGGTGGCAATCGTTAAGCAAAAACAAAACACAAAGGCGTGGAGACCTTGGGAAAAAGCAACCCTGAAATAGCTACCCTCTGCAACTGAGGAAGATGGGCAAGAGAGGCTAGCTCAGGTGGCAATCTTTAAGCAAAAACAATAAAATAAAAAAATGCAATGGCGAGGAGACCCGGTCAAAAAGCAACCCTGAAAAAGGTACCCTTTGAAACTGAGGAAGCAGGGCAACAGTGCCTAGCTCAGGCGACAATCTTTAAGCAAAAGAAACACACAAGGGCGTGGGGAGCTGGCGAAAAGGCAACACTGAGAAATCCACCCTCTGAAACAGACGAAGATGGGCAACAGAGGCTAGCTCAGGTGGCAATCTTTAAGCAAAAACAATAAAATAAAAAAATACAATGGCGAGGAGACCCGGTCAAAAAGCAACCCTGAAAAAGGTACCCTCTGAAACTGAGGAAGCAGGGCAACAATGCCTAGCTCAGGTGACAATCTTTAAGCAAAAGAAACACACAAGGGCGTGGAGACCTGGGGAAAAAGCATCACGGAGAAATCCTCCAGCTGAAACGGAGGAAGATGGGCAACAGAGGCTACCTCAGGTGGCAATCGTTAAGCAAAAACAAAACACAAAGGCGTGGAGACCTTGGGAAAAAGCAACCCTGAAATATCTACCCTCTGAAACTGAGGAAGATGGGCAAGAGAGGCTGGCTTCATGTGGCAAACGTTAAGCAAAAGAAACACACAAGGGCGTGGAGACCTGGGGAAAAAGCAACACGGAGAAATCCACCCTCTGAAACTGAGGAAGATGGGCAAGAGAGGCTAGCTCAGGTGGCAATCGTTAAGCAAAAACAAAACCCAAAGGCGTGGAGACCTGGGAAAAAGCAACCCTGAAATATCTACCCCCTGAAACTGAGGAAGATGGGCAAGAGAGGCTGGCTTCAGGTGGCAAACTTTAAGCAAAAGAAACACACAAGGGCGTGGAGACCTGGGGAAAAAGCAGCACTGAGAAATCTACCCTCTGAAACTGACGAGGATGGGCAACAGAGGCTACCTCAGGTGGCAATCGGTAAGCAAAAGAAACACACAAGGGCGTGGAGACCTGGGGAAAAAGCCACACGGAGAAATCCACCCTCTGAAACTGAAGAAGATGGGCAACAGAGGCTAGCTCAGGTGGCAATCTTTAAGCAAAAAAAATAAAATAAAAAAATACAATGGCGAGGAGACCCGGTCAAAAAGCAACCCTGAAAAAGGTACCCTCTGAAACTGAGGAAGCAGGGCAACAATGCCTAGCTCAGGTGACAATCTTTAAGCAAAAGAAACACACAAGGGCGTGGAGACTTGGGGAAAAAGCAACACGGAGAAATCCTCCAGCTGAAACTGAGGAAGATGGGCAACAGAGGCTACCTCAGGTGGCAATCGTTAAGCAAAAACAAAACACAAAGGCGTGGAGACCTTGGGAAAAAGCAACCCTGAAATATCTACCCTCTGAAACTGAGGAAGATGGGCAAGAGAGGCTGGCTTCATGTGGCAAACGTTAAGCAAAAGAAACACACAAGGGCGTGGAGACCTGGGGAAAAAGCAACACGGAGAAATCCACCCTCTGAAACTGAGGAAGATGGGCAAGAGAGGCTAGCTCAGGTGGCAATCGTTAAGCAAAAACAAAACCCAAAGGCGTGGAGACCTGGGGAAAAGCAACCCTGAAATATCTACCCTCTGAAACTGAGGAAGATGGGCAAGAGAGGCTGGCTTCAGGTGGCAAACTTTAAGCAAAAGAAACACACAAGGGCGTGGAGACCTGGGGAAAAAGCAGCAGTGAGAAATCTACCCTCTGAAACTGACGAGGATGGGCAACAGAGGCTACCTCAGGTGGCAATCGTTAAGCAAAAGAAACACACAAGGGCGTGGATACCTGGGGAAAAAGCAACACGGAGAAATCCACCCTCTGAAACTGAGAAAGATGGGCAAGAGAGGCTAGCTCAGGTGGCAATCGTTAAGCAAAAACAAAACCCAAAGGCGTGGAGACCTGGGAAAAAGCAACCCTGAAATATCTACCCTCTGAAACTGAGGAAGATGGGCAAGAGAGGCTGGCTTCAGGCGGAAAACTTTAAGCAAAAGAAACACACAAGGGCGTGGAGACCTGGGGAAAAGGCAGCACTGAGAAATCTACCCACTGAAACTGACGAGGATGGGCAACAGAGGCTACCTCAGGTGGCAATCGTTAAGCAAAAGAAACACACAAGGGCGTGGAGACCTGGGGAAAAAGCAACACGGAGAAATCCACCCTCTGAAACTGAGAAAGATGGGCAAGAGAGGCTAGCTCAGGTGGCAATCGTTAAGCAAAAACAAAACCCAAAGGCGTGGAGACCTGGGGAAAGAGCAACCCTGAAATATCTACCCTCTGAAACTGAGGAAGATGGGCAAGAGAGGCTGGCTTCAGGTGGCAATCTTTAAGCAAAAGAAACACACAAGGGCGTGGAGACCTGGGGAAAAGGCAGCACTGAGAAATCTACCTTCTGAAACTGACGAGGATGGGCAAGAGAGGCTACCTCAGGTGGCAATCTTTAAGCAAAAGAAACACACAAGGGCGTGGAGACCTGGGGAAAAAGCAACACGGAGAAATCCACCCTCTGAAACTGAGGAACATGGGCAAAAGAAGCTAGCTCAGGTTGCAAAATTTAAGCAGAAAAAAAAAAAGACGCAAGGGCGTGGAGAGCTGGCGAAAAAGCAACACGGAGAAATCCACCCTCTGAAACTGAGGAAGATGGGCAAGAGAGGCTAGCTCAGGTGGCAATCTTTAAGCAAAAACAATAAAATAAAAAAATGCAATGGCGAGGAGACCCGGTCAAAAAGCAACCCTGAAAAAGGTACCCTTTGAAACTGAGGAAGCAGGGCAACAGTGCCTAGCTCAGGCGACAATCTTTAAGCAAAAGAAACACACAAGGGCGTGGGGAGCTGGGGAAAAGGCAACACTGAGAAATCCACCCTCTGAAACAGACGAAGATGGGCAACAGAGGCTAGCTCAGGTGGCAATCTTTAAGCAAAAACAATAAAATAAAAAAATACAATGGCGAGGAGACCCGGTCAAAAAGCAACCCTGAAAAAGGTACCCTCTGAAACTGAGGAAGCAGGGCAACAATGCCTAGCTCAGGTGACAATCTTTAAGCAAAAGAAACACACAAGGGCGTGGAGACCTGGGGAAAAAGCAGCACTGAGAAATCTACCCTCTGAAACTGACGAGGATGGGCAACAGAGGCTACCTCAGGTGGCAATCGGTAAGCAAAAGAAACACACAAGGGCGTGGAGACCTGGGGAAAAAGCCACACGGAGAAATCCACCCTCTGAAACTGAAGAAGATGGGCAACAGAGGCTAGCTCAGGTGGCAATCTTTAAGCAAAAAAAATAAAATAAAAAAATACAATGGCGAGGAGACCCGGTCAAAAAGCAACCCTGAAAAAGGTACCCTCTGAAACTGAGGAAGCAGGGCAACAATGCCTAGCTCAGGTGACAATCTTTAAGCAAAAGAAACACACAAGGGCGTGGAGACTTGGGGAAAAAGCAACACGGAGAAATCCTCCAGCTGAAACTGAGGAAGATGGGCAACAGAGGCTACCTCAGGTGGCAATCGTTAAGCAAAAACAAAACACAAAGGCGTGGAGACCTTGGGAAAAAGCAACCCTGAAATATCTACCCTCTGAAACTGAGGAAGATGGGCAAGAGAGGCTGGCTTCATGTGGCAAACGTTAAGCAAAAGAAACACACAAGGGCGTGGAGACCTGGGGAAAAAGCAACACGGAGAAATCCACCCTCTGAAACTGAGGAAGATGGGCAAGAGAGGCTAGCTCAGGTGGCAATCGTTAAGCAAAAACAAAACCCAAAGGCGTGGAGACCTGGGGAAAAGCAACCCTGAAATATCTACCCTCTGAAACTGAGGAAGATGGGCAAGAGAGGCTGGCTTCAGGTGGCAAACTTTAAGCAAAAGAAACACACAAGGGCGTGGAGACCTGGGGAAAAAGCAGCAGTGAGAAATCTACCCTCTGAAACTGACGAGGATGGGCAACAGAGGCTACCTCAGGTGGCAATCGTTAAGCAAAAGAAACACACAAGGGCGTGGATACCTGGGGAAAAAGCAACACGGAGAAATCCACCCTCTGAAACTGAGAAAGATGGGCAAGAGAGGCTAGCTCAGGTGGCAATCGTTAAGCAAAAACAAAACCCAAAGGCGTGGAGACCTGGGAAAAAGCAACCCTGAAATATCTACCCTCTGAAACTGAGGAAGATGGGCAAGAGAGGCTGGCTTCAGGCGGAAAACTTTAAGCAAAAGAAACACACAAGGGCGTGGAGACCTGGGGAAAAGGCAGCACTGAGAAATCTACCCACTGAAACTGACGAGGATGGGCAACAGAGGCTACCTCAGGTGGCAATCGTTAAGCAAAAGAAACACACAAGGGCGTGGAGACCTGGGGAAAAAGCAACACGGAGAAATCCACCCTCTGAAACTGAGAAAGATGGGCAAGAGAGGCTAGCTCAGGTGGCAATCGTTAAGCAAAAACAAAACCCAAAGGCGTGGAGACCTGGGGAAAGAGCAACCCTGAAATATCTACCCTCTGAAACTGAGGAAGATGGGCAAGAGAGGCTGGCTTCAGGTGGCAATCTTTAAGCAAAAGAAACACACAAGGGCGTGGAGACCTGGGGAAAAGGCAGCACTGAGAAATCTACCTTCTGAAACTGACGAGGATGGGCAAGAGAGGCTACCTCAGGTGGCAATCTTTAAGCAAAAGAAACACACAAGGGCGTGGAGACCTGGGGAAAAAGCAACACGGAGAAATCCACCCTCTGAAACTGAGGAACATGGGCAAAAGAAGCTAGCTCAGGTTGCAAAATTTAAGCAGAAAAAAAAAAAGACGCAAGGGCGTGGAGAGCTGGCGAAAAAGCAACACGGAGAAATCCACCCTCTGAAACTGAGGAAGATGGGCAAGAGAGGCTAGCTCAGGTGGCAATCTTTAAGCAAAAACAATAAAATAAAAAAATGCAATGGCGAGGAGACCCGGTCAAAAAGCAACCCTGAAAAAGGTACCCTTTGAAACTGAGGAAGCAGGGCAACAGTGCCTAGCTCAGGCGACAATCTTTAAGCAAAAGAAACACACAAGGGCGTGGGGAGCTGGGGAAAAGGCAACACTGAGAAATCCACCCTCTGAAACAGACGAAGATGGGCAACAGAGGCTAGCTCAGGTGGCAATCTTTAAGCAAAAACAATAAAATAAAAAAATACAATGGCGAGGAGACCCGGTCAAAAAGCAACCCTGAAAAAGGTACCCTCTGAAACTGAGGAAGCAGGGCAACAATGCCTAGCTCAGGTGACAATCTTTAAGCAAAAGAAACACACAAGGGCGTGGAGACCTGGGGAAAAAGCATCACGGAGAAATCCTCCAGCTGAAACGGAGGAAGATGGGCAACAGAGGCTACCTCAGGTGGCAATCGTTAAGCAAAAACAAAACTCAAAGGCGTGGAGACCTTCTGAAAAAGCAACCCTGAAATATCTACCCTCCGAAACTGAGGAAGATGGGCAAGAGAGGCTGGCTTCATGTGGCAAACGTTAAGCAAAAGAAACACACAAGGGCGTGGAGACCTGGGGAAAAAGCAACACGGAGAAATCCACCCTCTGAAACTGAGGAAGATGGGCAAGAGAGGCTAGCTCAGGTGGCAATCGTTAAGCAAAAACAAAACCCAAAGGCGTGGAGACCTGGGAAAAAGCAACCCTGAAATATCTACCCCCTGAAACTGAGGAAGATGGGCAAGAGAGGCTGGCTTCAGGTGGCAAACTTTAAGCAAAAGAAACACACAAGGGCATGGAGACCTGGGGAAAAAGCAGCACTGAGAAATCTACCCTCTGAAACTGACGAGGATGGGCAACAGAGGCTACCTCAGGTGGCAATCGGTAAGCAAAAGAAACACACAAGGGCGTGGAGACCTGGGGAAAAAGCCACACGGAGAAATCCACCCTCTGAAACTGAAGAAGATGGGCAACAGAGGCTAGCTCAGGTGGCAATCTTTAAGCAAAAAAAATAAAATAAAAAAATACAATGGCGAGGAGACCCGGTCAAAAAGCAACCCTGAAAAAGGTACCCTCTGAAACTGAGGAAGCAGGGCAACAATGCCTAGCTCAGGTGACAATCTTTAAGCAAAAGAAACACACAAGGGCGTGGAGACCTGGGAAAAAGCATCACGGAGAAATCCTCCAGCTGAAACTGAGGCAGATGGGCAACAGAGGCTACCTCAGGTGGCAATCGTTAAGCAAAAACAAAACACAAAGGCGTGGAGACCTTGGGAAAAAGCAACCCTGAAATAGCTACCCTCTGAAACTGAGGAAGATGGGCAAGAGAGGCTGGCTTCATGTGGCAAACGTTAAGCCAAAGAAACACACAAGGGCGTGGAGACCTGGGGAAAAAGCAACACGGAGAAATCCACCCTCTGAAACTGAGGAAGATGGGCAAGAGAGGCTAGCTCAGGTGGCAATCGTTAAGCAAAAACAAAACCCAAAGGCGTGGAGACCTGGGAAAAAGCAACCCTGAAATATCTACCCTCTGAAACTGAGGAAGATGGGCAAGAGAGGCTGGCTTCAGGTGGCAAACTTTAAGCAAAAGAAACACACAAGGGCGTGGAGACCTGGGGAAAAAGCAGCAGTGAGAAATCTACCCTCTGAAACTGACGAGGATGGGCAACAGAGGCTACCTCAGGTGGCAATCGTTAAGCAAAAGAAACACACAAGGGCGTGGAGACCTGGGGAAAAAGCAACACGGAGAAATCCACCGTCTGAAACTGAGGAAGATGGGCAACAGAGGCTACCTCAGGTGGCAATCGTTAAGCAAAAGAAACACACAAGGGCGTGGAGACCAGGGGAAAAAGCAACACGGAGAAATCCACCCTCTGAAACTGAGGAAGATGGGCAAGAGAGGCTACCTCAGGTGGCAATCGTTAAGCAAAAACAAAGCACAAAGGCGTGGAGACCTGGGGAAAAAGCAACCCTGAAATATCTACCCTCTGAAACTGAGGAAGATGGGCAAGAGAGGCTGGCTTCATGTGGCAAACGTTAAGCAAAAGAAACACACAAGGGCGTGGAGACCTGGGGAAAAAGCAACACGGAGATATCCTCCAGCTTAAACTGAGGAAGATGGGCAACAGAGGCAACCTCAGGTGGCAATCGTTAAGCAAAAACAAAACCCAAAGGCGTGGAGACCTCGGGAAAAAGCAACCCTGAAATATCTACACTCTGAAACTGAGGAAGATGTGCAAGAGAGGCTGGCTTCAGGTGGCAAACTTTAAGCAAAAGAAACACACAAGGGCGTGGAGACCTGGGGAAAAAGCAGCACTGAGAAATCTACACTCTGAAACTGACGATGATGGGCAACAGAGGCTACCTCAGGTGGCAATCGGTAAGCAAAAGAAACACACAAGGGCGTGGAGACCTGGGGAAATAGCCACACGGAGAAATCCACCCTCTGAAACTGAAGAAGATGGGCAACAGAGGCTAGCTCAGGTGGCAATCTTTAAGCAAAAGAAACACACAAGTGCGTGGAGACCTGGGAAAAAAGCACCACGGAGAAATCCACCCTCTGAAACTGAGGAAGATGGGCAAGAGAGGCTACCTCAGGTGGCAATCGTTAAGCAAAAACAAAGCACAAAGGCGTGAGACCTGGGGAAAAAGCAACCCTGAAACATCTACCCTCTGAAACTGAGGAAGATGGGCAAGAGAGGCTGGCTTCAGGTGGCAAACTTTAAGCAAAAGAAACACACAAGGGCGTGGAGACCTGGGGAAAAAGCAACACGGAGAAATCCACCCTCTGAAACCGAGGAAGATGGGCAACAGAGGCTAGCTCAGGTGGCAATCTTTAAGCAAAAAAAATAAAATAAAAAAATACAATGGCGAGGAGACCCGGTGAAAAAGCAACCCTGAAAAAGGTACCCTCTGAAACTGAGGAAGCAGGGCAACAATGCCTAGCTCAGGTGACAATCTTTAAGCAAAAGAAACACACAAGGGCGTGGAGACCTGGGGAAAAAGCATCACGGAGAAATCCTCCAGCTGAAACGGAGGAAGATGGGCAACAGAGGCAACCTCAGGTGGCAATCGTTAAGCAAAAACAAAGCACAAAGGCGTGGAGACCTGGGGAAAAAGCAACCCTGAAACATCTACCCTCTGAAACTGAGGAAGATGGGCAAGAGAGGCTGGCTTCAGGTGGCAAACGTTAAGCAAAAGAAACACACAAGGGCGTGGAGACCTGGGGAAAAAGCAACACGGAGAAATCCACCCTCTGAAACCGAGGAAGATGGGCAACAGAGGCTAGCTCAGGTGGCAATCTTTAAGCAAAAAAAATAAAATAAAAAAATACAATGGCGAGGAGACCCGGTCAAAAAGCAACCCTGAAAAAGGTACCCTCTGAAACTGAGGAAGCAGGGCAACAATGCCTAGCTCAGGTGACAATGTTTAAGCAAAAGAAACACACAAGGGCGTGGAGACCTGGGGAAAAAGCATCACGGAGAAATCCTCCAGCTGAAACGGAGGAAGATGGGCAACAGAGGCTACCTCAGGTGGCAATCGTTAAGCAAAAACAAAACACAAAGGCGTGGAGACCTTGGGAAAAAGCAACCCTGAAATATCTACCCTCTGAAACTGAGGAAGATGGGCAAGAGAGGCTGGCTTCATGTGGCAAACGTTAAGCAAAAGAAACACACAAGGGCGTGGAGACCTGGGGAAAAAGCAACACGGAGAAATCCACCCTCTGAAACTGAGGAAGATGGGCAAGAGAGGCTAGCTCAGGTGGCAATCTTTAAGCAAAAAAATAAAATAAAAAAATGCAATGGCGAGGAGACCCGGTCAAAAAGCAACCCTGAAAAAGGTACCCTTTGAAACTGAGGAAGCAGGGCAACAGTGCCTAGCTCAGGCGACAATCTTTAAGCAAAAGAAACACACAAGGGCGTGGGGAGCTGGCGAAAAGGCAACACTGAGAAATCCACCCTCTGAAACAGACGAAGATGGGCAACAGAGGCTAGCTCAGGTGGCAATCTTTAAGCAAAAGAAACACACAAGTGCGTGGAGACCTGGGAAAAATGCAACACGGAGAAATCCACCCTCTGAAACTGAGGAAGATGGGCAAGAGAGGCTACCTCAGGTGGCAATCGTTAAGCAAAAACAAAGCACAAAGGCGTGGAGACCTGGGGAAAAAGCAACCCTGAAACATCTACCCTCTGAAACTGAGGAAGATGGGCAAGAGAGGCTGGCTTCAGGTGGCAAACTTTAAGCAAAAGAAACACACAAGGGCGTGGAGACCTGGGGAAAAAGCAACACGGAGAAATCCACCCTCTGAAACCGAGGAAGATGGGCAACAGAGGCTACCTCAGGTGGCAATATTTAAGCAAAAAAAAATAAAATAAAAAAATACAATGGCGAGGAGACCCGGTCAAAAAGCAACCCTGAAAAAGGTACCCTCTGAAACTGAGGAAGCAGGGCAACAATGCCTAGCTCAGGTGACAATCTTTAAGCAAAAGAAACACACAAGGGCGTGGAGACCTGGGGAAAAAGCATCACGGAGAAATCCTCCAGCTGAAACGGAGGAAGATGGGCAACAGAGGCTACCTCAGGTGGCAATCGTTAAGCAAAAACAAAACACAAAGGCGTGGAGACCTTGGGAAAAAGCAACCCTGAAATATCTACCCTCTGAAACTGAGGAAGATGGGCAAGAGAGGCTGGCTTCATGTGGCAAACGTTAAGCAAAAGAAACACACAAGGGCGTGGAGACCTGGGGAAAAAGCAACACGGAGAAATCCACCCTGTGAGACTGAGGAAGATGGGCAAGAGAGGCTACCTCAGGTGGAAATCGTTAAGCAAAAACAAAACCCAAAGGCGTGGAGACCTGGGGATAAAGCAACCTTGAAATATCTACCCTCTGAAACTGAGGAAGATGGCCAAGAGAGGCTGCCTTCAGGTGGCAAAATTTAAGCAAAAGAAACACACAAGGGCGTGGAGACCTGGGGAAAAAGCAACACGGAGAAATCCACCCTGTGAGACTGAGGAAGATGGGCAAGAGAGGCTACCTCAGGTGGCAATCGTTAAGCAAAAACAAAACCCAAAGGCGTGGAGACCTGGGGATAAAGCAACCTTGAAATATCTACCCTCTGAAACTGAGGAAGATGGCCAAGAGAGGCTGCCTTCAGGTGGCAAAATTTAAGCAAAAGAAACACACAAGGGCGTGGAGACCTGGGGAAAAAGCAACACGGAGAAATCCACCCTCTGAAACTGAGGAAGATGGGCAAGAGAGGCTAGCTCAGGTGGCAATCGTTAAGCAAAAACAAAACCCAAAGGCGTGGAGACCTGGGGAAAAAGCAACCCTGAAATATCTACCCTCTGAAACTGAGGAAGATGGGCAAGAGAGGCTGTCTTCAGGTGGCAAACTTTAAGCAAAAGAAACACACAAGGGCGTGGAGACCTGGGGAAAAAGCAGCACTGAGAAATCTACCCTCTGAAACTGACGAGGATGGGCAACAGAGGCTACCTCAGGTGGCAATCGGTAAGCAAAAGAAACACACAAGGGCGTGGAGACCTGGGGAAAAGCCACACGGAGAAATCCACCCTCTGAAACTGAAGAAGATGGGCAACAGAGGCTAGCTCAGGTGGCAATCTTTAAGCAAAAAAAATAAAATAAAAAAATACAATGGCGAGGAGACCCGGTCAAAAAGCAACCCTGAAAAAGGTGCCCTCTGAAACTGAGGAAGCAGGGCAACAATGCCTAGCTCAGGTGACAATCTTTAAGGAAAAGAAACACACAAGGGCGTGGAGACCTGGGGAAAAAGCAACACGGAGAAATCCACCCTCTGAAGCTGAGGAAGATGGGCAACAGAGGCTACCTCAGGTGGCAATCGTTAAGCAAAAACAAAACCCAAAGGCGTGGAGACCTGGGGAAAAAGCAACCCTGAAATATCTACCCTCTGAAACTGAGGAAGATGGCCAAGAGAGGCTGCCTTCAGGAGGCAAACGTTAAGCAAAAGAAACACACAAGGGCGTGGAGACCTGGGGAAAAAGCAACACGGAGAAATCCACCCTCTGAAACTGAGGAAGATGGGCAAGAGAGGCTAGCTCAGTTGGCAATTGTTAAGCAAAAACAAAACCCAAAGGCGTGGAGACCTGGGGAAAAAGCAATCCTGAAATATCTACCCTCTGAAACTGAGGAAGATGGGCAAGAGAGGCTGGCTTCAGGTGGCAAACTTTAAGCAAAAGAAACACACAAGGGCGTGGAGACCTGGGGAAAAAGCAACACGGAGAAATCCACCCTCTGAAACTGAGGAAGATGGGCAACAGAGGCTACCTCAGGTGGCAATCGTTAAGCAAAAGAAACACACAAGGGCATGGAGACCAGGGGAAAAAGCAACACGGAGAAATCCACCCTCTGAAACTGAGGAAGATGGGCAAGAGAGGCTACCTCAGGTGGCAATCGTTAAGCAAAAACAAAGCACAAAGGCGTGGAGACCTGGGGAAAAAGCAACCCTGAAATATCTACCCTCTGAAACTGAGGAAGATGGGCAAGAGAGGCTGGCTTAGGTGGCAATATTTAAGCAAAAAAAATAAAATAAAAAAATACAATGGCGAGGAGACCTGGTCAAAAAGCAACCCTGAAAAAGGTACCCTCTGAAACTGAGGAAGCAGGGCAACAATGCCTAGCTCAGGTGACAATCTTTAAGCAAAAGAAACACACAAGGGCGTGGAGACCTGGGGAAAAAGCATCACGGAGAAATCCTCCAGCTGAAACGGAGGAAGATGGGCAACAGAGGCTACCTCAGGTGGCAATCGTTAAGCAAAAACAAAACACAAAGGCGTGGAGACCTTGGGAAAAAGCAACCCTGAAATATCTACCCTCTGAAACTGAGGAAGATGGGCAAGAGAGGCTGGCTTCATGTGGCAAACGTTAAGCAAAAGAAACACACAAGTGCGTGGAGACGTGGGAAAAAAGCAACACGGAGAAATCCACCCTCTGAAACTGAGGAAGATGGGCAACAGAGGCTAGCTCAGGTGGCAATCTTTAAGCAAAAAAAATAAAATAAAAACATACAATGGCGAGGAGACCCGGTCAAAAAGCAACCCTGAAAAAGGTACCCTCTGAAACTGAGGAAGCAGGGCAACAATGCCTAGCTCAGGTGACAATCTTTAAGCAAAAGAAACACACAAGGGCGTGGAGACCTGGGGAAAAAGCATCACGGAGAAATCCTCCAGCTGAAACGGAGGAAGATGGGCAACAGAGGCAACCTCAGGTGGCAATCGTTAAGCAAAAACAAAGCACAAAGGCGTGGAGACCCGGGGAAAAAGCAACCCTGAAACATCTACCCTCTGAAACTGAGGAAGATGGGCAAGAGAGGCTGGCTTCAGGTGGCAAACGTTAAGCAAAAGAAACACACAAGGGCGTGGAGACCTGGGGAAAAAGCAACCCTGAAACATCTACCCTCTGAAACTGAGGAAGATGGGCAAGAGAGGCTAGCTCAGGTGGCAATCGTTAAGCAAAAACAAAACCCAAAGGCGTGGAGACCTGGGGAAAAGCAACCCTGAAATATCTACCCTCTGAAACTGAGGAAGATGGGCAAGAGAGGCTGGCTTCAGGTGGCAAACTTTAAGCAAAAGAAACACACAAGGGCGTGGAGACCTGGGGAAAAAGCAACACGGAGAAATCCACCCTCTGAAACCGAGGAAGATGGGCAACAGAGGCTACCTCAGGTGGCAATATTTAAGCAAAAAAAAATAAAATAAAAAAATACAATGGCGAGGAGACCCGGTCAAAAAGCAACCCTGAAAAAGGTGCCCTCTGAAACTGAGGAAGCAGGGCAACAATGCCTAGCTCAGGTGACAATCTTTAAGCAAAAGAAACACACAAGGGCGTGGAGACCTGGGGAAAAAGCATCACGGAGAAATCCTCCAGCTGAAACGGAGGAAGATGGGCAACAGAGGCTACCTCAGGTGGCAATCGTTAAGCAAAAACAAAACACAAAGGCGTGGAGACCTTGGGAAAAAGCAACCCTGAAATATCTACCCTCTGAAACTGAGGAAGATGGGCAAGAGAGGCTGGCTTCATGTGGCAAACGTTAAGCAAAAGAAACACACAAGGGCGTGGAGACCTGGGGAAAAAGCAACACGGAGAAATCCACCCTGTGAGACTGAGGAAGATGGGCAAGAGAGGCTACCTCAGGTGGCAATCGTTAAGCAAAAACAAAACCCAAAGGCGTGGAGACCTGGGGATAAAGCAACCTTGAAATATCTACCCTCTGAAACTGAGGAAGATGGGCAAGAGAGGCTGGCTTCAGGTGGCAAACTTTAAGCAAAAGAAACACACAAGGGCGTGGAGACCTGGGGAAAAAGCAACACGGAGAAATCCACCCTCTGAAACCGAGGAAGATGGGCAACAGAGGCTACCTCAGGTGGCAATATTTAAGCAAAAAAAAATAAAATAAAAAAATACAATGGCGAGGAGACCCGGTCAAAAAGCAACCCTGAAAAAGGTACCCTCTGAAACTGAGGAAGCAGGGCAACAATGCCTAGCTCAGGTGACAATCTTTAAGCAAAAGAAACACACAAGGGCGTGGAGACCTGGGGAAAAAGCATCACGGAGAAATCCTCCAGCTGAAACGGAGGAAGATGGGCAACAGAGGCTACCTCAGGTGGCAATCGTTAAGCAAAAACAAAACACAAAGGCGTGGAGACCTTGGGAAAAAGCAACCCTGAAATATCTACCCTCTGAAACTGAGGAAGATGGGCAAGAGAGGCTGGCTTCATGTGGCAAACGTTAAGCAAAAGAAACACACAAGGGCGTGGAGACCTGGGGAAAAAGCAACACGGAGAAATCCACCCTGTGAGACTGAGGAAGATGGGCAAGAGAGGCTACCTCAGGTGGCAATCGTTAAGCAAAAACAAAACCCAAAGGCGTGGAGACCTGGGGATAAAGCAACCTTGAAATATCTACCCTCTGAAACTGAGGAAGATGGCCAAGAGAGGCTGCCTTCAGGTGGCAAAATTTAAGCAAAAGAAACACACAAGGGCGTGGAGACCTGGGGAAAAAGCAACACGGAGAAATCCACCCTCTGAAACTGAGGAAGATGGGCAAGAGAGGCTAGCTCAGGTGGCAATCGTTAAGCAAAAACAAAACCCAAAGGCGTGGAGACCTGGGTAAAAAGCAACCCTGAAATATCTACCCTCTGAAACTGAGGAAGATGGGCAAGAGAGGCTGTCTTCAGGTGGCAAACTTTAAGCAAAAGAAACACACAAGGGCGTGGAGACCTGGGGAAAAAGCAGCACTGAGAAATCTACCCTCTGAAACTGACGAGGATGGGCAACAGAGGCTACCTCAGGTGGCAATCGGTAAGCAAAAGAAACACACAAGGGCGTGGAGACCTGGGGAAAAGCCACACGGAGAAATCCACCCTCTGAAACTGAAGAAGATGGGCAACAGAGGCTAGCTCAGGTGGCAATCTTTAAGCAAAAAAAATAAAATAAAAAAATACAATGGCGAGGAGACCCGGTCAAAAAGCAACCCTGAAAAAGGTGCCCTCTGAAACTGAGGAAGCAGGGCAACAATGCCTAGCTCAGGTGACAATCTTTAAGGAAAAGAAACACACAAGGGCGTGGAGACCTGGGGAAAAAGCAACACGGAGAAATCCACCCTCTGAAGCTGAGGAAGATGGGCAACAGAGGCTACCTCAGGTGGCAATCGTTAAGCAAAAACAAAACCCAAAGGCGTGGAGACCTGGGGAAAAAGCAACCCTGAAATATCTACCCTCTGAAACTGAGGAAGATGGCCAAGAGAGGCTGCCTTCAGGTGGCAAACGTTAAGCAAAAGAAACACACAAGGGCGTGGAGACCTGGGGAAAAAGCAACACGGAGAAATCCACCCTCTGAAACTGAGGAAGATGGGCAAGAGAGGCTAGCTCAGTTGGCAATTGTTAAGCAAAAACAAAACCCAAAGGCGTGGAGACCTGGGGAAAAAGCAATCCTGAAATATCTACCCTCTGAAACTGAGGAAGATGGGCAAGAGAGGCTGGCTTCAGGTGGCAAACTTTAAGCAAAAGAAACACACAAGGGCGTGGAGACCTGGGGAAAAAGCAACACGGAGAAATCCACCCTCTGAAACTGAGGAAGATGGGCAACAGAGGCTACCTCAGGTGGCAATCGTTAAGCAAAAGAAACACACAAGGGCATGGAGACCAGGGGAAAAAGCAACACGGAGAAATCCACCCTCTGAAACTGAGGAAGATGGGCAAGAGAGGCTACCTCAGGTGGCAATCGTTAAGCAAAAACAAAGCACAAAGGCGTGGAGACCTGGGGAAAAAGCAACCCTGAAATATCTACCCTCTGAAACTGAGGAAGATGGGCAAGAGAGGCTGGCTCAGGTGGCAATCTTTAAGCAAAAAAAATAAAATAAAAACATACAATGGCGAGGAGACCCGGTCAAAAAGCAACCCTGAAAAAGGTACCCTCTGAAACTGAGGAAGCAGGGCAACAATGCCTAGCTCAGGTGACAATCTTTAAGCAAAAGAAACACACAAGGGCGTGGAGACCTGGGGAAAAAGCATCACGGAGAAATCCTCCAGCTGAAACGGAGGAAGATGGGCAACAGAGGCAACCTCAGGTGGCAATCGTTAAGCAAAAACAAAGCACAAAGGCGTGGAGACCTGGGGAAAAAGCAACCCTGAAACATCTACCCTCTGAAACTGAGGAAGATGGGCAAGAGAGGCTGGCTTCAGGTGGCAAACGTTAAGCAAAAGAAACACACAAGGGCGTGGAGACCTGGGGAAAAAGCAACCCTGAAACATCTACCCTCTGAAACTGAGGAAGATGGGCAAGAGAGGCTAGCTCAGGTGGCAATCGTTAAGCAAAAACAAAACCCAAAGGCGTGGAGACCTGGGGAAAAGCAACCCTGAAATATCTACCCTCTGAAACTGAGGAAGATGGGCAAGAGAGGCTGGCTTCAGGTGGCAAACTTTAAGCAAAAGAAACACACAAGGGCGTGGAGACCTGGGGAAAAAGCAGCAGTGAGAAATCTACCCTCTGAAACTGACGAGGATGGGCAACAGAGGCTACCTCAGGTGGCAATCGTTAAGCAAAAGAAACACACAAGGGCGTGGATACCTGGGGAAAAAGCAACACGGAGAAATCCACCCTCTGAAACTGAGAAAGATGGGCAAGAGAGGCTAGCTCAGGTGGCAATCGTTAAGCAAAAACAAAACCCAAAGGCGTGGAGACCTGGGGAAAGAGCAACCCTGAAATATCTACCCTCTGAAACTGAGGAAGATGGGCAAGAGAGGCTGGCTTCAGGTGGCAATCTTTAAGCAAAAGAAACACACAAGGGCGTGGAGACCTGGGGAAAAGGCAGCACTGAGAAATCTACCCTCTGAAACTGACGAGGATGGGCAACAGAGGCTACCTCAGGTGGCAATCGTTAAGCAAAAGAAACACACAAGGGCGTGGAGACCTGGGGAAAAAGCAACACGGAGAAATCCACCCTCTGAAACTGAGGAACATGGGCAAAAGAAGCTAGCTCAGGTTGCAAACTTTAAGCAGAAAAAAAAAAAGACGCAAGGGCGTGGAGAGCTGGCGAAAAAGCAACACGGAGAAATCCACCCTCTGAAACTGAGGAAGATGGGCAAGAGAGGCTAGCTCAGGTGGCAATCTTTAAGCAAAAAAATAAAATAAAAAAATGCAATGGCGAGGAGACCCGGTCAAAAAGCAACCCTGAAAAAGGTACCCTTTGAAACTGAGGAAGCAGGGCAACAGTGCCTAGCTCAGGCGACAATCTTTAAGCAAAAGAAACACACAAGGGCGTGGGGAGCTGGCGAAAAGGCAACACTGAGAAATCCACCCTCTGAAACAGACGAAGATGGGCAACAGAGGCTAGCTCAGGTGGCAATCTTTAAGCAAAAGAAACACACAAGTGCGTGGAGACCTGGGAAAAATGCAACACGGAGAAATCCACCCTCTGAAACTGAGGAAGATGGGCAAGAGAGGCTACCTCAGGTGGCAATCGTTAAGCAAAAACAAAGCACAAAGGCGTGGAGACCTGGGGAAAAAGCAACCCTGAAACATCTACCCTCTGAAACTGAGGAAGATGGGCAAGAGACGCTGGCTTCAGGTGGCAAACTTTAAGCAAAAGAAACACACAAGGGCGTGGAGACCTGGGGAAAAAGCAACACGGAGAAATCCACCCTCTGAAACCGAGGAAGATGGGCAACAGAGGCTACCTCAGGTGGCAATCTTTAAGCAAAAACAATAAAATAAAAAAATACAATGGCGAGGAGACCCGGTCAAAAAGCAACCCTGAAAAAGGTACCCTCTGAAACTGAGGAAGCAGGGCAACAATGCCTAGCTCAGGTGACAATCTTTAAGCAAAAGAAACACACAAGGGCGTGGAGACCTGGGGAAAAAGCATCACGGAGAAATCCTCCAGCTGAAACGGAGGAAGATGGGCAACAGAGGCTACCTCAGGTGGCAATCGTTAAGCAAAAACAAAACACAAAGGCGTGGAGACCTTGGGAAAAAGCAACCCTGAAATATCTACCCTCTGAAACTGAGGAAGATGGGCAAGAGAGGCTGGCTTCATGTGGCAAACGTTAAGGAAAAGAAACACACAAGGGCGTGGAGACCTGGGGAAAAAGCAACACGGAGAAATCCACCCTCTGAAACTGAGGAAGATGGGCAAGAGAGGCTAGCTCAGGTGGCAATCGTTAAGCAAAAACAAAACCCAAAGGCGTGGAGACCTGGGAAAAAGCAACCCTGAAATATCTACCCCCTGAAACTGAGGAAGATGGGCAAGAGAGGCTGGCTTCAGGTGGCAAACTTTAAGCAAAAGAAACACACAAGGGCGTGGAGACCTGGGGAAAAAGCAGCACTGAGAAATCTACCCTCTGAAACTGACGAGGATGGGCAACAGAGGCTAGCTCAGGTGGCAATCTTTAAGCAAAAAAAATAAAATAAAAAAATACAATGGCGAGGAGACCCGGTCAAAAAGCAACCCTGAAAAAGGTACCGTCTGAAACTGAGGAAGCAGGGCAACAATGCCTAGCTCAGGTGACAATCTTTAAGCAAAAGAAACACACAAGGGCGTGGAGACCTGGGGAAAAAGCATCACGGAGAAATCCTGCAGCTGAAACTGAGGCAGATGGGCAACAGAGGCTACCTCAGGTGGCAATCGTTAAGCAAAAACAAAACACAAAGGCGTGGAGACCTTGGGAAAAAGCAACCCTGAAATAGCTACCCTCTGCAACTGAGGAAGATGGGCAAGAGAGGCTGGCTTCATGTGGCAAACGTTAAGCAAAAGAAACACACAAGGGCGTGGAGACGTGGGGAAAAAGCAACACGGAGAAATCCACCCTCTGAAACTGAGGAAGATGGGCAAGAGAGGCTAGCTCAGGTGGCATTCGTTAAGCAAAAACAAAACCCAAAGGCGTGGAGACCTGGGGAAAAAGCAACCCTGAAATATCTACCCTCTGAAACTGAGGAAGATGCGCAAGAGAGGCTGCATTCAGGTGGCAAACTTTAAGCAAAAGAAACACACAAGGGCGTGGAGACCTGGGGAAAAAGCAACACGGAGAAATCCACCCTCTGAAACCGAGGAAGATGGGCAACAGAGGCTAGCTCAGGTGGCAATCGTTAAGCAAAAACAATAAAATAAAAAAATACAATGGCGAGGAGACCCGGTCAAAAAGCAACCCTGAAAAAGGTACCCTCTGAAACTGAGGAAGCAGGGCAACAATGCCTAGCTCAGGTGACAATCTTTAAGCAAAAGAAACACACAAGGGCGTGGAGACTTGGGGAAAAAGCAACACGGAGAAATCCTCCAGCTGAAACTGAGGAAGATGGGCAACAGAGGCTACCTCAGGTGGCAATCGTTAAGCAAAAACAAAACACAAAGGCGTGGAGACCTTGGGAAAAAGCAACCCTGAAATATCTACCCTCTGAAACTGAGGAAGATGGGCAAGAGAGGCTGGCTTCATGTGGCAAACGTTAAGCAAAAGAAACACACAAGGGCGTGGAGACCTGGGGAAAAAGCAACACGGAGAAATCCACCCTCTGAAACTGAGGAAGATGGGCAAGAGAGGCTAGTTCAGGTGGCAATCGTTAAGCAAAAACAAAACCCAAAGGCGTGGAGACCTGGGAAAAAGCAACCCTGAAATATCTACCCTCTGAAACTGAGGAAGATGGGCAAGAGAGGCTGGCTTCAGGCGGCAAACTTTAAGCAAAAGAAACACACAAGGGCGTGGAGACCTGGGGAAAAGGCAGCACTGAGAAATCTACCCTCTGAAACTGACGAGGATGGGCAACAGAGGCTACCTCAGGTGGCAATCGTTAAGCAAAAGAAACACACAAGGGCGTGGAGACCTGGGGAAAAAGCAACACGGAGAAATCCACCCTCTGAAACTGAGAAAGATGGGCAAAAGAGGCTAGCTCAGGTGGCAATCGTTAAGCAAAAACAAAACCCAAAGGTGTGGAGACCTGGGGAAAGAGCAACCCTGAAATATCTACCATCTGAAACTGAGGAAGATGGGCAAGAGAGGCTGTCTTCAGGTGGCAAACTTTAAGCAAAAGAAACACACAAGGGCGTGGAGACCTGGGGAAAAAGCAGCACTGAGAAATCTACCCTCTGAAACTGACGAGGATGGGCAACAGAGGCTACCTCAGGTGGCAATCGGTAAGCAAAAGAAACACACAAGGGCGTGGAGACCTGGGGAAAAGCCACACGGAGAAATCCACCCTCTGAAACTGAAGAAGATGGGCAACAGAGGCTAGCTCAGGTGGCAATCTTTAAGCAAAAAAAATAAAATAAAAAAATACAATGGCGAGGAGACCCGGTCAAAAAGCAACCCTGAAAAAGGTGCCCTCTGAAACTGAGGAAGCAGGGCAACAATGCCTAGCTCAGGTGACAATCTTTAAGGAAAAGAAACACACAAGGGCGTGGAGACCTGGGGAAAAAGCAACACGGAGAAATCCACCCTCTGAAGCTGAGGAAGATGGGCAACAGAGGCTACCTCAGGTGGCAATCGTTAAGCAAAAACAAAACCCAAAGGCGTGGAGACCTGGGGAAAAAGCAACCCTGAAATATCTACCCTCTGAAACTGAGGAAGATGGCCAAGAGAGGCTGCCTTCAGGTGGCAAACGTTAAGCAAAAGAAACACACAAGGGCGTGGAGAGCTGGCGAAAAAGCAACACGGAGAAATCCACCCTCTGAAACTGAGGAAGATGGGCAAGAGAGGCTAGCTCAGTTGGCAATTGTTAAGCAAAAACAAAACCCAAAGGCGTGGAGACCTGGGGAAAAAGCAATCCTGAAATATCTACCCTCTGAAACTGAGGAAGATGGGCAAGAGAGGCTGGCTTCAGGTGGCAAACTTTAAGCAAAAGAAACACACAAGGGCGTGGAGACCTGGGGAAAAAGCAACACGGAGAAATCCACCCTCTGAAACTGAGGAAGATGGGCAACAGAGGCTACCTCAGGTGGCAATCGTTAAGCAAAAGAAACACACAAGGGCATGGAGACCAGGGGAAAAAGCAACACGGAGAAATCCACCCTCTGAAACTGAGGAAGATGGGCAAGAGAGGCTACCTCAGGTGGCAATCGTTAAGCAAAAACAAAGCACAAAGGCGTGGAGACCTGGGGAAAAAGCAACCCTGAAATATCTACCCTCTGAAACTGAGGAAGATGGGCAAGAGAGGCTGGCTTAGGTGGCAATCTTTAAGCAAAAAAAATAAAATAAAAAAATACAATGGCGAGGAGACCCGGTCAAAAAGCAACCCTGAAAAAGGTACCCTCTGAAACTGAGGAAGCAGGGCAACAATGCCTAGCTCAGGTGACAATCTTTAAGCAAAAGAAACACACAAGGGCGTGGAGACCTGGGGAAAAAGCATCACGGAGAAATCCTCCAGCTGAAACGGAGGAAGATGGGCAACAGAGGCTACCTCAGGTGGCAATCGTTAAGCAAAAACAAAACACAAAGGCGTGGAGACCTTGGGAAAAAGCAACCCTGAAATATCTACCCTCTGAAACTGAGGAAGATGGGCAAGAGAGGCTGGCTTCATGTGGCAAACGTTAAGCAAAAGAAACACACAAGTGCGTGGAGACCTGGGAAAAAAGCAACACGGAGAAATCCACCCTCTGAAACTGAGGAAGATGGGCAACAGAGGCTAGCTCAGGTGGCAATCTTTAAGCAAAAAAAATAAAATAAAAACATACAATGGCGAGGAGACCCAGTCAAAAAGCAACCCTGAAAAAGGTACCCTCTGAAACTGAGGAAGCAGGGCAACAATGCCTAGCTCAGGTGACAATCTTTAAGCAAAAGAAACACACAAGGGCGTGGAGACCTGGGGAAAAAGCATCACGGAGAAATCCTCCAGCTGAAACGGAGGAAGATGGGCAACAGAGGCAACCTCAGGTGGCAATCGTTAAGCAAAAACAAAGCACAAAGGCGTGGAGACCTGGGGAAAAAGCAACCCTGAAACAGCTACCCTCTGAAACTGAGGAAGATGGGCAAGAGAGGCTGGCTTCAGGTGGCAAACGTTAAGCAAAAGAAACACACAAGGGCGTGGAGACCTGGGGAAAAAGCAACCCTGAAACATCTACCCTCTGAAACTGAGGAAGATGGGCAAGAGAGGCTAGCTCAGGTGGCAATCGTTAAGCAAAAACAAAACCCAAAGGCGTGGAGACCTGGGGAAAAGCAACCCTGAAATATCTACCCTCTGAAACTGAGGAAGATGGGCAAGAGAGGCTGGCTTCAGGTGGCAATCTTTAAGCAAAAGAAACACACAAGGGCGTGGAGACCAGGGGAAAAGGCAGCACTGAGAAATCTACCCTCTGAAACTGACGAGGATGGGCAACAGAGGCTACCTCAGGTGGCAATCGTTAAGCAAAAGAAACACACAAGGGCGTGGAGACCTGGGGAAAAAGCAACACGGAGAAATCCACCCTCTGAAACTGAGGAACATGGGCAAAAGAAGCTAGCTCAGGTTGCAAACTTTAAGCAGAAAAAAAAAAAGACGCAAGGGCGTGGAGAGCTGGCGAAAAAGCAACACGGAGAAATCCACCCTCTGAAACTGAGGAAGATGGGCAAGAGAGGCTAGCTCAGGTGGCAATCTTTAAGCAAAAAAATAAAATAAAAAAATGCAATGGCGAGGAGACCCGGTCAAAAAGCAACCCTGAAAAAGGTACCCTTTGAAACTGAGGAAGCAGGGCAACAGTGCCTAGCTCAGGCGACAATCTTTAAGCAAAAGAAACACACAAGGGCGTGGGGAGCTGGCGAAAAGGCAACACTGAGAAATCCACCCTCTGAAACAGACGAAGATGGGCAACAGAGGCTAGCTCAGGTGGCAATCTTTAAGCAAAAGAAACACACAAGTGCGTGGAGACCTGGGAAAAATGCAACACGGAGAAATCCACCCTCTGAAACTGAGGAAGATGGGCAAGAGAGGCTACCTCAGGTGGCAATCGTTAAGCAAAAACAAAGCACAAAGGCGTGGAGACCTGGGGAAAAAGCAACCCTGAAACATCTACCCTCTGAAACTGAGGAAGATGGGCAAGAGAGGCTGGCTTCAGGTGGCAAACTTTAAGCAAAAGAAACACACAAGGGCGTGGAGACCTGGGGAAAAAGCAACACGGAGAAATCCACCCTCTGAAACCGAGGAAGATGGGCAACAGAGGCTACCTCAGGTGGCAATCTTTAAGCAAAAAAAATAAAATAAAAAAATACAATGGCGAGGAGACCCGGTCAAAAAGCAACCCTGAAAAAGGTACCCTCTGAAACTGAGGAAGCAGGGCAACAATGCCTAGCTCAGGTGACAATCTTTAAGCAAAAGAAACACACAAGGGCGTGGAGACCTGGGGAAAAAGCATCACGGAGAAATCCTCCAGCTGAAACGTAGGAAGATGGGCAACAGAGGCTACCTCAGGTGGCAATCGTTAAGCAAAAACAAAACACAAAGGCGTGGAGACCTTGGGAAAAAGCAACCCTGAAATATCTACCCTCTGAAACTGAGGAAGATGGGCAAGAGAGGCTGGCTTCATGTGGCAAACGTTAAGCAAAAGAAACACACAAGGGCGTGGAGACCTGGGGAAAAAGCAACACGGAGAAATCCACCCTCTGAAACTGAGGAAGATGGGCAAGAGAGGCTAGCTCAGGTGGCAATCGTTAAGCAAAAACAAAACCCAAAGGCGTGGAGACCTGGGGAAAAAGCAACCCTGAAATATCTACCCTCTGAAACTGAGGAAGATGCGCAAGAGAGGCTGCATTCAGGTGGCAAACTTTAAGCAAAAGAAACACACAAGGGCGTGGAGACCTGGGGAAAAAGCAACACGGAGAAATCCACCCTCTGAAACCGAGGAAGATGGGCAACAGAGGCTAGCTCAGGTGGCAATCGTTAAGCAAAAACAATAAAATAAAAAAATACAATGGCGAGGAGACCCGGTCAAAAAGCAACCCTGAAAAAGGTACCCTCTGAAACTGAGGAAGCAGGGCAACAATGCCTAGCTCAGGTGACAATCTTTAAGCAAAAGAAACACACAAGGGCGTGGAGACTTGGGGAAAAAGCAACACGGAGAAATCCTCCAGCTGAAACTGAGGAAGATGGGCAACAGAGGCTACCTCAGGTGGCAATCGTTAAGCAAAAACAAAACACAAAGTCGTGGAGACCTTGGGAAAAAGCAACCCTGAAATATCTACCCTCTGAAACTGAGGAAGATGGGCAAGAGAGGCTGGCTTCATGTGGCAAACGTTAAGCAAAAGAAACACACAAGGGCGTGGAGACCTGGGGAAAAAGCAACACGGAGAAATCCACCCTCTGAAACTGAGAAAGATGGGCAAGAGAGGCTAGCTCAGGTGGCAATCGTTAAGCAAAAACAAAACCCAAAGGCGTGGAGACCTGGGGAAAGAGCAACCCTGAAATATCTACCCTCTGAAACTGAGGAAGATGGGCAAGAGAGGCTGGCTTCAGGTGGCAATCTTTAAGCAAAAGAAACACACAAGGGCGTGGAGACCTGGGGAAAAGGCAGCACTGAGAAATCTACCTTCTGAAACTGACGAGGATGGGCAAGAGAGGCTACCTCAGGTGGCAATCTTTAAGCAAAAGAAACACACAAGGGCGAGGAGACCTGGGGAAAAAGCAACACGGAGAAATCCACCCTCTGAAACTGAGGAACATGGGCAAAAGAAGCTAGCTCAGGTTGCAAAATTTAAGCAGAAAAAAAAAAAGACGCAAGGGCGTGGAGAGCTGGCGAAAAAGCAACACGGAGAAATCCACCCTCTGAAACCGAGGAAGATGGGCAACAGAGGCTAGCTCAGGTGGCAATCGTTAAGCAAAAACAATAAAATAAAAAAATACAATGGCGAGGAGACCCGGTCAAAAAGCAACCCTGAAAAAGGTACCCTCTGAAACTGAGGAAGCAGGCCAACAGTGCCTAGCTCAGGCGACAATCTTTAAGCAAAAGAAACACACAAGGGCGTGGGGAGCTGGCGAAAAGGCAACACTGAGAAATCCACCCTCTGAAACAGACGAAGATGGGCAACAGAGGCTAGCTCAGGTGGCAATCTTTAAGCAAAAACAATAAAATAAAAAAATACAATGGCGAGGAGACCCGGTCAAAAAGCAACCCTGAAAAAGGTACCCTCTGAAACTGAGGAAGCAGGGCAACAATGCCTAGCTCAGGTGACAATGTTTAAGCAAAAGAAACACACAAGGGCGTGGAGACCTGGGGAAAAAGCATCACGGAGAAATCCTCCAGCTGGAACGGAGGAAGATGGGCAACAGAGGCTACCTCAGGTGGCAATCGTTAAGCAAAAACAAAACACAAAGGCGTGGAGACCTTGGGAAAAAGCAACCCTGAAATATCTACCCTCTGAAACTGAGGAAGATGGGCAAGAGAGGCTGGCTTCATGTGGCAAACGTTAAGCAAAAGAAACACACAAGGGCGTGGAGACCTGGGGAAAAAGCAACACGGAGAAATCCACCCTCTGAAACTGAGGAAGATGGGCAAGAGAGGCTAGCTCAGGTGGCAATCGTTAAGCAAAAACAAAACCCAAAGGCGTGGAGACCTGGGAAAAAGCAACCCTGAAATATCTACCCCCTGAAACTGAGGAAGATGGGCAAGAGAGGCTGGCTTCAGGTGGCAAACTTTAAGCAAAAGAAACACACAAGGGCGTGGAGACCTGGGGAAAAAGCAGCACTGAGAAATCTACCCTCTGAAACTGACGAGGATGGGCAACAGAGGCTACCTCAGGTGGCAATCGGTAAGCAAAAGAAACACACAAGGGCGTGGAGACCTGGGGAAAAAGCCACACGGAGAAATCCACCCTCTGAAACTGAAGAAGATGGGCAACAGAGGCTAGCTCAGGTGGCAATCTTTAAGCAAAAAAAATAAAATAAAAAAATACAATGGCGAGGAGACCCGGTCAAAAAGCAACCCTGAAAAAGGTACCGTCTGAAACTGAGGAAGCAGGGCAACAATGCCTAGCTCAGGTGACAATCTTTAAGCAAAAGAAACACACAAGGGCGTGGAGACTTGGGGAAAAAGCAACACGGAGAAATCCTCCAGCTGAAACTGAGGAAGATGGGCAACAGAGGCTACCTCAGGTGGCAATCGTTAAGCAAAAACAAAACACAAAGGCGTGGAGACCTTGGGAAAAAGCAACCCTGAAATATCTACCCTCTGAAACTGAGGAAGATGGGCAAGAGAGGCTGGCTTCATGTGGCAAACGTTAAGCAAAAGAAACACACAAGGGCGTGGAGACCTGGGGAAAAAGCAACACGGAGAAATCCACCCTCTGAAACTGAGGAAGATGGGCAAGAGAGGCTAGCTCAGGTGGCAATCGTTAAGCAAAAACTAAACCCAAAGGCGTGGAGACCTGGGGAAAAGCAACCCTGAAATATCTACCCTCTGAAACTGAGGAAGATGGGCAAGAGAGGCTGGCTTCAGGTGGCAAACTTTAAGCAAAAGAAACACACAAGGGCGTGGAGACCTGGGGAAAAAGCAGCAGTGAGAAATCTACCCTCTGAAACTGACGAGGATGGGCAACAGAGGCTACCTCAGGTGGCAATCGTTAAGCAAAAGAAACACACAAGGGCGTGGAGACCTGGGGAAAAAGCATCACGGAGAAATCCTCCAGCTGAAACGGAGGAAGATGGGCAACAGAGGCAACCTCAGGTGGCAATCGTTAAACAAAAACAAAGCACAAAGGCGTGGAGACCTGGGGAAAAAGCAACCCTGAAACATCTACCCTCTGCAACTGAGGAAGATGGGCAAGAGAGGCTGGCTTCAGGTGGCAAACGTTAAGCAAAAGAAACACACAAGGGCGTGGAGACCTGGGGAAAAAGCAACACGGAGAAATCCACCCTCTGAAACCGAGGAAGATGGGCAACAGAGGCTAGCTCAGGTGGCAATCGTTAAGCAAAAACAATAAAATAAAAAAATACAATGGCGAGGAGACCCGGTCAAAAAGCAACCCTGAAAAAGGTACCCTCTGAAACTGAGGAAGCAGGGCAACAATGCCTAGCTCAGGTGACAATCTTTAAGCAAAAGAAACACACAAGGGCGTGGAGACTTGGGGAAAAAGCAACACGGAGAAATCCTCCAGCTGAAACTGAGGAAGATGGGCAACAGAGGCTACCTCAGGTGGCAATCGTTAAGCAAAAACAAAACACAAAGGCGTGGAGACCTTGGGAAAAAGCAACCCTGAAATATCTACCCTCTGAAACTGAGGAAGATGGGCAAGAGAGGCTGGCTTCATGTGGCAAACGTTAAGCAAAAGGAACACACAAGGGCGTGGAGACCTGGGGAAAAAGCAACACGGAGAAATCCACCCTCTGAAACTGAGGAAGATGGGCAAGAGAGGCTAGTTCAGGTGGCAATCGTTAAGCAAAAACAAAACCCAAAGGCGTGGAGACCTGGGAAAAAGCAACCCTGAAATATCTACCCTCTGAAACTGAGGAAGATGGGCAAGAGAGGCTGGCTTCAGGCGGCAAACTTTAAGCAAAAGAAACACACAAGGGCGTGGAGACCTGGGGAAATGGCAGCACTGAGAAATCTACCCTCTGAAACTGACGAGGATGGGCAACAGAGGCTACCTCAGGTGGCAATCGTTAAGCAAAAGAAACACACAAGGGCGTGGGGACCTGGGGAAAAAGCAACACGGAGAAATCCACCCTCTGAAACTGAGAAAGATGGGCAAGAGAGGCTAGCTCAGGTGGCAATCTTTAAGCAAAAAAAATAAAATAAAAAAATACAATGGCGAGGAGACCCGGTCAAAAAGCAACCCTGAAAAAGGTACCGTCTGAAACTGAGGAAGCAGGGCAACAATGCCTAGCTCAGGTGACAATCTTTAAGCAAAAGAAACACACAAGGGCGTGGAGACCTGGGGAAAAAGCATCACGGAGAAATCCTGCAGCTGAAACTGAGGCAGATGGGCAACAGAGGCTACCTCAGGTGGCAATCGTTATGCAAAAACAAAACACAAAGGCGTGGAGACCTTGGGAAAAAGCAACCCTGAAATATCTACCCTCTGAAACTGAGGAAGATGGGCAAGAGAGGCTGGCTTCATGTGGCAAACGTTAAGCAAAAGAAACACACAAGGGCGTGGAGACCTGGGGAAAAAGCAACACGGAGAAATCCACCCTCTGAAACTGAGGAAGATGGGCAAGAGAGGCTAGTTCAGGTGGCAATCGTTAAGCAAAAACAAAACCCAAAGGCGTGGAGACCTGGGAAAAAGCAACCCTGAAATATCTACCCTCTGAAACTGAGGAAGATGGGCAAGAGAGGCTGGCTTCAGGCGGCAAACTTTAAGCAAAAGAAACACACAAGGGCGTGGAGACCTGGGGAAAAGGCAGCACTGAGAAATCTACCCTCTGAAACTGACGAGGATGGGCAACAGAGGCTACCTCAGGTGGCAATCGTTAAGCAAAAGAAACACACAAGGGCGTGGAGACCTGGGGAAAAAGCAACACGGAGAAATCCACCCTCTGAAACTGAGAAAGATGGGCAAGAGAGGCTAGCTCAGGTGGCAATCGTTAAGCAAAAACAAAACCCAAAGGCGTGGAGACCTGGGGAAAGAGCAACCCTGAAATATCTACCCTCTGAAACTGAGGAAGATGGGCAAGAGAGGCTGGCTTCAGGTGGCAATCTTTAAGCAAAAGAAACACATAAGGGCGTGGAGACCTGGGGAAAAGGCAGCACTGAGAAATCTACCTTCTGAAACTGACGAGGATGGGCAAGAGAGGCTACCTCAGGTGGCAATCTTTAAGCAAAAGAAACACACAAGGGCGAGGAGACCTGGGGAAAAAGCAACACGGAGAAATCCACCCTCTGAAACTGAGGAACATGGGCAAAAGAAGCTAGCTCAGGTTGCAAAATTTAAGCAGAAAAAAAAAAGACGCAAGGGCGTGGAGAGCTGGCGAAAAAGCAACACGGAGAAATCCACCCACTGAAACTGAGGAAGATGGGCAAGAGAGGCTAGCTCAGGTGGCAATCGTTAAGCAAAAACAAAACCCAAAGGCGTGGAGACCTGGGAAAAAGCAACCCTGAAATATCTACCCTCTGAAACTGAGGAAGATGGGCAAGAGAGGCTGGCTTCAGGCGGCAAACTTTAAGCAAAAGAAACACACAAGGGCGTGGAGACCTGGGGAAATGGCAGCACTGAGAAATCTACCCTCTGAAACTGACGAGGATGGGCAACAGAGGCTACCTCAGGTGGCAATCGTTAAGCAAAAGAAACACACAAGGGCGTGGGGACCTGGGGAAAAAGCAACACGGAGAAATCCACCCTCTGAAACTGAGAAAGATGGGCAAGAGAGGCTAGCTCAGGTGGCAATCTTTAAGCAAAAACAATAAAATAAAAAAATACAATGGCGAGGAGACCCGGTCAAAAAGCAACCCTGAAAAAGGTACCCTCTGAAACTGAGGAAGCAGGGCAACAATGCCTAGCTCAGGTGACAATGTTTAAGCAAAAGAAACACACAAGGGCGTGGAGACCTGGGGAAAAAGCATCACGGAGAAATCCTCCAGCTGAAACGTAGGAAGATGGGCAACAGAGGCTACCTCAGGTGGCAATCGTTAAGCAAAAACAAAACACAAAGGCGTGGAGACCTTGGGAAAAAGCAACCCTGAAATATCTACCCTCTGAAACTGAGGAAGATGGGCAAGAGAGGCTGGCTTCATGTGGCAAACGTTAAGCAAAAGAAACACACAAGGGCGTGGAGACCTGGGGAAAAAGCAACACGGAGAAATCCACCCTCTGAAACTGAGGAAGATGGGCAAGAGAGGCTAGCTCAGGTGGCAATCGTTAAGCAAAAACAAAACCCAAAGGCGTGGAGACCTGGGAAAAAGCAACCCTGAAATATCTACCCCCTGAAACTGAGGAAGATGGGAGAGAGGCTGGCTTCAGGTGGCAAACTTTAAGCAAAAGAAACACACAAGGGCGTGGAGACCTGGGGAAAAAGCAGCACTGAGAAATCTACCCTCTGAAACTGACGAGGATGGGCAACAGAGGCTACCTCAGGTGGCAATCGGTAAGCAAAAGAAACACACAAGGGCGTGGAGACCTGGGGAAAAAGCCACACGGAGAAATCCACCCTCTGAAACTGAAGAAGATGGGCAACAGAGGCTAGCTCAGGTGGCAATCTTTAAGCAAAAAAAATAAAATAAAAAAATACAATGGCGAGGAGACCCGGTCAAAAAGCAACCCTGAAAAAGGTACCGTCTGAAACTGAGGAAGCAGGGCAACAATGCCTAGCTCAGGTGACAATCTTTAAGCAAAAGAAACACACAAGGGCGTGGAGACCTGGGGAAAAAGCATCACGGAGAAATCCTGCAGCTGAAACTGAGGCAGATGGGCAACAGAGGCTACCTCAGGTGGCAATCGTTAAGCAAAAACAAAACACAAAGGCGTGGAGACCTTGGGAAAAAGCAACCCTGAAATATCTACCCTCTGAAACTGAGGAAGATGGGCAAGAGAGGCTGGCTTCATGTGGCAAACGTTAAGCAAAAGAAACACACAAGGGCGTGGAGACCTGGGGAAAAAGCAACACGGAGAAATCCACCCTCTGAAACTGAGGAAGATGGGCAAGAGAGGCTAGTTCAGGTGGCAATCGTTAAGCAAAAACAAAACCCAAAGGCGTGGAGACCTGGGAAAAAGCAACCCTGAAATATCTACCCTCTGAAACTGAGGAAGATGGGCAAGAGAGGCTGGCTTCAGGCGGCAAACTTTAAGCAAAAGAAACACACAAGGGCGTGGAGACCTGGGGAAAAGGCAGCACTGAGAAATCTACCCTCTGAAACTGACGAGGATGGGCAACAGAGGCTACCTCAGGTGGCAATCGTTAAGCAAAAGAAACACACAAGGGCGTGGAGCCCTGGGGAAAAAGCAACACGGAGAAATCCACCCTCTGAAACTGAGAAAGATGGGCAAGAGAGGCTAGCTCAGGTGGCAATCGTTAAGCAAAAACAAAACCCAAAGGCGTGGAGACCTGGGGAAAGAGCAACCCTGAAATATCTACCCTCTGAAACTGAGGAAGATGGGCAAGAGAGGCTGGCTTCAGGTGGCAATCTTTAAGCAAAAGAAACACATAAGGGCGTGGAGACCTGGGGAAAAGGCAGCACTGAGAAATCTACCTTCTGAAACTGACGAGGATGGGCAAGAGAGGCTACCTCAGGTGGCAATCTTTAAGCAAAAGAAACACACAAGGGCGAGGAGACCTGGGGAAAAAGCAACACGGAGAAATCCACCCTCTGAAACTGAGGAACATGGGCAAAAGAAGCTAGCTCAGGTTGCAAAATTTAAGCAGAAAAAAAAAAAGACGCAAGGGCGTGGAGAGCTGGCGAAAAAGCAACACGGAGAAATCCACCCACTGAAACTGAGGAAGATGGGCAAGAGAGGCTAGCTCAGGTGGCAATCTTTAAGCAAAAACAATAAAATAAAAAAATGCAATGGCGAGGAGACCCGGTCAAAAAGCAACCCTGAAAAAGGTACCCTTTGAAACTGAGGAAGCAGGGCAACAGTGCCTAGCTCAGGCGACAATCTTTAAGCAAAAGAAACACACAAGGGCGTGGGGAGCTGGCGAAAAGGCAACACTGAGAAATCCACCCTCTGAAACAGACGAAGATGGGCAACAGAGGCTAGCTCAGGTGGCAATCTTTAAGCAAAAACAATAAAATAAAAAAATACAATGGCGAGGAGACCCGGTCAAAAAGCAACCCTGAAAAAGGTACCCTCTGAAACTGAGGAAGCAGGGCAACAATGCCTAGCTCAGGTGACAATCTTTAAGCAAAAGAAACACACAAGGGCGTGGAGACCTGGGGAAAAAGCATCACGGAGAAATCCTCCAGCTGAAACGGAGGAAGATGGGCAACAGAGGCTACCTCAGGTGGCAATCGTTAAGCAAAAACAAAACACAAAGGCGTGGAGACCTTGGGAAAAAGCAACCCTGAAATATCTACCCTCTGAAACTGAGGAAGATGGGCAAGAGAGGCTGGCTTCATGTGGCAAACGTTAAGCAAAAGAAACACACAAGGGCGTGGAGACCTGGGGAAAAAGCAACACGGAGAAATCCACCCTCTGAAACTGAGGAAGATGGGCAAGAGAGGCTAGCTCAGGTGGCAATCGTTAAGCAAAAACAAAACCCAAAGGCGTGGAGACCTGGGAAAAAGCAACCCTGAAATATCTACCCCCTGAAACTGAGGAAGATGGGCAAGAGAGGCTGGCTTCAGGTGGCAAACTTTAAGCAAAAGAAACACACAAGGGCGTGGAGACCTGGGGAAAAAGCAGCACTGAGAAATCTACCCTCTGAAACTGACGAGGATGGGCAACAGAGGCTACCTCAGGTGGCAATCGGTAAGCAAAAGAAACACACAAGGGCGTGGAGACCTGGGGAAAAAGCCACACGGAGAAATCCACCCTCTGAAACTGAAGAAGATGGGCAACAGAGGCTAGCTCAGGTGGCAATCTTTAAGCAAAAAAAATAAAATAAAAAAATACAATGGCGAGGAGACCCGGTTAAAAAGCAACCCTGAAAAAGGTACCCTCTGAAACTGAGGAAGCAGGGCAACAATGCCTAGCTCAGGTGACAATCTTTAAGCAAAAGAAACACACAAGGGCGTGGAGACTTGGGGAAAAAGCAACACGGAGAAATCCTCCAGCTGAAACTGAGGAAGATGGGCAACAGAGGCTACCTCAGGTGGCAATCGTTAAGCAAAAACAAAACACAAAGGCGTGGAGACCTTGGGAAAAAGCAACCCTGAAATATCTACCCTCTGAAACTGAGGAAGATGGGCAAGAGAGGCTGGCTTCATGTGGCAAACGTTAAGCAAAAGAAACACACAAGGGCGTGGAGACCTGGGGAAAAAGCAACACGGAGAAATCCACCCTCTGAAACTGAGGAAGATGGGCAAGAGAGGCTAGCTCAGGTGGCAATCGTTAAGCAAAAACAAAACCCAAAGGCGTGGAGACCTGGGGAAAAGCAACCCTGAAATATCTACCCTCTGAAACTGAGGAAGATGGGCAAGAGAGGCTGGCTTCAGGTGGCAAACTTTAAGCAAAAGAAACACACAAGGGCGTGGAGACCTGGGGAAAAAGCAGCAGTGAGAAATCTACCCTCTGAAACTGACGAGGATGGGCAACAGAGGCTACCTCAGGTGGCAATCGTTAAGCAAAAGAAACACACAAGGGCGTGGAGACCTGGGGAAAAAGCATCACGGAGAAATCCTCCAGCTGAAACGGAGGAAGATGGGCAACAGAGGCAACCTCAGGTGGCAATAGTTAAGCAAAAACAAAGCACAAAGGCGTGGAGACCTGGGGAAAAAGCAACCCTGAAACATCTACCCTCTGCAACTGAGGAAGATGGGCAAGAGAGGCTGGCTTCAGGTGGCAAACGTTAAGCAAAAGAAACACACAAGGGCGTGGAGACCTGGGGAAAAAGCAACACGGAGAAATCCACCCTCTGAAACCGATGAAGATGGGCAACAGAGGCTAGCTCAGGTGGCAATCTTTAAGCAAAAAAAATAAAATAAAAAAATACAATGGCGAGGAGACCCGGTCAAAAAGCAACCCTGAAAAAGGTACCCTCTGAAACTGAGGAAGCAGGGCAACAATGCCTAGCTCAGGTGACGATGTTTAAGCAAAAGAAACACACAAGGGCGTGGAGACCTGGGGAAAAAGCATCACGGAGAAATCCTCCAGCTGAAACGGAGGAAGATGGGCAACAGAGGCTACCTCAGGTGGCAATCGTTAAGCAAAAACAAAACACAAAGGCGTGGAGACCTTGGGAAAAAGCAACCCTGAAATATCTACCCTCTGCAACTGAGGAAGATGGGCAAGAGAGGCTGGCTTCATGTGGCAAACGTTAAGCAAAAGAAACACACAAGGGCGTGGAGACCTGGGGAAAAAGCAACACGGAGAAATCCACCCTCTGAAACTGAGGAAGATGGGCAAGAGAGGCTAGCTCAGGTGGCAATCGTTAAGCAAAAACAAAACCCAAAGGCGTGGAGACCTGGGGAAAAGCAACCCTGAAATATCTACCCTCTGAAACTGAGGAAGATGGGCAAGAGAGGCTGGCTTCAGGTGGCAAACTTTAAGCAAAAGAAACACACAAGGGCGTGGAGACCTGGGGAAAAAGCAGCAGTGAGAAATCTACCCTCTGAAACTGACGAGGATGGGCAACAGAGGCTACCTCAGGTGGCAATCGTTAAGCAAAAGAAACACACAAGGGCGTGGATACCTGGGGAAAAAGCAACACGGAGAAATCCACCCTCTGAAACTGAGGAAGATGGGCAAGAGAGGCTACCTCAGGTGGCAATCGTTAAGCAAAAACAAAACCCAAAGGCGTGGAGACCTGGGGAAAGAGCAACCCTGAAATATCTACCCTCTGAAACTGAGGAAGATGGGCAAGAGAGGCTGGCTTCAGGTGGCAATCTTTAAGCAAAAGAAACACACAAGGGCGTGGAGACCTGGGGAAAAGGCAGCACTGAGAAATCTACCCTCTGAAACTGACGAGGATGGGCAACAGAGGCTACCTCAGGTGGCAATCGTTAAGCAAAAGAAACACACAAGGGCGTGGAGACCTGGGGAAAAAGCAACACGGAGAAATCCACCCTCTGAAACTGAGGAACATGGGCAAAAGAAGCTAGCTCAGGTTGCAAACTTTAAGCAGAAAAAAAAAAAGACGCAAGGGCGTGGAGAGCTGGCGAAAAAGCAACACGGAGAAATCCACCCTCTGAAACTGAGGAAGATGGGCAAGAGAGGCTACCTCAGGTGGCAATCGTTAAGCAAAAACAAAGCACAAAGGCCTGGAGACCTGGGGAAAAAGCAACCCTGAAACATCTACCCTCTGCAACTGAGGAAGATGGGCAAGAGAGGCTGGCTTCAGGTGGCAAACGTTAAGCAAAAGAAACACACAAGGGCGTGGAGACCTGGGGAAAAAGCAACACGGAGAAATCCACCCTCTGAAACCGAGGAAGATGGGCAACAGAGGCTAGCTCAGGTGGCAATCTTTAAGCAAAAAAAATAAAATAAAAAAATACAATGGCGAGGAGACCCGGTCAAAAAGCAACCCTGAAAAAGGTACCCTCTGAAACTGAGGAAGCAGGGCAACAATGCCTAGCTCAGGTGACAATGTTTAAGCAAAAGAAACACACAAGTGCGTGGAGACCTGGGAAAAAAGCATCACGGAGAAATCCTCCAGCTGAAACGTAGGAAGATGGGCAACAGAGGCTACCTCAGGTGGCAATCGTTAAGCAAAAACAAAACACAAAGGCGTGGAGACCTTGGGAAAAAGCAACCCTGAAATATCTACCCTCTGAAACTGAGGAAGATGGGCAAGAGAGGCTGGCTTCATGTGGCAAACGTTAAGCAAAAGAAACACACAAGGGCGTGGAGACCTGGGGAAAAAGCAACACGGAGAAATCCACCCTCTGAAACTGAGGAAGATGGGCAAGAGAGGCTAGCTCAGGTGGCAATCGTTAAGCAAAAACAAAACCCAAAGGCGTGGAGACCTGGGGAAAAGCAACCCTGAAATATCTACCCTCTGAAACTGAGGAAGATGGGCAAGAGAGGCTGGCTTCAGGTGGCAAACTTTAAGCAAAAGAAACACACAAGGGCGTGGAGACCTGGGGAAAAAGCAGCAGTGAGAAATCTACCCTCTGAAACTGACGAGGATGGGCAACAGAGGCTACCTCAGGTGGCAATCGTTAAGCAAAAGAAACACACAAGGGCGTGGATACCTGGGGAAAAAGCAACACGGAGAAATCCACCCTCTGAAACTGAGAAAGATGGGCAAGAGAGGCTAGCTCAGGTGGCAATCGTTAAGCAAAAACAAAACCCAAAGGCGTGGAGACCTGGGGAAAGAGCAACCCTGAAATATCTACCCTCTGAAACTGAGGAAGATGGGCAACAGAGGCTGGCTTCAGGTGGCAATCTTTAAGCAAAAGAAACACACAAGGGCGTGGAGACCTGGGGAAAAGGCAGCACTGAGAAATCTACCCTCTGAAACTGACGAGGATGGGCAACAGAGGCTACCTCAGGTGGCAATCGTTAAGCAAAAGAAACACACAAGGGCGTGGAGACCTGGGGAAAAAGCAACACGGAGAAATCCACCCTCTGAAACTGAGGAACATGGGCAAAAGAAGCTAGCTCAGGTTGCAAACTTTAAGCAGAAAAAAAAAAAGACGCAAGGGCGTGGAGAGCTGGCGAAAAAGCAACACGGAGAAATCCACCCTCTGAAACTGAGGAAGATGGGCAAGAGAGGCTAGCTCAGGTGGCAATCTTTAAGCAAAAAAATAAAATAAAAAAATGCAATGGCGAGGAGACCCGGTCAAAAAGCAACCCTGAAAAAGGTACCCTTTGAAACTGAGGAAGCAGGCCAACAGTGCCTAGCTCAGGCGACAATCTTTAAGCAAAAGAAACACACAAGGGCGTGGGGAGCTGGCGAAAAGGCAACACTGAGAAATCCACCCTCTGAAACAGACGAAGATGGGCAACAGAGGCTAGCTCAGGTGGCAATCTTTAAGCAAAAGAAACACACAAGTGCGTGGAGACCTGGGAAAAATGCAACACGGAGAAATCCACCCTCTGAAACTGAGGAAGATGGGCAAGAGAGGCTACCTCAGGTGGCAATCGTTAAGCAAAAACAAAGCACAAAGGCGTGGAGACCTGGGGAAAAAGCAACCCTGAAACATCTACCCTCTGAAACTGAGGAAGATGGGCAAGAGAGGCTGGCTTCAGGTGGCAAACTTTAAGCAAAAGAAACACAAAAGGGCGTGGAGACCTGGGGAAAAAGCAACACGGAGAAATCCACCCTCTGAAACCGAGGAAGATGGGCAACAGAGGCTACCTCAGGTGGCAATCTTTAAGCAAAAAAAATAAAATAAAAAAATACAATGGCGTGGAGACCCGGTCAAAAAGCAACCCTGAAAAAGGTACCCTCTGAAACTGAGGAAGCAGGGCAACAATGCCTAGCTCAGGTGACAATCTTTAAGCAAAAGAAACACACAAGTGCGTGGAGACCTGGGAAAAAAGCATCACGGAGAAATCCTCCAGCTGAAACGTAGGAAGATGGGCAACAGAGGCTACCTCAGGTGGCAATCGTTAAGCAAAAACAAAACACAAAGGCGTGGAGACCTTGGGAAAAAGCAACCCTGAAATATCTACCCTCTGAAACTGAGGAAGATGGGCAAGAGAGGCTGGCTTCATGTGGCAAACGTTAAGCAAAAGAAACACACAAGGGCGTGGAGACCTGGGGAAAAAGCAACACGGAGAAATCCACCCTCTGAAACTGAGGAAGATGGGCAAGAGAGGCTAGCTCAGGTGGCAATCGTTAAGCAAAAACAAAACCCAAAGGCGTGGAGACCTGGGAAAAAGCAACCCTGAAATATCTACCCCCTGAAACTGAGGAAGATGGGCAAGAGAGGCTGGCTTCAGGTGGCAAACTTTAAGCAAAAGAAACACACAAGGGCGTGGAGACCTGGGGAAAAAGCAGCACTGAGAAATCTACCCTCTGAAACTGACGAGGATGGGCAACAGAGGCTACCTCAGGTGGCAATCGGTAAGCAAAAGAAACACACAAGGGCGTGGAGACCTGGGGAAAAAGCCACACGGAGAAATCCACCCTCTGAAACTGAAGAAGATGGGCAACAGAGGCTAGCTCAGGTGGCAATCTTTAAGCAAAAAAAATAAAATAAAAAAATACAATGGCGAGGAGACCCGGTCAAAAAGCAACCCTGAAAAAGGTACCGTCTGAAACTGAGGAAGCAGGGCAACAATGCCTAGCTCAGGTGACAATCTTTAAGCAAAAGAAACACACAAGGGCGTGGAGACCTGGGGAAAAAGCATCACGGAGAAATCCTGCAGCTGAAACTGAGGCAGATGGGCAACAGAGGCTACCTCAGGTGGCAATCGTTAAGCAAAAACAAAACACAAAGGCGTGGAGACCTTGGGAAAAAGCAACCCTGAAATAGCTACCCTCTGCAACTGAGGAAGATGGGCAAGAGAGGCTGGCTTCATGTGGCAAACGTTAAGCAAAAGAAACACACAAGGGCGTGGAGACGTGGGGAAAAAGCAACACGGAGAAATCCACCCTCTGAAACCGAGGAAGATGGGCAACAGAGGCTAGCTCAGGTGGCAATCGTTAAGCAAAAACAATAAAATAAAAAAATACAATGGCGAGGAGACCCGGTCAAAAAGCAACCCTGAAAAAGGTACCCTCTGAAACTGAGGAAGCAGGGCAACAATGCCTAGCTCAGGTGACAATCTTTAAGCAAAAGAAACACACAAGGGCGTGGAGACTTGGAGAAAAAGCAACACGGAGAAATCCTCCAGCTGAAACTGAGGAAGATGGGCAACAGACGCTACCTCAGGTGGCAATCGTTAAGCAAAAACAAAACACAAAGGCGTGGAGACCTTGGGAAAAAGCAACCCTGAAATATCTACCCTCTGAAACTGAGGAATATGGGCAAGAGAGGCTGGCTTCATGTGGCAAACGTTAAGCAAAAGAAACACACAAGGGCGTGGAGACCTGGGGAAAAAGCAACACGGAGAAATCCACCCTCTGAAACTGAGAAAGATGGGCAAGAGAGGCTAGCTCAGGTGGCAATCGTTAAGCAAAAACAAAACCCAAAGGCGTGGAGACCTGGGAAAAAGCAACCCTGAAATATCTACCCTCTGAAACTGAGGAAGATGGGCAAGAGAGGCTGGCTTCAGGCGGCAAACTTTAAGCAAAAGAAACACACAAGGGCGTGGAGACCTGGGGAAAAGGCAGCACTGAGAAATCTACCCTCTGAAACTGACGAGGATGGGCAACAGAGGCTACCTCAGGTGGCAATCGTTAAGCAAAAGAAACACACAAGGGCGTGGAGACCTGGGGAAAAAGCAACACGGAGAAATCCACCCTCTGAAACTGAGAAAGATGGGCAAGAGAGGCTAGCTCAGGTGGCAATCGTTAAGCAAAAACAAAACCCAAAGGCGTGGAGACCTGGGGAAAGAGCAACCCTGAAATATCTACCCTCTGAAACTGAGGAAGATGGGCAAGAGAGGCTGGCTTCACTTGGCAATCTTTAAGCAAAAGAAACACACAAGGGCGTGGAGACCTGGGGAAAAGGCAGCACTGAGAAATCTACCTTCTGAAACTGACGAGGATGGGCAAGAGAGGCTACCTCAGGTGGCAATCTTTAAGCAAAAGAAACACACAAGGGCGTGGAGACCTGGGGAAAAAGCAACACGGAGAAATCCACCCTCTGAAACTGAGGAACATGGGCAAAAGAAGCTAGCTCAGGTTGCAAAATTTAAGCAGAAATAAAAAAAGACGCAAGGGCGTGGAGAGCTGGCGAAAAAGCAACACGGAGAAATCCACCCTCTGAAACTGAGGAAGATGGGCAAGAGAGGCTAGCTCAGGTGGCAATCTTTAAGCAAAAACAATAAAATAAAAAAATGCAATGGCGAGGAGACCCGGTCAAAAAGCAACCCTGAAAAAGGTACCCTTTGAAACTGAGGAAGTAGGGCAACAGTGCCTAGCTCAGGCGACAATCTTTAAGCAAAAGAAACACACAAGGGCGTGGGGAGCTGGCGAAAAGGCAACACTGAGAAATCCACCCTCTGAAACAGACGAAGATGGGCAACAGAGGCTAGCTCAGGTGGCAATCTTTAAGCAAAAACAATAAAATAAAAAAATACAATGGCGAGGAGACCCGGTCAAAAAGCAACCCTGAAAAAGGTACCCTCTGAAACTGAGGAAGCAGGGCAACAATGCCTAGCTTAGGTGACAATGTTTAAGCAAAAGAAACACACAAGGGCGTGGAGACCTGGGGAAAAAGCATCACGGAGAAATCCTCCAGCTGAAACGGAGGAAGATGGGCAACAGAGGCTACCTCAGGTGGCAATCGTTAAGCAAAAACAAAACACAAAGGCGTGGAGACCTTGGGAAAAAGCAACCCTGAAATATCTACCCTCTGAAACTGAGGAAGATGGGCAAGAGAGGCTGGCTTCATGTGGCAAACGTTAAGCAAAAGAAACACACAAGGGCGTGGAGACCTGGGGAAAAAGCAACACGGAGAAATCCACCCTCTGAAACTGAGGAAGATGGGCAAGAGAGGCTAGCTCAGGTGGCAATCGTTAAGCAAAAACAAAACCCAAAGGCGTGGAGACCTGGGAAAAAGCAACCCTGAAATATCTACCCCCTGAAACTGAGGAAGATGGGCAAGAGAGGCTGGCTTCAGGTGGCAAACTTTAAGCAAAAGAAACACACAAGGGCGTGGAGACCTGGGGAAAAAGCAGCACTGAGAAATCTACCCTCTGAAACTGACGAGGATGGGCAACAGAGGCTACCTCAGGTGGCAATCGGTAAGCAAAAGAAACACACAAGGGCGTGGAGACCTGGGGAAAAAGCCACACGGAGAAATCCACCCTCTGAAACTGAAGAAGATGGGCAACAGAGGCTACCTCAGGTGGCAATCTTTAAGCAAAAAAAATAAAATAAAAAAATACAATGGCGAGGAGACCCGGTCAAAAAGCAACCCTGAAAAAGGTACCCTCTGAAACTGAGGAAGCAGGGCAACAATGCCTAGCTCAGGTGACAATCTTTAAGCAAAAGAAACACACAAGGGCGTGGAGACTTGGGGAAAAAGCAACACGGAGAAATCCTCCAGCTGAAACTGAGGAAGATGGGCAACAGAGGCTACCTCAGGTGGCAATCGTTAAGCAAAAACAAAACACAAAGGCGTGGAGACCTTGGGAAAAAGCAACCCTGAAATATCTACCCTCTGAAACTGAGGAAGATGGGCAAGAGAGGCTGGCTTCATGTGGCAAACGTTAAGCAAAAGAAACACACAAGGGCGTGGAGACCTGGGGAAAAAGCAACACGGAGAAATCCACCCTCTGAAACTGAGGAAGATGGGCAAGAGAGGCTAGCTCAGGTGGCAATCGTTAAGCAAAAACAAAACCCAAAGGCGTGGAGACCTGGGGAAAAGCAACCCTGAAATATCTACCCTCTGAAACTGAGGAAGATGGGCAAGAGAGGCTGGCTTCAGGTGGCAAACTTTAAGCAAAAGAAACACACAAGGGCCTGGAGACCTGGGGAAAAAGCAGCAGTGAGAAATCTACCCTCTGAAACTGACGAGGATGGGCAACAGAGGCTACCTCAGGTGGCAATCGTTAAGCAAAAGAAACACACAAGGGCGTGGATACCTGGGGAAAAAGCAACACGGAGAAATCCACCCTCTGAAACTGAGAAAGATGGGCAAGAGAGGCTAGCTCAGGTGGCAATCGTTAAGCAAAAACAAAACCCAAAGGCGTGGAGACCTGGGAAAAAGCAACCCTGAAATATCTACCCTCTGAAACTGAGTAAGATGGGCAAGAGAGGCTGGCTTCAGGCGGCAAACTTTAAGCAAAAGAAACACACAAGGGCGTGGAGACCTGGGGAAAAGGCAGCGCTGAGAAATCTACCTTCTGAAACTGACGAGGATGGGCAAGAGAGGCTACCTCAGGTGGCAATCTTTAAGCAAAAGAAACACACAAGGGCGTGGAGACCTGGGGAAAAAGCAACACGGAGAAATCCACCCTCTGAAACTGAGGAACATGGGCAAAAGAAGCTAGCTCAGGTTGCAAAATTTAAGCAGAAAAAAAAAAAGACGCAAGGGCGTGGAGAGCTGGCGAAAAAGCAACACGGAGAAATCCACCCTCTGAAACTGAGGAAGATGGGCAAGAGAGGCTAGCTCAGGTGGCAATCTTTAAGCAAAAACAATAAAATAAAAAAATGCAATGGCGAGGAGACCCGGTCAAAAAGCAACCCTGAAAAAGGTACCCTTTGAAACTGAGGAAGCAGGGCAACAGTGCCTAGCTCAGGCGACAATCTTTAAGCAAAAGAAACACACAAGGGCGTGGGGAGCTGGCGAAAAGGCAACACTGAGAAATCCACCCTCTGAAACAGACGAAGATGGGCAACAGAGGCTAGCTCAGGTGGCAATCTTTAAGCAAAAACAATAAAATAAAAAAATACAATGGCGAGGAGACCCGGTCAAAAAGCAACCCTGAAAAAGGTACCCTCTGAAACTGAGGAAGCAGGGCAACAATGCCTAGCTCAGGTGACAATGTTTAAGCAAAAGAAACACACAAGGGCGTGGAGACCTGGGGAAAAAGCATCACGGAGAAATCCTCCAGCTGAAACGGAGGAAGATGGGCAACAGAGGCTACCTCAGGTGGCAATCGTTAAGCAAAAACAAAACACAAAGGCGTGGAGACCTTGGGAAAAAGCAACCCTGAAATATCTACCCTCTGAAACTGAGGAAGATGGGCAAGAGAGGCTGGCTTCATGTGGCAAACGTTAAGCAAAAGAAACACACAAGGGCGTGGAGACCTGGGGAAAAAGCAACACGGAGAAATCCACCCTCTGAAACTGAGGAAGATGGGCAAGAGAGGCTAGCTCAGGTGGCAATCGTTAAGCAAAAACAAAACCCAAAGGCGTGGAGACCTGGGAAAAAGCAACCCTGAAATATCTACCCCCTGAAACTGAGGAAGATGGGCAAGAGAGGCTGGCTTCAGGTGGCAAACTTTAAGCAAAAGAAACACACAAGGGCCTGGAGACCTGGGGAAAAAGCAGCACTGAGAAATCTACCCTCTGAAACTGACGAGGATGGGCAACAGAGGCTACCTCAGGTGGCAATCGGTAAGCAAAAGAAACACACAAGGGCGTGGAGACCTGGGGAAAAAGCCACACGGAGAAATCCACCCTCTGAAACTGAAGAAGATGGGCAACAGAGGCTACCTCAGGTGGCAATCTTTAAGCAAAAAAAATAAAATAAAAAAATACAATGGCGAGGAGACCCGGTCAAAAAGCAACCCTGAAAAAGGTACCCTCTGAAACTGAGGAAGCAGGGCAACAATGCCTAGCTCAGGTGACAATCTTTAAGCAAAAGAAACACACAAGGGCGTGGAGACTTGGGGAAAAAGCAACACGGAGAAATCCTCCAGCTGAAACTGAGGAAGATGGGCAACAGAGGCTACCTCAGGTGGCAATCGTTAAGCAAAAACAAAACACAAAGGCGTGGAGACCTTGGGAAAAAGCAACCCTGAAATATCTACCCTCTGAAACTGAGGAAGATGGGCAAGAGAGGCTGGCTTCATGTGGCAAACGTTAAGCAAAAGAAACACACAAGGGCGTGGAGACCTGGGGAAAAAGCAACACGGAGAAATCCACCCTCTGAAACTGAGGAAGATGGGCAAGAGAGGCTAGCTCAGGTGGCAATAGTTAAGCAAAAACAAAACCCAAAGGCGTGGAGACCTGGGGAAAAGCAACCCTGAAATATCTACCCTCTGAAACTGAGGAAGATGGGCAAGAGAGGCTGGCTTCAGGTGGCAAACTTTAAGCAAAAGAAACACACAAGGGCCTGGAGACCTGGGGAAAAAGCAGCAGTGAGAAATCTACCCTCTGAAACTGACGAGGATGGGCAACAGAGGCTACCTCAGGTGGCAATCGTTAAGCAAAAGAAACACACAAGGGCGTGGATACCTGGGGAAAAAGCAACACGGAGAAATCCACCCTCTGAAACTGAGAAAGATGGGCAAGAGAGGCTAGCTCAGGTGGCAATCGTTAAGCAAAAACAAAACCCAAAGGCGTGGAGACCTGGGAAAAAGCAACCCTGAAATATCTACCCTCTGAAACTGAGGAAGATGGGCAAGAGAGGCTGGCTTCAGGCGGCAAACTTTAAGCAAAAGAAACACACAAGGGCGTGGAGACCTGGGGAAAAGGCAGCACTGAGAAATCTACCTTCTGAAACTGACGAGGATGGGCAAGAGAGGCTACCTCAGGTGGCAATCTTTAAGCAAAAGAAACACACAAGGGCGTGGAGACCTGGGGAAAAAGCAACACGGAGAAATCCACCCTCTGAAACTGAGGAACATGGGCAAAAGAAGCTAGCTCAGGTTGCAAAATTTAAGCAGAAAAAAAAAAAGACGCAAGGGCGTGGAGAGCTGGCGAAAAAGCAACACGGAGAAATCCACCCTCTGAAACTGAGGAAGATGGGCAAGAGAGGCTAGCTCAGGTGGCAATCTTTAAGCAAAAACAATAAAATAAAAAAATGCAATGGCGAGGAGACCCGGTCAAAAAGCAACCCTGAAAAAGGTACCCTTTGAAACTGAGGAAGCAGGGCAACAGTGCCTAGCTCAGGCGACAATCTTTAAGCAAAAGAAACACACAAGGGCGTGGGGAGCTGGCGAAAAGGCAACACTGAGAAATCCACCCTCTGAAACAGACGAAGATGGGCAACAGAGGCTAGCTCAGGTGGCAATCTTTAAGCAAAAACAATAAAATAAAAAAATACAATGGCGAGGAGACCCGGTCAAAAAGCAACCCTGAAAAAGGTACCCTCTGAAACTGAGGAAGCAGGGCAACAATGCCTAGCTCAGGTGACAATCTTTAAGCAAAAGAAACACACAAGGGCGTGGAGACCTGGGGAAAAAGCATCACGGAGAAATCCTCCAGCTGAAACGGAGGAAGATGGGCAACAGAGGCTACCTCAGGTGGCAATCGTTAAGCAAAAACAAAACACAAAGGCGTGGAGACCTTGGGAAAAAGCAACCCTGAAATATCTACCCTCTGAAACTGAGGAAGATGGGCAAGAGAGGCTGGCTTCATGTGGCAAACGTTAAGCAAAAGAAACACACAAGGGCGTGGAGACCTGGGGAAAAAGCAACACGGAGAAATCCACCCTGTGAGACTGAGGAAGATGGGCAAGAGAGGCTACCTCAGGTGGCAATCGTTAAGCAAAAACAAAACCCAAAGGCGTGGAGACCTGGGGATAAAGCAACCTTGAAATATCTACCCTCTGAAACTGAGGAAGATGGCCAAGAGAGGCTGGCTTCAGGTGGCAAAATTTAAGCAAAAGAAACACACAAGGGCGTGGAGACCTGGGGAAAAAGCAACACGGAGAAATCCACCCTCTGAAACCGAGGAAGATGGGCAACAGAGGCTAGCTCAGGTGGCAATCTTTAAGCAAAAAAAATAAAATAAAAAAATACAATGGCGAGGAGACCCGGTCAAAAAGCAACCCTGAAAAAGGTACCCTCTGAAACTGAGGAAGCAGGGCAACAATGCCTAGCTCAGGTGACAATGTTTAAGCAAAAGAAACACACAAGGGCGTGGAGACCTGGGGAAAAAGCATCACGGAGAAATCCTCCAGCTGAAACGGAGGAAGATGGGCAACAGAGGCTACCTCAGGTGGCAATCGTTAAGCAAAAACAAAACACAAAGGCGTGGAGACCTTGGTAAAAAGCAACCCTGAAATAGCTACCCTCTGCAACTGAGGAAGATGGGCAAGAGAGGCTGGCTTCATGTGGCAAACGTTAAGCAAAAGAAACACACAAGGGCGTGGAGACCTGGGGAAAAAGCAACACGGAGAAATCCACCCTCTGAAACCGAGGAAGATGGGCAACAGAGGCTAGCTCAGGTGGCAATCGTTAAGCAAAAACAATAAAATAAAAAAATACAATGGCGAGGAGACCCGGTCAAAAAGCAACCCTGAAAAAGGTACCCTCTGAAACTGAGGAAGCAGGGCAACAATGCCTAGCTCAGGTGACAATCTTTAAGCAAAAGAAACACACAAGGGCGTGGAGACTCGGGGAAAAAGCAACACGGAGAAATCCTCCAGCTGAAACTGAGGAAGATGGGCAACAGAGGCTACCTCAGGTGGCAATCGTTAAGCAAAAACAAAACACAAAGGCGTGGAGACCTTGGGAAAAAGCAACCCTGAAATATCTACCCTCTGAAACTGAGGAATATGGGCAAGAGAGGCTGGCTTCATGTGGCAAACGTTAAGCAAAAGAAACACACAAGGGCGTGGAGACCTGGGGAAAAAGCAACACGGAGAAATCCACCCTCTGAAACTGAGAAAGATGGGCAAGAGAGGCTAGCTCAGGTGGCAATCGTTAAGCAAAAACAAAACCCAAAGGCGTGGAGACCTGGGAAAAAGCAACCCTGAAATATCTACCCTCTGAAACTGAGGAAGATGGGCAAGAGAGGCTGGCTTCAGGCGGCAAACTTTAAGCAAAAGAAACACACAAGGGCGTGGAGACCTGGGGAAAAGGCAGCACTGAGAAATCTACCCTCTGAAACTGACGAGGATGGGCAACAGAGGCTACCTCAGGTGGCAATCGTTAAGCAAAAGAAACACACAAGGGCGTGGAGACCTGGGGAAAAAGCAACACGGAGAAATCCACCCTCTGAAACTGAGAAAGATGGGCAAGAGAGGCTAGCTCAGGTGGCAATCGTTAAGCAAAAACAAAACCCAAAGGCGTGGAGACCTGGGGAAAGAGCAACCCTGAAATATCTACCCTCTGAAACTGAGGAAGATGGGCAAGAGAGGCTGGCTTCACTTGGCAATCTTTAAGCAAAAGAAACACACTAGGGCGTGGAGACCTGGGGAAAAGGCAGCACTGAGAAATCTACCTTCTGAAACTGACGAGGATGGGCAAGAGAGGCTACCTCAGGTGGCAATCTTTAAGCAAAAGAAACACACAAGGGCGTGGAGACCTGGGGAAAAAGCAACACGGAGAAATCCACCCTCTGAAACTGAGGAACATGGGCAAAAGAAGCTAGCTCAGGTTGCAAACTTTAAGCAGAAAAAAAAAAAGACGCAAGGGCGTGGAGAGCTGGCGAAAAAGCAACACGGAGAAATCCACCCTCTGAAACTGAGGAAGATGGGCAAGAGAGGCTAGCTCAGGTGGCAATCTTTAAGCAAAAACAATAAAATAAAAAAATGCAATGGCGAGGAGACCCGGTCAAAAAGCAACCCTGAAAAAGGTACCCTTTGAAACTGAGGAAGTAGGGCAACAGTGCCTAGCTCAGGCGACAATCTTTAAGCAAAAGAAACACACAAGGGCGTGGGGAGCTGGCGAAAAGGCAACACTGAGAAATCCACCCTCTGAAACAGACGAAGATGGGCAACAGAGGCTAGCTCAGGTGGCAATCTTTAAGCAAAAACAATAAAATAAAAAAATACAATGGCGAGGAGACCCGGTCAAAAAGCAACCCTGAAAAAGGTACCCTCTGAAACTGAGGAAGCAGGGCAACAATGCCTAGCTCAGGTGACAATCTTTAAGCAAAAGAAACACACAAGGGCGTGGAGACCTGGGGAAAAAGCATCACGGAGAAATCCTCCAGCTGAAACGGAGGAAGATGGGCAACAGAGGCTACCTCAGGTGGCAATCGTTAAGCAAAAACAAAACACAAAGGCGTGGAGACCTTGGGAAAAAGCAACCCTGAAATATCTACCCTCTGAAACTGAGGAAGATGGGCAAGAGAGGCTGGCTTCATGTGGCAAACGTTAAGCAAAAGAAACACACAAGGGCGTGGAGACCTGGGGAAAAAGCAACACGGAGAAATCCACCCTCTGAAACTGAGGAAGATGGGCAAGAGAGGCTAGCTCAGGTGGCAATCGTTAAGCAAAAACAAAACCCAAAGGCGTGGAGACCTGGGAAAAAGCAACCCTGAAATATCTACCCCCTGAAACTGAGGAAGATGGGCAAGAGAGGCTGGCTTCAGGTGGCAAACTTTAAGCAAAAGAAACACACAAGGGCGTGGAGACCTGGGGAAAAAGCAGCACTGAGAAATCTACCCTCTGAAACTGACGAGGATGGGCAACAGAGGCTACCTCAGGTGGCAATCGGTAAGCAAAAGAAACACACAAGGGCGTGGAGACCTGGGGAAAAAGCCACACGGAGAAATCCACCCTCTGAAACTGAAGAAGATGGGCAACAGAGGCTACCTCAGGTGGCAATCTTTAAGCAAAAAAAATAAAATAAAAAAATACAATGGCGAGGAGACCCGGTCAAAAAGCAACCCTGAAAAAGGTACCCTCTGAAACTGAGGAAGCAGGGCAACAATGCCTAGCTCAGGTGACAATCTTTAAGCAAAAGAAACACACAAGGGCGTGGAGACTTGGGGAAAAAGCAACACGGAGAAATCCTCCAGCTGAAACTGAGGAAGATGGGCAACAGAGGCTACCTCAGGTGGCAATCGTTAAGCAAAAACAAAACACAAAGGCGTGGAGACCTTGGGAAAAAGCAACCCTGAAATATCTACCCTCTGAAACTGAGGAAGATGGGCAAGAGAGGCTGGCTTCATGTGGCAAACGTTAAGCAAAAGAAACACACAAGGGCGTGGAGACCTGGGGAAAAAGCAACACGGAGAAATCCACCCTCTGAAACTGAGGAAGATGGGCAAGAGAGGCTAGCTCAGGTGGCAATCGTTAAGCAAAAACAAAACCCAAAGGCGTGGAGACCTGGGGAAAAGCAACCCTGAAATATCTACCCTCTGAAACTGAGGAAGATGGGCAAGAGAGGCTGGCTTCAGGTGGCAAACTTTAAGCAAAAGAAACACACAAGGGCCTGGAGACCTGGGGAAAAAGCAGCAGTGAGAAATCTACCCTCTGAAACTGACGAGGATGGGCAACAGAGGCTACCTCAGGTGGCAATCGTTAAGCAAAAGAAACACACAAGGGCGTGGATACCTGGGGAAAAAGCAACACGGAGAAATCCACCCTCTGAAACTGAGAAAGATGGGCAAGAGAGGCTAGCTCAGGTGGCAATCGTTAAGCAAAAACAAAACCCAAAGGCGTGGAGACCTGGGAAAAAGCAACCCTGAAATATCTACCCTCTGAAACTGAGGAAGATGGGCAAGAGAGGCTGGCTTCAGGCGGCAAACTTTAAGCAAAAGAAACACACAAGGGCGTGGAGACCTGGGGAAAAGGCAGCACTGAGAAATCTACCTTCTGAAACTGACGAGGATGGGCAAGAGAGGCTACCTCAGGTGGCAATCTTTAAGCAAAAGAAACACACAAGGGCGTGGAGACCTGGGGAAAAAGCAACACGGAGAAATCCACCCTCTGAAACTGAGGAACATGGGCAAAAGAAGCTAGCTCAGGTTGCAAAATTTAAGCAGAAAAAAAAAAAGACGCAAGGGCGTGGAGAGCTGGCGAAAAAGCAACACGGAGAAATCCACCCTCTGAAACTGAGGAAGATGGGCAAGAGAGGCTAGCTCAGGTGGCAATCTTTAAGCAAAAACAATAAAATAAAAAAATGCAATGGCGAGGAGACCCGGTCAAAAAGCAACCCTGAAAAAGGTACCCTTTGAAACTGAGGAAGCAGGGCAACAGTGCCTAGCTCAGGCGACAATCTTTAAGCAAAAGAAACACACAAGGGCGTGGGGAGCTGGCGAAAAGGCAACACTGAGAAATCCACCCTCTGAAACAGACGAAGATGGGCAACAGAGGCTAGCTCAGGTGGCAATCTTTAAGCAAAAACAATAAAATAAAAAAATACAATGGCGAGGAGACCCGGTCAAAAAGCAACCCTGAAAAAGGTACCCTCTGAAACTGAGGAAGCAGGGCAACAATGCCTAGCTCAGGTGACAATCTTTAAGCAAAAGAAACACACAAGGGCGTGGAGACCTGGGGAAAAAGCATCACGGAGAAATCCTCCAGCTGAAACGGAGGAAGATGGGCAACAGAGGCTACCTCAGGTGGCAATCGTTAAGCAAAAACAAAACACAAAGGCGTGGAGACCTTGGGAAAAAGCAACCCTGAAATATCTACCCTCTGAAACTGAGGAAGATGGGCAAGAGAGGCTGGCTTCATGTGGCAAACGTTAAGCAAAAGAAACACACAAGGGCGTGGAGACCTGGGGAAAAAGCAACACGGAGAAATCCACCCTGTGAGACTGAGGAAGATGGGCAAGAGAGGCTACCTCAGGTGGCAATCGTTAAGCAAAAACAAAACCCAAAGGCGTGGAGACCTGGGGATAAAGCAACCTTGAAATATCTACCCTCTGAAACTGAGGAAGATGGCCAAGAGAGGCTGGCTTCAGGTGGCAAAATTTAAGCAAAAGAAACACACAAGGGCGTGGAGACCTGGGGAAAAAGCAACACGGAGAAATCCACCCTCTGAAACCGAGGAAGATGGGCAACAGAGGCTAGCTCAGGTGGCAATCTTTAAGCAAAAAAAATAAAATAAAAAAATACAATGGCGAGGAGACCCGGTCAAAAAGCAACCCTGAAAAAGGTACCCTCTGAAACTGAGGAAGCAGGGCAACAATGCCTAGCTCAGGTGACAATGTTTAAGCAAAAGAAACACACAAGGGCGTGGAGACCTGGGGAAAAAGCATCACGGAGAAATCCTCCAGCTGAAACGGAGGAAGATGGGCAACAGAGGCTACCTCAGGTGGCAATCGTTAAGCAAAAACAAAACCCAAAGGCGTGGAGACCTGGGGAAAGAGCAACCCTGAAATATCTACCCTCTGAAACTGAGGAAGATGGGCAACAGAGGCTGGCTTCAGGTGGCAATCTTTAAGCAAAAGAAACACACAAGGGCGTGGAGACCTGGGGAAAAGGCAGCACTGAGAAATTTACCCTCTGAAACTGACGAGGATGGGCAACAGAGGCTACCTCAGGTGGCAATCGGTAAGCAAAAGAAACACACAAGGGCGTGGAGACGTGGGGAAAAAGCAACACGGAGAAATCCACCCTCTGAAACTGAGGAAGATGGGCAAGAGAGGCTAGCTCAGGTGGCATTCGTTAAGCAAAAACAAAACCCAAAGGCGTGGAGACCTGGGGAAAAAGCAACCCTGAAATATCTACCCTCTGAAACTGAGGAAGATGCGCAAGAGAGGCTGCATTCAGGTGGCAAACTTTAAGCAAAAGAAACACACAAGGGCGTGGAGACCTGGGGAAAAAGCAACACGGAGAAATCCACCCTCTGAAACCGAGGAAGATGGGCAACAGAGGCTAGCTCAGGTGGCAATCTTTAAGCAAAAACAATAAAATAAAAAAATACAATGGCGAGGAGACCCGGTCAAAAAGCAACCCTGAAAAAGGTACCCTCTGAAACTGAGGAAGCAGGGCAACAATGCCTAGCTCAGGTGACAATGTTTAAGCAAAAGAAACACACAAGGGCGTGGAGACCTGGGGAAAAAGCATCACGGAGAAATCCTCCAGCTGAAACGGAGGAAGATGGGCAACAGAGGCTACCTCAGGTGGCAATCGTTAAGCAAAAACAAAACACAAAGGCGTGGAGACCTTGGGAAAAAGCAACCCTGAAATATCTACCCTCTGAAACTGAGGAAGATGGGCAAGAGAGGCTGGCTTCATGTGGCAAACGTTAAGCAAAAGAAACACACAAGGGCGTGGAGACCTGGGGAAAAAGCAACACGGAGAAATCCACCCTCTGAAACTGAGGAAGATGGGCAAGAGAGGCTAGCTCAGGTGGCAATCGTTAAGCAAAAACAAAACCCAAAGGCGTGGAGACCTGGGAAAAAGCAACCCTGAAATATCTACCCCCTGAAACTGAGGAAGATGGGCAAGAGAGGCTGGCTTCAGGTGGCAAACTTTAAGCAAAAGAAACACACAAGGGCGTGGAGACCTGGGGAAAAAGCAGCACTGAGAAATCTACCCTCTGAAACTGACGAGGATGGGCAACAGAGGCTACCTCAGGTGGCAATCGGTAAGCAAAAGAAACACACAAGGGCGTGGAGACCTGGGGAAAAAGCAACACGGAGAAATCCACCCTCTGAAACCGAGGAAGATGGGCAACAGAGGCTAGCTCAGGTGGCAATCTTTAAGCAAAAACAATAAAATAAAAAAATACAATGGCGAGGAGACCCGGTCAAAAAGCAACCCTGAAAAAGGTACCCTCTGAAACTGAGGAAGCAGGGCAACAATGCCTAGCTCAGGTGACAATGTTTAAGCAAAAGAAACACACAAGGGCGTGGAGACCTGGGGAAAAAGCATCACGGAGAAATCCTCCAGCTGAAACGGAGGAAGATGGGCAACAGAGGCTACCTCAGGTGGCAATCGTTAAGCAAAAACAAAACACAAAGGCGTGGAGACCTTGGGAAAAAGCAACCCTGAAATATCTACCCTCTGAAACTGAGGAAGATGGGCAAGAGAGGCTGGCTTCATGTGGCAAACGTTAAGCAAAAGAAACACACAAGGGCGTGGAGACCTGGGGAAAAAGCAACACGGAGAAATCCACCCTCTGAAACTGAGGAAGATGGGCAAGAGAGGCTAGCTCAGGTGGCAATCGTTAAGCAAAAACAAAACCCAAAGGCGTGGAGACCTGGGAAAAAGCAACCCTGAAATATCTACCCCCTGAAACTGAGGAAGATGGGCAAGAGAGGCTGGCTTCAGGTGGCAAACTTTAAGCAAAAGAAACACACAAGGGCGTGGAGACCTGGGGAAAAAGCAGCACTGAGAAATCTACCCTCTGAAACTGACGAGGATGGGCAACAGAGGCTACCTCAGGTGGCAATCGGTAAGCAAAAGAAACACACAAGGGCGTGGAGACCTGGGGAAAAAGCCACACGGAGAAATCCACCCTCTGAAACTGAAGAAGATGGGCAACAGAGGCTAGCTCAGGTGGCAATCTTTAAGCAAAAACAATAAAATAAAAAAATACAATGGCGAGGAGACCCGGTCAAAAAGCAACCCTGAAAAAGGTACCCTCTGAAACTGAGGAAGCAGGGCAACAATGCCTAGCTCAGGTGACAATCTTTAAGCAAAAGAAACACACAAGGGCGTGGAGACTTGGGGAAAAAGCAACACGGAGAAATCCTCCAGCTGAAACTGAGGAAGATGGGCAACAGAGGCTACCTCAGGTGGCAATCGTTAAGCAAAAACAAAACACAAAGGCGTGGAGACCTTGGGAAAAAGCAACCCTGAAATATCTACCCTCTGAAACTGAGGAAGATGGGCAAGAGAGGCTGGCTTCATGTGGCAAACGTTAAGCAAAAGAAACACACAAGGGCGTGGAGACCTGGGGAAAAAGCAACACGGAGAAATCCACCCTCTGAAACTGAGGAAGATGGGCAAGAGAGGCTGGCTTCAGGCGGCAAACTTTAAGCAAAAGAAACACACAAGGGCGTGGAGACCTGGGGAAAAGGCAGCACTGAGAAATCTACCCTCTGAAACTGACGAGGATGGGCAACAGAGGCTACCTCAGGTGGCAATCGTTAAGCAAAAGAAACACACAAGGGCGTGGAGACCTGGGGAAAAAGCAACACGGAGAAATCCACCCTCTGAAACTGAGAAAGATGGGCAAGAGAGGCTACCTCAGGTGGCAATCGTTAAGCAAAAACAAAACCCAAAGGCGTGGAGACCTGGGGAAAGAGCAACCCTGAAATATCTACCCTCTGAAACTGAGGAAGATGGGCAAGAGAGGCTGGCTTCAGGTGGCAATCTTTAAGCAAAAGAAACACACAAGGGCGTGGAGACCTGGGGAAAAGGCAGCACTGAGAAATCTACCTTCTGAAACTGACGAGGATGGGCAAGAGAGGCTACCTCAGGTGGCAATCTTTAAGCAAAAGAAACACACAAGGGCGTGGAGACCTGGGGAAAAAGCAACACGGAGAAATCCACCCTCTGAAACTGAGGAACATGGGCAAAAGAAGCTAGCTCAGGTTGCAAAATTTAAGCAGAAAAAAAAAAAGACGCAAGGGCGTGGAGAGCTGGCGAAAAAGCAACACGGAGAAATCCACCCTCTGAAACTGAGGAAGATGGGCAAGAGAGGCTAGCTCAGGTGGCAATCTTTAAGCAAAAACAATAAAATAAAAAAATGCAATGGCGAGGAGACCCGGTCAAAAAGCAACCCTGAAAAAGGTACCCTTTGAAACTGAGGAAGCAGGGCAACAGTGCCTAGCTCAGGCGACAATCTTTAAGCAAAAGAAACACACAAGGGCGTGGGGAGCTGGCGAAAAGGCAACACTGAGAAATCCACCCTCTGAAACAGACTAAGATGGGCAACAGAGGCTAGCTCAGGTGGCAATCTTTAAGCAAAAACAATAAAATAAAAAAATACAATGGCGAGGAGACCCGGTCAAAAAGCAACCCTGAAAAAGGTACCCTCTGAAACTGAGGAAGCAGGGCAACAATGCCTAGCTCAGGTGACAATCTTTAAGCAAAAGAAACACACAAGGGCGTGGAGACCTGGGGAAAAAGCATCACGGAGAAATCCTCCAGCTGAAACGGAGGAAGATGGGCAACAGAGGCTACCTCAGGTGGCAATCGTTAAGCAAAAACAAAACACAAAGGCGTGGAGACCTTGGGAAAAAGCAACCCTGAAATATCTACCCTCTGAAACTGAGGAAGATGGGCAAGAGAGGCTGGCTTCATGTGGCAAACGTTAAGCAAAAGAAACACACAAGGGCGTGGAGACCTGGGGAAAAAGCAACACGGAGAAATCCACCCTGTGAGACTGAGGAAGATGGGCAAGAGAGGCTACCTCAGGTGGCAATCGTTAAGCAAAAACAAAACCCAAAGGCGTGGAGACCTGGGGATAAAGCAACCTTGAAATATCTACCCTCTGAAACTGAGGAAGATGGCCAAGAGAGGCTGGCTTCAGGTGGCAAAATTTAAGCAAAAGAAACACACAAGGGCGTGGAGACCTGGGGAAAAAGCAACACGGAGAAATCCACCCTCTGAAACCGAGGAAGATGGGCAACAGAGGCTAGCTCAGGTGGCAATCTTTAAGCAAAAAAAATAAAATAAAAAAATACAATGGCGAGGAGACCCGGTCAAAAAGCAACCCTGAAAAAGGTACCCTCTGAAACTGAGGAAGCAGGGCAACAATGCCTAGCTCAGGTGACAATGTTTAAGCAAAAGAAACACACAAGGGCGTGGAGACCTGGGGAAAAAGCATCACGGAGAAATCCTCCAGCTGAAACGGAGGAAGATGGGCAACAGAGGCTACCTCAGGTGGCAATCGTTAAGCAAAAACAAAACACAAAGGCGTGGAGACCTTGGGAAAAAGCAACCCTGAAATATCTACCCTCTGAAACTGAGGAAGATGGGCAAGAGAGGCTGGCTTCAGGTGGCAAACTTTAAGCAAAAGAAACACACAAGGGCGTGGAGACCTGGGGAAAAAGCAGCAGTGAGAAATCTACCATCTGAAACTGACGAGGATGGGCAACAGAGGCTACCTCAGGTGGCCATCGTTAAGCAAAAGAAACACACAAGGGCGTGGATACCTGGGGAAAAAGCAACACGGAGAAATCCACCCTCTGAAACTGAGAAAGATGGGCAAGAGAGGCTAGCTCAGGTGGCAATCGTTAAGCAAAAACAAAACCCAAAGGCGTGGAGACCTGGGGAAAGAGCAACCCTGAAATATCTACCCTCTGAAACTGAGGAAGATGGGCAAGAGAGGCTGGCTTCAGGTGGCAATCTTTAAGCAAAAGAAACACACAAGGGCGTGGAGACCTGGGGAAAAGGCAGCACTGAGAAATCTACCCTCTGAAACTGACGAGGATGGGCAACAGAGGCTACCTCAGGTGGCAATCGGTAAGCAAAAGAAACACACAAGGGCGTGGAGACGTGGGGAAAAAGCAACACGGAGAAATCCACCCTCTGAAACTGAGGAAGATGGGCAAGAGAGGCTAGCTCAGGTGGCATTCGTGAAGCAAAAACAAAACAAAAAGGCGTGGAGACCTGGGGAAAAAGCAACCCTGAAATATCTACCCTCTGAAACTGAGGAAGATGCGCAAGAGAGGCTGCATTCAGGTGGCAAACTTTAAGCAAAAGAAACACACAAGGGCGTGGAGACCTGGGGAAAAAGCAACACGGAGAAATCCACCCTCTGAAACCGAGGAAGATGGGCAACAGAGGCTAGCTCAGGTGGCAATCGTTAAGCAAAAACAATAAAATAAAAAAATACAATGGCGAGGAGACCCGGTCAAAAAGCAACCCTGAAAAAGGTACCCTCTGAAACTGAGGAAGCAGGGCAACAATGCCTAGCTCAGGTGACAATCTTTAAGCAAAAGAAACACACAAGGGCGTGGAGACTTGGGGAAAAAGCAACACGGAGAAATCCTCCAGCTGAAACTGAGGAAGATGGGCAACAGAGGCTACCTCAGGTGGCAATCGTTAAGCAAAAACAAAACACAAAGGCGTGGAGACCTTGGGAAAAGGCAACCCTGAAATATCTACCCTGTGAAACTGAGGAATATGGGCAAGAGAGGCTGGCTTCATGTGGCAAACGTTAAGCAAAAGAAACACACAAGGGCGTGGAGACCTGGGGAAAAAGCAACACGGAGAAATCCACCCTCTGAAACTGAGAAAGATGGGCAAGAGAGGCTAGCTCAGGTGGCAATCGTTAAGCAAAAACAAAACCCAAAGGCGTGGAGACCTGGGGAAAGAGCAACCCTGAAATATCTACCCTCTGAAACTGAGGAAGATGGGCAAGAGAGGCTGGCTTCAGGTGGCAATCTTTAAGCAAAAGAAACACACAAGGGCGTGGAGACCTGGGGAAAAGGCAGCACTGAGAAATCTACCTTCTGAAACTGACGAGGATGGGCAAGAGAGGCTACCTCAGGTGGCAATCTTTAAGCAAAAGAAACACACAAGGGCGTGGAGACCTGGGGAAAAAGCAACACGGAGAAATCCACCCTCTGAAACTGAGGAACATGGGCAAAAGAAGCTAGCTCAGGTTGCAAAATTTAAGCAGAAAAAAAAAAAGACGCAAGGGCGTGGAGAGCTGGCGAAAAAGCAACACGGAGAAATCCACCCTCTGAAACTGAGGAAGATGGGCAAGAGAGGCTAGCTCAGGTGGCAATCTTTAAGCAAAAACAATAAAATAAAAAAATGCAATGGCGAGGAGACCCGGTCAAAAAGCAACCCTGAAAAAGGTACCCTTTGAAACTGAGGAAGCAGGGCAACAGTGCCTAGCTCAGGCGACAATCTTTAAGCAAAAGAAACACACAAGGGCGTGGGGAGCTGGCGAAAAGGCAACACTGAGAAATCCACCCTCTGAAACAGACGAAGATGGGCAACAGAGGCTAGCTCAGGTGGCAATCTTTAAGCAAAAAAAATAAAATAAAAAAATACAATGGCGAGGAGACCCGGTCAAAAAGCAACCCTGAAAAAGGTACCCTCTGAAACTGAGGAAGCAGGGCAACAATGCCTAGCTCAGGTGACAATCTTTAAGCAAAAGAAACACACAAGGGCGTGGAGACCTGGGGAAAAAGCATCACGGAGAAATCCTCCAGCTGAAACGGAGGAAGATGGGCAACAGAGGCTACCTCAGGTGGCAATCGTTAAGCAAAAACAAAACACAAAGGCGTGGAGACCTTGGGAAAAAGCAACCCTGAAATATCTACCCTCTGAAACTGAGGAAGATGGGCAAGAGAGGCTGGCTTCATGTGGCAAACGTTAAGCAAAAGAAACACACAAGGGCGTGGAGACCTGGGGAAAAAGCAACACGGAGAAATCCACCCTGTGAGACTGAGGAAGTTGGGCAAGAGAGGCTACCTCAGGTGGCAATCGTTAAGCAAAAACAAAACCCAAAGGCGTGGAGACCTGGGGATAAAGCAACCTTGAAATATCTACCCTCTGAAACTGAGGAAGATGGCCAAGAGAGGCTGCCTTCAGGTGGCAAAATTTAAGCAAAAGAAACACACAAGGGCGTGGAGACCTGGGGAAAAAGCAACACGGAGAAATCCACCCTCTGAAACCGAGGAAGATGGGCAACAGAGGCTAGCTCAGGTGGCAATCTTTAAGCAAAAAAAATAAAATAAAAAAATACAATGGCGAGGAGACCCGGTCAAAAAGCAACCCTGAAAAAGGTACCCTCTGAAACTGAGGAAGCAGGGCAACAATGCCTAGCTCAGGTGACAATGTTTAAGCAAAAGAAACACACAAGGGCGTGGAGACCTGGGGAAAAAGCATCACGGAGAAATCCTCCAGCTGAAACGGAGGAAGATGGGCAACAGAGGCTACCTCAGGTGGCAATCGTTAAGCAAAAACAAAACACAAAGGCGTGGAGACCTGGGGAAAGAGCAACCCTGAAATATCTACCCTCTGAAACTGAGGAAGATGGGCAAGAGAGGCTGGCTTCAGGTGGCAATCTTTAAGCAAAAGAAACACACAAGGGCGTGGAGACCTGGGGAAAAGGCAGCACTGAGAAATCTACCTTCTGAAACTGACGAGGATGGGCAAGAGAGGCTACCTCAGGTGGCAATCTTTAAGCAAAAGAAACACACAAGGGCGTGGAGACCTGGGGAAAAAGCCACACGGAGAAATCCACCCTCTGAAACTGAGGAACATGGGCAAAAGAAGCTAGCTCAGGTTGCAAAATTTAAGCAGAAAAAAAAAAAGACGCAAGGGCGTGGAGAGCTGGCGAAAAAGCAACACGGAGAAATCCACCCTCTGAAACTGAGGAAGATGGGCAAGAGAGGCTAGCTCAGGTGGCAATCTTTAAGCAAAAACAATAAAATAAAAAAATGCAATGGCGAGGAGACCCGGTCAAAAAGCAACCCTGAAAAAGGTACCCTTTGAAACTGAGGAAGCAGGGCAACAGTGCCTAGCTCAGGCGACAATCTTTAAGCAAAAGAAACACACAAGGGCGTGGAGACCTGGGGAAAAAGCAACACGGAGAAATCCACCCTCTGAAACTGAGGAACATGGGCAAAAGAAGCTAGCTCAGGTTGCAAAATTTAAGCAGAAAAAAAAAAAGACGCAAGGGCGTGGAGAGCTGGCGAAAAAGCAACAGGGAGAAATCCACCCTCTGAAACTGAGGAAGATGGGCAAGAGAGGCTAGCTCAGGTGGCAATCTTTAAGCAAAAACAATAAAATAAAAAAATGCAATGGCGAGGAGACCCGGTCAAAAAGCAACCCTGAAAAAGGTACCCTTTGAAACTGAGGAAGCAGGGCAACAGTGCCTAGCTCAGGCGACAATCTTTAAGCAAAAGAAACACACAAGGGCGTGGGGAGCTGGCGAAAAGGCAACACTGAGAAATCCACCCTCTGAAACAGACGAAGATGGGCAACAGAGGCTAGCTCAGGTGGCAATCTTTAAGCAAAAAAAATAAAATAAAAAAATACAATGGCGAGGAGACCCGGTCAAAAAGCAACCCTGAAAAAGGTACCCTCTGAAACTGAGGAAGCAGGGCAACAATGCCTAGCTCAGGTGACAATCTTTAAGCAAAAGAAACACACAAGGGCGTGGAGACCTGGGGAAAAAGCATCACGGAGAAATCCTCCAGCTGAAACGGAGGAAGATGGGCAACAGAGGCTACCTCAGGTGGCAATCGTTAAGCAAAAACAAAACACAAAGGCGTGGAGACCTTGGGAAAAAGCAACCCTGAAATATCTACCCTCTGAAACTGAGGAAGATGGGCAAGAGAGGCTGGCTTCATGTGGCAAACGTTAAGCAAAAGAAACACACAAGGGCGTGGAGACCTGGGGAAAAAGCAACACGGAGAAATCCACCCTGTGAGACTGAGGAAGTTGGGCAAGAGAGGCTACCTCAGGTGGCAATCGTTAAGCAAAAACAAAACCCAAAGGCGTGGAGACCTGGGGATAAAGCAACCTTGAAATATCTACCCTCTGAAACTGAGGAAGATGGCCAAGAGAGGCTGCCTTCAGGTGGCAAAATTTAAGCAAAAGAAACACACAAGGGCGTGGAGACCTGGGGAAAAAGCAACACGGAGAAATCCACCCTCTGAAACCGAGGAAGATGGGCAACAGAGGCTAGCTCAGGTGGCAATCTTTAAGCAAAAAAAATAAAATAAAAAAATACAATGGCGAGGAGACCCGGTCAAAAAGCAACCCTGAAAAAGGTACCCTCTGAAACTGAGGAAGCAGGGCAACAATGCCTAGCTCAGGTGACAATGTTTAAGCAAAAGAAACACACAAGGGCGTGGAGACCTGGGGAAAAAGCATCACGGAGAAATCCTCCAGCTGAAACGGAGGAAGATGGGCAACAGAGGCTACCTCAGGTGGCAATCGTTAAGCAAAAACAAAACACAAAGGCGTGGAGACCTTGGGAAAAAGCAACCCTGAAATATCTACCCTCTGAAACTGAGGAAGATGGGCAAGAGAGGCTGGCTTCATGTGGCAAACGTTAAGCAAAAGAAACACACAAGGGCGTGGAGACCTGGGGAAAAAGCAACACGGAGAAATCCACCCTCTGAAACTGAGGAAGATGGGCAAGAGAGGCTAGCTCAGGTGGCAATCGTTAAGCAAAAACAAAACCCAAAGGCGTGGAGACCTGGGGAAAAGCAACCCTGAAATATCTACCCTCTGAAACTGAGGAAGATGGGCAAGAGAGGCTGGCTTCAGGTGGCAAACTTTAAGCAAAAGAAACACACAAGGGCGTGGAGACCTGGGGAAAAAGCAGCAGTGAGAAATCTACCCTCTGAAACTGACGAGGATGGGCAACAGAGGCTACCTCAGGTGGCAATCGTTAAGCAAAAGAAACACACAAGGGCGTGGATACCTGGGGAAAAAGCAACACGGAGAAATCCACCCTCTGAAACTGAGAAAGATGGGCAAGAGAGGCTAGCTCAGGTGGCAATCGTTAAGCAAAAACAAAACCCAAAGGCGTGGAGACCTGGGGAAAGAGCAACCCTGAAATATCTACCCTCTGAAACTGAGGAAGATGGGCAAGAGAGGCTGGCTTCAGGTGGCAATCTTTAAGCAAAAGAAACACACAAGGGCGTGGAGACCTGGGGAAAAGGCAGCACTGAGAAATCTACCCTCTGAAACTGACGAGGATGGGCAACAGAGGCTACCTCAGGTGGCAATCGGTAAGCAAAAGAAACACACAAGGGCGTGGAGACGTGGGGAAAAAGCAACACGGAGAAATCCACCCTCTGAAACTGAGGAAGATGGGCAAGAGAGGCTAGCTCAGGTGGCATTCGTTAAGCAAAAACAAAACCCAAAGGCGTGAAGACCTGGGGAAAAAGCAACCCTGAAATATCTACCCTCTGAAACTGAGGAAGATGCGCAAGAGAGGCTGCATTCAGGTGGCAAACTTTAAGCAAAAGAAACACACAAGGGCGTGGAGACCTGGGGAAAAAGCAACACGGAGAAATCCACCCTCTGAAACCGAGGAAGATGGGCAACAGAGGCTAGCTCAGGTGGCAATCGTTAAGCAAAAACAATAAAATAAAAAAATACAATGGCGAGGAGACCCGGTCAAAAAGCAACCCTGAAAAAGGTACCCTCTGAAACTGAGGAAGCAGGGCAACAATGCCTAGCTCAGGTGACAATCTTTAAGCAAAAGAAACACACAAGGGCGTGGAGACTTGGGGAAAAAGCAACACGGAGAAATCCTCCAGCTGAAACTGAGGAAGATGGGCAACAGAGGCTACCTCAGGTGGCAATCGTTAAGCAAAAACAAAACACAAAGGCGTGGAGACCTTGGGAAAAAGCAACCCTGAAATATCTACCCTCTGAAACTGAGGAATATGGGCAAGAGAGGCTGGCTTCATGTGGCAAACGTTAAGCAAAAGAAACACACAAGGGCGTGGAGACCTGGGGAAAAAGCAACACGGAGAAATCCACCCTCTGAAACTGAGAAAGATGGGCAAGAGAGGCTAGCTCAGGTGGCAATCGTTAAGCAAAAACAAAACCCAAAGGCGTGGAGACCTGGGGAAAGAGCAACCCTGAAATATCTACCCTCTGAAACTGAGGAAGATGGGCAAGAGAGGCTGGCTTCAGGTGGCAATCTTTAAGCAAAAGAAACACACAAGGGCGTGGAGACCTGGGGAAAAGGCAGCACTGAGAAATCTACCTTCTGAAACTGACGAGGATGGGCAAGAGAGGCTACCTCAGGTGGCAATCTTTAAGCAAAAGAAACACACAAGGGCGTGGAGAACTGGGGAAAAAGCAACACGGAGAAATCCACCCTCTGAAACTGAGGAACATGGGCAAAAGAAGCTAGCTCAGGTTGCAAAATTTAAGCAGAAAAAAAAAAAGACGCAAGGGCGTGGAGAGCTGGCGAAAAAGCAACACGGAGAAATCCACCCTCTGAAACTGAGGAACATGGGCAAGAGAGGCTAGCTCAGGTGGCAATCTTTAAGCAAAAACAATAAAATAAAAAAATGCAATGGCGAGGAGACCCGGTCAAAAAGCAACCCTGAAAAAGGTACCCTTTGAAACTGAGGAAGCAGGGCAACAGTGCCTAGCTCAGGCGACAATCTTTAAGCAAAAGAAACACACAAGGGCGTGGGGAGCTGGCGAAAAGGCAACACTGAGAAATCCACCCTCTGAAACAGACGAAGATGGGCAACAGAGGCTAGCTCAGGTGGCAATCTTTAAGCAAAAACAATAAAATAAAACAATACAATGGCGAGGAGACCCGGTCAAAAAGCAACCCTGAAAAAGGTACCCTCTGAAACTGAGGAAGCAGGGCAACAATGCCTAGCTCAGGTGACAATCTTTAAGCAAAAGAAACACACAAGGGCGTGGAGACCTGGGGAAAAAGCATCACGGAGAAATCCTCCAGCTGAAACGGAGGAAGATGGGCAACAGAGGCTACCTCAGGTGGCAATCGTTAAGCAAAAACAAAACACAAAGGCGTGGAGACCTTGGGAAAAAGCAACCCTGAAATATCTACCCTCTGAAACTGAGGAACATGGGCAAGAGAGGCTGGCTTCATGTGGCAAACGTTAAGCAAAAGAAACACACAAGGGCGTGGAGACCTGGGGAAAAAGCAACACGGAGAAATCCACCCTGTGAGACTGAGGAAGATGGGCAAGAGAGGCTACCTCAGGTGGCAATCGTTAAGCAAAAACAAAACCCAAAGGCGTGGAGACCTGGGGATAAAGCAACCTTGAAATATCTACCCTCTGAAACTGAGGAAGATGGCCAAGAGAGGCTGCCTTCAGGTGGCAAAATTTAAGCAAAAGAAACACACAAGGGCGTGGAGACCTGGGGAAAAAGCAACACGGAGAAATCCACCCTCTGAAACCGAGGAAGATGGGCAACAGAGGCTAGCTCAGGTGGCAATCTTTAAGCAAAAAAAATAAAATAAAAAAATACAATGGCGAGGAGACCCGGTCAAAAAGCAACCCTGAAAAAGGTACCCTCTGAAACTGAGGAAGCAGGGCAACAATGCCTAGCTCAGGTGACAATGTTTAAGCAAAAGAAACACACAAGGGCGTGGAGACCTGGGGAAAAAGCATCACGGAGAAATCCTCCAGCTGAAACGGAGGAAGATGGGCAACAGAGGCTACCTCAGGTGGCAATCGTTAAGCAAAAACAAAACACAAAGGCGTGGAGACCTTGGGAAAAAGCAACCCTGAAATATCTACCCTCTGAAACTGAGGAAGATGGGCAAGAGAGGCTGGCTTCATGTGGCAAACGTTAAGCAAAAGAAACACACAAGGGCGTGGAGACCTGGGGAAAAAGCAACACGGAGAAATCCACCCTCTGAAACTGAGGAAGATGGGCAAGAGAGGCTAGCTCAGGTGGCAATCGTTAAGCAAAAACAAAACCCAAAGGCGTGGAGACCTGGGGAAAAGCAACCCTGAAATATCTACCCTCTGAAACTGAGGAAGATGGGCAAGAGAGGCTGGCTTCAGGTGGCAAACTTTAAGCAAAAGAAACACACAAGGGCGTGGAGACCTGGGGAAAAGGCAGCACTGAGAAATCTACCCTCTGAAACTGACGAGGATGGGCAACAGAGGCTACCTCAGGTGGCAATCGTTAAGCAAAAGAAACACACAAGGGCGTGGAGACGTGGGGAAAAAGCAACACGGAGAAATCCACCCTCTGAAACTGAGGAAGATGGGCAAGAGAGGCTAGCTCAGGTGGCATTCGTTAAGCAAAAACAAAACCCAAAGGCGTGAAGACCTGGGGAAAAAGCAACCCTGAAATATCTACCCTCTGAAACTGAGGAAGATGCGCAAGAGAGGCTGCATTCAGGTGGCAAACTTTAAGCAAAAGAAACACACAAGGGCGTGGAGACCTGGGGAAAAAGCAACACGGAGAAATCCACCCTCTGAAACCGAGGAAGATGGGCAACAGAGGCTAGCTCAGGTGGCAATCGTTAAGCAAAAACAATAAAATAAAAAAATACAATGGCGAGGAGACCCGGTCAAAAAGCAACCGTGAAAAAGGTACCCTCTGAAACTGAGGAAGCAGGGCAACAATGCCTAGCTCAGGTGACAATCTTTAAGCAAAAGAAACACACAAGGGCGTGGAGACTTGGGGAAAAAGCAACACGGAGAAATCCTCCAGCTGAAACTGAGGAAGATGGGCAACAGAGGCTACCTCAGGTGGCAATCGTTAAGCAAAAACAAAACACAAAGGCGTGGAGACCTTGGGAAAAAGCAACCCTGAAATATCTACCCTCTGAAACTGAGGAATATGGGCAAGAGAGGCTGGCTTCATGTGGCAAACGTTAAGCAAAAGAAACACACAAGGGCGTGGAGACCTGGGGAAAAAGCAACACGGAGAAATCCACCCTCTGAAACTGAGAAAGATGGGCAAGAGAGGCTAGCTCAGGTGGCAATCGTTAAGCAAAAACAAAACCCAAAGGCGTGGAGACCTGGGGAAAGAGCAACCCTGAAATATCTACCCTCTGAAACTGAGGAAGATGGGCAAGAGAGGCTGGCTTCAGGTGGCAATCTTTAAGCAAAAGAAACACACAAGGGCGTGGAGACCTGGGGAAAAGGCAGCACTGAGAAATCTACCTTCTGAAACTGACGAGGATGGGCAAGAGAGGCTACCTCAGGTGGCAATCTTTAAGCAAAAGAAACACACAAGGGCGTGGAGACCTGGGGAAAAAGCAACACGGAGAAATCCACCCTCTGAAACTGAGGAACATGGGCAAAAGAAGCTAGCTCAGGTTGCAAAATTTAAGCAGAAAAAAAAAAAGACGCAAGGGCGTGGAGAGCTGGCGAAAAAGCAACACGGAGAAATCCACCCTCTGAAACTGAGGAACATGGGCAAGAGAGGCTAGCTCAGGTGGCAATCTTTAAGCAAAAACAATAAAATAAAAAAATGCAATGGCGAGGAGACCCGGTCAAAAAGCAACCCTGAAAAAGGTACCCTTTGAAACTGAGGAAGCAGGGCAACAGTGCCTAGCTCAGGCGACAATCTTTAAGCAAAAGAAACACACAAGGGCGTGGGGAGCTGGCGAAAAGGCAACACTGAGAAATCCACCCTCTGAAACAGACGAAGATGGGCAACAGAGGCTAGCTCAGGTGGCAATCTTTAAGCAAAAACAATAAAATAAAAAAATACAATGGCGAGGAGACCCGGTCAAAAAGCAACCCTGAAAAAGGTACCCTCTGAAACTGAGGAAGCAGGGCAACAATGCCTAGCTCAGGTGACAATCTTTAAGCAAAAGAAACACACAAGGGCGTGGAGACCTGGGGAAAAAGCATCACGGAGAAATCCTCCAGCTGAAACGGAGGAAGATGGGCAACAGAGGCTACCTCAGGTGGCAATCGTTAAGCAAAAACAAAACACAAAGGCGTGGAGACCTTGGGAAAAAGCAACCCTGAAATATCTACCCTCTGAAACTGAGGAAGATGGGCAAGAGAGGCTGGCTTCATGTGGCAAACGTTAAGCAAAAGAAACACACAAGGGCGTGGAGACCTGGGGAAAAAGCAACACGGAGAAATCCACTCTCTGAAACTGAGGAAGATGGGCAAGAGAGGCTAGCTCAGGTGGCAATCGTTAAGCAAAAACAAAACCCAAAGGCGTGGAGACCTGGGAAAAAGCAACCCTGAAATATCTACCCCCTGAAACTGAGGAAGATGGGCAAGAGAGGCTGGCTTCAGGTGGCAAACTTTAAGCAAAAGAAACACACAAGGGCGTGGAGACCTGGGGAAAAAGCAGCACTGAGAAATCTACCCTCTGAAACTGACGAGGATGGGCAACAGAGGCTACCTCAGGTGGCAATCGGTAAGCAAAAGAAACACACAAGGGCGTGGAGACCTGGGGAAAAAGCCACACGGAGAAATCCACCCTCTGAAACTGAAGAAGATGGGCAACAGAGGCTAGCTCAGGTGGCAATCTTTAAGCAAAAAAAATGAAATAAAAAAATACAATGGCGAGGAGACCCGGTCAAAAAGCAACCCTGAAAAAGGTACCGTCTGAAACTGAGGAAGCAGGGCAACAATGCCTAGCTCAGGTGACAATCTTTAAGCAAAAGAAACACACAAGGGCGTGGAGACGTGGGGAAAAAGCAACACGGAGAAATCCACCCTCTGAAACTGAGGAAGATGGGCAAGAGAGGCTAGCTCAGGTGGCATTCGTTAAGCAAAAACAAAACCCAAAGGCGTGAAGACCTGGGGAAAAAGCAACCCTGAAATATCTACCCTCTGAAACTGAGGAAGATGCGCAAGAGAGGCTGCATTCAGGTGGCAAACTTTAAGCAAAAGAAACACACAAGGGCGTGGAGACCTGGGGAAAAAGCAACACGGAGAAATCCACCCTCTGAAACCGAGGAAGATGGGCAACAGAGGCTAGCTCAGGTGGCAATCGTTAAGCAAAAACAATAAAATAAAAAAATACAATGGCGAGGAGACCCGGTCAAAAAGCAACCCTGAAAAAGGTACCCTCTGAAACTGAGGAAGCAGGGCAACAATGCCTAGCTCAGGTGACAATCTTTAAGCAAAAGAAACACACAAGGGCGTGGAGACTTGGGGAAAAAGCAACACGGAGAAATCCTCCAGCTGAAACTGAGGAAGATGGGCAACAGAGGCTACCTCAGGTGGCAATCGTTAAGCAAAAACAAAACACAAAGGCGTGGAGACCTTGGGAAAAAGCAACCCTGAAATATCTACCCTCTGAAACTGAGGAATATGGGCAAGAGAGGCTGGCTTCATGTGGCAAACGTTAAGCAAAAGAAACACACAAGGGCGTGGAGACCTGGGGAAAAAGCAACACGGAGAAATCCACCCTCTGAAACTGAGAAAGATGGGCAAGAGAGGCTAGCTCAGGTGGCAATCGTTAAGCAAAAACAAAACCCAAAGGCGTGGAGACCTGGGGAAAGAGCAACCCTGAAATATCTACCCTCTGAAACTGAGGAAGATGGGCAAGAGAGGCTGGCTTCAGGTGGCAATCTTTAAGCAAAAGAAACACACCAGGGCGTGGAGACCTGGGGAAAAGGCAGCACTGAGAAATCTACCTTCTGAAACTGACGAGGATGGGCAAGAGAGGCTACCTCAGGTGGCAATCTTTAAGCAAAAGAAACACACAAGGGCGTGGAGACCTGGGGAAAAAGCAACACGGAGAAATCCACCCTCTGAAACTGAGGAACATGGGCAAAAGAAGCTAGCTCAGGTTGCAAAATTTAAGCAGAAAAAAAAAAAGACGCAAGGGCGTGGAGAGCTGGCGAAAAAGCAACACGGAGAAATCCACCCTCTGAAACTGAGGAAGATGGGCAAGAGAGGCTAGCTCAGGTGGCAATCTTTAAGCAAAAACAATAAAATAAAAAAATGCAATGGCGAGGAGACCCGGTCAAAAAGCAACCCTGAAAAAGGTACCCTTTGAAACTGAGGAAGCAGGGCAACAGTGCCTAGCTCAGGCGACAATCTTTAAGCAAAAGAAACACACAAGGGCGTGGGGAGCTGGCGAAAAGGCAACACTGAGAAATCCACCCTCTGAAACAGACGAAGATGGGCAACAGAGGCTAGCTCAGGTGGCAATCTTTAAGCAAAAACAATAAAATAAAAAAATACAATGGCGAGGAGACCCGGTCAAAAAGCAACCCTGAAAAAGGTACCCTCTGAAACTGAGGAAGCAGGGCAACAATGCCTAGCTCAGGTGACAATCTTTAAGCAAAAGAAACACACAAGGGCGTGGAGACCTGGGGAAAAAGCATCACGGAGAAATCCTCCAGCTGAAACGGAGGAAGATGGGCAACAGAGGCTACCTCAGGTGGCAATCGTTAAGCAAAAACAAAACACAAAGGCGTGGAGACCTTGGGAAAAAGCAACCCTGAAATATCTACCCTCTGAAACTGAGGAAGATGGGCAAGAGAGGCTGGCTTCATGTGGCAAACGTTAAGCAAAAGAAACACACAAGGGCGTGGAGACCTGGGGAAAAAGCAACACGGAGAAATCCACCCTCTGAAACTGAGGAAGATGGGCAAGAGAGGCTAGCTCAGGTGGCAATCGTTAAGCAAAAACAAAACCCAAAGGCGTGGAGACCTGGGAAAAAGCAACCCTGAAATATCTACCCCCTGAAACTGAGGAAGATGGGCAAGAGAGGCTGGCTTCAGGTGGCAAACTTTAAGCAAAAGAAACACACAAGGGCGTGGAGACCTGGGGAAAAAGCAGCACTGAGAAATCTACCCTCTGAAACTGACGAGGATGGGCAACAGAGGCTACCTCAGGTGGCAATCGGTAAGCAAAAGAAACACACAAGGGCGTGGAGACCTGGGGAAAAAGCCACACGGAGAAATCCACCCTCTGAAACTGAAGAAGATGGGCAACAGAGGCTAGCTGAGGTGGCAATCTTTAAGCAAAAAAAATAAAATAAAAAAATACAATGGCGAGGAGACCCGGTCAAAAAGCAACCCTGAAAAAGGTACCCTCTGAAACTGAGGAAGCAGGGCAACAATGCCTAGCTCAGGTGACAATCTTTAAGCAAAAGAAACACACAAGGGCGTGGAGACTTGGGGAAAAAGCAACACGGAGAAATCCTCCAGCTGAAACTGAGGAAGATGGGCAACAGAGGCTACCTCAGGTGGCAATCGTTAAGCAAAAACAAAACACAAAGGCGTGGAGACCTTGGGAAAAAGCAACCCTGAAATATCTACCCTCTGAAACTGAGGAAGATGGGCAAGAGAGGCTGGCTTCATGTGGCAAACGTTAAGCAAAAGAAACACACAAGGGCGTGGAGACCTGGGGAAAAAGCAACACGGAGAAATCCACCCTCTGAAACTGAGGAAGATGGGCAAGAGAGGCTAGCTCAGGTGGCAATCGTTAAGCAAAAACAAAACCCAAAGGCGTGGAGACCTGGGGAAAAGCAACCCTGAAATATCTACCCTCTGAAACTGAGGAAGATGGGCAAGAGAGGCTGGCTTCAGGCGGCAAACTTTAAGCAAAAGAAACACACAAGGGCGTGGAGACCTGGGGAAAAGGCAGCACTGAGAAATCTACCCTCTGAAACTGACGAGGATGGGCAACAGAGGCTACCTCAGGTGGCAATCGTTAAGCAAAAGAAACACACAAGGGCGTGGAGACCTGGGGAAAAAGCAACACGGAGAAATCCACCCTCTGAAACTGAGAAAGATGGGCAAGAGAGGCTAGCTCAGGTGGCAATCGTTAAGCAAAAACAAAACCCAAAGGCGTGGAGACCTGGGGAAAGAGCAACCCTGAAATATCTACCCTCTGAAACTGAGGAAGATGGGCAAGAGAGGCTGGCTTCAGGTGGCAATCTTTAAGCAAAAGAAACACACAAGGGCGTGGAGACCTGGGGAAAAGGCAGCACTGAGAAATCTACCTTCTGAAACTGACGAGGATGGGCAAGAGAGGCTACCTCAGGTGGCAATCTTTAAGCAAAAGAAACACACAAGGGCGTGGAGACCTGGGGAAAAAGCAACACGGAGAAATCCACCCTCTGAAACTGAGGAACATGGGCAAAAGAAGCTAGCTCAGGTTGCAAAATTTAAGCAGAAAAAAAAAAAGACGCAAGGGCGTGGAGAGCTGGCGAAAAAGCAACACGGAGAAATCCACCCTCTGAAACTGAGGAAGATGGGCAAGAGAGGCTAGCTCAGGTGGCAATCTTTAAGCAAAAACAATAAAATAAAAAAATGCAATGGCGAGGAGACCCGGTCAAAAAGCAACCCTGAAAAAGGTACCCTTTGAAACTGAGGAAGCAGGGCAACAGTGCCTAGCTCAGGCGACAATCTTTAAGCAAAAGAAACACACAAGGGCGTGGGGAGCTGGCGAAAAGGCAACACTGAGAAATCCACCCTCTGAAACAGACGAAGATGGGCAACAGAGGCTAGCTCAGGTGGCAATCTTTAAGCAAAAACAATAAAATAAAAAAATACAATGGCGAGGAGACCCGGTCAAAAAGCAACCCTGAAAAAGGTACCCTCTGAAACTGAGGAAGCAGGGCAACAATGCCTAGCTCAGGTGACAATCTTTAAGCAAAAGAAACACACAAGGGCGTGGAGACCTGGGGAAAAAGCATCACGGAGAAATCCTCCAGCTGAAACGGAGGAAGATGGGCAACAGAGGCTACCTCAGGTGGCAATCGTTAAGCAAAAACAAAACACAAAGGCGTGGAGACCTTGGGAAAAAGCAACCCTGAAATATCTACCCTCTGAAACTGAGGAAGATGGGCAAGAGAGGCTGGCTTCAGGTGGCAAACGTTAAGCAAAAGAAACACACAAGGGCGTGGAGACCTGGGGAAAAAGCAACACGGAGAAATCCACCCTGTGAGACTGAGGAAGATGGGCAAGAGAGGCTACCTCAGGGGGCAATCGTTAAGCAAAAACAAAACCCAAAGGCGTGGAGACCTGGGGATAAAGCAACCTTGAAATATCTACCCTCTGAAACTGAGGAAGATGGCCAAGAGAGGCTGCCTTCAGGTGGCAAAATTTAAGCAAAAGAAACACACAAGGGCGTGGAGACCTGGGGAAAAAGCCACACGGAGAAATCCACCCTCTGAAACTGAAGAAGATGGGCAACAGAGGCTAGCTCAGGTGGCAATCTTTAAGCAAAAAAAATAAAATAAAAAAATACAATGGCGAGGAGACCCGGTCAAAAAGCAACCCTGAAAAAGGTACCCTCTGAAACTGAGGAAGCAGGGCAACAATGCCTAGCTCAGGTGACAATCTTTAAGCAAAAGAAACACACAAGGGCGTGGAGACTTGGGGAAAAAGCAACACGGAGAAATCCTCCAGCTGAAACTGAGGAAGATGAGCAACAGAGGCTACCTCAGGTGGCAATCGTTAAGCAAAAACAAAACACAAAGGCGTGGAGACCTTGGGAAAAAGCAACCCTGAAATATCTACCCTCTGAAACTGAGGAAGATGGGCAAGAGAGGCTGGCTTCATGTGGCAAACGTTAAGCAAAAGAAACACACAAGGGCGTGGAGACCTGGGGAAAAAGCAACACGGAGAAATCCACCCTCTGAAACTGAGGAAGATGGGCAAGAGAGGCTAGCTCAGGTGGCAATCGTTAAGCAAAAACAAAACCCAAAGGCGTGGAGACCTGGGGAAAAGCAACCCTGAAATATCTACCCTCTGAAACTGAGGAAGATGGGCAAGAGAGGCTGGCTTCAGGCGGCAAACTTTAAGCAAAAGAAACACACAAGGGCGTGGAGACCTGGGGAAAAGGCAGCACTGAGAAATCTACCCTCTGAAACTGACGAGGATGGGCAACAGAGGCTACCTCAGGTGGCAATCGTTAAGCAAAAGAAACACACAAGGGCGTGGAGACCTGGGGAAAAAGCAACACGGAGAAATCCACCCTCTGAAACTGAGAAAGATGGGCAAGAGAGGCTAGCTCAGGTGGCAATCGTTAAGCAAAAACAAAACCCAAAGGCGTGGAGACCTGGGGAAAGAGCAAACCTGAAATATCTACCCTCTGAAACTGAGGAAGATGGGCAAGAGAGGCTGGCTTCAGGTGGCAATCTTTAAGCAAAAGAAACACACAAGGGCGTGGAGACCTGGGGAAAAGGCAGCACTGAGAAATCTACCTTCTGAAACTGACGAGGATGGGCAAGAGAGGCTACCTCAGGTGGCAATCTTTAAGCAAAAGAAACACACAAGGGCGTGGAGACCTGGGGAAAAAGCAACACGGAGAAATCCACCCTCTGAAACTGAGGAACATGGGCAAAAGAAGCTAGCTCAGGTTGCAAAATTTAAGCAGAAAAAAAAAAAGACGCAAGGGCGTGGAGAGCTGGCGAAAAAGCAACACGGAGAAATCCACCCTCTGAAACTGAGGAAGATGGGCAAGAGAGGCTAGCTCAGGTGGCAATCTTTAAGCAAAAACAATAAAATAAAAAAATGCAATGGCGAGGAGACCCGGTCAAAAAGCAACCCTGAAAAAGGTACCCTTTGAAACTGAGGAAGCAGGGCAACAGTGCCTAGCTCAGGCGACAATCTTTAAGCAAAAGAAACACACAAGGGCGTGGGGAGCTGGCGAAAAGGCAACACTGAGAAATCCACCCTCTGAAACAGACGAAGATGGGCAACAGAGGCTAGCTCAGGTGGCAATCTTTAAGCAAAAACAATAAAATAAAAAAATACAATGGCGAGGAGACCCGGTCAAAAAGCAACCCTGAAAAAGGTACCCTCTGAAACTGAGGAAGCAGGGCAACAATGCCTAGCTCAGGTGACAATCTTTAAGCAAAAGAAACACACAAGGGCGTGGAGACCTGGGGAAAAAGCATCACGGAGAAATCCTCCAGCTGAAACGGAGGAAGATGGGCAACAGAGGCTACCTCAGGTGGCAATCGTTAAGCAAAAACAAAACACAAAGGCGTGGAGACCTTGGGAAAAAGCAACCCTGAAATATCTACCCTCTGAAACTGAGGAAGATGGGCAAGAGAGGCTGGCTTCATGTGGCAAACGTTAAGCAAAAGAAACACACAAGGGCGTGGAGACCTGGGGAAAAAGCAACACGGAGAAATCCACCCTGTGAGACTGAGGAAGATGGGCAAGAGAGGCTACCTCAGGGGGCAATCGTTAAGCAAAAACAAAACCCAAAGGCGTGGAGACCTGGGGATAAAGCAACCTTGAAATATCTACCCTCTGAAACTGAGGAAGATGGCCAAGAGAGGCTGCCTTCAGGTGGCAAAATTTAAGCAAAAGAAACACACAAGGGCGTGGAGACCTGGGGAAAAAGCAACACGGAGAAATCCACCCTCTGAAACCGAGGAAGATGGGCAACAGAGGCTAGCTCAGGTGGCAATCTTTAAGCAAAAAAAATAAAATAAAAAAATACAATGGCGAGGAGACCCGGTCAAAAAGCAACCCTGAAAAAGGTACCCTCTGAAACTGAGGAAGCAGGGCAACAATGCCTAGCTCAGGTGACAATGTTTAAGCAAAAGAAACACACAAGGGCATGGAGACCTGGGGAAAAAGCAACACGGAGAAATCCACCCTCTGAAACCGAGGAAGATGGGCAACAGAGGCTAGCTCAGGTGGCAATCTTTAAGCAAAAAAAATAAAATAAAAAAATACAATGGCGAGGAGACCCGGTCAAAAAGCAACCCTGAAAAAGGTACCCTCTGAAACTGAGGAAGCAGGGCAACAGTGCCTAGCTCAGGCGACAATCTTTAAGCAAAAGAAACACACAAGGGCGTGGGGAGCTGGCGAAAAGGCAACACTGAGAAATCCACCCTCTGAAACAGACGAAGATGGGCAACAGAGGCTAGCTCAGGTGGCAATCTTTAAGCAAAAACAATAAAATAAAAAAATACAATGGCGAGGAGACCCGGTCAAAAAGCAACCCTGAAAAAGGTACCCTCTGAAACTGAGGAAGCAGGGCAACAATGCCTAGCTCAGGTGACAATCTTTAAGCAAAAGAAACACACAAGGGCGTGGAGACCTGGGGAAAAAGCATCACGGAGAAATCCTCCAGCTGAAACGGAGGAAGATGGGCAACAGAGGCTACCTCAGGTGGCAATCGTTAAGCAAAAACAAAACACAAAGGCGTGGAGACCTTGGGAAAAAGCAACCCTGAAATATCTACCCTCTGAAACTGAGGAAGATGGGCAAGAGAGGCTGGCTTCATGTGGCAAACGTTAAGCAAAAGAAACACACAAGGGCGTGGAGACCTGGGGAAAAAGCAACACGGAGAAATCCACCCTCTGAAACTGAGGAAGATGGGCAAGAGAGGCTAGCTCAGGTGGCAATCGTTAAGCAAAAACAAAACCCAAAGGCGTGGAGACCTGGGAAAAAGCAACCCTGAAATATCTACCCCCTGAAACTGAGGAAGATGGGCAAGAGAGGCTGGCTTCAGGTGGCAAACTTTAAGCAAAAGAAACACACAAGGGCGTGGAGACCTGGGGAAAAAGCAGCAGTGAGAAATCTACCCTCTGAAACTGACGAGGATGGGCAACAGAGGCTACCTCAGGTGGCAATCGGTAAGCAAAAGAAACACACAAGGGCGTGGAGACCTGGGGAAAAAGCCACACGGAGAAATCCACCCTCTGAAACTGAAGAAGATGGGCAACAGAGGCTAGCTGAGGTGGCAATCTTTAAGCAAAAAAAATAAAATAAAAAAATACAATGGCGAGGAGACCCGGTCAAAAAGCAACCCTGAAAAAGGTACCCTCTGAAACTGAGGAAGCAGGGCAACAATGCCTAGCTCAGGTGACAATCTTTAAGCAAAAGAAACACACAAGGGCGTGGAGACTTGGGGAAAAAGCAACACGGAGAAATCCTCCAGCTGAAACTGAGGAAGATGGGCAACAGAGGCTACCTCAGGTGGCAATCGTTAAGCAAAAACAAAACACAAAGGCGTGGAGACCTTGGGAAAAAGCAACCCTGAAATATCTACCCTCTGAAACTGAGGAAGATGGGCAAGAGAGGCTGGCTTCATGTGGCAAACGTTAAGCAAAAGAAACACACAAGGGCGTGGAGACCTGGGGAAAAAGCAACACGGAGAAATCCACCCTCTGAAACTGAGGAAGATGGGCAAGAGAGGCTAGCTCAGGTGGCAATCGTTAAGCAAAAACAAAACCCAAAGGCGTGGAGACCTGGGGAAAAGCAACCCTGAAATATCTACCCTCTGAAACTGAGGAAGATGGGCAAGAGAGGCTGGCTTCAGGCGGCAAACTTTAAGCAAAAGAAACACACAAGGGCGTGGAGACCTGGGGAAAAGGCAGCACTGAGAAATCTACCCTCTGAAACTGACGAGGATGGGCAACAGAGGCTACCTCAGGTGGCAATCGTTAAGCAAAAGAAACACACAAGGGCGTGGAGACCTGGGGAAAAAGCAACACGGAGAAATCCACCCTCTGAAACTGAGAAAGATGGGCAAGAGAGGCTAGCTCAGGTGGCAATCGTTAAGCAAAAACAAAACCCAAAGGCGTGGAGACCTGGGGAAAGAGCAACCCTGAAATATCTACCCTCTGAAACTGAGGAAGATGGGCAAGAGAGGCTGGCTTCAGGTGGCAATCTTTAAGCAAAAGAAACACACAAGGGCGTGGAGACCTGGGGAAAAGGCAGCACTGAGAAATCTACCTTCTGAAACTGACGAGGATGGGCAAGAGAGGCTACCTCAGGTGGCAATCTTTAAGCAAAAGAAACACACAAGGGCGTGGAGACCTGGGGAAAAAGCAACACGGAGAAATCCACCCTCTGAAACTGAGGAACATGGGCAAAAGAAGCTAGCTCAGGTTGCAAAATTTAAGCAGAAAAAAAAAAAGACGCAAGGGCGTGGAGAGCTGGCGAAAAAGCAACACGGAGAAATCCACCCTCTGAAACTGAGGAAGATGGGCAAGAGAGGCTAGCTCAGGTGGCAATCTTTAAGCAAAAACAATAAAATAAAAAAATGCAATGGCGAGGAGACCCGGTCAAAAAGCAACCCTGAAAAAGGTACCCTTTGAAACTGAGGAAGCAGGGCAACAGTGCCTAGCTCAGGCGACAATCTTTAAGCAAAAGAAACACACAAGGGCGTGGGGAGCTGGCGAAAAGGCAACACTGAGAAATCCACCCTCTGAAACAGACGAAGATGGGCAACAGAGGCTAGCTCAGGTGGCAATCTTTAAGCAAAAACAATAAAATAAAAAAATACAATGGCGAGGAGACCCGGTCAAAAAGCAACCCTGAAAAAGGTACCCTCTGAAACTGAGGAAGCAGGGCAACAATGCCTAGCTCAGGTGACAATCTTTAAGCAAAAGAAACACACAAGGGCGTGGAGACCTGGGGAAAAAGCATCACGGAGAAATCCTCCAGCTGAAACGGAGGAAGATGGGCAACAGAGGCTACCTCAGGTGGCAATCGTTAAGCAAAAACAAAACACAAAGGCGTGGAGACCTTGGGAAAAAGCAACCCTGAAATATCTACCCTCTGAAACTGAGGAAGATGGGCAAGAGAGGCTGGCTTCATGTGGCAAACGTTAAGCAAAAGAAACACACAAGGGCGTGGAGACCTGGGGAAAAAGCAACACGGAGAAATCCACCCTGTGAGACTGAGGAAGATGGGCAAGAGAGGCTACCTCAGGGGGCAATCGTTAAGCAAAAACAAAACCCAAAGGCGTGGAGACCTGGGGATAAAGCAACCTTGAAATATCTACCCTCTGAAACTGAGGAAGATGGCCAAGAGAGGCTGCCTTCAGGTGGCAAAATTTAAGCAAAAGAAACACACAAGGGCGTGGAGACCTGGGGAAAAAGCAACACGGAGAAATCCACCCTCTGAAACCGAGGAAGATGGGCAACAGAGGCTAGCTCAGGTGGCAATCTTTAAGCAAAAAAAATAAAATAAAAAAATACAATGGCGAGGAGACCCGGTCAAAAAGCAACCCTGAAAAAGGTACCGTCTGAAACTGAGGAAGCAGGGCAACAATGCCTAGCTCAGGTGACAATGTTTAAGCAAAAGAAACACACAAGGGCGTGGAGACCTGGGGAAAAACCATCACGGAGAAATCCTCCAGCTGAAACGGAGGAAGATGGGCAACAGAGGCTACCTCAGGTGGCAATCGTTAAGCAAAAACAAAACACAAAGGCGTGGAGACCTTGGGAAAAAGCAACCCTGAAATATCTACCCTCTGAAACTGAGGAAGATGGGCAAGAGAGGCTGGCTTCATGTGGCAAACGTTAAGCAAAAGAAACACACAAGGGCGTGGAGACCTGGGGAAAAAGCAACACGGAGAAATCCACCCTCTGAAACTGAGGAAGATGGGCAAGAGAGGCTAGCTCAGGTGGCAATCGTTAAGCAAAAACAAAACCCAAAGGCGTGGAGACCTGGGGAAAAGCAACCCTGAAATATCTACCCTCTGAAAGTGAGGAAGATGGGCAAGAGAGGCTGGCTTCAGGTGGCAAACTTTAAGCAAAAGAAACACACAAGGGCGTGGAGACCTGGGGAAAAAGCAGCAGTGAGAAATCTACCCTCTGAAACTGACGAGGATGGGCAACAGAGGCTACCTCAGGTGGCAATCTTTAAGCAAAAGAAACACACAAGGGCGTGGATACCTGGGGAAAAAGCAACACGGAGAAATCCACCCTCTGAAACTGAGAAAGATGGGCAAGAGAGGCTAGCTCAGGTGGCAATCGTTAAGCAAAAACAAAACCCAAAGGCGTGGAGACCTGGGGAAAGAGCAACCCTGAAATATCTACCCTCTGAAACTGAGGAAGATGGGCAAGAGAGGCTGGCTTCAGGTGGCAATCTTTAAGCAAAAGAAACACACAAGGGCGTGGAGACCTGGGGAAAAGGCAGCACTGAGAAATCTACCCTCTGAAACTGACGAGGATGGGCAACAGAGGCTACCTCAGGTGGCAATCGTTAAGCAAAAGAAACACACAAGGGCGTGGAGACCTGGGGAAAAAGCAACACGGAGAAATCCACCCTCTGAAACTGAGGAACATGGGCAAAAGAAGCTAGCTCAGGTTGCAAACTTTAAGCAGAAAAAAAAAAAGACGCAAGGGCGTGGAGAGCTGGCGAAAAAGCAACACGGAGAAATCCACCCTCTGAAACTGAGGAAGATGGGCAAGAGAGGCTAGCTCAGGTGGCAATCTTTAAGCAAAAAAATAAAATAAAAAAATGCAATGGCGAGGAGACCCGGTCAAAAAGCAACCCTGAAAAAGGTACCCTTTGAAACTGAGGAAGCAGGCCAACAGTGCCTAGCTCAGGCGACAATCTTTAAGCAAAAGAAACACACAAGGGCGTGGGGAGCTGGCGAAAAGGCAACACTGAGAAATCCACCCTCTGAAACAGACGAAGATGGGCAACAGAGGCTAGCTCAGGTGGCAATCTTTAAGCAAAAGAAACACACAAGTGCGTGGAGACCTGGGAAAAATGCAACACGGAGAAATCCACCCTCTGAAACTGAGGAAGATGGGCAAGAGAGGCTACCTCAGGTGGCAATCGTTAAGCAAAAACAAAGCACAAAGGCGTGGAGACCTGGGGAAAAAGCAACCCTGAAACATCTACCCTCTGAAACTGAGGAAGATGGGCAAGAGAGGCTGGCTTCAGGTGGCAAACTTTAAGCAAAAGAAACACAAAAGGGCGTGGAGACCTGGGGAAAAAGCAACACGGAGAAATCCACCCTCTGAAACCGAGGAAGATGGGCAACAGAGGCTACCTCAGGTGGCAATCTTTAAGCAAAAAAAATAAAATAAAAAAATACAATGGCGAGGAGACCCGGTCAAAAAGCAACCCTGAAAAAGGTACCCTCTGAAACTGAGGAAGCAGGGCAACAATGCCTAGCTCAGGTGACAATCTTTAAGCAAAAGAAACACACAAGTGCGTGGAGACCTGGGGAAAAAGCATCACGGAGAAATCCTCCAGCTGAAACGTAGGAAGATGGGCAACAGAGGCTACCTCAGGTGGCAATCGTTAAGCAAAAACAAAACACAAAGGCGTGGAAACCTTGGAAAAAAGCAACCCTGAAATATCTACCCTCTGAAACTGAGGAAGATGGGCAAGAGAGGCTGGCTTCATGTGGCAAACGTTAAGCAAAAGAAACACACAAGGGCGTGGAGACCTGGGGAAAAAGCAACACGGAGAAATCCACCATCTGAAACTGAGGAAGATGGGCAAGAGAGGCTAGCTCAGGTGGCAATCGTTAAGCAAAAACAAAACCCAAAGGCGTGGAGACCTGGGAAAAAGCAACCCTGAAATATCTACCCCCTGAAACTGAGGAAGATGGGCAAGAGAGGCTGGCTTCAGGTGGCAAACTTTAAGCAAAAGAAACACACAAGCGCGTGGAGACCTGGGGAAAAAGCAGCACTGAGAAATCTACCCTCTGAAACTGACGAGGATGGGCAACAGAGGCTACCTCAGGTGGCAATCGGTAAGCAAAAGAAACACACAAGGGCGTGGAGACCTGGGGAAAAAGACACACGGAGAAATCCACCCTCTGAAACTGAAGAAGATGGGCAACAGAGGCTAGCTCAGGTGGCAATCTTTAAGCAAAAAAAATAAAATAAAAAAATACAATGGCGAGGAGACCCGGTCAAAAAGCAACCCTGAAAAAGGTACCGTCTGAAACTGAGGAAGCAGGGCAACAATGCCTAGCTCAGGTGACAATCTTTAAGCAAAAGAAACACACAAGGGCGTGGAGACCTGGGGAAAAAGCATCACGGAGAAATCCTGCAGCTGAAACTGAGGCAGATGGGCAACAGAGGCTACCTCAGGTGGCAATCGTTAAGCAAAAACAAAACACAAAGGCGTGGAGACCTTGGGAAAAAGCAACCCTGAAATAGCTACCCTCTGCAACTGAGGAAGATGGGCAAGAGAGGCTGGCTTCATGTGGCAAACGTTAAGCAAAAGAAACACACAAGGGCGTGGAGACGTGGGGAAAAAGCAACACGGAGAAATCCACCCTCTGAAACTGAGGAAGATGGGCAAGAGAGGCTAGCTCAGGTGGCATTCGTTAAGCAAAAACAAAACCCAAAGGCGTGGAGACCTGGGGAAAAAGCAACCCTGAAATATCTACCCTCTGAAACTGAGGAAGATGCGCAAGAGAGGCTGCATTCAGGTGGCAAACTTTAAGCAAAAGAAACACACAAGGGCGTGGAGACCTGGGGAAAAAGCAACACGGAGAAATCCACCCTCTGAAACCGAGGAAGATGGGCAACAGAGGCTAGCTCAGGTGGCAATCGTTAAGCAAAAACAATAAAATAAAAAAATACAATGGCGAGGAGACCCGGTCAAAAAGCAACCCTGAAAAAGGTACCCTCTGAAACTGAGGAAGCAGGGCAACAATGCCTAGCTCAGGTGACAATCTTTAAGCAAAAGAAACACACAAGGGCGTGGAGACTTGGGGAAAAAGCAACACGGAGAAATCCTCCAGCTGAAACGGAGGAAGATGGGCAACAGAGGCTACCTCAGGTGGCAATCGTTAAGCAAAAACAAAACACAAAGGCGTGGAGACCTTGGGAAAAAGCAACCCTGAAATATCTACCCTCTGAAACTGAGGAAGATGGGCAAGAGAGGCTGGCTTCATGTGGCAAACGTTAAGCAAAAGAAACACACAAGGGCGTGGAGACCTGGGGAAAAAGCAACACGGAGAAATCCACCCTCTGAAACTGAGGAAGATGGGCAAGAGAGGCTAGCTCAGGTGGCAATCGTTAAGCAAAAACAAAACCCAAAGGCGTGGAGACCTGGGAAAAAGCAACCCTGAAATATCTACCCCCTGAAACTGAGGAAGATGGGCAAGAGAGGCTGGCTTCAGGTGGCAAACTTTAAGCAAAAGAAACACACAAGGGCGTGGAGACCTGGGGAAAAAGCAGCACTGAGAAATCTACCCTCTGAAACTGACGAGGATGGGCAACAGAGGCTACCTCAGGTGGCAATCGGTAAGCAAAAGAAACACACAAGGGCGTGGAGACCTGGGGAAAAAGCCACACGGAGAAATCCACCCTCTGAAACTGAAGAAGATGGGCAACAGAGGCTAGCTCAGGTGGCAATCTTTAAGCAAAAAAAATAAAATAAAAAAATACAATGGCGAGGAGACCCGGTCAAAAAGCAACCCTGAAAAAGGTACCCTCTGAAACTGAGGAAGCAGGGCAACAATGCCTAGCTCAGGTGACAATCTTTAAGCAAAAGAAACACACAAGGGCGTGGAGACCTGGGGAAAAAGCATCACGGAGAAATCCTCTAGCTGAAACTGAGGCAGATGGGCAACAGAGGCTACCTCAGGTGGCAATCGTTAAGCAAAAACAAAACACAAAGGCGTGGAGACCTTGGGAAAAAGCAACCCTGAAATATCTACCCTCTGAAACTGAGGAAGATGGGCAAGAGAGGCTGGCTTCATGTGGCAAACGTTAAGCAAAAGAAACACACAAGGGCGTGGAGACCTGGGGAAAAAGCAACACGGAGAAATCCACCCTCTGAAACTGAGGAAGATGGGCAAGAGAGGCTAGCTCAGGTGGCAATCGTTAAGCAAAAACAAAACCCAAAGGCGTGGAGACCTGGGAAAAAGCAACCCTGAAATATCTACCCTCTGAAACTGAGGAAGATGGGCAAGAGAGGCTGGCTTCAGGTGGCAAACTTTAAGCAAAAGAAACACACAAGGGCGTGGAGACCTGGGGAAAAAGCAGCAGTGAGAAATCTACCCTCTGAAACTGACGAGGATGGGCAACAGAGGCTACCTCAGGTGGCAATCGTTAAGCAAAAGAAACACACAAGGGCGTGGATACCTGGGGAAAAAGCAACACGGAGAAATCCACCCTCTGAAACTGAGAAAGATGGGCAAGAGAGGCTAGCTCAGGTGGCAATCGTTAAGCAAAAACAAAACCCAAAGGCGTGGAGACCTGGGAAAAAGCAACCCTGAAATATCTACCCTCTGAAACTGAGGAAGATGGGCAAGAGAGGCTGGCTTCAGGCGGCAAACTTTAAGCAAAAGAAACACACAAGGGCGTGGAGACCTGGGGAAAAGGCAGCACTGAGAAATCTACCCTCTGAAACTGACGAGGATGGGCAACAGAGGCTACCTCAGGTGGCAATCGTTAAGCAAAAGAAACACACAAGGGCGTGGAGACCTGGGGAAAAAGCAACACGGAGAAATCCACCCTCTGAAACTGAGGAACATGGGCAAAAGAAGCTAGCTCAGGTTGCAAAATTTAAGCAGAAAAAAAAAAAGACGCAAGGGCGTGGAGAGCTGGCGAAAAAGCAACACGGAGAAATCCACCCTCTGAAACTGAGGAAGATGGGCAAGAGAGGCTAGCTCAGGTGGCAATCTTTAAGCAAAAACAATAAAATAAAAAAATGCAATGGCGAGGAGACCCGGTCAAAAAGCAACCCTGAAAAAGGTACCCTTTGAAACTGAGGAAGCAGGGCAACAGTGCCTAGCTCAGGCGACAATCTTTAAGCAAAAGAAACACACAAGGGCGTGGGGAGCTGGCGAAAAGGCAACACTGAGAAATCCACCCTCTGAAACAGACGAAGATGGGCAACAGAGGCTAGCTCAGGTGGCAATCTTTAAGCAAAAACAATAAAATAAAAAAATACAATGGCGAGGAGACCCGGTCAAAAAGCAACCCTGAAAAAGGTACCCTCTGAAACTGAGGAAGCAGGGCAACAATGCCTAGCTCAGGTGACAATCTTTAAGCAAAAGAAACACACAAGGGCGTGGAGACCTGGGGAAAAAGCATCACGGAGAAATCCTTCAGCTGAAACGGAGGAAGATGGGCAACAGAGGCTACCTCAGGTGGCAATCGTTAAGCAAAAACAAAACACAAAGGCGTGGAGACCTTGGGAAAAAGCAACCCTGAAATATCTACCCTCTGAAACTGAGGAAGATGGGCAAGAGAGGCTGGCTTCCTGTGGCAAACGATAAGCAAAAGAAACACACAAGGGCGTGGAGACCTGGGGAAAAAGCAACACGGAGAAATCCACCCTCTGAAACTGAGGAAGATGGGCAAGAGAGGCTAGCTCAGGTGGCAATCGTTAAGCAAAAACAAAACCCAAAGGCGTGGAGACCTGGGAAAAAGCAACCCTGAAATATCTACCCCCTGAAACTGAGGAAGATGGGCAAGAGAGGCTGGCTTCAGGTGGCAAACTTTAAGCAAAAGAAACACACAAGGGCGTGGAGACCTGGGGAAAAAGCAGCACTGAGAAATCTACCCTCTGAAACTGACGAGGATGGGCAACAGAGGCTACCTCAGGTGGCAATCGGTAAGCAAAAGAAACACACAAGGGCGTGGAGACCTGGGGAAAAAGCCACACGGAGAAATCCACCCTCTGAAACTGAAGAAGATGGGCAACAGAGGCTAGCTCAGGTGGCAATCTTTAAGCAAAAACAATAAAATAAAAAAATACAATGGCGAGGAGACCCGGTCAAAAAGCAACCCTGAAAAAGGTACCCTCTGAAACTGAGGAAGCAGGGCAACAATGCCTAGCTCAGGTGACAATCTTTAAGCAAAAGAAACACACAAGGGCGTGGAGACCTGGGGAAAAAGCATCACGGAGAAATCCTCTAGCTGAAACTGAGGCAGATGGGCAACAGAGGCTACCTCAGGTGGCAATCGTTAAGCAAAAACAAAACACAAAGGCGTGGAGACCTTGGGAAAAAGCAACCCTGAAATATCTACCCTCTGAAACTGAGGAAGATGGGCAAGAGAGGCTGGCTTCATGTGGCAAACGTTAAGCAAAAGAAACACACAAGGGCGTGGAGACCTGGGGAAAAAGCAACACGGAGAAATCCACCCTCTGAAACTGAGGAAGATGGGCAAGAGAGGCTAGCTCAGGTGGCAATCGTTAAGCAAAAACAAAACCCAAAGGCGTGGAGACCTGGGAAAAAGCAACCCTGAAATATCTACCCTCTGAAACTGAGGAAGATGGGCAAGAGAGGCTGGCTTCAGGTGGCAAACTTTAAGCAAAAGAAACACACAAGGGCGTGGAGACCTGGGGAAAAAGCAGCAGTGAGAAATCTACCCTCTGAAACTGACGAGGATGGGCAACAGAGGCTACCTCAGGTGGCAATCGTTAAGCAAAAGAAACACACAAGGGCGTGGAGACCTGGGGAAAAAGCAACACGGAGAAATCCACCCTCTGAAACTGAGGAACATGGGCAAAAGAAGCTAGCTCAGGTTGCAAACTTTAAGCAGAAAAAAAAAAAGACGCAAGGGCGTGGAGAGCTGGCAAAAAGCAACACGGAGAAATCCACCCTCTGAAACTGAGGAAGATGGGCAAGAGAGGATAGCTCAGGTGGCAATCTTTAAGCAAAAAAATAAAATAAAAAAATGCAATGGCGAGGAGACCCGGTCAAAAAGCAACCCTGAAAAAGGTACCCTTTGAAACTGAGGAAGCAGGGCAACAGTGCCTAGCTCAGGCGACAATCTTTAAGCAAAAGAAACACACAAGGGCGTGGGGAGCTGGCGAAAAGGCAACACTGAGAAATCCACCCTCTGAAACAGACGAAGATGGGCAACAGAGGCTAGCTCAGGTGGCAATCTTTAAGCAAAAACAATAAAATAAAAAAATACAATGGCGAGGAGACCCGGTCAAAAAGCAACCCTGAAAAAGGTACCCTCTGAAACTGAGGAAGCAGGGCAACAATGCCTAGCTCAGGTGACAATCTTTAAGCAAAAGAAACACACAAGGGCGTGGAGACCTGGGGAAAAAGCATCACGGAGAAATCCTCCAGCTGAAACGGAGGAAGATGGGCAACAGAGGCTACCTCAGGTGGCAATCGTTAAGCAAAAACAAAACACAAAGGCGTGGAGACCTTGGGAAAAAGCAACCCTGAAATATCTACCCTCTGAAACTGAGGAAGATGGGCAAGAGAGGCTGGCTTCATGTGGCAAACGATAAGCAAAAGAAACACACAAGGGCGTGGAGACCTGGGGAAAAAGCAACACGGAGAAATCCACCCTCTGAAACTGAGGAAGATGGGCAAGAGAGGCTAGCTCAGGTGGCAATCGTTAAGCAAAAACAAAACCCAAAGGCGTGGAGACCTGGGAAAAAGCAACCCTGAAATATCTACCCCCTGAAACTGAGGAAGATGGGCAAGAGAGGCTGGCTTCAGGTGGCAAACTTTAAGCAAAAGAAACACACAAGGGCGTGGAGACCTGGGGAAAAAGCAGCACTGAGAAATCTACCCTCTGAAACTGACGAGGATGGGCAACAGAGGCTACCTCAGGTGGCAATCGGTAAGCAAAAGAAACACACAAGGGCGTGGAGACCTGGGGAAAAAGCCACACGGAGAAATCCACCCTCTGAAACTGAAGAAGATGGGCAACAGAGGCTAGCTCAGGTGGCAATCTTTAAGCAAAAACAATAAAATAAAAAAATACAATGGCGAGGAGACCCGGTCAAAAAGCAACCCTGAAAAAGGTACCCTCTGAAACTGAGGAAGCAGGGCAACAATGCCTAGCTCAGGTGACAATCTTTAAGCAAAAGAAACACACAAGGGCGTGGAGACCTGGGGAAAAAGCATCACGGAGAAATCCTCTAGCTGAAACTGAGGCAGATGGGCAACAGAGGCTACCTCAGGTGGCAATCGTTAAGCAAAAACAAAACACAAAGGCGTGGAGACCTTGGGAAAAAGCAACCCTGAAATATCTACCCTCTGAAACTGAGGAAGATGGGCAAGAGAGGCTGGCTTCATGTGGCAAACGTTAAGCAAAAGAAACACACAAGGGCGTGGAGACCTGGGGAAAAAGCAACACGGAGAAATCCACCCTCTGAAACTGAGGAAGATGGGCAAGAGAGGCTAGCTCAGGTGGCAATCGTTAAGCAAAAACAAAACCCAAAGGCGTGGAGACCTGGGAAAAAGCAACCCTGAAATATCTACCCTCTGAAACTGAGGAAGATGGGCAAGAGAGGCTGGCTTCAGGTGGCAAACTTTAAGCAAAAGAAACACACAAGGGCGTGGAGACCTGGGGAAAAAGCAGCAGTGAGAAATCTACCCTCTGAAACTGACGAGGATGGGCAACAGAGGCTACCTCAGGTGGCAATCGTTAAGCAAAAGAAACACACAAGGGCGTGGAGACCTGGGGAAAAAGCAACACGGAGAAATCCACCCTCTGAAACTGAGGAACATGGGCAAAAGAAGCTAGCTCAGGTTGCAAACTTTAAGCAGAAAAAAAAAAAGACGCAAGGGCGTGGAGAGCTGGCAAAAAGCAACACGGAGAAATCCACCCTCTGAAACTGAGGAAGATGGGCAAGAGAGGATAGCTCAGGTGGCAATCTTTAAGCAAAAAAATAAAATAAAAAAATGCAATGGCGAGGAGACCCGGTCAAAAAGCAACCCTGAAAAAGGTACCCTTTGAAACTGAGGAAGCAGGGCAACAGTGCCTAGCTCAGGCGACAATCTTTAAGCAAAAGAAACACACAAGGGCGTGGGGAGCTGGCGAAAAGGCAACACTGAGAAATCCACCCTCTGAAACAGACGAAGATGGGCAACAGAGGCTAGCTCAGGTGGCAATCTTTAAGCAAAAACAATAAAATAAAAAAATACAATGGCGAGGAGACCCGGTCAAAAAGCAACCCTGAAAAAGGTACCCTCTGAAACTGAGGAAGCAGGGCAACAATGCCTAGCTCAGGTGACAATCTTTAAGCAAAAGAAACACACAAGGGCGTGGAGACCTGGGGAAAAAGCATCACGGAGAAATCCTCCAGCTGAAACGGAGGAAGATGGGCAACAGAGGCTACCTCAGGTGGCAATCGTTAAGCAAAAACAAAACACAAAGGCGTGGAGACCTTGGGAAAAAGCAACCCTGAAATATCTACCCTCTGAAACTGAGGAAGATGGGCAAGAGAGGCTGGCTTCATGTGGCAAACGATAAGCAAAAGAAACACACAAGGGCGTGGAGACCTGGGGAAAAAGCAACACGGAGAAATCCACCCTCTGAAACTGAGGAAGATGGGCAAGAGAGGCTAGCTCAGGTGGCAATCGTTAAGCAAAAACAAAACCCAAAGGCGTGGAGACCTGGGAAAAAGCAACCCTGAAATATCTACCCCCTGAAACTGAGGAAGATGGGCAAGAGAGGCTGGCTTCAGGTGGCAAACTTTAAGCAAAAGAAACACACAAGGGCGTGGAGACCTGGGGAAAAAGCAGCACTGAGAAATCTACCCTCTGAAACTGACGAGGATGGGCAACAGAGGCTACCTCAGGTGGCAATCGTTAAGCAAAAGAAACACACAAGGGCGTGGAGACCTGGGGAAAAAGCAACACGGAGAAATCCACCCTCTGAAACTGAGGAACATGGGCAAAAGAAGCTAGCTCAGGTTGCAAACTTTAAGCAGAAAAAAAAAAAGACGCAAGGGCGTGGAGAGCTGGCAAAAAGCAACACGGAGAAATCCACCCTCTGAAACTGAGGAAGATGGGCAAGAGAGGATAGCTCAGGTGGCAATCTTTAAGCAAAAAAATAAAATAAAAAAATGCAATGGCGAGGAGACCCGGTCAAAAAGCAACCCTGAAAAAGGTACCCTTTGAAACTGAGGAAGCAGGGCAACAGTGCCTAGCTCAGGCGACAATCTTTAAGCAAAAGAAACACACAAGGGCGTGGGGAGCTGGCGAAAAGGCAACACTGAGAAATCCACCCTCTGAAACAGACGAAGATGGGCAACAGAGGCTAGCTCAGGTGGCAATCTTTAAGCAAAAGAAACACACAAGTGCGTGGAGACCTGGGAAAAATGCAACACGGAGAAATCCACCCTCTGAAACTGAGGAAGATGGGCAAGAGAGGCTACCTCAGGTGGCAATCGTTAAGCAAAAACAAAGCACAAAGGCGTGGAGACCTGGGGAAAAAGCAACCCTGAAACATCTACCCTCTGAAACTGAGGAAGATGGGCAAGAGAGGCTGGCTTCAGGTGGCAAACTTTAAGCAAAAGAAACACACAAGGGCGTGGAGACCTGGGGAAAAAGCAACACGGAGAAATCCACTCTCTGAAACTGAGGAAGATGGGCAAGAGAGGCTAGCTCAGGTGGCAATCGTTAAGCAAAAACAAAACCCAAAGGCGTGGAGACCTGGGAAAAAGCAACCCTGAAATATCTACCCCCTGAAACTGAGGAAGATGGGCAAGAGAGGCTGGCTTCAGGTGGCAAACTTTAAGCAAAAGAAACACACAAGGGCGTGGAGACCTGGGGAAAAAGCAGCACTGAGAAATCTACCCTCTGAAACTGACGAGGATGGGCAACAGAGGCTACCTCAGGTGGCAATCGGTAAGCAAAAGAAACACACAAGGGCGTGGAGACCTGGGGAAAAAGCCACACGGAGAAATCCACCCTCTGAAACTGAAGAAGATGGGCAACAGAGGCTAGCTCAGGTGGCAATCTTTAAGCAAAAAAAATGAAATAAAAAAATACAATGGCGAGGAGACCCGGTCAAAAAGCAACCCTGAAAAAGGTACCGTCTGAAAGTGAGGAAGCAGGGCAACAATGCCTAGCTCAGGTGACAATCTTTAAGCAAAAGAAACACACAAGGGCGTGGAGACGTGGGGAAAAAGCAACACGGAGAAATCCACCCTCTGAAACTGAGGAAGATGGGCAAGAGAGGCTAGCTCAGGTGGCATTCGTTAAGCAAAAACAAAACCCAAAGGCGTGAAGACCTGGGGAAAAAGCAACCCTGAAATATCTACCCTCTGAAACTGAGGAAGATGCGCAAGAGAGGCTGCATTCAGGTGGCAAACTTTAAGCAAAAGAAACACACAAGGGCGTGGAGACCTGGGGAAAAAGCAACACGGAGAAATCCACCCTCTGAAACCGAGGAAGATGGGCAACAGAGGCTAGCTCAGGTGGCAATCGTTAAGCAAAAACAATAAAATAAAAAAATACAATGGCGAGGAGACCCGGTCAAAAAGCAACCCTGAAAAAGGTACCCTCTGAAACTGAGGAAGCAGGGCAACAATGCCTAGCTCAGGTGACAATCTTTAAGCAAAAGAAACACACAAGGGCGTGGAGACTTGGGGAAAAAGCAACACGGAGAAATCCTCCAGCTGAAACTGAGGAAGATGGGCAACAGAGGCTACCTCAGGTGGCAATCGTTAAGCAAAAACAAAACACAAAGGCGTGGAGACCTTGGGAAAAAGCAACCCTGAAATATCTACCCTCTGAAACTGAGGAATATGGGCAAGAGAGGCTGGCTTCATGTGGCAAACGTTAAGCAAAAGAAACACACAAGGGCGTGGAGACCTGGGGAAAAAGCAACACGGAGAAATCCACCCTCTTAAACTGAGAAAGATGGGCAAGAGAGGCTAGCTCAGGTGGCAATCGTTAAGCAAAAACAAAACCCAAAGGCGTGGAGACCTGGGGAAAGAGCAACCCTGAAATATCTACCCTCTGAAACTGAGGAAGATGGGCAAGAGAGGCTGGCTTCAGGTGGCAATCTTTAAGCAAAAGAAACACACCAGGGCGTGGAGACCTGGGGAAAAGGCAGCACTGAGAAATCTACCTTCTGAAACTGACGAGGATGGGCAAGAGAGGCTACCTCAGGTGGCAATCTTTAAGCAAAAGAAACACACAAGGGCGTGGAGACCTGGGGAAAAAGCAACACGGAGAAATCCACCCTCTGAAACTGAGGAACATGGGCAAAAGAAGCTAGCTCAGGTTGCAAAATTTAAGCAGAAAAAAAAAAAGACGCAAGGGCGTGGAGAGCTGGCGAAAAAGCAACACGGAGAAATCCACCCTCTGAAACTGAGGAAGATGGGCAAGAGAGGCTAGCTCAGGTGGCAATCTTTAAGCAAAAACAATAAAATAAAAAAATGCAATGGCGAGGAGACCCGGTCAAAAAGCAACCCTGAAAAAGGTACCCTTTGAAACTGAGGAAGCAGGGCAACAGTGCCTAGCTCAGGCGACAATCTTTAAGCAAAAGAAACACACAAGGGCGTGGGGAGCTGGCGAAAAGGCAACACTGAGAAATCCACCCTCTGAAACAGACGAAGATGGGCAACAGAGGCTAGCTCAGGTGGCAATCTTTAAGCAAAAACAATAAAATAAAAAAATACAATGGCGAGGAGACCCGGTCAAAAAGCAACCCTGAAAAAGGTACCCTCTGAAACTGAGGAAGCAGGGCAACAATGCCTAGCTCAGGTGACAATCTTTAAGCAAAAGAAACACACAAGGGCGTGGAGACCTGGGGAAAAAGCATCACGGAGAAATCCTCCAGCTGAAACGGAGGAAGATGGGCAACAGAGGCTACCTCAGGTGGCAATCGTTAAGCAAAAACAAAACACAAAGGCGTGGAGACCTTGGGAAAAAGCAACCCTGAAATATCTACCCTCTGAAACTGAGGAAGATGGGCAAGAGAGGCTGGCTTCATGTGGCAAACGTTAAGCAAAAGAAACACACAAGGGCGTGGAGACCTGGGGAAAAAGCAACACGGAGAAATCCACCCTCTGAAACTGAGGAAGATGGGCAAGAGAGGCTAGCTCAGGTGGCAATCGTTAAGCAAAAACAAAACCCAAAGGCGTGGAGACCTGGGAAAAAGCAACCCTGAAATATCTACCCCCTGAAACTGAGGAAGATGGGCAAGAGAGGCTGGCTTCAGGTGGCAAACTTTAAGCAAAAGAAACACACAAGGGCGTGGAGACCTGGGGAAAAAGCAGCACTGAGAAATCTACCCTCTGAAACTGACGAGGATGGGCAACAGAGGCTACCTCAGGTGGCAATCGGTAAGCAAAAGAAACACACAAGGGCGTGGAGACCTGGGGAAAAAGCCACACGGAGAAATCCACCCTCTGAAACTGAAGAAGATGGGCAACAGAGGCTAGCTCAGGTGGCAATCTTTAAGCAAAAACAATAAAATAAAAAAATACAATGGCGAGGAGACCCGGTCAAAAAGCAACCCTGAAAAAGGTACCCTCTGAAACTGAGGAAGCAGGGCAACAATGCCTAGCTCAGGTGACAATCTTTAAGCAAAAGAAACACACAAGGGCGTGGAGACCTGGGGAAAAAGCATCACGGAGAAATCCTCTAGCTGAAACTGAGGCAGATGGGCAACAGAGGCTACCTCAGGTGGCAATCGTTAAGCAAAAACAAAACACAAAGGCGTGGAGACCTTGGGAAAAAGCAACCCTGAAATATCTACCCTCTGAAACTGAGGAAGATGGGCAAGAGAGGCTGGCTTCATGTGGCAAACGTTAAGCAAAAGAAACACACAAGGGCGTGGAGACCTGGGGAAAAAGCAACACGGAGAAATCCACCCTCTGAAACTGAGGAAGATGGGCAAGAGAGGCTAGCTCAGGTGGCAATCGTTAAGCAAAAACAAAACCCAAAGGCGTGGAGACCTGGGAAAAAGCAACCCTGAAATATCTACCCTCTGAAACTGAGGAAGATGGGCAAGAGAGGCTGGCTTCAGGTGGCAAACTTTAAGCAAAAGAAACACACAAGGGCGTGGAGACCTGGGGAAAAAGCAGCAGTGAGAAATCTACCCTCTGAAACTGACGAGGATGGGCAACAGAGGCTACCTCAGGTGGCAATCGTTAAGCAAAAGAAACACACAAGGGCGTGGAGACCTGGGGAAAAAGCAACACGGAGAAATCCACCCTCTGAAACTGAGGAACATGGGCAAAAGAAGCTAGCTCAGGTTGCAAACTTTAAGCAGAAAAAAAAAAAGACGCAAGGGCGTGGAGAGCTGGCAAAAAGCAACACGGAGAAATCCACCCTCTGAAACTGAGGAAGATGGGCAAGAGAGGATAGCTCAGGTGGCAATCTTTAAGCAAAAAAATAAAATAAAAAAATGCAATGGCGAGGAGACCCGGTCAAAAAGCAACCCTGAAAAAGGTACCCTTTGAAACTGAGGAAGCAGGGCAACAGTGCCTAGCTCAGGCGACAATCTTTAAGCAAAAGAAACACACAAGGGCGTGGGGAGCTGGCGAAAAGGCAACACTGAGAAATCCACCCTCTGAAACAGACGAAGATGGGCAACAGAGGCTAGCTCAGGTGGCAATCTTTAAGCAAAAACAATAAAATAAAAAAATACAATGGCGAGGAGACCCGGTCAAAAAGCAACCCTGAAAAAGGTACCCTCTGAAACTGAGGAAGCAGGGCAACAATGCCTAGCTCAGGTGACAATCTTTAAGCAAAAGAAACACACAAGGGCGTGGAGACCTGGGGAAAAAGCATCACGGAGAAATCCTCCAGCTGAAACGGAGGAAGATGGGCAACAGAGGCTACCTCAGGTGGCAATCGTTAAGCAAAAACAAAACACAAAGGCGTGGAGACCTTGGGAAAAAGCAACCCTGAAATATCTACCCTCTGAAACTGAGGAAGATGGGCAAGAGAGGCTGGCTTCATGTGGCAAACGATAAGCAAAAGAAACACACAAGGGCGTGGAGACCTGGGGAAAAAGCAACACGGAGAAATCCACCCTCTGAAACTGAGGAAGATGGGCAAGAGAGGCTAGCTCAGGTGGCAATCGTTAAGCAAAAACAAAACCCAAAGGCGTGGAGACCTGGGAAAAAGCAACCCTGAAATATCTACCCCCTGAAACTGAGGAAGATGGGCAAGAGAGGCTGGCTTCAGGTGGCAAACTTTAAGCAAAAGAAACACACAAGGGCGTGGAGACCTGGGGAAAAAGCAGCACTGAGAAATCTACCCTCTGAAACTGACGAGGATGGGCAACAGAGGCTACCTCAGGTGGCAATCGGTAAGCAAAAGAAACACACAAGGGCGTGGAGACCTGGGGAAAAAGCCACACGGAGAAATCCACCCTCTGAAACTGAAGAAGATGGGCAACAGAGGCTAGCTCAGGTGGCAATCTTTAAGCAAAAACAATAAAATAAAAAAATACAATGGCGAGGAGACCCGGTCAAAAAGCAACCCTGAAAAAGGTACCCTCTGAAACTGAGGAAGCAGGGCAACAATGCCTAGCTCAGGTGACAATCTTTAAGCAAAAGAAACACACAAGGGCGTGGAGACCTGGGGAAAAAGCATCACGGAGAAATCCTCTAGCTGAAACTGAGGCAGATGGGCAACAGAGGCTACCTCAGGTGGCAATCGTTAAGCAAAAACAAAACACAAAGGCGTGGAGACCTTGGGAAAAAGCAACCCTGAAATATCTACCCTCTGAAACTGAGGAAGATGGGCAAGAGAGGCTGGCTTCATGTGGCAAACGTTAAGCAAAAGAAACACACAAGGGCGTGGAGACCTGGGGAAAAAGCAACACGGAGAAATCCACCCTCTGAAACTGAGGAAGATGGGCAAGAGAGGCTAGCTCAGGTGGCAATCGTTAAGCAAAAACAAAACCCAAAGGCGTGGAGACCTGGGAAAAAGCAACCCTGAAATATCTACCCTCTGAAACTGAGGAAGATGGGCAAGAGAGGCTGGCTTCAGGTGGCAAACTTTAAGCAAAAGAAACACACAAGGGCGTGGAGACCTGGGGAAAAAGCAGCAGTGAGAAATCTACCCTCTGAAACTGACGAGGATGGGCAACAGAGGCTACCTCAGGTGGCAATCGTTAAGCAAAAGAAACACACAAGGGCGTGGAGACCTGGGGAAAAAGCAACACGGAGAAATCCACCCTCTGAAACTGAGGAACATGGGCAAAAGAAGCTAGCTCAGGTTGCAAACTTTAAGCAGAAAAAAAAAAAGACGCAAGGGCGTGGAGAGCTGGCAAAAAGCAACACGGAGAAATCCACCCTCTGAAACTGAGGAAGATGGGCAAGAGAGGATAGCTCAGGTGGCAATCTTTAAGCAAAAAAATAAAATAAAAAAATGCAATGGCGAGGAGACCCGGTCAAAAAGCAACCCTGAAAAAGGTACCCTTTGAAACTGAGGAAGCAGGGCAACAGTGCCTAGCTCAGGCGACAATCTTTAAGCAAAAGAAACACACAAGGGCGTGGGGAGCTGGCGAAAAGGCAACACTGAGAAATCCACCCTCTGAAACAGACGAAGATGGGCAACAGAGGCTAGCTCAGGTGGCAATCTTTAAGCAAAAACAATAAAATAAAAAAATACAATGGCGAGGAGACCCGGTCAAAAAGCAACCCTGAAAAAGGTACCCTCTGAAACTGAGGAAGCAGGGCAACAATGCCTAGCTCAGGTGACAATCTTTAAGCAAAAGAAACACACAAGGGCGTGGAGACCTGGGGAAAAAGCATCACGGAGAAATCCTCCAGCTGAAACGGAGGAAGATGGGCAACAGAGGCTACCTCAGGTGGCAATCGTTAAGCAAAAACAAAACACAAAGGCGTGGAGACCTTGGGAAAAAGCAACCCTGAAATATCTACCCTCTGAAACTGAGGAAGATGGGCAAGAGAGGCTGGCTTCATGTGGCAAACGATAAGCAAAAGAAACACACAAGGGCGTGGAGACCTGGGGAAAAAGCAACACGGAGAAATCCACCCTCTGAAACTGAGGAAGATGGGCAAGAGAGGCTAGCTCAGGTGGCAATCGTTAAGCAAAAACAAAACCCAAAGGCGTGGAGACCTGGGAAAAAGCAACCCTGAAATATCTACCCCCTGAAACTGAGGAAGATGGGCAAGAGAGGCTGGCTTCAGGTGGCAAACTTTAAGCAAAAGAAACACACAAGGGCGTGGAGACCTGGGGAAAAAGCAGCACTGAGAAATCTACCCTCTGAAACTGACGAGGATGGGCAACAGAGGCTACCTCAGGTGGCAATCGTTAAGCAAAAGAAACACACAAGGGCGTGGAGACCTGGGGAAAAAGCAACACGGAGAAATCCACCCTCTGAAACTGAGGAACATGGGCAAAAGAAGCTAGCTCAGGTTGCAAACTTTAAGCAGAAAAAAAAAAAGACGCAAGGGCGTGGAGAGCTGGCAAAAAGCAACACGGAGAAATCCACCCTCTGAAACTGAGGAAGATGGGCAAGAGAGGATAGCTCAGGTGGCAATCTTTAAGCAAAAAAATAAAATAAAAAAATGCAATGGCGAGGAGACCCGGTCAAAAAGCAACCCTGAAAAAGGTACCCTTTGAAACTGAGGAAGCAGGGCAACAGTGCCTAGCTCAGGCGACAATCTTTAAGCAAAAGAAACACACAAGGGCGTGGGGAGCTGGCGAAAAGGCAACACTGAGAAATCCACCCTCTGAAACAGACGAAGATGGGCAACAGAGGCTAGCTCAGGTGGCAATCTTTAAGCAAAAGAAACACACAAGTGCGTGGAGACCTGGGAAAAATGCAACACGGAGAAATCCACCCTCTGAAACTGAGGAAGATGGGCAAGAGAGGCTACCTCAGGTGGCAATCGTTAAGCAAAAACAAAGCACAAAGGCGTGGAGACCTGGGGAAAAAGCAACCCTGAAACATCTACCCTCTGAAACTGAGGAAGATGGGCAAGAGAGGCTGGCTTCAGGTGGCAAACTTTAAGCAAAAGAAACACACAAGGGCGTGGAGACCTGGGGAAAAAGCAACACGGAGAAATCCACTCTCTGAAACTGAGGAAGATGGGCAAGAGAGGCTAGCTCAGGTGGCAATCGTTAAGCAAAAACAAAACCCAAAGGCGTGGAGACCTGGGAAAAAGCAACCCTGAAATATCTACCCCCTGAAACTGAGGAAGATGGGCAAGAGAGGCTGGCTTCAGGTGGCAAACTTTAAGCAAAAGAAACACACAAGGGCGTGGAGACCTGGGGAAAAAGCAGCACTGAGAAATCTACCCTCTGAAACTGACGAGGATGGGCAACAGAGGCTACCTCAGGTGGCAATCGGTAAGCAAAAGAAACACACAAGGGCGTGGAGACCTGGGGAAAAAGCCACACGGAGAAATCCACCCTCTGAAACTGAAGAAGATGGGCAACAGAGGCTAGCTCAGGTGGCAATCTTTAAGCAAAAAAAATGAAATAAAAAAATACAATGGCGAGGAGACCCGGTCAAAAAGCAACCCTGAAAAAGGTACCGTCTGAAAGTGAGGAAGCAGGGCAACAATGCCTAGCTCAGGTGACAATCTTTAAGCAAAAGAAACACACAAGGGCGTGGAGACGTGGGGAAAAAGCAACACGGAGAAATCCACCCTCTGAAACTGAGGAAGATGGGCAAGAGAGGCTAGCTCAGGTGGCATTCGTTAAGCAAAAACAAAACCCAAAGGCGTGAAGACCTGGGGAAAAAGCAACCCTGAAATATCTACCCTCTGAAACTGAGGAAGATGCGCAAGAGAGGCTGCATTCAGGTGGCAAACTTTAAGCAAAAGAAACACACAAGGGCGTGGAGACCTGGGGAAAAAGCAACACGGAGAAATCCACCCTCTGAAACCGAGGAAGATGGGCAACAGAGGCTAGCTCAGGTGGCAATCGTTAAGCAAAAACAATAAAATAAAAAAATACAATGGCGAGGAGACCCGGTCAAAAAGCAACCCTGAAAAAGGTACCCTCTGAAACTGAGGAAGCAGGGCAACAATGCCTAGCTCAGGTGACAATCTTTAAGCAAAAGAAACACACAAGGGCGTGGAGACTTGGGGAAAAAGCAACACGGAGAAATCCTCCAGCTGAAACTGAGGAAGATGGGCAACAGAGGCTACCTCAGGTGGCAATCGTTAAGCAAAAACAAAACACAAAGGCGTGGAGACCTTGGGAAAAAGCAACCCTGAAATATCTACCCTCTGAAACTGAGGAATATGGGCAAGAGAGGCTGGCTTCATGTGGCAAACGTTAAGCAAAAGAAACACACAAGGGCGTGGAGACCTGGGGAAAAAGCAACACGGAGAAATCCACCCTCTTAAACTGAGAAAGATGGGCAAGAGAGGCTAGCTCAGGTGGCAATCGTTAAGCAAAAACAAAACCCAAAGGCGTGGAGACCTGGGGAAAGAGCAACCCTGAAATATCTACCCTCTGAAACTGAGGAAGATGGGCAAGAGAGGCTGGCTTCAGGTGGCAATCTTTAAGCAAAAGAAACACACCAGGGCGTGGAGACCTGGGGAAAAGGCAGCACTGAGAAATCTACCTTCTGAAACTGACGAGGATGGGCAAGAGAGGCTACCTCAGGTGGCAATCTTTAAGCAAAAGAAACACACAAGGGCGTGGAGACCTGGGGAAAAAGCAACACGGAGAAATCCACCCTCTGAAACTGAGGAACATGGGCAAAAGAAGCTAGCTCAGGTTGCAAAATTTAAGCAGAAAAAAAAAAAGACGCAAGGGCGTGGAGAGCTGGCGAAAAAGCAACACGGAGAAATCCACCCTCTGAAACTGAGGAAGATGGGCAAGAGAGGCTAGCTCAGGTGGCAATCTTTAAGCAAAAACAATAAAATAAAAAAATGCAATGGCGAGGAGACCCGGTCAAAAAGCAACCCTGAAAAAGGTACCCTTTGAAACTGAGGAAGCAGGGCAACAGTGCCTAGCTCAGGCGACAATCTTTAAGCAAAAGAAACACACAAGGGCGTGGGGAGCTGGCGAAAAGGCAACACTGAGAAATCCACCCTCTGAAACAGACGAAGATGGGCAACAGAGGCTAGCTCAGGTGGCAATCTTTAAGCAAAAACAATAAAATAAAAAAATACAATGGCGAGGAGACCCGGTCAAAAAGCAACCCTGAAAAAGGTACCCTCTGAAACTGAGGAAGCAGGGCAACAATGCCTAGCTCAGGTGACAATCTTTAAGCAAAAGAAACACACAAGGGCGTGGAGACCTGGGGAAAAAGCATCACGGAGAAATCCTCCAGCTGAAACGGAGGAAGATGGGCAACAGAGGCTACCTCAGGTGGCAATCGTTAAGCAAAAACAAAACACAAAGGCGTGGAGACCTTGGGAAAAAGCAACCCTGAAATATCTACCCTCTGAAACTGAGGAAGATGGGCAAGAGAGGCTGGCTTCATGTGGCAAACGTTAAGCAAAAGAAACACACAAGGGCGTGGAGACCTGGGGAAAAAGCAACACGGAGAAATCCACCCTCTGAAACTGAGGAAGATGGGCAAGAGAGGCTAGCTCAGGTGGCAATCGTTAAGCAAAAACAAAACCCAAAGGCGTGGAGACCTGGGAAAAAGCAACCCTGAAATATCTACCCCCTGAAACTGAGGAAGATGGGCAAGAGAGGCTGGCTTCAGGTGGCAAACTTTAAGCAAAAGAAACACACAAGGGCGTGGAGACCTGGGGAAAAAGCAGCACTGAGAAATCTACCCTCTGAAACTGACGAGGATGGGCAACAGAGGCTACCTCAGGTGGCAATCGGTAAGCAAAAGAAACACACAAGGGCGTGGAGACCTGGGGAAAAAGCCACACGGAGAAATCCACCCTCTGAAACTGAAGAAGATGGGCAACAGAGGCTAGCTGAGGTGGCAATCTTTAAGCAAAAAAAATAAAATAAAAAAATACAATGGCGAGGAGACCCGGTCAAAAAGCAACCCTGAAAAAGGTACCCTCTGAAACTGAGGAAGCAGGGCAACAATGCCTAGCTCAGGTGACAATCTTTAAGCAAAAGAAACACACAAGGGCGTGGAGACTTGGGGAAAAAGCAACACGGAGAAATCCTCCAGCTGAAACTGAGGAAGATGGGCAACAGAGGCTACCTCAGGTGGCAATCGTTAAGCAAAAACAAAACACAAAGGCGTGGAGACCTTGGGAAAAAGCAACCCTGAAATATCTACCCTCTGAAACTGAGGAAGATGGGCAAGAGAGGCTGGCTTCATGTGGCAAACGTTAAGGAAAAGAAACACACAAGGGCGTGGAGACCTGGGGAAAAAGCAACACGGAGAAATCCACCCTCTGAAACTGAGGAAGATGGGCAAGAGAGGCTAGCTCAGGTGGCAATCGTTAAGCAAAAACAAAACCCAAAGGCGTGGAGACCTGGGGAAAAGCAACCCTGAAATATCTACCCTCTGAAACTGAGGAAGATGGGCAAGAGAGGCTGGCTTCAGGCGGCAAACTTTAAGCAAAAGAAACACACAAGGGCGTGGAGACCTGGGGAAAAGGCAGCACTGAGAAATCTACCCTCTGAAACTGACGAGGATGGGCAACAGAGGCTACCTCAGGTGGCAATCGTTAAGCAAAAGAAACACACAAGGGCGTGGAGACCTGGGGAAAAAGCAACACGGAGAAATCCACCCTCTGAAACTGAGAAAGATGGGCAAGAGAGGCTAGCTCAGGTGGCAATCGTTAAGCAAAAACAAAACCCAAAGGCGTGGAGACCTGGGGAAAGAGCAACCCTGAAATATCTACCCTCTGAAACTGAGGAAGATGGGCAAGAGAGGCTGGCTTCAGGTGGCAATCTTTAAGCAAAAGAAACACACAAGGGCGTGGAGACCTGGGGAAAAGGCAGCACTGAGAAATCTACCTTCTGAAACTGACGAGGATGGGCAAGAGAGGCTACCTCAGGTGGCAATCTTTAAGCAAAAGAAACACACAAGGGCGTGGAGACCTGGGGAAAAAGCAACACGGAGAAATCCACCCTCTGAAACTGAGGAACATGGGCAAAAGAAGCTAGCTCAGGTTGCAAAATTTAAGCAGAAAAAAAAAAAGACGCAAGGGCGTGGAGAGCTGGCGAAAAAGCAACACGGAGAAATCCACCCTCTGAAACTGAGGAAGATGGGCAAGAGAGGCTAGCTCAGGTGGCAATCTTTAAGCAAAAACAATAAAATAAAAAAATGCAATGGCGAGGAGACCCGGTCAAAAAGCAACCCTGAAAAAGGTACCCTTTGAAACTGAGGAAGCAGGGCAACAGTGCCTAGCTCAGGCGACAATCTTTAAGCAAAAGAAACACACAAGGGCGTGGGGAGCTGGCGAAAAGGCAACACTGAGAAATCCACCCTCTGAAACAGACGAAGATGGGCAACAGAGGCTAGCTCAGGTGGCAATCTTTAAGCAAAAACAATAAAATAAAAAAATACAATGGCGAGGAGACCCGGTCAAAAAGCAACCCTGAAAAAGGTACCCTCTGAAACTGAGGAAGCAGGGCAACAATGCCTAGCTCAGGTGACAATCTTTAAGCAAAAGAAACACACAAGGGCGTGGAGACCTGGGGAAAAAGCATCACGGAGAAATCCTCCAGCTGAAACGGAGGAAGATGGGCAACAGAGGCTACCTCAGGTGGCAATCGTTAAGCAAAAACAAAACACAAAGGCGTGGAGACCTTGGGAAAAAGCAACCCTGAAATATCTACCCTCTGAAACTGAGGAAGATGGGCAAGAGAGGCTGGCTTCAGGTGGCAAACGTTAAGCAAAAGAAACACACAAGGGCGTGGAGACCTGGGGAAAAAGCAACACGGAGAAATCCACCCTGTGAGACTGAGGAAGATGGGCAAGAGAGGCTACCTCAGGGGGCAATCGTTAAGCAAAAACAAAACCCAAAGGCGTGGAGACCTGGGGATAAAGCAACCTTGAAATATCTACCCTCTGAAACTGAGGAAGATGGCCAAGAGAGGCTGCCTTCAGGTGGCAAAATTTAAGCAAAAGAAACACACAAGGGCGTGGAGACCTGGGGAAAAAGCCACACGGAGAAATCCACCCTCTGAAACTGAAGAAGATGGGCAACAGAGGCTAGCTCAGGTGGCAATCTTTAAGCAAAAAAAATAAAATAAAAAAATACAATGGCGAGGAGACCCGGTCAAAAAGCAACCCTGAAAAAGGTACCCTCTGAAACTGAGGAAGCAGGGCAACAATGCCTAGCTCAGGTGACAATCTTTAAGCAAAAGAAACACACAAGGGCGTGGAGACTTGGGGAAAAAGCAACACGGAGAAATCCTCCAGCTGAAACTGAGGAAGATGAGCAACAGAGGCTACCTCAGGTGGCAATCGTTAAGCAAAAACAAAACACAAAGGCGTGGAGACCTTGGGAAAAAGCAACCCTGAAATATCTACCCTCTGAAACTGAGGAAGATGGGCAAGAGAGGCTGGCTTCATGTGGCAAACGTTAAGCAAAAGAAACACACAAGGGCGTGGAGACCTGGGGAAAAAGCAACACGGAGAAATCCACCCTCTGAAACTGAGGAAGATGGGCAAGAGAGGCTAGCTCAGGTGGCAATCGTTAAGCAAAAACAAAACCCAAAGGCGTGGAGACCTGGGGAAAAGCAACCCTGAAATATCTACCCTCTGAAACTGAGGAAGATGGGCAAGAGAGGCTGGCTTCAGGCGGCAAACTTTAAGCAAAAGAAACACACAAGGGCGTGGAGACCTGGGGAAAAGGCAGCACTGAGAAATCTACCCTCTGAAACTGACGAGGATGGGCAACAGAGGCTACCTCAGGTGGCAATCGTTAAGCAAAAGAAACACACAAGGGCGTGGAGACCTGGGGAAAAAGCAACACGGAGAAATCCACCCTCTGAAACTGAGAAAGATGGGCAAGAGAGGCTAGCTCAGGTGGCAATCGTTAAGCAAAAACAAAACCCAAAGGCGTGGAGACCTGGGGAAAGAGCAAACCTGAAATATCTACCCTCTGAAACTGAGGAAGATGGGCAAGAGAGGCTGGCTTCAGGTGGCAATCTTTAAGCAAAAGAAACACACAAGGGCGTGGAGACCTGGGGAAAAGGCAGCACTGAGAAATCTACCTTCTGAAACTGACGAGGATGGGCAAGAGAGGCTACCTCAGGTGGCAATCTTTAAGCAAAAGAAACACACAAGGGCGTGGAGACCTGGGGAAAAAGCAACACGGAGAAATCCACCCTCTGAAACTGAGGAACATGGGCAAAAGAAGCTAGCTCAGGTTGCAAAATTTAAGCAGAAAAAAAAAAAGACGCAAGGGCGTGGAGAGCTGGCGAAAAAGCAACACGGAGAAATCCACCCTCTGAAACTGAGGAAGATGGGCAAGAGAGGCTAGCTCAGGTGGCAATCTTTAAGCAAAAACAATAAAATAAAAAAATGCAATGGCGAGGAGACCCGGTCAAAAAGCAACCCTGAAAAAGGTACCCTTTGAAACTGAGGAAGCAGGGCAACAGTGCCTAGCTCAGGCGACAATCTTTAAGCAAAAGAAACACACAAGGGCGTGGGGAGCTGGCGAAAAGGCAACACTGAGAAATCCACCCTCTGAAACAGACGAAGATGGGCAACAGAGGCTAGCTCAGGTGGCAATCTTTAAGCAAAAACAATAAAATAAAAAAATACAATGGCGAGGAGACCCGGTCAAAAAGCAACCCTGAAAAAGGTACCCTCTGAAACTGAGGAAGCAGGGCAACAATGCCTAGCTCAGGTGACAATCTTTAAGCAAAAGAAACACACAAGGGCGTGGAGACCTGGGGAAAAAGCATCACGGAGAAATCCTCCAGCTGAAACGGAGGAAGATGGGCAACAGAGGCTACCTCAGGTGGCAATCGTTAAGCAAAAACAAAACACAAAGGCGTGGAGACCTTGGGAAAAAGCAACCCTGAAATATCTACCCTCTGAAACTGAGGAAGATGGGCAAGAGAGGCTGGCTTCATGTGGCAAACGTTAAGCAAAAGAAACACACAAGGGCGTGGAGACCTGGGGAAAAAGCAACACGGAGAAATCCACCCTGTGAGACTGAGGAAGATGGGCAAGAGAGGCTACCTCAGGGGGCAATCGTTAAGCAAAAACAAAACCCAAAGGCGTGGAGACCTGGGGATAAAGCAACCTTGAAATATCTACCCTCTGAAACTGAGGAAGATGGCCAAGAGAGGCTGCCTTCAGGTGGCAAAATTTAAGCAAAAGAAACACACAAGGGCGTGGAGACCTGGGGAAAAAGCAACACGGAGAAATCCACCCTCTGAAACCGAGGAAGATGGGCAACAGAGGCTAGCTCAGGTGGCAATCTTTAAGCAAAAAAAATAAAATAAAAAAATACAATGGCGAGGAGACCCGGTCAAAAAGCAACCCTGAAAAAGGTACCCTCTGAAACTGAGGAAGCAGGGCAACAATGCCTAGCTCAGGTGACAATGTTTAAGCAAAAGAAACACACAAGGGCATGGAGACCTGGGGAAAAAGCAACACGGAGAAATCCACCCTCTGAAACCGAGGAAGATGGGCAACAGAGGCTAGCTCAGGTGGCAATCTTTAAGCAAAAAAAATAAAATAAAAAAATACAATGGCGAGGAGACCCGGTCAAAAAGCAACCCTGAAAAAGGTACCCTCTGAAACTGAGGAAGCAGGGCAACAGTGCCTAGCTCAGGCGACAATCTTTAAGCAAAAGAAACACACAAGGGCGTGGGGAGCTGGCGAAAAGGCAACACTGAGAAATCCACCCTCTGAAACAGACGAAGATGGGCAACAGAGGCTAGCTCAGGTGGCAATCTTTAAGCAAAAACAATAAAATAAAAAAATACAATGGCGAGGAGACCCGGTCAAAAAGCAACCCTGAAAAAGGTACCCTCTGAAACTGAGGAAGCAGGGCAACAATGCCTAGCTCAGGTGACAATCTTTAAGCAAAAGAAACACACAAGGGCGTGGAGACCTGGGGAAAAAGCATCACGGAGAAATCCTCCAGCTGAAACGGAGGAAGATGGGCAACAGAGGCTACCTCAGGTGGCAATCGTTAAGCAAAAACAAAACACAAAGGCGTGGAGACCTTGGGAAAAAGCAACCCTGAAATATCTACCCTCTGAAACTGAGGAAGATGGGCAAGAGAGGCTGGCTTCATGTGGCAAACGTTAAGCAAAAGAAACACACAAGGGCGTGGAGACCTGGGGAAAAAGCAACACGGAGAAATCCACCCTCTGAAACTGAGGAAGATGGGCAAGAGAGGCTAGCTCAGGTGGCAATCGTTAAGCAAAAACAAAACCCAAAGGCGTGGAGACCTGGGAAAAAGCAACCCTGAAATATCTACCCCCTGAAACTGAGGAAGATGGGCAAGAGAGGCTGGCTTCAGGTGGCAAACTTTAAGCAAAAGAAACACACAAGGGCGTGGAGACCTGGGGAAAAAGCAGCACTGAGAAATCTACCCTCTGAAACTGACGAGGATGGGCAACAGAGGCTACCTCAGGTGGCAATCGGTAAGCAAAAGAAACACACAAGGGCGTGGAGACCTGGGGAAAAAGCCACACGGAGAAATCCACCCTCTGAAACTGAAGAAGATGGGCAACAGAGGCTAGCTGAGGTGGCAATCTTTAAGCAAAAAAAATAAAATAAAAAAATACAATGGCGAGGAGACCCGGTCAAAAAGCAACCCTGAAAAAGGTACCCTCTGAAACTGAGGAAGCAGGGCAACAATGCCTAGCTCAGGTGACAATCTTTAAGCAAAAGAAACACACAAGGGCGTGGAGACTTGGGGAAAAAGCAACACGGAGAAATCCTCCAGCTGAAACTGAGGAAGATGGGCAACAGAGGCTACCTCAGGTGGCAATCGTTAAGCAAAAACAAAACACAAAGGCGTGGAGACCTTGGGAAAAAGCAACCCTGAAATATCTACCCTCTGAAACTGAGGAAGATGGGCAAGAGAGGCTGGCTTCATGTGGCAAACGTTAAGCAAAAGAAACACACAAGGGCGTGGAGACCTGGGGAAAAAGCAACACGGAGAAATCCACCCTCTGAAACTGAGGAAGATGGGCAAGAGAGGCTAGCTCAGGTGGCAATCGTTAAGCAAAAACAAAACCCAAAGGCGTGGAGACCTGGGGAAAAGCAACCCTGAAATATCTACCCTCTGAAACTGAGGAAGATGGGCAAGAGAGGCTGGCTTCAGGCGGCAAACTTTAAGCAAAAGAAACACACAAGGGCGTGGAGACCTGGGGAAAAGGCAGCACTGAGAAATCTACCCTCTGAAACTGACGAGGATGGGCAACAGAGGCTACCTCAGGTGGCAATCGTTAAGCAAAAGAAACACACAAGGGCGTGGAGACCTGGGGAAAAAGCAACACGGAGAAATCCACCCTCTGAAACTGAGAAAGATGGGCAAGAGAGGCTAGCTCAGGTGGCAATCGTTAAGCAAAAACAAAACCCAAAGGCGTGGAGACCTGGGGAAAGAGCAACCCTGAAATATCTACCCTCTGAAACTGAGGAAGATGGGCAAGAGAGGCTGGCTTCAGGTGGCAATCTTTAAGCAAAAGAAACACACAAGGGCGTGGAGACCTGGGGAAAAGGCAGCACTGAGAAATCTACCTTCTGAAACTGACGAGGATGGGCAAGAGAGGCTACCTCAGGTGGCAATCTTTAAGCAAAAGAAACACACAAGGGCGTGGAGACCTGGGGAAAAAGCAACACGGAGAAATCCACCCTCTGAAACTGAGGAACATGGGCAAAAGAAGCTAGCTCAGGTTGCAAAATTTAAGCAGAAAAAAAAAAAGACGCAAGGGCGTGGAGAGCTGGCGAAAAAGCAACACGGAGAAATCCACCCTCTGAAACTGAGGAAGATGGGCAAGAGAGGCTAGCTCAGGTGGCAATCTTTAAGCAAAAACAATAAAATAAAAAAATGCAATGGCGAGGAGACCCGGTCAAAAAGCAACCCTGAAAAAGGTACCCTTTGAAACTGAGGAAGCAGGGCAACAGTGCCTAGCTCAGGCGACAATCTTTAAGCAAAAGAAACACACAAGGGCGTGGGGAGCTGGCGAAAAGGCAACACTGAGAAATCCACCCTCTGAAACAGACGAAGATGGGCAACAGAGGCTAGCTCAGGTGGCAATCTTTAAGCAAAAACAATAAAATAAAAAAATACAATGGCGAGGAGACCCGGTCAAAAAGCAACCCTGAAAAAGGTACCCTCTGAAACTGAGGAAGCAGGGCAACAATGCCTAGCTCAGGTGACAATCTTTAAGCAAAAGAAACACACAAGGGCGTGGAGACCTGGGGAAAAAGCATCACGGAGAAATCCTCCAGCTGAAACGGAGGAAGATGGGCAACAGAGGCTACCTCAGGTGGCAATCGTTAAGCAAAAACAAAACACAAAGGCGTGGAGACCTTGGGAAAAAGCAACCCTGAAATATCTACCCTCTGAAACTGAGGAAGATGGGCAAGAGAGGCTGGCTTCATGTGGCAAACGTTAAGCAAAAGAAACACACAAGGGCGTGGAGACCTGGGGAAAAAGCAACACGGAGAAATCCACCCTGTGAGACTGAGGAAGATGGGCAAGAGAGGCTACCTCAGGGGGCAATCGTTAAGCAAAAACAAAACCCAAAGGCGTGGAGACCTGGGGATAAAGCAACCTTGAAATATCTACCCTCTGAAACTGAGGAAGATGGCCAAGAGAGGCTGCCTTCAGGTGGCAAAATTTAAGCAAAAGAAACACACAAGGGCGTGGAGACCTGGGGAAAAAGCAACACGGAGAAATCCACCCTCTGAAACCGAGGAAGATGGGCAACAGAGGCTAGCTCAGGTGGCAATCTTTAAGCAAAAAAAAATAAAATAAAAAAATACAATGGCGAGGAGACCCGGTCAAAAAGCAACCCTGAAAAAGGTACCGTCTGAAACTGAGGAAGCAGGGCAACAATGCCTAGCTCAGGTGACAATGTTTAAGCAAAAGAAACACACAAGGGCGTGGAGACCTGGGGAAAAACCATCACGGAGAAATCCTCCAGCTGAAACGGAGGAAGATGGGCAACAGAGGCTACCTCAGGTGGCAATCGTTAAGCAAAAACAAAACACAAAGGCGTGGAGACCTTGGGAAAAAGCAACCCTGAAATATCTACCCTCTGAAACTGAGGAAGATGGGCAAGAGAGGCTGGCTTCATGTGGCAAACGTTAAGCAAAAGAAACACACAAGGGCGTGGAGACCTGGGGAAAAAGCAACACGGAGAAATCCACCCTCTGAAACTGAGGAAGATGGGCAAGAGAGGCTAGCTCAGGTGGCAATCGTTAAGCAAAAACAAAACCCAAAGGCGTGGAGACCTGGGGAAAAGCAACCCTGAAATATCTACCCTCTGAAACTGAGGAAGATGGGCAAGAGAGGCTGGCTTCAGGTGGCAAACTTTAAGCAAAAGAAACACACAAGGGCGTGGAGACCTGGGGAAAAAGCAGCAGTGAGAAATCTACCCTCTGAAACTGACGAGGATGGGCAACAGAGGCTACCTCAGGTGGCAATCTTTAAGCAAAAGAAACACACAAGGGCGTGGATACCTGGGGAAAAAGCAACACGGAGAAATCCACCCTCTGAAACTGAGAAAGATGGGCAAGAGAGGCTAGCTCAGGTGGCAATCGTTAAGCAAAAACAAAACCCAAAGGCGTGGAGACCTGGGGAAAGAGCAACCCTGAAATATCTACCCTCTGAAACTGAGGAAGATGGGCAAGAGAGGCTGGCTTCAGGTGGCAATCTTTAAGCAAAAGAAACACACAAGGGCGTGGAGACCTGGGGAAAAGGCAGCACTGAGAAATCTACCCTCTGAAACTGACGAGGATGGGCAACAGAGGCTACCTCAGGTGGCAATCGTTAAGCAAAAGAAACACACAAGGGCGTGGAGACCTGGGGAAAAAGCAACACGGAGAAATCCACCCTCTGAAACTGAGGAACATGGGCAAAAGAAGCTAGCTCAGGTTGCAAACTTTAAGCAGAAAAAAAAAAAGACGCAAGGGCGTGGAGAGCTGGCGAAAAAGCAACACGGAGAAATCCACCCTCTGAAACTGAGGAAGATGGGCAAGAGAGGCTAGCTCAGGTGGCAATCTTTAAGCAAAAAAATAAAATAAAAAAATGCAATGGCGAGGAGACCCGGTCAAAAAGCAACCCTGAAAAAGGTACCCTTTGAAACTGAGGAAGCAGGCCAACAGTGCCTAGCTCAGGCGACAATCTTTAAGCAAAAGAAACACACAAGGGCGTGGGGAGCTGGCGAAAAGGCAACACTGAGAAATCCACCCTCTGAAACAGACGAAGATGGGCAACAGAGGCTAGCTCAGGTGGCAATCTTTAAGCAAAAGAAACACACAAGTGCGTGGAGACCTGGGAAAAATGCAACACGGAGAAATCCACCCTCTGAAACTGAGGAAGATGGGCAAGAGAGGCTACCTCAGGTGGCAATCGTTAAGCAAAAACAAAGCACAAAGGCGTGGAGACCTGGGGAAAAAGCAACCCTGAAACATCTACCCTCTGAAACTGAGGAAGATGGGCAAGAGAGGCTGGCTTCAGGTGGCAAACTTTAAGCAAAAGAAACACAAAAGGGCGTGGAGACCTGGGGAAAAAGCAACACGGAGAAATCCACCCTCTGAAACCGAGGAAGATGGGCAACAGAGGCTACCTCAGGTGGCAATCTTTAAGCAAAAAAAATAAAATAAAAAAATACAATGGCGAGGAGACCCGGTCAAAAAGCAACCCTGAAAAAGGTACCCTCTGAAACTGAGGAAGCAGGGCAACAATGCCTAGCTCAGGTGACAATCTTTAAGCAAAAGAAACACACAAGTGCGTGGAGACCTGGGGAAAAAGCATCACGGAGAAATCCTCCAGCTGAAACGTAGGAAGATGGGCAACAGAGGCTACCTCAGGTGGCAATCGTTAAGCAAAAACAAAACACAAAGGCGTGGAAACCTTGGAAAAAAGCAACCCTGAAATATCTACCCTCTGAAACTGAGGAAGATGGGCAAGAGAGGCTGGCTTCATGTGGCAAACGTTAAGCAAAAGAAACACACAAGGGCGTGGAGACCTGGGGAAAAAGCAACACGGAGAAATCCACCCTCTGAAACTGAGGAAGATGGGCAAGAGAGGCTAGCTCAGGTGGCAATCGTTAAGCAAAAACAAAACCCAAAGGCGTGGAGACCTGGGAAAAAGCAACCCTGAAATATCTACCCCCTGAAACTGAGGAAGATGGGCAAGAGAGGCTGGCTTCAGGTGGCAAACTTTAAGCAAAAGAAACACACAAGCGCGTGGAGACCTGGGGAAAAAGCAGCACTGAGAAATCTACCCTCTGAAACTGACGAGGATGGGCAACAGAGGCTACCTCAGGTGGCAATCGGTAAGCAAAAGAAACACACAAGGGCGTGGAGACCTGGGGAAAAAGCCACACGGAGAAATCCACCCTCTGAAACTGAAGAAGATGGGCAACAGAGGCTAGCTCAGGTGGCAATCTTTAAGCAAAAAAAATAAAATAAAAAAATACAATGGCGAGGAGACCCGGTCAAAAAGCAACCCTGAAAAAGGTACCGTCTGAAACTGAGGAAGCAGGGCAACAATGCCTAGCTCAGGTGACAATCTTTAAGCAAAAGAAACACACAAGGGCGTGGAGACCTGGGGAAAAAGCATCACGGAGAAATCCTGCAGCTGAAACTGAGGCAGATGGGCAACAGAGGCTACCTCAGGTGGCAATCGTTAAGCAAAAACAAAACACAAAGGCGTGGAGACCTTGGGAAAAAGCAACCCTGAAATAGCTACCCTCTGCAACTGAGGAAGATGGGCAAGAGAGGCTGGCTTCATGTGGCAAACGTTAAGCAAAAGAAACACACAAGGGCGTGGAGACGTGGGGAAAAAGCAACACGGAGAAATCCACCCTCTGAAACTGAGGAAGATGGGCAAGAGAGGCTAGCTCAGGTGGCATTCGTTAAGCAAAAACAAAACCCAAAGGCGTGGAGACCTGGGGAAAAAGCAACCCTGAAATATCTACCCTCTGAAACTGAGGAAGATGCGCAAGAGAGGCTGCATTCAGGTGGCAAACTTTAAGCAAAAGAAACACACAAGGGCGTGGAGACCTGGGGAAAAAGCAACACGGAGAAATCCACCCTCTGAAACCGAGGAAGATGGGCAACAGAGGCTAGCTCAGGTGGCAATCGTTAAGCAAAAACAATAAAATAAAAAAATACAATGGCGAGGAGACCCGGTCAAAAAGCAACCCTGAAAAAGGTACCCTCTGAAACTGAGGAAGCAGGGCAACAATGCCTAGCTCAGGTGACAATCTTTAAGCAAAAGAAACACACAAGGGCGTGGAGACTTGGGGAAAAAGCAACACGGAGAAATCCTCCAGCTGAAACGGAGGAAGATGGGCAACAGAGGCTACCTCAGGTGGCAATCGTTAAGCAAAAACAAAACACAAAGGCGTGGAGACCTTGGGAAAAAGCAACCCTGAAATATCTACCCTCTGAAACTGAGGAAGATGGGCAAGAGAGGCTGGCTTCATGTGGCAAACGTTAAGCAAAAGAAACACACAAGGGCGTGGAGACCTGGGGAAAAAGCAACACGGAGAAATCCACCCTCTGAAACTGAGGAAGATGGGCAAGAGAGGCTAGCTCAGGTGGCAATCGTTAAGCAAAAACAAAACCCAAAGGCGTGGAGACCTGGGAAAAAGCAACCCTGAAATATCTACCCCCTGAAACTGAGGAAGATGGGCAAGAGAGGCTGGCTTCAGGTGGCAAACTTTAAGCAAAAGAAACACACAAGGGCGTGGAGACCTGGGGAAAAAGCAGCACTGAGAAATCTACCCTCTGAAACTGACGAGGATGGGCAACAGAGGCTACCTCAGGTGGCAATCGGTAAGCAAAAGAAACACACAAGGGCGTGGAGACCTGGGGAAAAAGCCACACGGAGAAATCCACCCTCTGAAACTGAAGAAGATGGGCAACAGAGGCTAGCTCAGGTGGCAATCTTTAAGCAAAAAAAATAAAATAAAAAAATACAATGGCGAGGAGACCCGGTCAAAAAGCAACCCTGAAAAAGGTACCCTCTGAAACTGAGGAAGCAGGGCAACAATGCCTAGCTCAGGTGACAATCTTTAAGCAAAAGAAACACACAAGGGCGTGGAGACCTGGGGAAAAAGCATCACGGAGAAATCCTCCAGCTGAAACTGAGGCAGATGGGCAACAGAGGCTACCTCAGGTGGCAATCGTTAAGCAAAAACAAAACACAAAGGCGTGGAGACCTTGGGAAAAAGCAACCCTGAAATATCTACCCTCTGAAACTGAGGAAGATGGGCAAGAGAGGCTGGCTTCATGTGGCAAACGTTAAGCAAAAGAAACACACAAGGGCGTGGAGACCTGGGGAAAAAGCAACACGGAGAAATCCACCCTCTGAAACTGAGGAAGATGGGCAAGAGAGGCTAGCTCAGGTGGCAATCGTTAAGCAAAAACAAAACCCAAAGGCGTGGAGACCTGGGAAAAAGCAACCCTGAAATATCTACCCTCTGAAACTGAGGAAGATGGGCAAGAGAGGCTGGCTTCAGGTGGCAAACTTTAAGCAAAAGAAACACACAAGGGCGTGGAGACCTGGGGAAAAAGCAGCAGTGAGAAATCTACCCTCTGAAACTGACGAGGATGGGCAACAGAGGCTACCTCAGGTGGCAATCGTTAAGCAAAAGAAACACACAAGGGCGTGGATACCTGGGGAAAAAGCAACACGGAGAAATCCACCCTCTGAAACTGAGAAAGATGGGCAAGAGAGGCTAGCTCAGGTGGCAATCGTTAAGCAAAAACAAAACCCAAAGGCGTGGAGACCTGGGAAAAAGCAACCCTGAAATATCTACCCTCTGAAACTGAGGAAGATGGGCAAGAGAGGCTGGCTTCAGGCGGCAAACTTTAAGCAAAAGAAACACACAAGGGCGTGGAGACCTGGGGAAAAGGCAGCACTGAGAAATCTACCCTCTGAAACTGACGAGGATGGGCAACAGAGGCTACCTCAGGTGGCAATCGTTAAGCAAAAGAAACACACAAGGGCGTGGAGACCTGGGGAAAAAGCAACACGGAGAAATCCACCCTCTGAAACTGAGGAACATGGGCAAAAGAAGCTAGCTCAGGTTGCAAAATTTAAGCAGAAAAAAAAAAAGACGCAAGGGCGTGGAGAGCTGGCGAAAAAGCAACACGGAGAAATCCACCCTCTGAAACTGAGGAAGATGGGCAAGAGAGGCTAGCTCAGGTGGCAATCTTTAAGCAAAAACAATAAAATAAAAAAATGCAATGGCGAGGAGACCCGGTCAAAAAGCAACCCTGAAAAAGGTACCCTTTGAAACTGAGGAAGCAGGGCAACAGTGCCTAGCTCAGGCGACAATCTTTAAGCAAAAGAAACACACAAGGGCGTGGGGAGCTGGCGAAAAGGCAACACTGAGAAATCCACCCTCTGAAACAGACGAAGATGGGCAACAGAGGCTAGCTCAGGTGGCAATCTTTAAGCAAAAACAATAAAATAAAAAAATACAATGGCGAGGAGACCCGGTCAAAAAGCAACCCTGAAAAAGGTACCCTCTGAAACTGAGGAAGCAGGGCAACAATGCCTAGCTCAGGTGACAATCTTTAAGCAAAAGAAACACACAAGGGCGTGGAGACCTGGGGAAAAAGCATCACGGAGAAATCCTTCAGCTGAAACGGAGGAAGATGGGCAACAGAGGCTACCTCAGGTGGCAATCGTTAAGCAAAAACAAAACACAAAGGCGTGGAGACCTTGGGAAAAAGCAACCCTGAAATATCTACCCTCTGAAACTGAGGAAGATGGGCAAGAGAGGCTGGCTTCCTGTGGCAAACGATAAGCAAAAGAAACACACAAGGGCGTGGAGACCTGGGGAAAAAGCAACACGGAGAAATCCACCCTCTGAAACTGAGGAAGATGGGCAAGAGAGGCTAGCTCAGGTGGCAATCGTTAAGCAAAAACAAAACCCAAAGGCGTGGAGACCTGGGAAAAAGCAACCCTGAAATATCTACCCCCTGAAACTGAGGAAGATGGGCAAGAGAGGCTGGCTTCAGGTGGCAAACTTTAAGCAAAAGAAACACACAAGGGCGTGGAGACCTGGGGAAAAAGCAGCACTGAGAAATCTACCCTCTGAAACTGACGAGGATGGGCAACAGAGGCTACCTCAGGTGGCAATCGGTAAGCAAAAGAAACACACAAGGGCGTGGAGACCTGGGGAAAAAGCCACACGGAGAAATCCACCCTCTGAAACTGAAGAAGATGGGCAACAGAGGCTAGCTCAGGTGGCAATCTTTAAGCAAAAACAATAAAATAAAAAAATACAATGGCGAGGAGACCCGGTCAAAAAGCAACCCTGAAAAAGGTACCCTCTGAAACTGAGGAAGCAGGGCAACAATGCCTAGCTCAGGTGACAATCTTTAAGCAAAAGAAACACACAAGGGCGTGGAGACCTGGGGAAAAAGCATCACGGAGAAATCCTCTAGCTGAAACTGAGGCAGATGGGCAACAGAGGCTACCTCAGGTGGCAATCGTTAAGCAAAAACAAAACACAAAGGCGTGGAGACCTTGGGAAAAAGCAACCCTGAAATATCTACCCTCTGAAACTGAGGAAGATGGGCAAGAGAGGCTGGCTTCATGTGGCAAACGTTAAGCAAAAGAAACACACAAGGGCGTGGAGACCTGGGGAAAAAGCAACACGGAGAAATCCACCCTCTGAAACTGAGGAAGATGGGCAAGAGAGGCTAGCTCAGGTGGCAATCGTTAAGCAAAAACAAAACCCAAAGGCGTGGAGACCTGGGAAAAAGCAACCCTGAAATATCTACCCTCTGAAACTGAGGAAGATGGGCAAGAGAGGCTGGCTTCAGGTGGCAAACTTTAAGCAAAAGAAACACACAAGGGCGTGGAGACCTGGGGAAAAAGCAGCAGTGAGAAATCTACCCTCTGAAACTGACGAGGATGGGCAACAGAGGCTACCTCAGGTGGCAATCGTTAAGCAAAAGAAACACACAAGGGCGTGGAGACCTGGGGAAAAAGCAACACGGAGAAATCCACCCTCTGAAACTGAGGAACATGGGCAAAAGAAGCTAGCTCAGGTTGCAAACTTTAAGCAGAAAAAAAAAAAGACGCAAGGGCGTGGAGAGCTGGCAAAAAGCAACACGGAGAAATCCACCCTCTGAAACTGAGGAAGATGGGCAAGAGAGGATAGCTCAGGTGGCAATCTTTAAGCAAAAAAATAAAATAAAAAAATGCAATGGCGAGGAGACCCGGTCAAAAAGCAACCCTGAAAAAGGTACCCTTTGAAACTGAGGAAGCAGGGCAACAGTGCCTAGCTCAGGCGACAATCTTTAAGCAAAAGAAACACACAAGGGCGTGGGGAGCTGGCGAAAAGGCAACACTGAGAAATCCACCCTCTGAAACAGACGAAGATGGGCAACAGAGGCTAGCTCAGGTGGCAATCTTTAAGCAAAAACAATAAAATAAAAAAATACAATGGCGAGGAGACCCGGTCAAAAAGCAACCCTGAAAAAGGTACCCTCTGAAACTGAGGAAGCAGGGCAACAATGCCTAGCTCAGGTGACAATCTTTAAGCAAAAGAAACACACAAGGGCGTGGAGACCTGGGGAAAAAGCATCACGGAGAAATCCTCCAGCTGAAACGGAGGAAGATGGGCAACAGAGGCTACCTCAGGTGGCAATCGTTAAGCAAAAACAAAACACAAAGGCGTGGAGACCTTGGGAAAAAGCAACCCTGAAATATCTACCCTCTGAAACTGAGGAAGATGGGCAAGAGAGGCTGGCTTCATGTGGCAAACGATAAGCAAAAGAAACACACAAGGGCGTGGAGACCTGGGGAAAAAGCAACACGGAGAAATCCACCCTCTGAAACTGAGGAAGATGGGCAAGAGAGGCTAGCTCAGGTGGCAATCGTTAAGCAAAAACAAAACCCAAAGGCGTGGAGACCTGGGAAAAAGCAACCCTGAAATATCTACCCCCTGAAACTGAGGAAGATGGGCAAGAGAGGCTGGCTTCAGGTGGCAAACTTTAAGCAAAAGAAACACACAAGGGCGTGGAGACCTGGGGAAAAAGCAGCACTGAGAAATCTACCCTCTGAAACTGACGAGGATGGGCAACAGAGGCTACCTCAGGTGGCAATCGGTAAGCAAAAGAAACACACAAGGGCGTGGAGACCTGGGGAAAAAGCCACACGGAGAAATCCACCCTCTGAAACTGAAGAAGATGGGCAACAGAGGCTAGCTCAGGTGGCAATCTTTAAGCAAAAACAATAAAATAAAAAAATACAATGGCGAGGAGACCCGGTCAAAAAGCAACCCTGAAAAAGGTACCCTCTGAAACTGAGGAAGCAGGGCAACAATGCCTAGCTCAGGTGACAATCTTTAAGCAAAAGAAACACACAAGGGCGTGGAGACCTGGGGAAAAAGCATCACGGAGAAATCCTCTAGCTGAAACTGAGGCAGATGGGCAACAGAGGCTACCTCAGGTGGCAATCGTTAAGCAAAAACAAAACACAAAGGCGTGGAGACCTTGGGAAAAAGCAACCCTGAAATATCTACCCTCTGAAACTGAGGAAGATGGGCAAGAGAGGCTGGCTTCATGTGGCAAACGTTAAGCAAAAGAAACACACAAGGGCGTGGAGACCTGGGGAAAAAGCAACACGGAGAAATCCACCCTCTGAAACTGAGGAAGATGGGCAAGAGAGGCTAGCTCAGGTGGCAATCGTTAAGCAAAAACAAAACCCAAAGGCGTGGAGACCTGGGAAAAAGCAACCCTGAAATATCTACCCTCTGAAACTGAGGAAGATGGGCAAGAGAGGCTGGCTTCAGGTGGCAAACTTTAAGCAAAAGAAACACACAAGGGCGTGGAGACCTGGGGAAAAAGCAGCAGTGAGAAATCTACCCTCTGAAACTGACGAGGATGGGCAACAGAGGCTACCTCAGGTGGCAATCGTTAAGCAAAAGAAACACACAAGGGCGTGGAGACCTGGGGAAAAAGCAACACGGAGAAATCCACCCTCTGAAACTGAGGAACATGGGCAAAAGAAGCTAGCTCAGGTTGCAAACTTTAAGCAGAAAAAAAAAAAGACGCAAGGGCGTGGAGAGCTGGCAAAAAGCAACACGGAGAAATCCACCCTCTGAAACTGAGGAAGATGGGCAAGAGAGGATAGCTCAGGTGGCAATCTTTAAGCAAAAAAATAAAATAAAAAAATGCAATGGCGAGGAGACCCGGTCAAAAAGCAACCCTGAAAAAGGTACCCTTTGAAACTGAGGAAGCAGGGCAACAGTGCCTAGCTCAGGCGACAATCTTTAAGCAAAAGAAACACACAAGGGCGTGGGGAGCTGGCGAAAAGGCAACACTGAGAAATCCACCCTCTGAAACAGACGAAGATGGGCAACAGAGGCTAGCTCAGGTGGCAATCTTTAAGCAAAAACAATAAAATAAAAAAATACAATGGCGAGGAGACCCGGTCAAAAAGCAACCCTGAAAAAGGTACCCTCTGAAACTGAGGAAGCAGGGCAACAATGCCTAGCTCAGGTGACAATCTTTAAGCAAAAGAAACACACAAGGGCGTGGAGACCTGGGGAAAAAGCATCACGGAGAAATCCTCCAGCTGAAACGGAGGAAGATGGGCAACAGAGGCTACCTCAGGTGGCAATCGTTAAGCAAAAACAAAACACAAAGGCGTGGAGACCTTGGGAAAAAGCAACCCTGAAATATCTACCCTCTGAAACTGAGGAAGATGGGCAAGAGAGGCTGGCTTCATGTGGCAAACGATAAGCAAAAGAAACACACAAGGGCGTGGAGACCTGGGGAAAAAGCAACACGGAGAAATCCACCCTCTGAAACTGAGGAAGATGGGCAAGAGAGGCTAGCTCAGGTGGCAATCGTTAAGCAAAAACAAAACCCAAAGGCGTGGAGACCTGGGAAAAAGCAACCCTGAAATATCTACCCCCTGAAACTGAGGAAGATGGGCAAGAGAGGCTGGCTTCAGGTGGCAAACTTTAAGCAAAAGAAACACACAAGGGCGTGGAGACCTGGGGAAAAAGCAGCACTGAGAAATCTACCCTCTGAAACTGACGAGGATGGGCAACAGAGGCTACCTCAGGTGGCAATCGTTAAGCAAAAGAAACACACAAGGGCGTGGAGACCTGGGGAAAAAGCAACACGGAGAAATCCACCCTCTGAAACTGAGGAACATGGGCAAAAGAAGCTAGCTCAGGTTGCAAACTTTAAGCAGAAAAAAAAAAAGACGCAAGGGCGTGGAGAGCTGGCAAAAAGCAACACGGAGAAATCCACCCTCTGAAACTGAGGAAGATGGGCAAGAGAGGATAGCTCAGGTGGCAATCTTTAAGCAAAAAAATAAAATAAAAAAATGCAATGGCGAGGAGACCCGGTCAAAAAGCAACCCTGAAAAAGGTACCCTTTGAAACTGAGGAAGCAGGGCAACAGTGCCTAGCTCAGGCGACAATCTTTAAGCAAAAGAAACACACAAGGGCGTGGGGAGCTGGCGAAAAGGCAACACTGAGAAATCCACCCTCTGAAACAGACGAAGATGGGCAACAGAGGCTAGCTCAGGTGGCAATCTTTAAGCAAAAGAAACACACAAGTGCGTGGAGACCTGGGAAAAATGCAACACGGAGAAATCCACCCTCTGAAACTGAGGAAGATGGGCAAGAGAGGCTACCTCAGGTGGCAATCGTTAAGCAAAAACAAAGCACAAAGGCGTGGAGACCTGGGGAAAAAGCAACCCTGAAACATCTACCCTCTGAAACTGAGGAAGATGGGCAAGAGAGGCTGGCTTCAGGTGGCAAACTTTAAGCAAAAGAAACACACAAGGGCGTGGAGACCTGGGGAAAAAGCAACACGGAGAAATCCACCCTCTGAAACCGAGGAAGATGGGCAACAGAGGCTACCTCAGGTGGCAATCTTTAAGCAAAAAAAATAAAATTAAAAAAATACAATGGCGAGGAGACCCGGTCAAAAAGCAACCCTGAAAAAGGTACCCTCTGAAACTGAGGAAGCAGGGCAACAATGCCTAGCTCAGGTGACAATCTTTAAGCCAAAGAAACAGACAAGGGCGTGGAGACCTGGGGAAAAAGCATCACGGAGAAATCCTCCAGCTGAAACGGAGGAAGATGGGCAACAGAGGCTACCTCAGGTGGCAATCGTTAAGCAAAAACAAAACACAAAGGCGTGGAGACCTTGGGAAAAAGCAACCCTGAAATATCTACCCTCTGAAACTGAGGAAGATGGGCAAGAGAGGCTGGCTTCATGTGGCAAACGTTAAGCAAAAGAAACACACAAGGGCGTGGAGACCTGAGGAAAAAGCAACACGGAGAAATCCACCCTCTGAAACTGAGAAAGATGGGCAAGAGAGGCTAGCTCAGGTGGCAATCGTTAAGCAAAAACAAAACCCAAAGGCGTGGAGACCTGGGGAAAGAGCAACCCTGAAATTTCTACCCTCTGAAACTGAGGAAGATGGGCAAGAGAGGCTGGCTTCAGGTGGCAATCTTTAAGCAAAAGAAACACACAAGGGCGTGGAGACCTGGGGAAAAGGCAGCACTGAGAAATTTACCCTCTGAAACTGACGAGGATGGGCAACAGAGGCTACCTCAGGTGGCAATCGTTAAGCAAAAGAAACACACAAGGGCGTGGAGACCTGGGGAAAAAGCAACACGGAGAAATCCACCCTCTGAAACTGAGGAACATGGGCAAAAGAAGCTAGCTCAGGTTGCAAACTTTAAGCAGAAAAAAAAAAAGACGCAAGGGCGTGGAGAGCTGGCGAAAAAGCAACACGGAGAAATCCACCCTCTGAAACTGAGGAAGATGGGCAAGAGAGGCTAGCTCAGGTGGCAATCTTTAAGCAAAAAAATAAAATAAAAAAATGCAATGGCGAGGAGACCCGGTCAAAAAGCAACCCTGAAAAAGGTACACTTTGAAACTGAGGAAGCAGGCCAACAGTGCCTAGCTCAGGCGACAATCTTTAAGCAAAAGAAACACACAAGGGCGTGGGGAGCTGGCGAAAAGGCAACACTGAGAAATCCACCCTCTGAAACAGACGAAGATGGGCAACAGAGGCTAGCTCAGGTGGCAATCTTTAAGCAAAAGAAACACACAAGGGCGTGGAGACCTGGGGAAAAAGCATCACGGAGAAATCCTCCAGCTGAAACGTAGGAAGATGGGCAACAGAGGCTACCTCAGGTGGCAATCGTTAAGCAAAAACAAAACACAAAGGCGTGGAGACCTTGGAAAAAAGCAACCCTGAAATATCTACCCTCTGAAACAGAGGAAGATGGGCAAGAGAGGCTGGCTTCATGTGGCAAACGTTAAGCAAAAGAAACACACAAGGGCGTGGAGACCTGGGGAAAAAGCAACACGGAGAAATCCACCCTCTGAAACTGAGGAAGATGGGCAAGAGAGGCTAGCTCAGGTGGCAATCGTTAAGCAAAAACAAAACCCAAAGGCGTGGAGACCTGGGAAAAAGCAACCCTGAAATATCTACCCCCTGAAACTGAGGAAGATAGGCAAGAGAGGCTGGCTTCAGGTGGCAAACTTTAAGCAAAAGAAACACACAAGCGCGTGGAGACCTGGGGAAAAAGCAGCACTGAGAAATCTACCCTCTGAAACTGACGAGGATGGGCAACAGAGGCTACCTCAGGTGGCAATCGGTAAGCAAAAGAAACACACAAGGGCGTGGAGACCTGGGGAAAAAGCCACACGGAGAAATCCACCCTCTGAAACTGAAGAAGATGGGCAACAGAGGCTAGCTCAGGTGGCAATCTTTAAGCAAAAAAAATAAAATAAAAAAATACAATGGCGAGGAGACCCGGTCAAAAAGCAACCCTGAAAAAGGTACCGTCTGAAACTGAGGAAGCAGGGCAACAATGCCTAGCTCAGGTGACAATCTTTAAGCAAAAGAAACACACAAGGGCGTGGAGACCTGGGGAAAAAGCATCACGGAGAAATCCTGCAGCTGAAACTGAGGCAGATGGGCAACAGAGGCTACCTCAGGTGGCAATCGTTAAGCAAAAACAAAACACAAAGGCGTGGAGACCTTGGGAAAAAGCAACCCTGAAATAGCTACCCTCTGCAACTGAGGAAGATGGGCAAGAGAGGCTGGCTTCATGTGGCAAACGTTAAGCAAAAGAAACACACAAGGGCGTGGAGACGTGGGGAAAAAGCAACACGGAGAAATCCACCCTCTGAAACTGAGGAAGATGGGCAAGAGAGGCTAGCTCAGGTGGCATTCGTTAAGCAAAAACAAAACCCAAAGGCGTGGAGACCTGGGGAAAAAGCAACCCTGAAATATCTACCCTCTGAAACTGAGGAAGATGCGCAAGAGAGGCTGCATTCAGGTGGCAAACTTTAAGCAAAAGAAACACACAAGGGCGTGGAGACCTGGGGAAAAAGCAACACGGAGAAATCCACCCTCTGAAACCGAGGAAGATGGGCAACAGAGGCTAGCTCAGGTGGCAATCGTTAAGCAAAAACAATAAAATAAAAAAATACAATGGCGAGGAGACCCGGTCAAAAAGCAACCCTGAAAAATGTACCATCTGAAACTGAGGAAGCAGGGCAACAATGCCTAGCTCAGGTGACAATCTTTAAGCAAAAGAAACACACAAGGGCGTGGAGACTTGGGGAAAAAGCAACACGGAGAAATCCTCCAGCTGAAACGGAGGAAGATGGGCAACAGAGGCTACCTCAGGTGGCAATCGTTAAGCAAAAACAAAACACAAAGGCGTGGAGACCTTGGGAAAAAGCAACCCTGAAATATCTACCCTCTGAAACTGAGGAAGATGGGCAAGAGAGGCTGGCTTCATGTGGCAAACGTTAAGCAAAAGAAACACACAAGGGCGTGGAGACCTGGGGAAAAAGCAACACGGAGAAATCCACCCTCTGAAACTGAGGAAGATGGGCAAGAGAGGCTAGCTCAGGTGGCAATCGTTAAGCAAAAACAAAACCCAAAGGCGTGGAGACCTGGGAAAAAGCAACCCTGAAATATCTACCCCCTGAAACTGAGGAAGATGGGCAAGAGAGGCTGGCTTCAGGTGGCAAACTTTAAGCAAAAGAAACACACAAGGGCGTGGAGACCTGGGGAAAAAGCAGCACTGAGAAATCTACCCTCTGAAACTGACGAGGATGGGCAACAGAGGCTACCTCAGGTGGCAATCGGTAAGCAAAAGAAACACACAAGGGCGTGGAGACCTGGGGAAAAAGCCACACGGAGAAATCCACCCTCTGAAACTGAAGAAGATGGGCAACAGAGGCTAGCTCAGGTGGCAATCTTTAAGCAAAAAAAATAAAATAAAAAAATACAATGGCGAGGAGACCCGGTCAAAAAGCAACCCTGAAAAAGGTACCCTCTGAAACTGAGGAAGCAGGGCAACAATGCCTAGCTCAGGTGACAATCTTTAAGCAAAAGAAACACACAAGGGCGTGGAGACCTGGGGAAAAAGCATCACGGAGAAATCCTCCAGCTGAAACTGAGGCAGATGGGCAACAGAGGCTACCTCAGGTGGCAATCGTTAAGCAAAAACAAAACACAAAGGCGTGGAGACCTTGGGAAAAAGCAACCCTGAAATATCTACCCTCTGAAACTGAGGAAGATGGGCAAGAGAGGCTGGCTTCATGTGGCAAACGTTAAGCAAAAGAAACACACAAGGGCGTGGAGACCTGGGGAAAAAGCAACACGGAGAAATCCACCCTCTGAAACTGAGGAAGATGGGCAAGAGAGGCTAGCTCAGGTGGCAATCGTTAAGCAAAAACAAAACCCAAAGGCGTGGAGACCTGGGAAAAAGCAACCCTGAAATATCTACCCTCTGAAACTGAGGAAGATGGGCAAGAGAGGCTGGCTTCAGGTGGCAAACTTTAAGCAAAAGAAACACACAAGGGCGTGGAGACCTGGGGAAAAAGCAGCAGTGAGAAATCTACCCTCTGAAACTGACGAGGATGGGCAACAGAGGCTACCTCAGGTGGCAATCGTTAAGCAAAAGAAACACACAAGGGCGTGGAGACCTGGGGAAAAAGCAACACGGAGAAATCCACCCTCTGAAACTGAGAAAGATGGGCAAGAGAGGCTAGCTCAGGTGGCAATGGTTAAGCAAAAACAAAACCCAAAGGCGTGGAGACCTGGGAAAAAGCAACCCTGAAATATCTACCCTCTGAAACTGAGGAAGATGGGCAAGAGAGGCTGGCTTCAGGCGGCAAACTTTAAGCAAAAGAAACACACAAGGGCGTGGAGACCTGGGGAAAAGGCAGCACTGAGAAATCTACCCTCTGAAACTGACGAGGATGGGCAACAGAGGCTACCTCAGGTGGCAATCGTTAAGCAAAAGAAACACACAAGGGCGTGGAGACCTGGGGAAAAAGCAACACGGAGAAATCCACCCTCTGAAACTGAGAAAGATGGGCAAGAGAGGCTAGCTCAGGTGGCAATCGTTAAGCAAAAACAAAACCCAAAGGCGTGGAGACCTGGGGAAAGAGCAACCCTGAAATATCTACCCTCTGAAACTGAGGAAGATGGGGAAGAGAGGCTGGCTTCAGGTGGCAATCTTTAAGCAAGAGAAACACACAAGGGCGTGGAGACCTGGGGAAAAGGCAGCACTGAGAAATCTACCTTCTGAAACTGACGAGGATGGGCAAGAGAGGCTACCTCAGGTGGCAATCTTTAAGCAAAAGAAACACACAAGGGCGTGGAGACCTGGGGAAAAAGCAACACGGAGAAATCCACCCTCTGAAACTGAGGAACATGGGCAAAAGAAGCTAGCTCAGGTTGCAAAATTTAAGCAGAAAAAAAAAAAGACGCAAGGGCGTGGAGAGCTGGCGAAAAAGCAACACGGAGAAATCCACCCTCTGAAACTGAGGAAGATGGGCAAGAGAGGCTAGCTCAGGTGGCAATCTTTAAGCAAAAACAATAAAATAAAAAAATGCAATGGCGAGGAGACCCGGTCAAAAAGCAACCCTGAAAAAGGTACCCTTTGAAACTGAGGAAGCAGGGCAACAGTGCCTAGCTCAGGCGACAATCTTTAAGCAAAAGAAACACACAAGGGCGTGGGGAGCTGGCGAAAAGGCAACACTGAGAAATCCACCCTCTGAAACAGACGAAGATGGGCAACAGAGGCTAGCTCAGGTGGCAATCTTTAAGCAAAAACAATAAAATAAAAAAATACAATGGCGAGGAGACCCGGTCAAAAAGCAACCCTGAAAAAGGTACCCTCTGAAACTGAGGAAGCAGGGCAACAATGCCTAGCTCAGGTGACTATCTTTAAGCAAAAGAAACACACAAGGGCGTGGAGACCTGGGGAAAAAGCATCACGGAGAAATCCTCCAGCTGAAACGGAGGAAGATGGGCAACAGAGGCTACCTCAGGTGGCAATCGTTAAGCAAAAACAAAACCCAAAGGCGTGGAGACCTGGGGAAAAAGCAACACGGAGAAATCCACACTCTGAAACTGAGGAAGATGGGCAAGAGAGGCTGTCTTCAGGTGGCAAACTTTAAGCAAAAGAAACACACAAGGGCGTGGAGACCTGGGGAAAAAGCAGCAGTGAGAAATCTACCCTCTGAAACTGACGAGGATGGGCAACAGAGGCTACCTCAGGTGGCAATCGTTAAGCAAAAGAAACACACAAGGGCGTGGAGACCAGGGGAAAAAGCAACACGGAGAAATCCACCCTCTGAAACTGAGGAAGATGGGCAAGAGAGGCTACCTCAGGTGGCAATCGTTAAGCAAAAACAAAGCACAAAGGCGTGGAGACCTGGGGAAAAAGCAACCCTGAAATATCTACCCTCTGAAACTGAGGAAGATGGGCAAGAGAGGCTGGCTTCATGTGGCAAACGTTAAGCAAAAGAAACACACAAGGGCGTGGAGACCTGGGGAAAAAGCAACACGGAGATATCCTCCAGCTGAAACTGAGGAAGATGGGCAACAGAGGCAACCTCAGGTGGCAATCGTTAAGCAAAAACAAAACCCAAAGGCGTGGAGACCTCGGGAAAAAGCAACCCTGAAATATCTACCCTCTGAAACTGAGGAAGATGTGCAAGAGAGGCTGGCTTCAGGTGGCAAACTTTAAGCAAAAGAAACACACAAGGGCATGGAGACCTGGGGAAAAAGCAGCACTGAGAAATCTACCCTCTGAAACTGACGATGATGGGCAACAGAGGCTACCTCAGGTGGCAATCGGTAAGCAAAAGAAACACACAAGGGCGTGGAGACCTGGGGAAAAAGCCACACGGAGAAATCCACCCTCTGAAACTGAAGAAGATGGGCAACAGAGGCTAGCTCAGGTGGCAATCTTTAAGCAAAAAAAATAAAATAAAAAAATACAATGGCGAGGAGACCCGGTCAAAAAGCAACCCTGAAAAAGGTACCCTCTGAAACTGAGGAAGCAGGGCAACAATGCCTAGCTCAGGTGACAATCTTTAAGCAAAAGAAACACACAAGGGCGTGGAGACCTGGGGAAAAAGCATCACGGAGAAATCCTCCAGCTGAAACTGAGGCAGATGGGCAACAGAGGCTACCTCAGGTGGCAATCGTTAAGCAAAAACAAAACACAAAGGCGTGGAGACCTTGGGAAAAAGCAACCCTGAAATATCTACCCTCTGAAACTGAGGAAGATGGGCAAGAGAGGCTAGCTCAGGTGGCAATGGTTAAGCAAAAACAAAACCCAAAGGCGTGGAGACCTGGGAAAAAGCAACCCTGAAATATCTACCCTCTGAAACTGAGGAAGATGGGCAAGAGAGGCTGGCTTCAGGCGGCAAACTTTAAGCAAAAGAAACACACAAGGGCGTGGAGACCTGGGGAAAAGGCAGCACTGAGAAATCTACCCTCTGAAACTGACGAGGATGGGCAACAGAGGCTACCTCAGGTGGCAATCGTTAAGCAAAAGAAACACACAAGGGCGTGGAGACCTGGGGAAAAAGCAACACGGAGAAATCCACCCTCTGAAACTGAGAAAGATGGGCAAGAGAGGCTAGCTCAGGTGGCAATCGTTAAGCAAAAACAAAACCCAAAGGCGTGGAGACCTGGGGAAAGAGCAACCCTGAAATATCTACCCTCTGAAACTGAGGAAGATGGGGAAGAGAGGCTGGCTTCAGGTGGCAATCTTTAAGCAAGAGAAACACACAAGGGCGTGGAGACCTGGGGAAAAGGCAGCACTGAGAAATCTACCTTCTGAAACTGACGAGGATGGGCAAGAGAGGCTACCTCAGGTGGCAATCTTTAAGCAAAAGAAACACACAAGGGCGTGGAGACCTGGGGAAAAAGCAACACGGAGAAATCCACCCTCTGAAACTGAGGAACATGGGCAAAAGAAGCTAGCTCAGGTTGCAAAATTTAAGCAGAAAAAAAAAAAGACGCAAGGGCGTGGAGAGCTGGCGAAAAAGCAACACGGAGAAATCCACCCTCTGAAACTGAGGAAGATGGGCAAGAGAGGCTAGCTCAGGTGGCAATCTTTAAGCAAAAACAATAAAATAAAAAAATGCAATGGCGAGGAGACCCGGTCAAAAAGCAACCCTGAAAAAGGTACCCTTTGAAACTGAGGAAGCAGGGCAACAGTGCCTAGCTCAGGCGACAATCTTTAAGCAAAAGAAACACACAAGGGCGTGGGGAGCTGGCGAAAAGGCAACACTGAGAAATCCACCCTCTGAAACAGACGAAGATGGGCAACAGAGGCTAGCTCAGGTGGCAATCTTTAAGCAAAAACAATAAAATAAAAAAATACAATGGCGAGGAGACCCGGTCAAAAAGCAACCCTGAAAAAGGTACCCTCTGAAACTGAGGAAGCAGGGCAACAATGCCTAGCTCAGGTGACTATCTTTAAGCAAAAGAAACACACAAGGGCGTGGAGACCTGGGGAAAAAGCATCACGGAGAAATCCTCCAGCTGAAACGGAGGAAGATGGGCAACAGAGGCTACCTCAGGTGGCAATCGTTAAGCAAAAACAAAACCCAAAGGCGTGGAGACCTGGGGAAAAAGCAACACGGAGAAATCCACACTCTGAAACTGAGGAAGATGGGCAAGAGAGGCTGTCTTCAGGTGGCAAACTTTAAGCAAAAGAAACACACAAGGGCGTGGAGACCTGGGGAAAAAGCAGCAGTGAGAAATCTACCCTCTGAAACTGACGAGGATGGGCAACAGAGGCTACCTCAGGTGGCAATCGTTAAGCAAAAGAAACACACAAGGGCGTGGAGACCAGGGGAAAAAGCAACACGGAGAAATCCACCCTCTGAAACTGAGGAAGATGGGCAAGAGAGGCTACCTCAGGTGGCAATCGTTAAGCAAAAACAAAGCACAAAGGCGTGGAGACCTGGGGAAAAAGCAACCCTGAAATATCTACCCTCTGAAACTGAGGAAGATGGGCAAGAGAGGCTGGCTTCATGTGGCAAACGTTAAGCAAAAGAAACACACAAGGGCGTGGAGACCTGGGGAAAAAGCAACACGGAGATATCCTCCAGCTGAAACTGAGGAAGATGGGCAACAGAGGCAACCTCAGGTGGCAATCGTTAAGCAAAAACAAAACCCAAAGGCGTGGAGACCTCGGGAAAAAGCAACCCTGAAATATCTACCCTCTGAAACTGAGGAAGATGTGCAAGAGAGGCTGGCTTCAGGTGGCAAACTTTAAGCAAAAGAAACACACAAGGGCATGGAGACCTGGGGAAAAAGCAGCACTGAGAAATCTACCCTCTGAAACTGACGATGATGGGCAACAGAGGCTACCTCAGGTGGCAATCGGTAAGCAAAAGAAACACACAAGGGCGTGGAGACCTGGGGAAAAAGCCACACGGAGAAATCCACCCTCTGAAACTGAAGAAGATGGGCAACAGAGGCTAGCTCAGGTGGCAATCTTTAAGCAAAAAAAATAAAATAAAAAAATACAATGGCGAGGAGACCCGGTCAAAAAGCAACCCTGAAAAAGGTACCCTCTGAAACTGAGGAAGCAGGGCAACAATGCCTAGCTCAGGTGACAATCTTTAAGCAAAAGAAACACACAAGGGCGTGGAGACCTGGGGAAAAAGCATCACGGAGAAATCCTCCAGCTGAAACTGAGGCAGATGGGCAACAGAGGCTACCTCAGGTGGCAATCGTTAAGCAAAAACAAAACACAAAGGCGTGGAGACCTTGGGAAAAAGCAACCCTGAAATATCTACCCTCTGAAACTGAGGAAGATGGGCAAGAGAGGCTGGCTTCATGTGGCAAACGTTAAGCAAAAGAAACACACAAGGGCGTGGAGACCTGGGGAAAAAGCAACACGGAGAAATCCACCATCTGAAACTGAGGAAGATGGGCAAGAGAGGCTAGCTCAGGTGGCAATCGTTAAGCAAAAACAAAACCCAAAGGCGTGGAGACCTGGGGAAAAGCAACCCTGAAATATCTACCCCCTGAAACTGAGGAAGATGGGCAAGAGAGGCTGGCTTCAGGTGGCAATCTTTAAGCAAAAGAAACACACAAGGGCGTGGAGACCTGGGGAAAAGGCAGCACTGAGAAATCTACCCTCTGAAACTGACGAGGATGGGCAACAGAGGCTACCTCAGGTGGCAATCGTTAAGCAAAAGAAACACACAAGGGCGTGGAGACCTGGGGAAAAAGCAACACGGAGAAATCCACCCTCTGAAACTGAGGAACATGGGCAAAAGAAGCTAGCTCAGGTTGCAAAATTTAAGCAGAAAAAAAAAAAGACGCAAGGGCGTGGAGAGCTGGCGAAAAAGCAACACGGAGAAATCCACCCTCTGAAACTGAGGAAGATGGGCAAGAGAGGCTAGCTCAGGTGGCAATCTTTAAGCAAAAACAATAAAATAAAAAAATGCAATGGCGAGGAGACCCGGTCAAAAAGCAACCCTGAAAAAGGTACCCTTTGAAACTGAGGAAGCAGGGCAACAGTGCCTAGCTCAGGCGACAATCTTTAAGCAAAAGAAACACACAAGGGCGTGGGGAGCTGGCGAAAAGGCAACACTGAGAAATCCACCCTCTGAAACAGACGAAGATGGGCAACAGAGGCTAGCTCAGGTGGCAATCTTTAAGCAAAAACAATAAAATAAAAAAATACAATGGCGAGGAGACCCGGTCAAAAAGCAACCCTGAAAAAGGTACCCTCTGAAACTGAGGAAGCAGGGCAACAATGCCTAGCTCAGGTGACAATCTTTAAGCAAAAGAAACACACAAGGGCGTGGAGAAATTGGGAAAAAGCATCACGGAGAAATCCTCCAGCTGAAACGGAGGAAGATGGGCAACAGAGGCTACCTCAGGTGGCAATCGTTAAGCAAAAACAAAACACAAAGGCGTGGAGACCTGGGAAAAAGCAACCCTGAAATATATACCCCCTGAAACTGAGGAAGATGGGCAAGAGAGGCTGGCTTCATGTGGCAAACGTTAAGCAAAAGAAACACACAAGGGCGTGGAGACCTGGGGAAAAAGCAACACGGAGAAATCCACCCTCTGAAACTGAGGAAGATGGGCAAGAGAGGCTAGCTCAGGTGGCAATCGTTAAGCAAAAACAAAACCCAAAGGCGTGGAGACCTGGGAAAAAGCAACCCTGAAATATATACCCCCTGAAACTGAGGAAGATGGGCAAGAGAGGCTGGCTTCAGGTGGCAAACTTTAAGCAAAAGAAACACACAAGGGCGTGGAGACCTGGGGAAAAAGCAGCAGTGAGAAATCTACCCTCTGAAACTGACGAGGATGGGCAACAGAGGCTACCTCAGGTGGCAATCGGTAAGCAAAAGAAACACACAAGGGCGTGGAGACCTGGGGAAAAAGCCACACGGAGAAATCCACCCTCTGAAACTGAAGAAGATGGGCAACAGAGGCTAGCTCAGGTGGCAATCTTTAAGCAAAAAAAATAAAATAAAAAAATACAATGGCGAGGAGACCCGGTCAAAAAGCAACCCTGAAAAAGGTACCCTCTGAAACTGAGGAAGCAGGGCAACAATGCCTAGCTCAGGTGACAATCTTTAAGCAAAAGAAACACACAAGGGCGTGGAGACTTGGGGAAAAAGCAACACGGAGAAATCCTCCAGCTGAAACGGAGGAAGATGGGCAACAGAGGCTACCTCAGGTGGCAATCGTTAAGCAAAAACAAAACCCAAAGGCGTGGAGACCTGGGGAAAAAGCAACACGGAGAAATCCACCCTCTGAAACTGAGGAAGATGGGCAAGAGAGGCTGTCTTCAGGTGGCAAACTTTAAGCAAAAGAAACACACAAGGGCGTGGAGACCTGGGGAAAAAGCATCACGGAGAAATCCTCCAGCTGAAACTGAGGCAGATGGGCAACAGAGGCTACCTCAGGTGGCAATCGTTAAGCAAAAACAAAACACAAAGGCGTGGAGACCTTGGGAAAAAGCAACCCTGAAATATCTACCCTCTGAAACTGAGGAAGATGGGCAAGAGAGGCTGGCTTCATGTGGCAAACGTTAAGCAAAAGAAACACACAAGGGCGTGGAGACCTGGGGAAAAAGCAACACGGAGAAATCCACCATCTGAAACTGAGGAAGATGGGCAAGAGAGGCTAGCTCAGGTGGCAATCGTTAAGCAAAAACAAAACCCAAAGGCGTGGAGACCTGGGGAAAAGCAACCCTGAAATATCTACCCCCTGAAACTGAGGAAGATGGGCAAGAGAGGCTGGCTTCAGGTGGCAATCTTTAAGCAAAAGAAACACACAAGGGCGTGGAGACCTGGGGAAAAGGCAGCACTGAGAAATCTACCCTCTGAAACTGACGAGGATGGGCAACAGAGGCTACCTCAGGTGGCAATCGTTAAGCAAAAGAAACACACAAGGGCGTGGAGACCTGGGGAAAAAGCAACACGGAGAAATCCACCCTCTGAAACTGAGAAAGATGGGCAAGAGAGGCTAGCTCAGGTGGCAATCGTTAAGCAAAAACAAAACCCAAAGGCGTGGAGACCTGGGGAAAGAGCAACCCTGAAATATCTACCCTCTGAAACTGAGGAAGATGGGCAAGAGAGGCTGGCTTCAGGTGGCAATCTTTAAGCAAAAGAAACACACAAGGGCGTGGAGACCTGGGGAAAAGGCAGCACTGAGAAATCTACCTTCTGAAACTGACGAGGATGGGCAAGAGAGGCTACCTCAGGTGGCAATCTTTAAGCAAAAGAAACACACAAGGGCGTGGAGACCTGGGGAAAAAGCAACACGGAGAAATCCACCCTCTGAAACTGAGGAACATGGGCAAAAGAAGCTAGCTCAGGTTGCAAAATTTAAGCAGAAAAAAAAAAAGACGCAAGGGCGTGGAGAGCTGGCGAAAAAGCAACACGGAGAAATCCACCCTCTGAAACTGAGGAAGATGGGCAAGAGAGGCTAGCTCAGGTGGCAATCTTTAAGCAAAAACAATAAAATAAAAAAATGCAATGGCGAGGAGACCCGGTCAAAAAGCAACCCTGAAAAAGGTACCCTTTGAAACTGAGGAAGCAGGGCAACAGTGCCTAGCTCAGGCGACAATCTTTAAGCAAAAGAAACACACAAGGGCGTGGGGAGCTGGCGAAAAGGCAACACTGAGAAATCCACCCTCTGAAACAGACGAAGATGGGCAACAGAGGCTAGCTCAGGTGGCAATCTTTAAGCAAAAACAATAAAATAAAAAAATACAATGGCGAGGAGACCCGGTCAAAAAGCAACCCTGAAAAAGGTACCCTCTGAAACTGAGGAAGCAGGGCAACAATGCCTAGCTCAGGTGACAATCTTTAAGCAAAAGAAACACACAAGGGCGTGGAGACCTGGGGAAAAAGCATCACGGAGAAATCCTCCAGCTGAAACGGAGGAAGATGGGCAACAGAGGCTACCTCAGGTGGCAATCGTTAAGCAAAAACAAAACACAAAGGCGTGGAGACCTTGGGAAAAAGCAACCCTGAAATATCTACCCTCTGAAACTGAGGAAGATGGGCAAGAGAGGCTGGCTTCATGTGGCAAACGTTAAGCAAAAGAAACACACAAGGGCGTGGAGACCTGGGGAAAAAGCAACACGGAGAAATCCACCCTCTGAAACTGAGGAAGATGGGCAAGAGAGGCTAGCTCAGGTGGCAATCGTTAAGCAAAATCAAAACCCAAAGGCGTGGAGACCTGGGAAAAAGCAACCCTGAAATATATACCCCCTGAAACTGAGGAAGATGGGCAAGAGAGGCTGGCTTCAGGTGGCAAACTTTAAGCAAAAGAAACACACAAGGGCGTGGAGACCTGGGGAAAAAGCAGCAGTGAGAAATCTACCCTCTGAAACTGACGAGGATGGGCAACAGAGGCTACCTCAGGAGGCAATCGGTAAGCAAAAGAAACACACAAGGGCGTGGAGACCTGGGGAAAAAGCCACACGGAGAAATCCACCCTCTGAAACTGAAGAAGATGGGCAACAGAGGCTAGCTCAGGTGGCAATCTTTAAGCAAAAAAAATAAAATAAAAAAATACAATGGCGAGGAGACCCGGTCAAAAAGCAACCCTGAAAAAGGTACCCTCTGAAACTGAGGAAGCAGGGCAACAATGCCTAGCTCAGGTGACAATCTTTAAGCAAAAGAAACACACAAGGGCGTGGAGACTTGGGGAAAAAGCAGCAGTGAGAAATCTACCCTCTGAAACTGACGAGGATGGGCAACAGAGGCTACCTCAGGTGGCAATCGTTAAGCAAAAGAAACACACAAGGGCGTGGAGACCAGGGGAAAAAGCAACACGGAGAAATCCACCCTCTGAAACTGAGGAAGATGGGCAAGAGAGGCTACCTCAGGTGGCAATCGTTAAGCAAAAACAAAGCACAAAGGCGTGGAGACCTGGGGAAAAAGCAACCCTGAAATATCTACCCTCTGAAACTGAGGAAGATGGGCAAGAGAGGCTGGCTTCATGTGGCAAACGTTAAGCAAAAGAAACACACAAGGGCGTGGAGACCTGGGGAAAAAGCAACACGGAGATATCCTCCAGCTGAAACTGAGGAAGATGGGCAACAGAGGCAACCTCAGGTGGCAATCGTTAAGCAAAAACAAAACCCAAAGGCGTGGAGACCTCGGGAAAAAGCAACCCTGAAATATCTACCCTCTGAAACTGAGGAAGATGTGCAAGAGAGGCTGGCTTCAGGTGGCAAACTTTAAGCAAAAGAAACACACAAGGGCATGGAGACCTGGGGAAAAAGCAGCACTGAGAAATCTACACTCTGAAACTGACGATGATGGGCAACAGAGGCTACCTCAGGTGGCAATCGGTAAGCAAAAGAAACACACAAGGGCGTGGAGACCTGGGGAAAAAGCCACACGGAGAAATCCACCCTCTGAAACTGAAGAAGATGGGCAACAGAGGCTAGCTCAGGTGGCAATCTTTAAGCAAAAGAAACACACAAGTGCGTGGAGACCTGGGAAAAAAGCACCACGGAGAAATCCACCCTCTGAAACTGAGGAAGATGGGCAAGAGAGGCTACCTCAGGTGGCAATCGTTAAGCAAAAACAAAGCACAAAGGCGTGGAGACCTGGGGAAAAAGCAACCCTGAAACATCTACCCTCTGAAACTGAGGAAGATGGGCAAGAGAGGCTGGCTTCAGGTGGCAAACTTTAAGCAAAAGAAACACACAAGGGCGTGGAGACCTGGGGAAAAAGCAACACGGAGAAATCCACCCTCTGAAACCGAGGAAGATGGGCAACAGAGGCTAGCTCAGGTGGCAATCTTTAAGCAAAAAAAATAAAATAAAAAAATACAATGGCGAGGAGACCCGGTCAAAAAGCAACCCTGAAAAAGGTACCCTCTGAAACTGAGGAAGCAGGGCAACAATGCCTAGCTCAGGTGACAATGTTTAAGCAAAAGAAACACACAAGGGCGTGGAGACCTGGGGAAAAAGCATCACGGAGAAATCCTCCAGCTGAAACGGAGGAAGATGGGCAACAGAGGCTACCTCAGGTGGCAATCGTTAAGCAAAAACAAAACACAAAGGCGTGGAGACCTTGGGAAAAAGCAACCCTGAAATATCTACCCTCTGAAACTGAGGAAGATGGGCAAGAGAGGCTGGCTTCATGTGGCAAACGTTAAGCAAAAGAAACACACAAGTGCGTGGAGACCTGGGAAAAAAGCAACACGGAGAAATCCACCCTCTGAAACTGAGGAAGATGGGCAACAGAGGCTAGCTCAGGTGGCAATCTTTAAGCAAAAAAAATAAAATAAAAAAATACAATGGCGAGGAGACCCGGTCAAAAAGCAACCCTGAAAAAGGTACCCTCTGAAACTGAGGAAGCAGGGCAACAATGCCTAGCTCAGGTGACAATCTTTAAGCAAAAGAAACACACAAGGGCGTGGAGACCTGGGGAAAAAGCATCACGGAGAAATCCTCCAGCTGAAACGGAGGAAGATGGGCAACAGAGGCAACCTCAGGTGGCAATCGTTAAGCAAAAACAAAGCACAAAGGCGTGGAGACCTGGGGAAAAAGCAACCCTGAAACATCTACCCTCTGAAACTGAGGAAGATGGGCAAGAGAGGCTGGCTTCAGGTGGCAAACGTTAAGCAAAAGAAACACACAAGGGCGTGGAGACCTGGGGAAAAAGCAACACGGAGAAATCCACCCTCTGAAACCGAGGAAGATGGGCAACAGAGGCTAGCTCAGGTGGCAATCTTTAAGCAAAAAAAATAAAATAAAAAAATACAATGGCGAGGAGACCCGGTCAAAAAGCAACCCTGAAAAAGGTACCCTCTGAAACTGAGGAAGCAGGGCAACAATGCCTAGCTCAGGTGACAATCTTTAAGCAAAAGAAACACACAAGGGCGTGGAGACCTGGGAAAAAGCATCACGGAGAAATCCTCCAGCTGAAACGGAGGAAGATGGGCAACAGAGGCAACCTCAGGTGGCAATCGTTAAGCAAAAACAAAGCACAAAGGCGTGGAGACCTGGGGAAAAAGCAACCCTGAAACATCTACCCTCTGAAACTGAGGAAGATGGGCAAGAGAGGCTGGCTTCATGTGGCAAACGTTAAGCAAAAGAAACACACAAGGGCGTGGAGACCTGGGGAAAAAGCAACCCTGAAATATCTACCCTCTGAAACTGAGGAAGATGGCCAAGAGAGGCTGCCTTCAGGTAGCAAACGTTAAGCAAAAGAAACACACAAGGGCGTGGAGACCTGGGGAAAAAGCAACACGGAGAAATCCACCCTCTGAAACTGAGGAAGATGGGCAAGAGAGGCTAGCTCAGTTGGCAATCGTTAAACAAAAACAAAACCCAAAGGCGTGGAGACCTGGGGAAAAAGCAATCCTGAAATATCTACCCTCTGAAACTGAGGAAGATGGGCAAGAGAGGCTGGCTTCAGGTGGCAAACTTTAAGCAAAAGAAACACACAAGGGCGTGGAGACCTGGGGAAAAAGCAGCACTGAGAAATCTACCCTCTGAAACTGAAGAGGATGGGCAACAGAGGCTACCTCAGGTGGCAATCGTTAACCAAAAGAAACACACAAGGGCGTGGAGACCTGGGGAAAAAGCAACACGGAGAAATCCAACCTCTGAAACTGAGGAAGATGGGCAACAGAGGCTACCTCAGGTGGCAATCGTTAAGCAAAAGAAACACACAAGGGCGTGGAGACCAGGGGAAAAAGCAACACGGAGAAATCCACCCTCTGAAACTGAGGAAGATGGGCAAGAGAGGCTACCTCAGGTGGCAATCGTTAAGCAAAAACAAAGCACAAAGGCGTGGAGACCTGGGGAAAAAGCAACCCTGAAATATCTACCCTCTGAAACTGAGGAAGATGGGCAAGAGAGGCTGGCTTCATGTGGCAAACGTTAAGCAAAAGAAACACACAAGGGCGTGGAGACCTGGGGAAAAAGCAACACGGAGATATCCTCCAGCTGAAACTGAGGAAGATGGGCAACAGAGGCAACCTCAGGTGGCAATCGTTAAGCAAAAACAAAACCCAAAGGCGTGGAGACCTGGGGAAAAAGCAACCCTGAAATATCTACCCTCTGAAACTGAGGAAGATGTGCAAGAGAGGCTGGCTTCAGGTGGCAAACTTTAAGCAAAAGAAACACACAAGGGCATGGAGACCTGGGGAAAAAGCAGCACTGAGAAATCTACACTCTGAAACTGACGATGATGGGCAACAGAGGCTACCTCAGGTGGCAATCGGTAAGCAAAAGAAACACACAAGGGCGTGGAGACCTGGGGAAAAAGCCACACGGAGAAATCCACCCTCTGAAACTGAAGAAGATGGGCAACAGAGGCTATCTCAGGTGGCAATCTTTAAGCAAAAGAAACACACAAGTGCGTGGAGACCTGGGAAAAAAGCACCACGGAGAAATCCACCCTCTGAAACTGAGGAAGATGGGCAAGAGAGGCTACCTCAGGTGGCAATCGTTAAGCAAAAACAAAGCACAAAGGCGTGGAGACCTGGGGAAAAAGCAACCCTGAAACATCTACCCTCTGAAACTGAGGAAGATGGGCAAGAGAGGCTGGCTTCAGGTGGCAAACTTTAAGCAAAAGAAACACACAAGGGCGTGGAGACCTGGGGAAAAAGCAACACGGAGAAATCCACCTTCTGAAACCGAGGAAGATGGGCAACAGAGGCTAGCTCAGGTGGCAATCTTTAAGCAAAAAAAATAAAATAAAAAAATACAATGGCGAGGAGACCCGGTCAAAAAGCAACCCTGAAAAAGGTACCCTCTGAAACTGAGGAAGCAGGGCAACAATGCCTAGCTCAGGTGACAATGTTTAAGCAAAAGAAACACACAAGGGCGTGGAGACCTGGGGAAAAAGCATCACGGAGAAATCCTCCAGCTGAAACGGAGGAAGATGGGCAACAGAGGCTACCTCAGGTGGCAATCGTTAAGCAAAAACAAAACACAAAGGCGTGGAGACCTTGGGAAAAAGCAACCCTGAAATATCTACCCTCTGAAACTGAGGAAGATGGGCAAGAGAGGCTGGCTTCATGTGGCAAACGTTAAGCAAAAGAAACACACAAGTGCGTGGAGACCTGGGAAAAAAGCAACACGGAGAAATCCACCCTCTGAAACTGAGGAAGATGGGCAAGAGAGGCTAGCTCAGGTGGCAATCTTTAAGCAAAAAAAATAAAATAAAAAAATACAATGGCGAGGAGACCCGGTCAAAAAGCAACCCTGAAAAAGGTACCCTCTGAAACTGAGGAAGCAGGGCAACAATGCCTAGCTCAGGTGACAATCTTTAAGCAAAAGAAACACACAAGGGCGTGGAGACCTGGGGAAAAAGCATCACGGAGAAATCCTCCAGATGAAACGGAGGAAGATGGGCAACAGAGGCAACCTCAGGTGGCAATCGTTAAGCAAAAACAAAGCACAAAGGCGTGGAGACCTGGGGAAAAAGCAACCCTGAAACATCTACCCTCTGAAACTGAGGAAGATGGGCAAGAGAGGCTGGCTTCAGGTGGCAAACGTTAAGCAAAAGAAACACACAAGGGCGTGGAGACCTGGGGAAAAAGCAACACGGAGAAATCCACCCTCTGAAACCGAGGAAGATGGGCAACAGAGGCTAGCTCAGGTGGCAATCTTTAAGCAAAAAAAATAAAATAAAAAAATACAATGGCGAGGAGACCCGGTCAAAAAGCAACCCTGAAAAAGGTACCCTCTGAAACTGAGGAAGCAGGGCAACAATGCCTAGCTCAGGTGACAATCTTTAAGCAAAAGAAACACACAAGGGCAAGGAGACCTGGGGAAAAAGCATCACGGAGAAATCCTCCAGCTGAAACGGAGGAAGATGGGCAACAGAGGCTACCTCAGGTGGCAATCGTTAAGCAAAAACAAAACCCAAAGGCGTGGAGACCTGGGGAAAAGCAACCCTGAAATATCTACCCTCTGAAACTGAGGAAGATGGGCAAGAGAGGCTGGCTTCAGGTGGCAAACTTTAAGCAAAAGAAACACACAAGGGCGTGGAGACCTGGGGAAAAAGCATCACGGAGAAATCTACCCTCTGAAACTGACGAGGATGGGCAACAGAGGCTACCTCAGGTGGCAATCGTTAAGCAAAAGAAACACACAAGGGCGTGGATACCTGGGGAAAAAGCAACACGGAGAAATCCACCCTCTGAAACTGAGAAAGATGGGCAAGAGAGGCTAGCTCAGGTCGCAATCGTTAAGCAAAAACAAAACCCAAAGGCGTGGAGACCTGGGGAAAGAGCAACCCTGAAATATCTACCCTCTGAAACTGAGGAAGATGGGCAAGAGAGGCTGGCTTCAGGTGGCAATCTTTAAGCAAAAGAAACACACAAGGGCGTGGAGACCTGGGGAAAAGGCAGCACTGAGAAATCTACCCTCTGAAACTGACGAGGATGGGCAACAGAGGCTACCTCAGGTGGCAATCGTTAAGCAAAAGAAACACACAAGGGCGTGGAGACCTGGGGAAAAAGCAACACGGAGAAATCCACCCTCTGAAACTGAGGAACATGGGCAAAAGAAGCTAGCTCAGGTTGCAAACTTTAAGCAGAAAAAAAAAAAGACGCAAGGGCGTGGAGAGCTGGCGAAAAAGCAACACGGAGAAATCCACCCTCTGAAACTGAGGAAGATGGGCAAGAGAGGCTAGCTCAGGTGGCAATCTTTAAGCAAAAAAATAAAATAAAAAAATGCAATGGCGAGGAGACCCGGTCAAAAAGCAAAACTGAAAAAGGTACCCTTTGAAACTGAGGAAGCAGGGCAACAGTGCCTAGCTCAGGCGACAATCTTTAAGCAAAAGAAACACACAAGGGCGTGGGGAGCTGGCGAAAAGGCAACACTGAGAAATCCACCCTCTGAAACAGACGAAGATGGGCAACAGAGGCTAGCTCAGGTGGCAATCTTTAAGCAAAAACAATAAAATAAAAAAATACAATGGCGAGGAGACCCGGTCAAAAAGCAACCCTGAAAAAGGTACCCTCTGAAACTGAGGAAGCAGGGCAACAATGCCTAGCTCAGGTGACAATCTTTAAGCAAAAGAAACACACAAGGGCGTGGAGACCTGGGGAAAAAGCATCACGGAGAAATCCTCCAGCTGAAACGGAGGAAGATGGGCAACAGAGGCTACCTCAGGTGGCAATCGTTAAGCAAAAACAAAACACAAAGGCGTGGAGACCTTGGGAAAAAGCAACCCTGAAATATCTACCCTCTGAAACTGAGGAAGATGGGCAAGAGAGGCTGGCTTCATGTGGCAAACGTTAAGCAAAAGAAACACACAAGGGCGTGGAGACCTGGGGAAAAAGCAACACGGAGAAATCCACCCTCTGAAACTGAGGAAGATGGGCAAGAGAGGCTAGCTCAGGTGGCAATCGTTAAGCAAAAACAAAACCCAAAGGCGTGGAGACCTGGGAAAAAGCAACCCTGAAATATCTACCCCCTGAAACTGAGGAAGATAGGCAAGAGAGGCTGGCTTCAGGTGGCAAACTTTAAGCAAAAGAAACACACAAGGGCGTGGAGACCTGGGGAAAAAGCAGCAGTGAGAAATCTACCCTCTGAAACTGACGAGGATGGGCAACAGAGGCTACCTCAGGTGGCAATCGGTAAGCAAAAGAAACACACAAGGGCGTGGAGACCTGGGGAAAAAGCCACACGGAGAAATCCACCCTCTGAAACTGAAGAAGATGGGCAACAGAGGCTAGCTCAGGTGGCAATCTTTAAGCAAAAACAATAAAATAAAAAAATACAATGGCGAGGAGACCCGGTCAAAAAGCAACCCTGAAAAAGGTACCCTCTGAAACTGAGGAAGCAGGGCAACAATGCCTAGCTCAGGTGACAATCTTTAAGCAAAAGAAACACACAAGGGCGTGGAGACTTGGGGAAAAAGCAACACGGAGAAATCCTCCAGCTGAAACGGAGGAAGATGGGCAACAGAGGCTACCTCAGGTGGCAATCGTTAAGCAAAAACAAAACACAAAGGCGTGGAGACCTTGGGAAAAAGCAACCCTGAAATATCTACCCTCTGAAACTGAGGAAGATGGGCAAGAGAGGCTGGCTTCATGTGGCAAACGTTAAGCAAAAGAAACACACAAGGGCGTGGAGACCTGGGGAAAAAGCAACACGGAGAAATCCACCCTCTGAAACTGAGGAAGATGGGCAAGAGAGGCTAGCTCAGGTGGCAATCGTTAAGCAAAAACAAAACCCAAAGGCGTGGAGACCTGGGAAAAAGCAACCCTGAAATATCTACCCTCTGAAACTGAGGAAGATGGGCAAGAGAGGCTGGCTTCAGGTGGCAAACTTTAAGCAAAAGAAACACACAAGGGCGTGGAGACCTGGGGAAAAAGCAGCACTGAGAAATCTACCCTCTGAAACTGACGAGGATGGGCAACAGAGGCTACCTCAGGTGGCAATCGTTAAGCAAAAGAAACACACAAGGACGTGGAGACCTGGGGAAAAAGCAACACGGAGAAATCCACCCTCTGAAACTGAGGAACATGGGCAAAAGAAGCTAGCTCAGGTTGCAAACTTTAAGCAGAAAAAAAAAAAGACGCAAGGGCGTGGAGAGCTGGCAAAAAGCAACACGGAGAAATCCACCCTCTGAAACTGAGGAAGATGGGCAAGAGAGGATAGCTCAGGTGGCAATCTTTAAGCAAAAAAATAAAATAAAAAAATGCAATGGCGAGGAGACCCGGTCAAAAAGCAACCCTGAAAAAGGTACCCTTTGAAACTGAGGAAGCAGGGCAACAGTGCCTAGCTCAGGCGACAATCTTTAAGCAAAAGAAACACACAAGGGCGTGGGGAGCTGGCGAAAAGGCAACACTGAGAAATCCACCCTCTGAAACAGACGAAGATGGGCAACAGAGGCTAGCTCAGGTGGCAATCTTTAAGCAAAAGAAACACACAAGTGCCTGGAGACCTGGGAAAAATGCAACACGGAGAAATCCACCCTCTGAAACTGAGGAAGATGGGCAAGAGAGGCTACCTCAGGTGGCAATCGTTAAGCAAAAACAAAGCACAAAGGCGTGGAGACCTGGGGAAAAAGCAACCCTGAAACATCTACCCTCTGAAACTGAGGAAGATGGGCAAGAGAGGCTGGCTTCAGGTGGCAAACTTTAAGCAAAAGAAACACACAAGGGCGTGGAGACCTGGGGAAAAAGCAACACGGAGAAATCCACCCTCTGAAACCGAGGAAGATGGGCAACAGAGGCTACCTCAGGTGGCAATCTTTAAGCAAAAAAAATAAAATAAAAAAATACAATGGCGAGGAGACCCGGTCAAAAAGCAACCCTGAAAAAGGTACCCTCTGAAACTGAGGAAGCAGGGCAACAATGCCTAGCTCAGGTGACAATCTTTAAGCCAAAGAAACACACAAGGGCGTGGAGACCTGGGGAAAAAGCATCACGGAGAAATCCTCCAGCTGAAACGGAGGAAGATGGGCAACAGAGGCTACCTCAGGTGGCAATCGTTAAGCAAAAACAAAACACAAAGGCGTGGAGACCTTGGGAAAAAGCAACCCTGAAATATCTACCCTCTGAAACTGAGGAAGATGGGCAAGAGAGGCTGGCTTCATGTGGCAAACGTTAAGCAAAAGAAACACACAAGGGCGTGGAGACCTGAGGAAAAAGCAACACGGAGAAATCCACCCTCTGAAACTGAGGAAGATGGGCAAGAGAGGCTAGCTCAGGTGGCAATCGTTAAGCAAAAACAAAACCCAAAGGCGTGGAGACCTGGGAAAAAGCAACCCTGAAATATCTACCCCCTGAAACTGAGGAAGATGGGCAAGAGAGGCTGGCTTCAGGTGGCAAACTTTAAGCAAAAGAAACACACAAGGGCGTGGAGACCTGGGGAAAAAGCAGCACTGAGAAATCTACCCTCTGAAACTGACGAGGATGGGCAACAGAGGCTACCTCAGGTGGCAATAGGTAAGCAAAAGAAACACACAAGGGCGTGGAGACCTGGGGAAAAAGCCACACGGAGAAATCCACCCTCTGAAACTGAAGAAGATGGGCAACAGAGGCTAGCTCAGGTGGCAATCTTTAAGCAAAAAAAATAAAATAAAAAAATACAATGGCGAGGAGACCCGGTCAAAAAGCAACCCTGAAAAAGGTACCCTCTGAAACTGAGGAAGCAGGGCAACAATGCCTAGCTCAGGTGACAATCTTTAAGCAAAAGAAACACACAAGGGCGTGGAGACCTGGGGAAAAAGCATCACGGAGAAATCCTCCAGCTGAAACTGAGGCAGATGGGCAACAGAGGCTACCTCAGGTGGCAATCGTTAAGCAAAAACAAAACACAAAGGCGTGGAGACCTTGGGAAAAAGCAACCCTGAAATATCTACCCTCTGAAACTGAGGAAGATGGGCAAGAGAGGCTGGCTTCATGTGGCAAACGTTAAGCAAAAGAAACACACAAGGGCGTGGAGACCTGGGGAAAAAGCAACACGGAGAAATCCACCCTCTGAAACTGAGGAAGATGGGCAAGAGAGGCTAGCTCAGGTGGCAATCGTTAAGCAAAAACAAAACCCAAAGGCGTGGAGACCTGGGAAAAAGCAACCCTGAAATATCTACCCTCTGAAACTGAGGAAGATGGGCAAGAGAGGCTGGCTTCAGGTGGCAAACTTTAAGCAAAAGAAACACACAAGGGCGTGGAGACCTGGGGAAAAGGCAGCACTGAGAAATCTACCCTCTGAAACTGACGAGGATGGGCAACAGAGGCTACCTCAGGTGGCAATCGTTAAGCAAAAGAAACACACAAGGGCGTGGAGACCTGGGGAAAAAGCAACACGGAGAAATCCACCCTCTGAAACTGAGAAAGATGGGCAAGAGAGGCTAGCTCAGGTGGCAATCGTTAAGCAAAAACAAAACCCAAAGGCGTGGAGACCTGGGGAAAGAGCAACCCTGAAATATCTACCCTCTGAAACTGAGGAAGATGGGCAAGAGAGGCTGGCTTCAGGTGGCAATCTTTAAGCAAAAGAAACACACAAGGGCGTGGAGACCTGGGGAAAAGGCAGCACTGAGAAATCTACCTTCTGAAACTGACGAGGATGGGCAAGAGAGGCTACCTCAGGTGGCAATCTTTAAGCAAAAGAAACACACAAGGGCGTGGAGACCTGGGGAAAAAGCAACACGGAGAAATCCACCCTCTGAAACTGAGGAACATGGGCAAAAGAAGCTAGCTCAGGTTGCAAAATTTAAGCAGAACAAAAAAAAGACGCAAGGGCGTGGAGAGCTGGCGAAAAAGCAACACGGAGAAATCCACCCTCTGAAACTGAGGAAGATGGGCAAGAGAGGCTAGCTCAGGTGGCAATCTTTAAGCAAAAACAATAAAATAAAAAAATGCAATGGCGAGGAGACCCGGTCAAAAAGCAACCCTGAAAAAGGTACCCTTTGTAACTGAGGAAGCAGGGCAACAGTGCCTAGCTCAGGCGACAATCTTTAAGCAAAAGAAACACACAAGGGCGTGGGGAGCTGGCGAAAAGGCAACACTGAGAAATCCACCCTCTGAAACAGACGAAGATGGGCAACAGAGGCTAGCTCAGGTGGCAATCTTTAAGCAAAAACAATAAAATAAAAAAATACAATGGCGAGGAGACCCGGTCAAAAAGCAACCCTGAAAAAGGTACCCTCTGAAACTGAGGAAGCAGGGCAACAATGCCTAGCTCAGGTGACAATCTTTAAGCAAAAGAAACACACAAGGGCGTGGAGACCTGGGGAAAAAGCATCACGGAGAAATCCTCCAGCTGAAACGGAGGAAGATGGGCAACAGAGGCTACCTCAGGTGGCAATCGTTAAGCAAAAACAAAACACAAAGGCGTGGAGACCTTGGGAAAAAGCAACCCTGAAATATCTACCCTCTGAAACTGAGGAAGATGGGCAAGAGAGGCTGGCTTCATGTGGCAAACGTTAAGCAAAAGAAACACACAAGGGCGTGGAGACCTGGGGAAAAAGCAACACGGAGAAATCCACCCTCTGAAACTGAGGAAGATGGGCAAGAGAGGCTAGCTCAGGTGGCAATCGTTAAGCAAAAACAAAACCCAAAGGCGTGGAGACCTGGGAAAAAGCAACCCTGAAATATCTACCCCCTGAAACTGAGGAAGATAGGCAAGAGAGGCTGGCTTCAGGTGGCAAACTTTAAGCAAAAGAAACACACAAGGGCGTGGAGACCTGGGGAAAAAGCAGCAGTGAGAAATCTACCCTCTGAAACTGACGAGGATGGGCAACAGAGGCTACCTCAGGTGGCAATCGGTAAGCAAAAGAAACACACAAGGGCGTGGAGACCTGGGGAAAAAGCCACACGGAGAAATCCACCCTCTGAAACTGAAGAAGATGGGCAACAGAGGCTAGCTCAGGTGGCAATCTTTAAGCAAAAACAATAAAATAAAAAAATACAATGGCGAGGAGACCCGGTCAAAAAGCAACCCTGAAAAAGGTACCCTCTGAAACTGAGGAAGCAGGGCAACAATGCCTAGCTCAGGTGACAATCTTTAAGCAAAAGAAACACACAAGGGCGTGGAGACTTGGGGAAAAAGCAACACGGAGAAATCCTCCAGCTGAAACGGAGGAAGATGGGCAACAGAGGCTACCTCAGGTGGCAATCGTTAAGCAAAAACAAAACACAAAGGCGTGGAGACCTTGGGAAAAAGCAACCCTGAAATATCTACCCTCTGAAACTGAGGAAGATGGGCAAGAGAGGCTGGCTTCATGTGGCAAACGTTAAGCAAAAGAAACACACAAGGGCGTGGAGACCTGGGGAAAAAGCAACACGGAGAAATCCACCCTCTGAAACTGAGGAAGATGGGCAAGAGAGGCTAGCTCAGGTGGCAATCGTTAAGCAAAAACAAAACCCAAAGGCGTGGAGACCTGGGAAAAAGCAACCCTGAAATATCTACCCTCTGAAACTGAGGAAGATGGGCAAGAGAGGCTGGCTTCAGGTGGCAAACTTTAAGCAAAAGAAACACACAAGGGCGTGGAGACCTGGGGAAAAAGCAGCAGTGAGAAATCTACCCTCTGAAACTGACGAGGATGGGCAACAGAGGCTACCTCAGGTGGCAATCGTTAAGCAAAAGAAACACACAAGGGCGTGGAGACCTGGGGAAAAAGCAACACGGAGAAATCCACCCTCTGAAACTGAGGAACATGGGCAAAAGAAGCTAGCTCAGGTTGCAAACTTTAAGCAGAAAAAAAAAAAGACGCAAGGGCGTGGAGAGCTGGCAAAAAGCAACACGGAGAAATCCACCCTCTGAAACTGAGGAAGATGGGCAAGAGAGGATAGCTCAGGTGGCAATCTTTAAGCAAAAAAATAAAATAAAAAAATGCAATGGCGAGGAGACCCGGTCAAAAAGCAACCCTGAAAAAGGTACCCTTTGAAACTGAGGAAGCAGGGCAACAGTGCCTAGCTCAGGCGACAATCTTTAAGCAAAAGAAACACACAAGGGCGTGGGGAGCTGGCGAAAAGGCAACACTGAGAAATCCACCCTCTGAAACAGACGAAGATGGGCAACAGAGGCTAGCTCAGGTGGCAATCTTTAAGCAAAAGAAACACACAAGTGCGTGGAGACCTGGGAAAAATGCAACACGGAGAAATCCACCCTCTGAAACTGAGGAAGATGGGCAAGAGAGGCTACCTCAGGTGGCAATTGTTAAGCAAAAACAAAGCACAAAGGCGTGGAGACCTGGGGAAAAAGCAACCCTGAAACATCTACCCTCTGAAACTGAGGAAGATGGGCAAGAGAGGCTGGCTTCAGGTGGCAAACTTTAAGCAAAAGAAACACACAAGGGCGTGGAGACCTGGGGAAAAAGCAACACGGAGAAATCCACCCTCTGAAACCGAGGAAGATGGGCAACAGAGGCTACCTCAGGTGGCAATCTTTAAGCAAAAAAAATAAAATAAAAAAATACAATGGCGAGGAGACCCGGTCAAAAAGCAACCCTGAAAAAGGTACCCTCTGAAACTGAGGAAGCAGGGCAACAATGCCTAGCTCAGGTGACAATCTTTAAGCCAAAGAAACACACAAGGGCGTGGAGACCTGGGGAAAAAGCATCACGGAGAAATCCTCCAGCTGAAACGGAGGAAGATGGGCAACAGAGGCTACCTCAGGTGGCAATCGTTAAGCAAAAACAAAACACAAAGGCGTGGAGACCTTGGGAAAAAGCAACCCTGAAATATCTACCCTCTGAAACTGAGGAAGATGGGCAAGAGAGGCTGGCTTCATGTGGCAAACGTTAAGCAAAAGAAACACACAAGGGCGTGGAGACCTGAGGAAAAAGCAACACGGAGAAATCCACCCTCTGAAACTGAGGAAGATGGGCAAGAGAGGCTAGCTCAGGTGGCAATCGTTAAGCAAAAACAAAACCCAAAGGCGTGGAGACCTGGGAAAAAGCAACCCTGAAATATCTACCCCCTGAAACTGAGGAAGATGGGCAAGAGAGGCTGGCTTCAGGTGGCAAACTTTAAGCAAAAGAAACACACAAGGGCGTGGAGACCTGGGGAAAAAGCAGCACTGAGAAATCTACCCTCTGAAACTGACGAGGATGGGCAACAGAGGCTACCTCAGGTGGCAATCGGTAAGCAAAAGAAACACACAAGGGCGTGGAGACCTGGGGAAAAAGCCACACGGAGAAATCCACCCTCTGAAACTGAAGAAGATGGGCAACAGAGGCTAGCTCAGGTGGCAATCTTTAAGCAAAAAAAATAAAATAAAAAAATACAATGGCGAGGAGACCCGGTCAAAAAGCAACCCTGAAAAAGGTACCCTCTGAAACTGAGGAAGCAGGGCAACAATGCCTAGCTCAGGTGACAATCTTTAAGCAAAAGAAACACACAAGGGCGTGGAGACCTGGGGAAAAAGCATCACGGAGAAATCCTCCAGCTGAAACTGAGGCAGATGGGCAACAGAGGCTACCTCAGGTGGCAATCGTTAAGCAAAAACAAAACACAAAGGCGTGGAGACCTTGGGAAAAAGCAACCCTGAAATATCTACCCTCTGAAACTGAGGAAGATGGGCAAGAGAGGCTGGCTTCATGTGGCAAACGTTAAGCAAAAGAAACACACAAGGGCGTGGAGACCTGGGGAAAAAGCAACACGGAGAAATCCACCCTCTGAAACTGAGGAAGATGGGCAAGAGAGGCTAGCTCAGGTGGCAATCGTTAAGCAAAAACAAAACCCAAAGGCGTGGAGACCTGGGAAAAAGCAACCCTGAAATATCTACCCTCTGAAACTGAGGAAGATGGGCAAGAGAGGCTGGCTTCAGGTGGCAAACTTTAAGCAAAAGAAACACACAAGGGCGTGGAGACCTGGGGAAAAAGCAGCAGTGAGAAATCTACCCTCTGAAACTGACGAGGATGGGCAACAGAGGCTACCTCAGGTGGCAATCGTTAAGCAAAAGAAACACACAAGGGCGTGGATACCTGGGGAAAAAGCAACACGGAGAAATCCACCCTCTGAAACTGAGAAAGATGGGCAAGAGAGGCTAGCTCAGGTGGCAATCGTTAAGCAAAAACAAAACCCAAAGGCGTGGAGACCTGGGAAAAAGCAACCCTGAAATATCTACCCTCTGAAACTGAGGAAGATGGGCAAGAGAGGCTGGCTTCAGGCGGCAAACTTTAAGCAAAAGAAACACACAAGGGCGTGGAGACCTGGGTAAAAGGCAGCACTGAGAAATCTACCCTCTGAAACTGACGAGGATGGGCAACAGAGGCTACCTCAGGTGGCAATCGTTAAGCAAAAGAAACACACAAGGGCGTGGAGACCTGGGGAAAAAGCAACACGGAGAAATCCACCCTCTGAAACTGAGAAAGATGGGCAAGAGAGGCTACCTCAGGTGGCAATCGTTAAGCAAAAACAAAACCCAAAGGCGTGGAGACCTGGGGAAAGAGCAACCCTGAAATATCTACCCTCTGAAACTGAGGAAGATGGGCAAGAGAGGCTGGCTTCAGGTGGCAATCTTTAAGCAAGAGAAACACACAAGGGCGTGGAGACCTGGGGAAAAGGCAGCACTGAGAAATCTACCTTCTGAAACTGACGAGGATGGGCAAGAGAGGCTACCTCAGGTGGCAATCTTTAAGCAAAAGAAACACACAAGGGCGTGGAGACCTGGGGAAAAAGCAACACGGAGAAATCCACCCTCTGAAACTGAGGAACATGGGCAAAAGAAGCTAGCTCAGGTTGCAAAATTTAAGCAGAAAAAAAAAAAGACGCAAGGGCGTGGAGAGCTGGCGAAAAAGCAACACGGAGAAATCCACCCTCTGAAACTGAGGAAGATGGGCAAGAGAGGCTAGCTCAGGTGGCAATCTTTAAGCAAAAACAATAAAATAAAAAAATGCAATGGCGAGGAGACCCGGTCAAAAAGCAACCCTGAAAAAGGTACCCTTTGAAACTGAGGAAGCAGGGCAACAGTGCCTAGCTCAGGCGACAATCTTTAAGCAAAAGAAACACACAAGGGCGTGGGGAGCTGGCGAAAAGGCAACACTGAGAAATCCACCCTCTGAAACAGACGAAGATGGGCAACAGAGGCTAGCTCAGGTGGCAATCTTTAAGCAAAAACAATAAAATAAAAAAATACAATGGCGAGGAGACCCGGTCAAAAAGCAACCCTGAAAAAGGTACCCTCTGAAACTGAGGAAGCAGGGCAACAATGCCTAGCTCAGGTGACAATCTTTAAGCAAAAGAAACACACAAGGGCGTGGAGACCTGGGGAAAAAGCAACACGGAGAAATCCACCCTCTGAAACTGAGGAAGATGGGCAAGAGAGGCTAGCTCAGGTGGCAATCGTTAAGCAAAAACAAAACCCAAAGGCGTGGAGACCTGGGAAAAAGCAACCCTGAAATATCTACCCCCTGAAACTGAGGAAGATGGGCAAGAGAGGCTGGCTTCAGGTGGCAAACTTTAAGCAAAAGAAACACACAAGGGCGTGGAGACCTGGGGAAAAAGCAGCACTGAGAAATCTACCCTCTGAAACTGACGAGGATGGGCAACAGAGGCTACCTCAGGTGGCAATCGGTAAGCAAAAGAAACACACAAGGGCGTGGAGACCTGGGGAAAAAGCCACACGGAGAAATCCACCCTCTGAAACTGAAGAAGATGGGCAACAGAGGCTAGCTCAGGTGGCAATCTTTAAGCAAAAAAAATAAAATAAAAAAATACAATGGCGAGGAGACCCGGTCAAAAAGCAACCCTGAAAAAGGTACCCTCTGAAACTGAGGAAGCAGGGCAACAATGCCTAGCTCAGGTGACAATCTTTAAGCAAAAGAAACACACAAGGGCGTGGAGACTTGGGGAAAAAGCAACACGGAGAAATCCTCCAGCTGAAACTGAGGCAGATGGGCAACAGAGGCTACCTCAGGTGGCAATCGTTAAGCAAAAACAAAACACAAAGGCGTGGAGACCTTGGGAAAAAGCAACCCTGAAATATCTACCCTCTGAAACTGAGGAAGATGGGCAAGAGAGGCTGGCTTCATGTGGCAAACGTTAAGCAAAAGAAACACACAAGGGCGTGGAGACCTGGGGAAAAAGCAACACGGAGAAATCCACCCTCTGAAACTGAGGAAGATGGGCAAGAGAGGCTAGCTCAGGTGGCAATCGTTAAGCAAAAACAAAACCCAAAGGCGTGGAGACCTGGGAAAAAGCAACCCTGAAATATCTACCCTCTGAAACTGAGGAAGATGGGCAAGAGAGGCTGGCTTCAGGTGGCAAACTTTAAGCAAAAGAAACACACAAGGGCGTGGAGACCTGGGGAAAAAGCAGCAGTGAGAAATCTACCCTCTGAAACTGACGAGGATGGGCAACAGAGGCTACCTCAGGTGGCAATCGTTAAGCAAAAGAAACACACAAGGGCGTGGAGACCTGGGGAAAAAGCAACACGGAGAAATCCACCCTCTGAAACTGAGGAACATGGGCAAAAGAAGCTAGCTCAGGTTGCAAACTTTAAGCAGAAAAAAAAAAAGACGCAAGGGCGTGGAGAGCTGGCAAAAAGCAACACGGAGAAATCCACCCTCTGAAACTGAGGAAGATGGGCAAGAGAGGATAGCTCAGGTGGCAATCTTTAAGCAAAAAAATAAAATAAAAAAATGCAATGGCGAGGAGACCCGGTCAAAAAGCAACCCTGAAAAAGGTACCCTTTGAAACTGAGGAAGCAGGGCAACAGTGCCTAGCTCAGGCGACAATCTTTAAGCAAAAGAAACACACAAGGGCGTGGGGAGCTGGCGAAAAGGCAACACTGAGAAATCCACCCTCTGAAACAGACGAAGATGGGCAACAGAGGCTAGCTCAGGTGGCAATCTTTAAGCAAAAGAAACACACAAGTGCGTGGAGACCTGGGAAAAATGCAACACGGAGAAATCCACCCTCTGAAACTGAGGAAGATGGGCAAGAGAGGCTACCTCAGGTGGCAATCGTTAAGCAAAAACAAAGCACAAAGGCGTGGAGACCTGGGGAAAAAGCAACCCTGAAACATCTACCCTCTGAAACTGAGGAAGATGGGCAAGAGAGGCTGGCTTCAGGTGGCAAACTTTAAGCAAAAGAAACACACAAGGGCGTGGAGACCTGGGGAAAAAGCAACACGGAGAAATCCACCCTCTGAAACCGAGGAAGATGGGCAACAGAGGCTACCTCAGGTGGCAATCTTTAAGCAAAAAAAATAAAATAAAAAAATACAATGGCGAGGAGACCCGGTCAAAAAGCAACCCTGAAAAAGGTACCCTCTGAAACTGAGGAAGCAGGGCAACAATGCCTAGCTCAGGTGACAATCTTTAAGCCAAAGAAACACACAAGGGCGTGGAGACCTGGGGAAAAAGCATCACGGAGAAATCCTCCAGCTGAAACGGAGGAAGATGGGCAACAGAGGCTACCTCAGGTGGCAATCGTTAAGCAAAAACAAAACACAAAGGCGTGGAGACCTTGGGAAAAAGCAACCCTGAAATATCTACCCTCTGAAACTGAGGAAGATGGGCAAGAGAGGCTGGCTTCATGTGGCAAACGTTAAGCAAAAGAAACACACAAGGGCGTGGAGACCTGAGGAAAAAGCAACACGGAGAAATCCACCCTCTGAAACTGAGGAAGATGGGCAAGAGAGGCTAGCTCAGGTGGCAATCGTTAAGCAAAAACAAAACCCAAAGGCGTGGAGACCTGGGAAAAAGCAACCCTGAAATATCTACCCCCTGAAACTGAGGAAGATGGGCAAGAGAGGCTGGCTTCAGGTGGCAAACTTTAAGCAAAAGAAACACACAAGGGCGTGGAGACCTGGGGAAAAAGCAGCACTGAGAAATCTACCCTCTGAAACTGACGAGGATGGGCAACAGAGGCTACCTCAGGTGGCAATCGGTAAGCAAAAGAAACACACAAGGGCGTGGAGACCTGGGGAAAAAGCCACACGGAGAAATCCACCCTCTGAAACTGAAGAAGATGGGCAACAGAGGCTAGCTCAGGTGGCAATCTTTAAGCAAAAAAAATAAAATAAAAAAATACAATGGCGAGGAGACCCGGTCAAAAAGCAACCCTGAAAAAGGTACCCTCTGAAACTGAGGAAGCAGGGCAACAATGCCTAGCTCAGGTGACAATCTTTAAGCAAAAGAAACACACAAGGGCGTGGAGACCTGGGGAAAAAGCATCACGGAGAAATCCTCCAGCTGAAACTGAGGCACATGGGCAAGAGAGGCTAGCTCAGGTGGCAATCGTTAAGCAAAAACAAAACCCAAAGGCGTGGAGACCTGGGAAAAAGCAACCCTGAAATATCTACCCTCTGAAACTGAGCAAGATGGGCAAGAGAGGCTGGCTTCAGGTGGCAAACTTTAAGCAAAAGAAACACACAAGGGCGTGGAGACCTGGGGAAAAGGCAGCACTGAGAAATCTACCTTCTGAAACTGACGAGGATGGGCAAGAGAGGCTACCTCAGGTGGCAATCTTTAAGCAAAAGAAACACACAAGGGCGTGGAGACCTGGGGAAAAAGCAACACGGAGAAATCCACCCTCTGAAACTGAGGAACATGGGCAAAAGAAGCTAGCTCAGGTTGCAAAATTTAAGCAGAAAAAAAAAAGACGCAAGGGCGTGGAGAGCTGGCGAAAAAGCAACACGGAGAAATCCACCCTCTGAAACTGAGGAAGATGGGCAAGAGAGGCTAGCTCAGGTGGCAATCTTTAAGCAAAAACAATAAAATAAAAAAATGCAATGGCGAGGAGACCCGGTCAAAAAGCAACCCTGAAAAAGGTACCCTTTGAAACTGAGGAAGCAGGCCAACAGTGCCTAGCTCAGGCGACAATCTTTAAGCAAAAGAAACACACAAGGGCGTGGGGAGCTGGCGAAAAGGCAACACTGAGAAATCCACCCTCTGAAACAGACGAAGATGGGCAACAGAGGCTAGCTCAGGTGGCAATCTTTAAGCAAAAACAATAAAATAAAAAAATACAATGGCGAGGAGACCCGGTCAAAAAGCAACCCTGAAAAAGGTACCCTCTGAAACTGAGGAAGCAGGGCAACAATGCCTAGCTCAGGTGACAATCTTTAAGCCAAAGAAACACACAAGGGCGTGGAGACCTGGGGAAAAAGCATCACGGAGAAATCCTCCAGCTGAAACGGAGGAAGATGGGCAACAGAGGCTACCTCAGGTGGCAATCGTTAAGCAAAAACAAAACACAAAGGCGTGGAGACCTTGGGGAAAAGCAACCCTGAAATATCTACCCTCTGAAACTGAGGAAGATGGGCAAGAGAGGCTGGCTTCATGTGGCAAACGTTAAGCAAAAGAAACACACAAGGGCGTGGAGACCTGGGGAAAAAGCAACACGGAGAAATCCACCCTGTGAGACTTAGGAAGATGGGCAAGAGAGGCTACCTCAGGTGGCAATCGTTAAGCAAAAACAAAACCCAAAGGCGTGGAGACCTGGGCATAAAGCAACCTTGAAATATCTACCCTCTGAAACTGAGGAAGATGGCCAAGAGAGGCTGGCTTCAGGTGGCAAAATTTAAGCAAAAGAAACACACAAGGGCGTGGAGACCTGAGGAAAAAGCAACACGGAGAAATCCACCCTCTGAAACCGAGGAAGATGGGCAACAGAGGCTAGCTCAGGTGGCAATCTTTAAGCAAAAAAAATAAAATAAAAAAATACAATGGCGAGGAGACCCGGTCAAAAAGCAACCCTGAAAAAGGTACCCTCTGAAACTGAGGAAGCAGGGCAACAATGCCTAGCTCAGGTGACAATGTTTAAGCAAAAGAAACACACAAGGGCGTGGAGACCTGGGGAAAAACCATCACGGAGAAATCCTCCAGCTGAAACGGAGGAAGATGGGCAACAGAGGCTACCTCAGGTGGCAATCGTTAAGCAAAAACAAAACACAAAGGCGTGGAGACCTTGGGAAAAAGCAACCCTGAAATATCTACCCTCTGAAACTGAGGAAGATGGGCAAGAGAGGCTGGCTTCATGTGGCAAACGTTAAGCAAAAGAAACACACAAGGGCGTGGAGACCTGGGGAAAAAGCAACACGGAGAAATCCACCCTCTGAAACTGAGGAAGATGGGCAAGAGAGGCTAGCTCAGGTGGCAATCGTTAAGCAAAAACAAAACCCAAAGGCGTGGAGACCTGGGGAAAAGCAACCCTGAAATATCTACCCTCTGAAACTGAGGAAGATGGGCAAGAGAGGCTGGCTTCAGGTGGCAAACTTTAAGCAAAAGAAACACACAAGGGCGTGGAGACCTGGGGAAAAAGCAGCAGTGAGAAATCTACCCTCTGAAACTGACGAGGATGGGCAACAGAGGCTACCTCAGGTGGCAATCTTTAAGCAAAAGAAACACACAAGGGCGTGGATACCTGGGGAAAAAGCAACACGGAGAAATCCACCCTCTGAAACTGAGAAAGATGGGCAAGAGAGGCTAGCTCAGGTGGCAATCGTTAAGCAAAAACAAAACCCAAAGGCGTGGAGACCTGGGGATAAAGCAACCTTGAAATATCTACCCTCTGAAACTGAGGAAGATGGCCAAGAGAGGCTGGCTTCAGGTGGCAAAATTTAAGCAAAAGAAACACACAAGGGCGTGGAGACCTGAGGAAAAAGCAACACGGAGAAATCCACCCTCTGAAACCGAGGAAGATGGGCAACAGAGGCTAGCTCAGGTGGCAATCTTTAAGCAAAAAAAATAAAATAAAAAAATACAATGGCGAGGAGACCCGGTCAAAAAGCAACCCTGAAAAAGGTACCCTCTGAAACTGAGGAAGCAGGGCAACAATGCCTAGCTCAGGTGACAATGTTTAAGCAAAAGAAACACACAAGGGCGTGGAGACCTGGGGAAAAACCATCACGGAGAAATCCTCCAGCTGAAACGGAGGAAGATGGGCAACAGAGGCTACCTCAGGTGGCAATCGTTAAGCAAAAACAAAACACAAAGGCGTGGAGACCTTGGGAAAAAGCAACCCTGAAATATCTACCCTCTGAAACTGAGGAAGATGGGCAAGAGAGGCTGGCTTCATGTGGCAAACGTTAAGCAAAAGAAACACACAAGGGCGTGGAGACCTGGGGAAAAAGCAACACGGAGAAATCCACCCTCTGAAACTGAGGAAGATGGGCAAGAGAGGCTAGCTCAGGTGGCAATCGTTAAGCAAAAACAAAACCCAAAGGCGTGGAGACCTGGGGAAAAGCAACCCTGAAATATCTACCCTCTGAAACTGAGGAAGATGGGCAAGAGAGGCTGGCTTCAGGTGGCAAACTTTAAGCAAAAGAAACACACAAGGGCGTGGAGACCTGGGGAAAAAGCAGCAGTGAGAAATCTACCCTCTGAAACTGACGAGGATGGGCAACAGAGGCTACCTCAGGTGGCAATCTTTAAGCAAAAGAAACACACAAGGGCGTGGATACCTGGGGAAAAAGCAACACGGAGAAATCCACCCTCTGAAACTGAGAAAGATGGGCAAGAGAGGCTAGCTCAGGTGGCAATCGTTAAGCAAAAACAAAACCCAAAGGCGTGGAGACCTGGGGAAAGAGCAACCCTGAAATATCTACCCTCTGAAACTGAGGAAGATGGGCAAGAGAGGCTGGCTTCAGGTGGCAATCTTTAAGCAAAAGAAACACACAAGGGCGTGGAGACCTGGGGAAAAGGCAGCACTGAGAAATCTACCCTCTGAAACTGACGAGGATGGGCAACAGAGGCTACCTCAGGTGGCAATCGTTAAGCAAAAGAAACACACAAGGGCGTGGAGACCTGGGGAAAAAGCAACACGGAGAAATCCACCCTCTGAAACTGAGGAACATGGGCAAAAGAAGCTAGCTCAGGTTGCAAACTTTAAGCAGAAAAAAAAAAAGACGCAAGGGCGTGGAGAGCTGGCGAAAAAGCAACACGGAGAAATCCACCCTCTGAAACTGAGGAAGATGGGCAAGAGAGGCTAGCTCAGGTGGCAATCTTTAAGCAAAAAAATAAAATAAAAAAATGCAATGGCGAGGAGACCCGGTCAAAAAGCAACCCTGAAAAAGGTACCCTTTGAAACTGAGGAAGCAGGCCAACAGTGCCTAGCTCAGGCGACAATCTTTAAGCAAAAGAAACACACAAGGGCGTGGGGAGCTGGCGAAAAGGCAACACTGAGAAATCCACCCTCTGAAACAGACGAAGATGGGCAACAGAGGCTAGCTCAGGTGGCAATCTTTAAGCAAAAGAAACACACAAGTGCGTGGAGACCTGGGAAAAATGCAACACGGAGAAATCCACCCTCTGAAACTGAGGAAGATGGGCAAGAGAGGCTAGCTCAGGTGGCATTCGTTAAGCAAAAACAAAACCCAAAGGCGTGGAGACCTGGGGAAAAAGCAACCCTGAAATATCTACCCTCTGAAACTGAGGAAGATGCGCAAGAGAGGCTGCATTCAGGTGGCAAACTTTAAGCAAAAGAAACACACAAGGGCGTGGAGACCTGGGGAAAAAGCAACACGGAGAAATCCACCCTCTGAAACCGAGGAAGATGGGCAACAGAGGCTAGCTCAGGTGGCAATCGTTAAGCAAAAACAATAAAATAAAAAAATACAATGGCGAGGAGACCCGGTCAAAAAGCAACCCTGAAAAATGTACCCTCTGAAACTGAGGAAGCAGGGCAACAATGCCTAGCTCAGGTGACAATCTTTAAGCAAAAGAAACACACAAGGGCGTGGAGACTTGGGGAAAAAGCAACACGGAGAAATCCTCCAGCTGAAACGGAGGAAGATGGGCAACAGAGGCTACCTCAGGTGGCAATCGTTAAGCAAAAACAAAACACAAAGGCGTGGAGACCTTGGGAAAAAGCAACCCTGAAATATCTACCCTCTGAAACTGAGGAAGATGGGCAAGAGAGGCTGGCTTCATGTGGCAAACGTTAAGCAAAAGAAACACACAAGGGCGTGGAGACCTGGGGAAAAAGCAACACGGAGAAATCCACCCTCTGAAACTGAGGAAGATGGGCAAGAGAGGCTAGCTCAGGTGGCAATCGTTAAGCAAAAACAAAACCCAAAGGCGTGGAGACCTGGGAAAAAGCAACCCTGAAATATCTACCCCCTGAAACTGAGGAAGATGGGCAAGAGAGGCTGGCTTCAGGTGGCAAACTTTAAGCAAAAGAAACACACAAGGGCGTGGAGACCTGGGGAAAAAGCAGCACTGAGAAATCTACCCTCTGAAACTGACGAGGATGGGCAACAGAGGCTACCTCAGGTGGCAATCGGTAAGCAAAAGAAACACACAAGGGCGTGGAGACCTGGGGAAAAAGCCACACGGAGAAATCCACCCTCTGAAACTGAAGAAGATGGGCAACAGAGGCTAGCTCAGGTGGCAATCTTTAAGCAAAAAAAATAAAATAAAAAAATACAATGGCGAGGAGACCCGGTCAAAAAGCAACCCTGAAAAAGGTACCCTCTGAAACTGAGGAAGCAGGGCAACAATGCCTAGCTCAGGTGACAATCTTTAAGCAAAAGAAACACACAAGGGCGTGGAGACCTGGGGAAAAAGCATCACGGAGAAATCCTCCAGCTGAAACTGAGGCAGATGGGCAACAGAGGCTACCTCAGGTGGCAATCGTTAAGCAAAAACAAAACACAAAGGCGTGGAGACCTTGGGAAAAAGCAACCCTGAAATATCTACCCTCTGAAACTGAGGAAGATGGGCAAGAGAGGCTGGCTTCATGTGGCAAACGTTAAGCAAAAGAAACACACAAGGGCGTGGAGACCTGGGGAAAAAGCAACACGGAGAAATCCACCCTCTGAAACTGAGGAAGATGGGCAAGAGAGGCTAGCTCAGGTGGCAATCGTTAAGCAAAAACAAAACCCAAAGGCGTGGAGACCTGGGAAAAAGCAACCCTGAAATATCTACCCTCTGAAACTGAGGAAGATGGGCAAGAGAGGCTGGCTTCAGGTGGCAAACTTTAAGCAAAAGAAACACACAAGGGCGTGGAGACCTGGGGAAAAAGCAGCAGTGAGAAATCTACCCTCTGAAACTGACGAGGATGGGCAACAGAGGCTACCTCAGGTGGCAATCGTTAAGCAAAAGACACACAAGGGCGTGGATACCTGGGGAAAAAGCAACACGGAGAAATCCACCCTCTGAAACTGAGAAAGATGGGCAAGAGAGGCTAGCTCAGGTGGCAATCGTTAAGCAAAAACAAAACCCAAAGGCGTGGAGACCTGGGAAAAAGCAACACGGAGAAATCCACCCTCTGAAACTGAGGAACATGGGCAAAAGAAGCTAGCTCAGGTTGCAAACTTTAAGCAGAAAAAAAAAAAGACGCAAGGGCGTGGAGAGCTGGCAAAAAGCAACACGGAGAAATCCACCCTCTGAAACTGAGGAAGATGGGCAAGAGAGGATAGCTCAGGTGGCAATCTTTAAGCAAAAAAATAAAATAAAAAAATGCAATGGCGAGGAGACCCGGTCAAAAAGCAACCCTGAAAAAGGTACCCTTTGAAACTGAGGAAGCAGGGCAACAGTGCCTAGCTCAGGCGACAATCTTTAAGCAAAAGAAACACACAAGGGCGTGGGGAGCTGGCGAAAAGGCAACACTGAGAAATCCACCCTCTGAAACAGACGAAGATGGGCAACAGAGGCTAGCTCAGGTGGCAATCTTTAAGCAAAAGAAACACACAAGTGCGTGGAGACCTGGGAAAAATGCAACACGGAGAAATCCACCCTCTGAAACTGAGGAAGATGGGCAAGAGAGGCTACCTCAGGTGGCAATCGTTAAGCAAAAACAAAGCACAAAGGCGTGGAGACCTGGGGAAAAAGCAACCCTGAAACATCTACCCTCTGAAACTGAGGAAGATGGGCAAGAGAGGCTGGCTTCAGGTGGCAAACTTTAAGCAAAAGAAACACACAAGGGCGTGGAGACCTGGGGAAAAAGCAACACGGAGAAATCCACCCTCTGAAACCGAGGAAGATGGGCAACAGAGGCTACCTCAGGTGGCAATCTTTAAGCAAAAAAAATAAAATAAAAAAATACAATGGCGAGGAGACCCGGTCAAAAAGCAACCCTGAAAAAGGTACCCTCTGAAACTGAGGAAGCAGGGCAACAATGCCTAGCTCAGGTGACAATCTTTAAGCCAAAGAAACACACAAGGGCGTGGAGACCTGGGGAAAAAGCATCACGGAGAAATCCTCCAGCTGAAACGGAGGAAGATGGGCAACAGAGGCTACCTCAGGTGGCAATCGTTAAGCAAAAACAAAACACAAAGGCGTGGAGACCTTGGGAAAAAGCAACCCTGAAATATCTACCCTCTGAAACTGAGGAAGATGGGCAAGAGAGGCTGGCTTCATGTGGCAAACGTTAAGCAAAAGAAACACACAAGGGCGTGGAGACCTGAGGAAAAAGCAACACGGAGAAATCCACCCTCTGAAACTGAGGAAGATGGGCAAGAGAGGCTAGCTCAGGTGGCAATCGTTAAGCAAAAACAAAACCCAAAGGCGTGGAGACCTGGGAAAAAGCAACCCTGAAATATCTACCCCCTGAAACTGAGGAAGATGGGCAAGAGAGGCTGGCTTCAGGTGGCAAACTTTAAGCAAAAGAAACACACAAGGGCGTGGAGACCTGGGGAAAAAGCAGCACTGAGAAATCTACCCTCTGAAACTGACGAGGATGGGCAACAGAGGCTACCTCAGGTGGCAATCGGTAAGCAAAAGAAACACACAAGGGCGTGGAGACCTGGGGAAAAAGCCACACGGAGAAATCCACCCTCTGAAACTGAAGAAGATGGGCAACAGAGGCTAGCTCAGGTGGCAATCTTTAAGCAAAAAAAATAAAATAAAAAAATACAATGGCGAGGAGACCCGGTCAAAAAGCAACCCTGAAAAAGGTACCCTCTGAAACTGAGGAAGCAGGGCAACAATGCCTAGCTCAGGTGACAATCTTTAAGCAAAAGAAACACACAAGGGCGTGGAGACCTGGGGAAAAAGCATCACGGAGAAATCCTCCAGCTGAAACTGAGGCACATGGGCAAGAGAGGCTAGCTCAGGTGGCAATCGTTAAGCAAAAACAAAACCCAAAGGCGTGGAGACCTGGGAAAAAGCAACCCTGAAATATCTACCCTCTGAAACTGAGCAAGATGGGCAAGAGAGGCTGGCTTCAGGTGGCAAACTTTAAGCAAAAGAAACACACAAGGGCGTGGAGACCTGGGGAAAAGGCAGCACTGAGAAATCTACCTTCTGAAACTGACGAGGATGGGCAAGAGAGGCTACCTCAGGTGGCAATCTTTAAGCAAAAGAAACACACAAGGGCGTGGAGACCTGGGGAAAAAGCAACACGGAGAAATCCACCCTCTGAAACTGAGGAACATGGGCAAAAGAAGCTAGCTCAGGTTGCAAAATTTAAGCAGAAAAAAAAAAGACGCAAGGGCGTGGAGAGCTGGCGAAAAAGCAACACGGAGAAATCCACCCTCTGAAACTGAGGAAGATGGGCAAGAGAGGCTAGCTCAGGTGGCAATCTTTAAGCAAAAACAATAAAATAAAAAAATGCAATGGCGAGGAGACCCGGTCAAAAAGCAACCCTGAAAAAGGTACCCTTTGAAACTGAGGAAGCAGGCCAACAGTGCCTAGCTCAGGCGACAATCTTTAAGCAAAAGAAACACACAAGGGCGTGGGGAGCTGGCGAAAAGGCAACACTGAGAAATCCACCCTCTGAAACAGACGAAGATGGGCAACAGAGGCTAGCTCAGGTGGCAATCTTTAAGCAAAAACAATAAAATAAAAAAATACAATGGCGAGGAGACCCGGTCAAAAAGCAACCCTGAAAAAGGTACCCTCTGAAACTGAGGAAGCAGGGCAACAATGCCTAGCTCAGGTGACAATCTTTAAGCCAAAGAAACACACAAGGGCGTGGAGACCTGGGGAAAAAGCATCACGGAGAAATCCTCCAGCTGAAACGGAGGAAGATGGGCAACAGAGGCTACCTCAGGTGGCAATCGTTAAGCAAAAACAAAACACAAAGGCGTGGAGACCTTGGGGAAAAGCAACCCTGAAATATCTACCCTCTGAAACTGAGGAAGATGGGCAAGAGAGGCTGGCTTCATGTGGCAAACGTTAAGCAAAAGAAACACACAAGGGCGTGGAGACCTGGGGAAAAAGCAACACGGAGAAATCCACCCTGTGAGACTTAGGAAGATGGGCAAGAGAGGCTACCTCAGGTGGCAATCGTTAAGCAAAAACAAAACCCAAAGGCGTGGAGACCTGGGGATAAAGCAACCTTGAAATATCTACCCTCTGAAACTGAGGAAGATGGCCAAGAGAGGCTGGCTTCAGGTGGCAAAATTTAAGCAAAAGAAACACACAAGGGCGTGGAGACCTGAGGAAAAAGCAACACGGAGAAATCCACCCTCTGAAACCGAGGAAGATGGGCAACAGAGGCTAGCTCAGGTGGCAATCTTTAAGCAAAAAAAATAAAATAAAAAAATACAATGGCGAGGAGACCCGGTCAAAAAGCAACCCTGAAAAAGGTACCCTCTGAAACTGAGGAAGCAGGGCAACAATGCCTAGCTCAGGTGACAATGTTTAAGCAAAAGAAACACACAAGGGCGTGGAGACCTGGGGAAAAACCATCACGGAGAAATCCTCCAGCTGAAACGGAGGAAGATGGGCAACAGAGGCTACCTCAGGTGGCAATCGTTAAGCAAAAACAAAACACAAAGGCGTGGAGACCTTGGGAAAAAGCAACCCTGAAATATCTACCCTCTGAAACTGAGGAAGATGGGCAAGAGAGGCTGGCTTCATGTGGCAAACGTTAAGCAAAAGAAACACACAAGGGCGTGGAGACCTGGGGAAAAAGCAACACGGAGAAATCCACCCTCTGAAACTGAGGAAGATGGGCAAGAGAGGCTAGCTCAGGTGGCAATCGTTAAGCAAAAACAAAACCCAAAGGCGTGGAGACCTGGGGAAAAGCAACCCTGAAATATCTACCCTCTGAAACTGAGGAAGATGGGCAAGAGAGGCTGGCTTCAGGTGGCAAACTTTAAGCAAAAGAAACACACAAGGGCGTGGAGACCTGGGGAAAAAGCAGCAGTGAGAAATCTACCCTCTGAAACTGACGAGGATGGGCAACAGAGGCTACCTCAGGTGGCAATCTTTAAGCAAAAGAAACACACAAGGGCGTGGATACCTGGGGAAAAAGCAACACGGAGAAATCCACCCTCTGAAACTGAGAAAGATGGGCAAGAGAGGCTAGCTCAGGTGGCAATCGTTAAGCAAAAACAAAACCCAAAGGCGTGGAGACCTGGGGATAAAGCAACCTTGAAATATCTACCCTCTGAAACTGAGGAAGATGGCCAAGAGAGGCTGGCTTCAGGTGGCAAAATTTAAGCAAAAGAAACACACAAGGGCGTGGAGACCTGAGGAAAAAGCAACACGGAGAAATCCACCCTCTGAAACCGAGGAAGATGGGCAACAGAGGCTAGCTCAGGTGGCAATCTTTAAGCAAAAAAAATAAAATAAAAAAATACAATGGCGAGGAGACCCGGTCAAAAAGCAACCCTGAAAAAGGTACCCTCTGAAACTGAGGAAGCAGGGCAACAATGCCTAGCTCAGGTGACAATGTTTAAGCAAAAGAAACACACAAGGGCGTGGAGACCTGGGGAAAAACCATCACGGAGAAATCCTCCAGCTGAAACGGAGGAAGATGGGCAACAGAGGCTACCTCAGGTGGCAATCGTTAAGCAAAAACAAAACACAAAGGCGTGGAGACCTTGGGAAAAAGCAACCCTGAAATATCTACCCTCTGAAACTGAGGAAGATGGGCAAGAGAGGCTGGCTTCATGTGGCAAACGTTAAGCAAAAGAAACACACAAGGGCGTGGAGACCTGGGGAAAAAGCAACACGGAGAAATCCACCCTCTGAAACTGAGGAAGATGGGCAAGAGAGGCTAGCTCAGGTGGCAATCGTTAAGCAAAAACAAAACCCAAAGGCGTGGAGACCTGGGGAAAAGCAACCCTGAAATATCTACCCTCTGAAACTGAGGAAGATGGGCAAGAGAGGCTGGCTTCAGGTGGCAAACTTTAAGCAAAAGAAACACACAAGGGCGTGGAGACCTGGGGAAAAAGCAGCAGTGAGAAATCTACCCTCTGAAACTGACGAGGATGGGCAACAGAGGCTACCTCAGGTGGCAATCTTTAAGCAAAAGAAACACACAAGGGCGTGGATACCTGGGGAAAAAGCAACACGGAGAAATCCACCCTCTGAAACTGAGAAAGATGGGCAAGAGAGGCTAGCTCAGGTGGCAATCGTTAAGCAAAAACAAAACCCAAAGGCGTGGAGACCTGGGGAAAGAGCAACCCTGAAATATCTACCCTCTGAAACTGAGGAAGATGGGCAAGAGAGGCTGGCTTCAGGTGGCAATCTTTAAGCAAAAGAAACACACAAGGGCGTGGAGACCTGGGGAAAAGGCAGCACTGAGAAATCTACCCTCTGAAACTGACGAGGATGGGCAACAGAGGCTACCTCAGGTGGCAATCGTTAAGCAAAAGAAACACACAAGGGCGTGGAGACCTGGGGAAAAAGCAACACGGAGAAATCCACCCTCTGAAACTGAGGAACATGGGCAAAAGAAGCTAGCTCAGGTTGCAAACTTTAAGCAGAAAAAAAAAAAGACGCAAGGGCGTGGAGAGCTGGCGAAAAAGCAACACGGAGAAATCCACCCTCTGAAACTGAGGAAGATGGGCAAGAGAGGCTAGCTCAGGTGGCAATCTTTAAGCAAAAAAATAAAATAAAAAAATGCAATGGCGAGGAGACCCGGTCAAAAAGCAACCCTGAAAAAGGTACCCTTTGAAACTGAGGAAGCAGGCCAACAGTGCCTAGCTCAGGCGACAATCTTTAAGCAAAAGAAACACACAAGGGCGTGGGGAGCTGGCGAAAAGGCAACACTGAGAAATCCACCCTCTGAAACAGACGAAGATGGGCAACAGAGGCTAGCTCAGGTGGCAATCTTTAAGCAAAAGAAACACACAAGTGCGTGGAGACCTGGGAAAAATGCAACACGGAGAAATCCACCCTCTGAAACTGAGGAAGATGGGCAAGAGAGGCTAGCTCAGGTGGCATTCGTTAAGCAAAAACAAAACCCAAAGGCGTGGAGACCTGGGGAAAAAGCAACCCTGAAATATCTACCCTCTGAAACTGAGGAAGATGCGCAAGAGAGGCTGCATTCAGGTGGCAAACTTTAAGCAAAAGAAACACACAAGGGCGTGGAGACCTGGGGAAAAAGCAACACGGAGAAATCCACCCTCTGAAACCGAGGAAGATGGGCAACAGAGGCTAGCTCAGGTGGCAATCGTTAAGCAAAAACAATAAAATAAAAAAATACAATGGCGAGGAGACCCGGTCAAAAAGCAACCCTGAAAAATGTACCCTCTGAAACTGAGGAAGCAGGGCAACAATGCCTAGCTCAGGTGACAATCTTTAAGCAAAAGAAACACACAAGGGCGTGGAGACTTGGGGAAAAAGCAACACGGAGAAATCCTCCAGCTGAAACGGAGGAAGATGGGCAACAGAGGCTACCTCAGGTGGCAATCGTTAAGCAAAAACAAAACACAAAGGCGTGGAGACCTTGGGAAAAAGCAACCCTGAAATATCTACCCTCTGAAACTGAGGAAGATGGGCAAGAGAGGCTGGCTTCATGTGGCAAACGTTAAGCAAAAGAAACACACAAGGGCGTGGAGACCTGGGGAAAAAGCAACACGGAGAAATCCACCCTCTGAAACTGAGGAAGATGGGCAAGAGAGGCTAGCTCAGGTGGCAATCGTTAAGCAAAAACAAAACCCAAAGGCGTGGAGACCTGGGAAAAAGCAACCCTGAAATATCTACCCCCTGAAACTGAGGAAGATGGGCAAGAGAGGCTGGCTTCAGGTGGCAAACTTTAAGCAAAAGAAACACACAAGGGCGTGGAGACCTGGGGAAAAAGCAGCACTGAGAAATCTACCCTCTGAAACTGACGAGGATGGGCAACAGAGGCTACCTCAGGTGGCAATCGGTAAGCAAAAGAAACACACAAGGGCGTGGAGACCTGGGGAAAAAGCCACACGGAGAAATCCACCCTCTGAAACTGAAGAAGATGGGCAACAGAGGCTAGCTCAGGTGGCAATCTTTAAGCAAAAAAAATAAAATAAAAAAATACAATGGCGAGGAGACCCGGTCAAAAAGCAACCCTGAAAAAGGTACCCTCTGAAACTGAGGAAGCAGGGCAACAATGCCTAGCTCAGGTGACAATCTTTAAGCAAAAGAAACACACAAGGGCGTGGAGACCTGGGGAAAAAGCAACACGGAGAAATCCACCCTCTGAAACTGAGAAAGATGGGCAAGAGAGGCTAGCTCAGGTGGCAATCGTTAAGCAAAAACAAAACCCAAAGGCGTGGAGACCTGGGAAAAAGCAACCCTGAAATATCTACCCTCTGAAACTGAGGAAGATGGGCAAGAGAGGCTGGCTTCAGGCGGCAAACTTTAAGCAAAAGAAACACACAAGGGCGTGGAGACCTGGGGAAAAGGCAGCACTGAGAAATCTACCCTCTGAAACTGACGAGGATGGGCAACAGAGGCTACCTCAGGTGGCAATCGTTAAGCAAAAGAAACACACAAGGGCGTGGAGACCTGGGGAAAAAGCAACACGGAGAAATCCACCCTCTGAAACTGAGAAAGATGGGCAAGAGAGGCTAGCTCAGGTGGCAATCGTTAAGCAAAAACAAAACCCAAAGGCGTGGAGACCTGGGGAAAGAGCAACCCTGAAATATCTACCCTCTGAAACTGAGGAAGATGGGCAAGAGAGGCTGGCTTCAGGTGGCAATCTTTAAGCAAAAGAAACACACAAGGGCGTGGAGACCTGGGGAAAAGGCAGCACTGAGAAATCTACCTTCTGAAACTGACGAGGATGGGCAAGAGAGGCTACCTCAGGTGGCAATCTTTAAGCAAAAGAAACACACAAGGGCGTGGAGACCTGGGGAAAAAGCAACACGGAGAAATCCACCCTCTGAAACTGAGGAACATGGGCAAAAGAAGCTAGCTCAGGTTGCAAAATTTAAGCAGAAAAAAAAAAAGACGCAAGGGCGTGGAGAGCTGGCGAAAAAGCAACACGGAGAAATCCACCCTCTGAAACTGAGGAAGATGGGCAAGAGAGGCTAGCTCAGGTGGCAATCTTTAAGCAAAAACAATAAAATAAAAAAATGCAATGGCGAGGAGACCCGGTCAAAAAGCAACCCTGAAAAAGGTACCCTTTGAAACTGAGGAAGCAGGGCAACAGTGCCTAGCTCAGGCGACAATCTTTAAGCAAAAGAAACACACAAGGGCGTGGGGAGCTGGCGAAAAGGCAACACTGAGAAATCCACCCTCTGAAACAGACGAAGATGGGCAACAGAGGCTAGCTCAGGTGGCAATCTTTAAGCAAAAACAATAAAATAAAAAAATACAATGGCGAGGAGACCCGGTCAAAAAGCAACCCTGAAAAAGGTACCCTCTGAAACTGAGGAAGCAGGGCAACAATGCCTAGCTCAGGTGACAATCTTTAAGCAAAAGAAACACACAAGGGCGTGGAGACCTGGGGAAAAAGCATCACGGAGAAATCCTCCAGCTGAAACGGAGGAAGATGGGCAACAGAGGCTACCTCAGGTGGCAATCGTTAAGCAAAAACAAAACACAAAGGCGTGGAGACCTTGGGAAAAAGCAACCCTGAAATATCTACCCTCTGAAACTGAGGAAGATGGGCAAGAGAGGCTGGCTTCATGTGGCAAACGTTAAGCAAAAGAAACACACAAGGGCGTGGAGACCTGGGGAAAAAGCAACACGGAGAAATCCACCCTCTGAAACTGAGGAAGATGGGCAAGAGAGGCTAGCTCAGGTGGCAATCGTTAAGCAAAAACAAAACCCAAAGGCGTGGAGACCTGGGAAAAAGCAACCCTGAAATATATACCCCCTGAAACTGAGGAAGATGGGCAAGAGAGGCTGGCTTCAGGTGGCAAACTTTAAGCAAAAGAAACACACAAGGGCGTGGAGACCTGGGGAAAAAGCAGCAGTGAGAAATCTACCCTCTGAAACTGACGAGGATGGGCAACAGAGGCTACCTCAGGTGGCAATCGGTAAGCAAAAGAAACACACAAGGGCGTGGAGACCTGGGGAAAAAGCCACACGGAGAAATCCACCCTCTGAAACTGAAGAAGATGGGCAACAGAGGCTAGCTCAGGTGGCAATCTTTAAGCAAAAAAAATAAAATAAAAAAATACAATGGCGAGGAGACCCGGTCAAAAAGCAACCCTGAAAAAGGTACCCTCTGAAACTGAGGAAGCAGGGCAACAATGCTTAGCTCAGGTGACAATCTTTAAGCAAAAGAAACACACAAGGGCGTGGAGACTTGGGGAAAAAGCAACACGGAGAAATCCTCCAGCTGAAACGGAGGAAGATGGGCAACAGAGGCTACCTCAGGTGGCAATCGTTAAGCAAAAACAAAACCCAAAGGCGTGGAGACCTGGGGAAAAAGCAACACGGAGAAATCCACACTCTGAAACTGAGGAAGATGGGCAAGAGAGGCTGTCTTCAGGTGGCAAACTTTAAGCAAAAGAAACACACAAGGGCGTGGAGACCTGGGGAAAAAGCAGCAGTGAGAAATCTACCCTCTGAAACTGACGAGGATGGGCAACAGAGGCTACCTCAGGTGGCAATCGTTAAGCAAAAGAAACACACAAGGGCGTGGAGACCAGGGGAAAAAGCAACACGGAGAAATCCACCCTCTGAAACTGAGGAAGATGGGCAAGAGAGGCTACCTCAGGTGGCAATCGTTAAGCAAAAACAAAGCACAAAGGCGTGGAGACCTGGGGAAAAAGCAACCCTGAAATATCTACCCTCTGAAAATGAGGAAGATGGGCAAGAGAGGCTGGCTTCATGTGGCAAACGTTAAGCAAAAGAAACACACAAGGGCGTGGAGACCTGGGGAAAAAGCAACACGGAGATATCCTCCAGCTGAAACTGAGGAAGATGGGCAACAGAGGCAACGTCAGGTGGCAATCGTTAAGCAAAAACAAAACCCAAAGGCGTGGAGACCTCGGGAAAAAGCAACCCTGAAATATCTACCCTCTGAAACTGAGGAAGATGTGCAAGAGAGGCTGGCTTCAGGTGGCAAACTTTAAGCAAAAGAAACACACAAGGGCATGGAGACCTGGGGAAAAAGCAGCACTGAGAAATCTACACTCTGAAACTGACGATGATGGGCAACAGAGGCTACCTCAGGTGGCAATCGGTAAGCAAAAGAAACACACAAGGGCGTGGAGACCTGGGGAAAAAGCCACACGGAGAAATCCACCCTCTGAAACTGAAGAAGATGGGCAACAGAGGCCAGCTCAGGTGGCAATCTTTAAGCAAAAGAAACACACAAGTGCGTGGAGACCTGGGAAAAAAGCACCACGGAGAAATCCACCCTCTGAAACTGAGGAAGATGGGCAAGAGAGGCTACCTCAGGTGGCAATCGTTAAGCAAAAACAAAGCACAAAGGCGTGGAGACCTGGGGAAAAAGCAACCCTGAAACATCTACCCTCTGAAACTGAGGAAGATGGGCAAGAGAGGCTGGCTTCAGGTGGCAAACTTTAAGCAAAAGAAACACACAAGGGCGTGGAGACCTGGGGAAAAAGCAACACGGAGAAATCCACCCTCTGAAACCGAGGAAGATGGGCAACAGAGGCTAGCTCAGGTGGCAATCTTTAAGCAAAAAAAATAAAATAAAAAAATACAATGGCGAGGAGACCCGGTCAAAAAGCAACCCTGAAAAAGGTACCCTCTGAAACTGAGGAAGCAGGGCAACAATGCCTAGCTCAGGTGACAATGTTTAAGCAAAAGAAACACACAAGGGCGTGGAGACCTGGGGAAAAAGCATCACGGAGAAATCCTCCAGCTGAAACGGAGGAAGATGGGCAACAGAGGCTACCTCAGGTGGCAATCGTTAAGCAAAAACAAAACACAAAGGCGTGGAGACCTTGGGAAAAAGCAACCCTGAAATATCTACCCTCTGAAACTGAGGAAGATGGGCAAGAGAGGCTGGCTTCATGTGGCAAACGTTAAGCAAAAGAAACACACAAGTGCGTGGAGACCTGGGAAAAAAGCAACACGGAGAAATCCACCCTCTGAAACTGAGGAAGATGGGCAACAGAGGCTAGCTCAGGTGGCAATCTTTAAGCAAAAAAAATAAAATAAAAAAATACAATGGCGAGGAGACCCGGTCAAAAAGCAACCCTGAAAAAGGTACCCTCTGAAACTGAGGAAGCAGGGCAACAATGCCTAGCTCAGGTGACAATCTTTAAGCAAAAGAAACACACAAGGGCGTCGAGACCTGGGGAAAAAGCATCACGGAGAAATCCTCCAGCTGAAACGGAGGAAGATGGGCAACAGAGGCAACCTCAGGTGGCAATCGTTAAGCAAAAACAAAGCACAAAGGCGTGGAGACCTGGGGAAAAAGCAACCCTGAAACATCTACCCTCTGAAACTGAGGAAGATGGGCAAGAGAGGCTGGCTTCAGGTGGCAAACGTTAAGCAAAAGAAACACACAAGGGCGTGGAGACCTGGGGAAAAAGCAACACGGAGAAATCCACCCTCTGAAACCGAGGAAGATGGGCAACAGAGGCTAGCTCAGGTGGCAATCTTTAAGCAAAAAAAATAAAATAAAAAAATACAATGGCGAGGAGACCCGGTCAAAAAGCAACCCTGAAAAAGGTACCCTCTGAAACTGAGGAAGCAGGGCAACAATGCCTAGCTCAGGTGACAATCTTTAAGCAAAAGAAACACACAAGGGCGTGGAGACCTGTGGAAAAAGCATCACGGAGAAATCCTCCAGCTGAAACTGAGGCAGATGGGCAACAGAGGCTACCTCAGGTGGCAATCGTTAAGCAAAAACAAAACACAAAGGCGTGGAGACCTTGGGAAAAAGCAACCCTGAAATATCTACCCTCTGAAACTGAGGAAGATGGGCAAGAGAGGCTGGCTTCATGTGGCAAACGTTAAGCAAAAGAAACACACAAGGGCGTGGAGACCTGGGGAAAAAGCAACCCTGAAATATCTACCCTCTGAAACTGAGGAAGATGGCCAAGAGAGGCTGCCTTCAGGTGGCAAACGTTAAGCAAAAGAAACACACAAGGGCGTGGAGACCTGGGGAAAAAGCAACACGGAGAAATCCACCCTCTGAAACTGAGGAAGATGGGCAAGAGAGGCTAGCTCAGTTGGCAATCGTTAAACAAAAACAAAACCCAAAGGCGTGGAGACCTGGGGAAAAAGCAATCCTGAAATATCTACCCTCTGAAACTGAGGAAGATGGGCAAGAGAGGCTGGCTTCAGGTGGCAAACTTTAAGCAAAAGAAACACACAAGGGCGTGGAGACCTGGGGAAAAAGCAGCACTGAGAAATCTACCCTCTGAAACTGAAGAGGATGGGCAACAGAGGCTACCTCAGGTGGCAATCGTTAAGCAAAAGAAACACACAAGGGCGTGGAGACCTGGGGAAAAAGCAACACGGAGAAATCCACCCTCTGAAACTGAGGAAGATGGGCAACAGAGGCTACCTCAGGTGGCAATCGATAAGCAAAAGAAACACACAAGGGCGTGGAGACCAGGGGAAAAAGCAACACGGAGAAATCCACCCTCTGAAACTGAGGAAGATGGGCAAGAGAGGCTACCTCAGGTGGCAATCGTTAAGCAAAAACAAAGCACAAAGGCGTGGAGACCTGGGGAAAAAGCAACCCTGAAATATCTACCCTCTGAAACTGAGGAAGATGGGCAAGAGAGGCTGGCTTCATGTGGCAAACGTTAAGCAAAAGAAACACACAAGGGCGTGGAGACCTGGGGAAAAAGCAACACGGAGATATCCTCCAGCTGAAACTGAGGAAGATGGGCAACAGAGGCAACCTCAGGTGGCAATCGTTAAGCAAAAACAAAACCCAAAGGCGTGGAGACCTGGGGAAAAAGCAACCCTGAAATATCTACCCTCTGAAACTGAGGAAGATGTGCAAGAGAGGCTGGCTTCAGGTGGCAAACTTTAAGCAAAAGAAACACACAAGGGCATGGAGACCTGGGGAAAAAGCATCACGGAGAAATCCTCCAGCTGAAACGGAGGAAGATGGGCAACAGAGGCTACCTCAGGTGGCAATCGTTAAGCAAAAACAAAACACAAAGGCGTGGAGACCTTGGGAAAAAGCAACCCTGAAATATCTACCCTCTGAAACTGAGGAAGATGGGCAAGAGAGGCTGGCTTCATGTGGCAAACGTTAAGCAAAAGAAACACACAAGTGCGTGGAGACCTGGGAAAAAAGCAACACGGAGAAATCCACCCTCTGAAACTGAGGAAGATGGGCAACAGAGGCTAGCTCAGGTGGCAATCTTTAAGCAAAAAAAATAAAATAAAAAAATACAATGGCGAGGAGACCCGGTCAAAAAGCAACCCTGAAAAAGGTACCCTCTGAAACTGAGGAAGCAGGGCAACAATGCCTAGCTCAGGTGACAATCTTTAAGCAAAAGAAACACACAAGGGCGTGGAGACCTGGGGAAAAAGCATCACGGAGAAATCCTCCAGCTGAAACGGAGGAAGATGGGCAACAGAGGCTACCTCAGGTGGCAATCGTTAAGCAAAAACAAAACACAAAGGCGTGGAGACCTTGGGAAAAAGCAACCCTGAAATATCTACCCTCTGAAACTGAGGAAGATGGGCAAGAGAGGCTGGCTTCATGTGGCAAACGTTAAGCAAAAGAAACACACAAGTGCGTGGAGACCTGGGAAAAAAGCAACACGGAGAAATCCACCCTCTGAAACTGAGGAAGATGGGCAACAGAGGCTAGCTCAGGTGGCAATCTTTAAGCAAAAAAAATAAAATAAAAAAATACAATGGCGAGGAGACCCGGTCAAAAAGCAACCCTGAAAAAGGTACCCTCTGAAACTGAGGAAGCAGGGCAACAATGCCTAGCTCAGGTGACAATCTTTAAGCAAAAGAAACACACAAGGGCGTGGAGACCTGGGGAAAAAGCATCACGGAGAAATCCTCCAGCTGAAACGGAGGAAGATGGGCAACAGAGGCAACCTCAGGTGGCAATCGTTAAGCAAAAACAAAGCACAAAGGCGTGGAGACCTGGGGAAAAAGCAACCCTGAAACATCTACCCTCTGAAACTGAGGAAGATGGGCAAGAGAGGCTGGCTTCAGGTGGCAAACGTTAAGCAAAAGAAACACACAAGGGCGTGGAGACCTGGGGAAAAAGCAACACGGAGAAATCCACCCTCTGAAACCGAGGAAGATGGGCAACAGAGGCTAGCTCAGGTGGCAATCTTTAAGCAAAAAAAATAAAATAAAAAAATACAATGGCGAGGAGACCCGGTCAAAAAGCAACCCTGAAAAAGGTACCCTCTGAAACTGAGGAAGCAGGGCAACAATGCCTAGCTCAGGTGACAATCTTTAAGCAAAAGAAACACACAAGGGCGTGGAGACCTGGGGAAAAAGCATCACGGAGAAATCCTCCAGCTGAAACGGAGGAAGATGGGCAACAGAGGCAACCTCAGGTGGCAATCGTTAAGCAAAAACAAAGCACAAAGGCGTGGAGACCTGGGGAAAAAGCAACCCTGAAACATCTACCCTCTGAAACTGAGGAAGATGGGCAAGAGAGGCTGGCTTCAGGTGGCAAACGTTAAGCAAAAGAAACACACAAGGGCGTGGAGACCTGGGGAAAAAGCAGCACTGAGAAATCTACCCTCTGAAACTGACGAGGATGGGCAACAGAGGCTACCTCAGGTGGCAGTCGGTAAGCAAAAGAAACACACAAGGGCGTGGAGACCTGGGGAAAAAGCCACACGGAGAAATCCACCCTCTGAAACCGAAGAAGATGGGCAACAGAGGCTAGCTCAGGTGGCAATCTTTAAGCAAAAAAAATAAAATAAAAAAATACAATGGCGAGGAGACCCGGTCAAAAAGCAACCCTGAAAAAGGTACCCTCTGAAACTGAGGAAGCAGGGCAACAATGCCTAGCTCAGGTGACAATCTTTAAGCAAAAGAAACACACAAGGGCGTGGAGACCTGGGGAAAAAGCATCACGGAGAAATCCTCCAGCTGAAACTGAGGCAGATGGGCAACAGAGGCTACCTCAGGTGGCAATCGTTAAGCAAAAACAAAACACAAAGGCGTGGAGACCTTGGGAAAAAGCAACCCTGAAATATCTACCCTCTGAAACTGAGGAAGATGGGCAAGAGAGGCTGGCTTCATGTGGCAAACGTTAAGCAAAAGAAACACACAAGGGCGTCGAGACCTGGGGAAAAAGCAACCCTGAAATATCTACCCTCTGAAACTGAGGAAGATGGCCAAGAGAGGCTGCCTTCAGGTGGCAAACGTTAAGCAAAAGAAACACACAAGGGCGTGGAGACCTGGGGAAAAAGCAACACGGAGAAATCCACCCTCTGAAACTGAGGAAGATGGGCAAGAGAGGCTAGCTCAGTTGGCAATCGTTAAACAAAAACAAAACCCAAAGGCGTGGAGACCTGGGGAAAAAGCAATCCTGAAATATCTACCCTCTGAAACTGAGGAAGATGGGCAAGAGAGGCTGGCTTCAGGTGGCAAACTTTAAGCAAAAGAAACACACAAGGGCGTGGAGACCTGGGGAAAAAGCAGCACTGAGAAATCTACCCTCTGAAACTGAAGAGGATGGGCAACAGAGGCTACCTCAGGTGGCAATCGTTAAGCAAAAGAAACACACAAGGGCGTGGAGACCTGGGGAAAAAGCAACACGGAGAAATCCACCCTCTGAAACTGAGGAAGATGGGCAAGAGAGGCTACCTCAGGTGGCAATCGTTAAGCAAAAACAAAGCACAAAGGCGTGGAGACCTGGGGAAAAAGCAACCCTGAAATATCTACCCTCTGAAACTGAGGAAGATGGGCAAGAGAGGCTGGCTTCATGTTGCAAACGTTAAGCAAAAGAAACACACAAGGGCGTGGAGACCTGGGGAAAAAGCAACACGGAGATATCCTCCAGCTGAAACTGAGGAAGATGGGCAACAGAGGCAACCTCAGGTGGCAATCGTTAAGCAAAAACAAAACCCAAAGGCGTGGAGACCTGGGGAAAAAGCAACCCTGAAATATCTACCCTCTGAAACTGAGGAAGATGTGCAAGAGAGGCTGGCTTCAGGTGGCAAACTTTAAGCAAAAGAAACACACAAGGGCATGGAGACCTGGGGAAAAAGCAGCACTGAGAAATCTACACTCTGAAACTGACGATGATGGGCAACAGAGGCTACCTCAGGTGGCAATCGGTAAGCAAAAGAAACACACAAGGGCGTGGAGACCTGGGGAAAAAGCCACACGGAGAAATCCACCCTCTGAAACTGAAGAAGATGGGCAACAGAGGCTAGCTCAGGTGGCAATCTTTAAGCAAAAGAAACACACAAGTGCGTGGAGACCTGGGAAAAAAGCACCACGGAGAAATCCACCCTCTGAAACTGAGGAAGATGGGCAAGAGAGGCTACCTCAGGTGGCAATCGTTAAGCAAAAACAAAGCACAAAGGCGTGGAGACCTGGGGAAAAAGCAACCCTGAAACATCTACCCTCTGAAACTGAGGAAGATGGGCAAGAGAGGCTGGCTTCAGGTGGCAAACTTTAAGCAAAAGAAACACACAAGGGCGTGGAGACCTGGGGAAAAAGCAACACGGAGAAATCCACCCTCTGAAACCGAGGAAGATGGGCAACCGAGGCTAGCTCAGGTGGCAATCTTTAAGCAAAAAAAATAAAATAAAAAAATACAATGGCGAGGAGACCCGGTCAAAAAGCAACCCTGAAAAAGGTACCCTCTTTAACTGAGGAAGCAGGGCAACAATGCCTAGCTCAGGTGACAATGTTTAAGCAAAAGAAACACACAAGGGCGTGGAGACCTGGGGAAAAAGCATCACGGAGAAATCCTCCAGCTGAAACGGAGGAAGATGGGCAACAGAGGCTACCTCAGGTGGCAATCGTTAAGCAAAAACAAAACACAAAGGCGTGGAGACCTTGGGAAAAAGCAACCCTGAAATATCTACCCTCTGAAACTGAGGAAGATGGGCAAGAGAGGCTGGCTTCATGTGGCAAACGTTAAGCAAAAGAAACACACAAGTGCGTGGAGACCTGGGAAAAAAGCAACACGGAGAAATCCACCCTCTGAAACTGAGGAAGATGGGCAACAGAGGCTAGCTCAGGTGGCAATCTTTAAGCAAAAAAAATAAAATAAAAAAATACAATGGCGAGGAGACCCGGTCAAAAAGCAACCCTGAAAAAGGTACCCTCTGAAACTGAGGAAGCAGGGCAACAATGCCTAGCTCAGGTGACAATCTTTAAGCAAAAGAAACACACAAGGGCGTGGAGACCTGGGGAAAAAGCATCACGGAGAAATCCTCCAGCTGAAACGGAGGAAGATGGGCAACAGAGGCAACCTCAGGTGGCAATCGTTAAGCAAAAACAAAGCACAAAGGCGTGGAGACCTGGGGAAAAAGCAACCCTGAAACATCTACCCTCTGAAACTGAGGAAGATGGGCAAGAGAGGCTGGCTTCAGGTGGCAAACGTTAAGCAAAAGAAACACACAAGGGCGTGGAGACCTGGGGAAAAAGCAACACGGAGAAATCCACCCTCTGAAACCGAGGAAGATGGGCAACAGAGGCTAGCTCAGGTGGCAATCTTTAAGCAAAAAAAATAAAATAAAAAAATACAATGGCGAGGAGACCCGGTCAAAAAGCAACCCTGAAAAAGGTACCCTCTTTAACTGAGGAAGCAGGGCAACAATGCCTAGCTCAGGTGACAATCTTTAAGCAAAAGAAACACACAAGGGCAAGGAGACCTGGGGAAAAAGCATCACGGAGAAATCCTCCAGCTGAAACTGAGGAAGATGGGCAACAGAGGCTACCTCAGGTGGCAATCGTTAAGCAAAAACAAAACCCAAAGGCGTGGAGACCTGGGGAAAAGCAACCCTGAAATATCTACCCTCTGAAACTGAGGAAGATGGGCAAGAGAGGCTGGCTTCAGGTGGCAAACTTTAAGCAAAAGAAACACACAAGGGCGTGGAGACCTGGGGAAAAAGCAGCAGTGAGAAATCTACCCTCTGAAACTGACGAGGATGGGCAACAGAGGCTACCTCAGGAGGCAATCGTTAAGCAAAAGAAACACACAAGGGCGTGGATACCTGGGGAAAAAGCAACACGGAGAAATCCACCCTCTGAAACTGAGAAAGATGGGCAAGAGAGGCTAGCTCAGGTGGCAATCGTTAAGCAAAAACAAAACCCAAAGGCGTGGAGACCTGGGGAAAGAGCAACCCTGAAATATCTACCCTCTGAAACTGAGGAAGATGGGCAAGAGAGGCTGGCTTCAGGTGGCAATCTTTAAGCAAAAGAAACACACAAGGGCGTGGAGACCTGGGGAAAAGGCAGCACTGAGAAATCTACCCTCTGAAACTGACGAGGATGGGCAACAGAGGCTACCTCAGGTGGCAATCGTTAAGCAAAAGAAACACACAAGGGCGTGGAGACCTGGGGAAAAAGCAACACGGAGAAATCCACCCTCTGAAACTGAGGAACATGGGCAAAAGAAGCTAGCTCAGGTTGCAAACTTTAAGCAGAAAAAAAAAAAGACGCAAGGGCGTGGAGAGCTGGCGAAAAAGCAACACGGAGAAATCCACCCTCTGAAACTGAGGAAGATGGGCAAGAGAGGCTAGCTCAGGTGGCAATCTTTAAGCAAAAAAATAAAATAAAAAAATGCAATGGCGAGGAGACCCGGTCAAAAAGCAAAACTGAAAAAGGTACCCTTTGAAACTGAGGAAGCAGGGCAACAGTGCCTAGCTCAGGCGACAATCTTTAAGCAAAAGAAACACACAAGGGCGTGGGGAGCTGGCGAAAAGGCAACACTGAGAAATCCACCCTCTGAAACAGACGAAGATGGGCAACAGAGGCTAGCTCAGGTGGCAATCTTTAAGCAAAAACAATAAAATAAAAAAATACAATGGCGAGGAGACCCGGTCAAAAAGCAACCCTGAAAAAGGTACCCTCTGAAACTGAGGAAGCAGGGCAACAATGCCTAGCTCAGGTGACAATCTTTAAGCAAAAGAAACACACAAGGGCGTGGAGACCTGGGGAAAAAGCATCACGGAGAAATCCTCCAGCTGAAACGGAGGAAGATGGGCAACAGAGGCTACCTCAGGTGGCAATCGTTAAGCAAAAACAAAACACAAAGGCGTGGAGACCTTGGGAAAAAGCAACCCTGAAATATCTACCCTCTGAAACTGAGGAAGATGGGCAAGAGAGGCTGGCTTCATGTGGCAAACGTTAAGCAAAAGAAACACACAAGGGCGTGGAGACCTGGGGAAAAAGCAACACGGAGAAATCCACCCTCTGAAACTGAGGAAGATGGGCAAGAGAGGCTAGCTCAGGTGGCAATCGTTAAGCAAAAACAAAACCCAAAGGCGTGGAGACCTGGGAAAAAGCAACCCTGAAATATCTACCCCCTGAAACCGAGGAAGATAGGCAAGAGAGGCTGGCTTCAGGTGGCAAACTTTAAGCAAAAGAAACACACAAGGGCGTGGAGACCTGGGGAAAAAGCAGCAGTGAGAAATCTACCCTCTGAAACTGACGAGGATGGGCAACAGAGGCTACCTCAGGTGGCAATCGGTAAGCAAAAGAAACACACAAGGGCGTGGAGACCTGGGGAAAAAGCCACACGGAGAAATCCACCCTCTGAAAGTGAAGAAGATGGGCAACAGAGGCTAGCTCAGGTGGCAATCTTTAAGCAAAAAAAATAAAATAAAAAAATACAATGGCGAGGAGACCCGGTCAAAAAGCAACCCTGAAAAAGGTACCCTCTGAAACTGAGGAAGCAGGGCAACAATGCCTAGCTCAGGTGACAATCTTTAAGCAAAAGAAACACACAAGGGCGTGGAGACCTGGGGAAAAAGCATCACGGAGAAATCCTCCAGCTGAAACGGAGGAAGATGGGCAACAGAGGCTACCTCAGGTGGCAATCGTTAAGCAAAAACAAAACACAAAGGCGTGGAGACCTTGGGAAAAAGCAACCCTGAAATATCTACCCTCTGAAACTGAGGAAGATGGGCAAGAGAGGCTGGCTTCATGTGGCAAACGTTAAGCAAAAGAAACACACAAGTGCGTGGAGACCTGGGAAAAAAGCAACACGGAGAAATCCACCCTCTGAAACTGAGGAAGATGGGCAACAGAGGCTAGCTCAGGTGGCAATCTATAAGCAAAAAAAATAAAATAAAAAAATACAATGGCGAGGAGACCCGGTCAAAAAGCAACCCTGAAAAAGGTACCCTCTGAAACTGAGGAAGCAGGGCAACAATGCCTAGCTCAGGTGACAATCTTTAAGCAAAAGAAACACACAAGGGCGTGGAGACCTGGGGAAAAAGCATCACGGAGAAATCCTCCAGCTGAAACGGAGGAAGATGGGGAACAGAGGCAACCTCAGGTGGCAATCGTTAAGCAAAAACAAAGCACAAAGGCGTGGAGACCTGGGGAAAAAGCAACCCTGAAACATCTACCCTCTGAAACTGAGGAAGATGGGCAAGAGAGGCTGGCTTCAGGTGGCAAACGTTAAGCAAAAGAAACACACAAGGGCGTGGAGACCTGGGGAAAAAGCAACACGGAGAAATCCACCCTCTGAAACCGAGGAAGATGGGCAACAGAGGCTAGCTCAGGTGGCAATCTTTAAGCAAAAAAAATAAAATAAAAAAATACAATGGCGAGGAGACCCGGTCAAAAAGCAACCCTGAAAAAGGTACCCTCTGAAACTGAGGAAGCAGGGCAACAATGCCTAGCTCAGGTGACAATCTTTAAGCAAAAGAAACACACAAGGGCGTGGAGACCTGGGGAAAAAGCATCACGGAGAAATCCTCCAGCTGAAACGGAGGAAGATGGGCAACAGAGGCAACCTCAGGTGGCAATCGTTAAGCAAAAACAAAGCACAAAGGCGTGGAGACCTGGGGAAAAAGCAACCCTGAAACATCTACCCTCTGAAACTGAGGAAGATGGGCAAGAGAGGCTGGCTTCAGGTGGCAAACGTTAAGCAAAAGAAACACACAAGGGCGTGGAGACCTGGGGAAAAAGCAGCACTGAGAAATCTACCCTCTGAAACTGACGAGGATGGGCAACAGAGGCTACCTCAGGTGGCAATCGGTAAACAAAAGAAACACACAAGGGCGTGGAGTCCTGGGGAAAAAGCCACACGGAGAAATCCACCCTCTGAAACTGAAGAAGATGGTCAACAGAGGCTACCTCAGGTGGCAATCTTTAAGCAAAAAAAATAAAATAAAAAAATACAATGGCGAGGAGACCCGGTCAAAAAGCAACCCTGAAAAAGGTACCCTCTGAAACTGAGGAAGCAGGGCAACAATGCCTAGCTCAGGTGACAATCTTTAAGCAAAAGAAACACACAAGGGCGTGGAGACCTGGGGAAAAAGCATCACGGAGAAATCCTCCAGCTGAAACTGAGGCAGATGGGCAACAGAGGCTACCTCAGGTGGCAATCGTTAAGCAAAAACAAAACACAAAGGCGTGGAGACCTTGGGAAAAAGCAACCCTGAAATATCTACCCTCTGAAACTGAGGAAGATGGGCAAGAGAGGCTGGCTTCATGTGGCAAACGTTAAGCAAAAGAAACACACAAGGGCGTGGAGAACTGGGGAAAAAGCAACACGGAGAAATCCACCCTGTGAGACTGAGGAAGATGGGCAAGAGAGGCTACCTCAGGTGGCAATCGTTAAGCAAAAACAAAACCCAAAGGCGTGGAGACCTGGGGAGAAAGCAACCTTGAAATATCTACCCTCTGAAACTGACGAGGATGGGCAACAGAGGCTGCCTTCAGGTGGCAAAATTTAAGCAAAAGAAACACACAAGGGCGTGGAGACCTGGGGAAAAAGCAACACGGAGAAATCCACCCTCTGAAACTGAGGAAGATGGGCAAGAGAGGCTAGCTCAGGTGGCAATCGTTAAGCAAAAACAAAACCCAAAGGCGTGGAGACCTGGGGAAAGAGCAACCCTGAAATATCTACCCTCTGAAACTGAGGAAGATGGGCAAGAGAGGCTGGCTTCAGGTGGCAATCTTTAAGCAAAAGAAACACACAAGGGCGTGGAGACCTGGGGAAAAGGCAGCACTGAGAAATCTACCCTCTGAAACTGACGAGGATGGGCAACAGAGGCTACCTCAGGTGGCAATCGTTAAGCAAAAGAAACACACAAGGGCGTGGAGACCTGGGGAAAATCAACACGGAGAAATCCACCCTCTGAAACTGAGGAACATGGGCAAAAGAAGCTAGCTCAGGTTGCAAACTTTAAGCAGAAAAAAAAAAAGACGCAAGGGCGTGGAGAGCTGGCGAAAAAGCAACACGGAGAAATCCACCCTCTGAAACTGAGGAACATGGGCAAAAGAAGCTAGCTCAGGTTGCAAACTTTAAGCAGAAAAAAAAAAAGACGCAAGGGCGTGGAGAGCTGGCGAAAAAGCAACACGGAGAAATCCACCCTCTGAAACTGAGGAAGATGGGCAAGAGAGGCTAGCTCAGGTGGCAATCTTTAAGCAAAAAAATAAAATAAAAAAATGCAATGGCGAGGAGACCCGGTCAAAAAGCAACCCTGAAAAAGGTACCCTTTGAAACTGAGGAAGCAGGGCAACAGTGCCTAGCTCAGGCGACAATCTTTAAGCAAAAGAAACACACAAGGGCGTGGAGACCTGGGGAAAAGGCATCACGGAGAAATCCTCCAGCTGATACTGAGGCAGATGGGCAACAGAGGCTACCTCAGGTGGCAATCGTTAAGCAAAAACAAAACACAAAGGCGTGGAGACCTTGGGAAAAAGCAACCCTGAAATATCTACCCTCTGAAACTGAGGAAGATGGGCAAGAGAGGCTGGCTTCATGTGGCAAACGTTAAGCAAAAGAAACACACAAGGGCGTGGAGACCTGGGGAAAAAGCAACACGGAGAAATCCACCCTCTGAAACTGAGGAAGATGGGCAAGAGAGGCTAGCTCAGGTGGCATTCGTTAAGCAAAAACAAAACCCAAAGGCGTGGAGACCTGGGGAAAAAGCAACCCTGAAATATCTACCCTCTGAAACTGAGGAAGATGCGCAAGAGAGGCTGCCTTCAGGTGGCAAACTTTAAGCAAAAGAAACACACAAGGGCGTGGAGACCGGGGAAAAAGCAGCACTGAGAAATCTACCTTCTGAAACTGACGAGGATGGGCAACAGAGGCTACCTCAGGTGGCAATCGGTAAGCAAAAGAAACACACAAGGGCGTGGAGACCTGGGGAAAAAGCCACACGGAGAAATCCACCCTCTGAAACTGAAGAAGATGGGCAACAGAGGCTAGCTCAGGTGGCAATCTTTAAGCAAAAAAAATAAAATAAAAAAATACAATGGCGAGGAGACCAGGTCAAAAAGCAACCCTGAAAAAGGTACCCTCTGAAACTGAGGAAGCAGGGCAACAATGCCTAGCTCAGGTGACAATCTTTAAGCAAAAGAAACACACAAGGGCGTGGAGACCTGGGGAAAAAGCATCACGGAGAAATCCTCCAGCTGAAACTGAGGCAGATGGGCAACAGAGGCTACCTCAGGTGGCAATCGTTAAGCAAAAACAAAACACAAAGGCGTGGAGACCTTGGGAAAAAGCAACCCTGAAATAGCTACCCTCTGAAACTGAGGAAGATGGGCAAGAGAGGCTGGCTTCATGTGGCAAACGTTAAGCCAAAGAAACACACAAGGGCGTGGAGACCTGGGGAAAAAGCAACACGGAGAAATCCACCCTCTGAAACTGAGGAAGATGGGCAAGAGAGGCTAGCTCAGGTGGCAATCGTTAAGCAAAAACAAAACCCAAAGGCGTGGAGACCTGGGGAAAAGCAACCCTGAAATATCTACCCTCTGAAACTGAGGAAGATGGGCAAGAGAGGCTGGCTTCAGGTGGCAAACTTTAAGCAAAAGAAACACACAAGGGCGTGGAGACCTGGGGAAAAAGCAGCAGTGAGAAATCTACCCTCTGAAACTGACGAGGATGGGCAACAGAGGCTACCTCAGGTGGCAATCGTTAAGCAAAAGAAACACACAAGGGCGTGGATACCTGGGGAAAAAGCAACACGGAGAAATCCACCCTCTGAAACTGAGAAAGATGGGCAAGAGAGGCTAGCTCAGGTGGCAATCGTTAAGCAAAAACAAAACCCAAAGGCGTGGAGACCTGGGGAAAGAGCAACCCTGAAATATCTACCCTCTGAAACTGAGGAAGATGGGCAAGAGAGGCTGGCTTCAGGTGGCAATCTTTAAGCAAAAGAAACACACAAGGGCGTGGAGACCTGGGGAAAAGGCAGCACTGAGAAATCTACCCTCTGAAACTGACGAGGATGGGCAACAGAGGCTACCTCAGGTGGCAATCGTTAAGCAAAAGAAACACACAAGGGCGTGGAGACCTGGGGAAAAAGCAACACGGAGAAATCCACCCTCTGAAACTGAGGAACATGGGCAAAAGAAGCTAGCTCAGGTTGCAAACTTTAAGCAGAAAAAAAAAAAGACGCAAGGGCATGGAGAGCTGGCGAAAAAGCAACACGGAGAAATCCACCCTCTGAAACTGAGGAAGATGGGCAAGAGAGGCTAGCTCAGGTGGCAATCTTTAAGCAAAAAAATAAAATAAAAAAATGCAATGGCGAGGAGACCCGGTCAAAAAGCAACCCTGAAAAAGGTACCCTTTGAAACTGAGGAAGCAGGGCAACAGTGCCTAGCTCAGGCGACAATCTTTAAGCAAAAGAAACACACAAGGGCGTGGGGAGCTGGCGAAAAGGCAACACTGAGAAATCCACCCTCTGAAACAGACGAAGATGGGCAACAGAGGCTAGCTCAGGTGGCAATCTTTAAGCAAAAGAAACACACAAGTGCGTGGAGAACTGGGAAAAATGCAACACGGAGAAATCCACCCTCTGAAACTGAGGAAGATGGGCAAGAGAGGCTACCTCAGGTGGCAATCGTTAAGCAAAAACAAAGCACAAAGGCGTGGAGACCTGGGGAAAAAGCAACCCTGAAACATCTACCCTCTGAAACTGAGGAAGATGGGCGAGAGAGGCTGGCTTCAGGTGGCAAACTTTAAGCAAAAGAAACACACAAGGGCGTGGAGACCTGGGGAAAAAGCAACACGGAGAAATCCACCCTCTGAAACCGAGGAAGATGGGCAACAGAGGCTACCTCAGGTGGCAATCTTTAAGCAAAAAAAATAAAATAAAAAAATACAATGGCGAGGAGACCCGGTCAAAAAGCAACCCTGAAAAAGGTACCCTCTGAAACTGAGGAAGCAGGGCAACAATGCCTAGCTCAGGTGACAATCTTTAAGCAAAAGAAACACACAAGGGCGTGGAGACCTGGGGAAAAAGCATCACGGAGAAATCCTCCAGCTGAAACGGAGGAAGATGGGCAACAGAGGCTACCTCAGGTGGCAATCGTTAAGCAAAAACAAAACACAAAGGCGTGGAGACCTTGGGAAAAAGCAACCCTGAAATATCTACCCTCTGAAACTGAGGAAGATGGGCAAGAGAGGCTGGCTTCATGTGGCAAACGTTAAGCAAAAGAAACACACAAGGGCGTGGAGACCTGGGGAAAAAGCAACACGGAGAAATCCACCCTCTGAAACTGAGGAAGATGGGCAAGAGAGGCTAGCTCAGGTGGCAATCGTTAAGCAAAAACAAAACCCAAAGGCGTGGAGACCTGGGGAAAAAGCAACCCTGAAATATCTACCCCCTGAAACTGAGGAAGATGGGCAAGAGAGGCTGGCTTCAGGTGGCAAACTTTAAGCAAAAGAAACACACAAGGGCGTTGAGACCTGGGGAAAAAGCAGCACTGAGAAATCTACCCTCTGAAACTGACGAGGATGGGCAACAGAGGCTACCTCAGGTGGCAATCGGTAAGCAAAAGAAACACACAAGGGCGTGGAGACCTGGGGAAAAAGCAGCAGTGAGAAATCTACCCTCTGAAACTGACGAGGATGGGCAACAGAGGCTACCTCAGGTGGCAATCGTTAAGCAAAAGAAACACACAAGGGCGTGGATACCTGGGGAAAAAGCAACACGGAGAAATCCACCCTCTGAAACTGAGGAACATGGGCAAAAGAAGCTAGCTCAGGTTGCAAACTTTAAGCAGAAAAAAAAAAAGACGCAAGGGCGTGGAGAGCTGGCGAAAAAGCAACACGGAGAAATCCTCCCTCTGAAACTGAGGAAGATGGGCAAGAGAGGCTAGCTCAGGTGGCAATCTTTAAGCAAAAAAATAAAATAAAAAAATGCAATGGCGAGGAGACCCGGTCAAAAAGCAACCCTGAAAAAGGTACCCTCTGAAACTGAGGAAGCAGGGCAACAATGCCTAGCTCAGGTGACAAACTTTAAGCAAAAGAAACACACAAGGGCGTGGAGACCTGGGGAAAAAGCATCACGGAGAAATCCTCCAGCTGAAACTGAGGCAGATGGGCAACAGAGGCTACCTCAGGTGGCAATCGTTAAGCAAAAACAAAACACAAAGGCGTGGAGATCTTGGGAAAAAGCAACCCTGAAATATCTACCCTCTGAAACTGAGGAAGATGGGCAAGAGAGGCTGGCTTCATGTGGCAAACGTTAAGCAAAAGAAACACACAAGGGCGTGGAGACCTGGGGAAAAAGCAACACGGAGAAATCCACCCTCTGAAACTGAGGAAGATGGGCAAGAGAGGCTAGCTCAGGTGGCATTCGTTAAGCAAAAACAAAACCCAAAGGCGTGGAGACCTGGGGAAAAAGCAACCCTGAAATATCTACCCTCTGAAACTGAGGAAGATGGGCAAGAGAGGCTGCCTTCAGGTGGCAAACTTTAAGCAAAAGAAACACACAAGGGCGTGGAGACCGGGGAAAAAGCAGCACTGAGAAATCTACCTTCTGAAACTGACGAGGATGGGCAACAGAGGCTACCTCAGGTGGCAATCGGTAAGCAAAAGAAAAACACAAGGGCGTGGAGACCTGGGGAAAAAGCCACACGGAGAAATACACCCTCTGAAACTGAAGAAGATGGGCAACAGAGGCTAGCTCAGGTGGCAATCTTTAAGCAAAAAAAATAAAATAAAAAAATACAATGGCGAGGAGACCCGGTCAAAAAGCAACCCTGAAAAAGGTACCCTCTGAAACTGAGGAAGCAGGGCAACAATGCCTAGCTCAGGTGACAATCTTTAAGCAAAAGAAACACAAAAGGGCGTGGAGACCTGGGGAAAAAGCAACACGGAGAAATCCACCCTCTGAAGCTGAGGAAAATGGGCAACAGAGGCTACCTCATGTGGCAATCGTTAAGCAAAAACAAAACCCAAAGGCGTGGAGACCTCGGGAAAAAGCAACCCTGAAATATCTACCCTCTGAAACTGAGGAAGATGGGCAAGAGAGGCTGCCTTCAGGTGGCAAACTTTAAGCAAAAGAAACACACAAGGGCGTGGAGACCTGGGGAAAAAGCAGCAGTGAGAAATCCACCCTCTGAAAATGACGAGGATGGGCAACAGAGGCTACCTCAGGTGGCAATCGTTAAGCAAAAGAAACACACAAGGGCGTGGATACCTGGGGAAAAAGCAACACGGAGAAATCCACCCTCTGAAACTGAGAAAGATGGGCAAGAGAGGCTAGCTCAGGTGGCAATCGTTAAGCAAAAACAAAACCCAAAGGCGTAGAGACCTGGGGAAAGAGCAACCCTGAAATATCTACCCTCTGAAACTGAGGAAGATGGGCAAGAGAGGCTGGCTTCAGGTGGCAATCTTTAAGCAAAAGAAACACACAAGGGCGTGGAGACCTGGGGAAAAGGCAGCACTGAGAAATCTACCCTCTGAAACTGACGAGGATGGGCAACAGAGGCTACCTCAGGTGGCAATCGTTAAGCAAAAGAAACACACAAGGGCGTGGAGACCTGGGGAAAAAGCAACACGGAGAAATCCACCCTCTGAAACTGAGGAACATGGGCAAAAGAAGCTAGCTCAGGTTGCAAACTTTAAGCAGAAAAAAAAAAAGACGCAAGGGCGTGGAGAGCTGGCGAAAAAGCAACACGGAGAAATCCACCCTCTGAAACTGAGGAAGATGGGCAAGAGAGGCTAGCTCAGGTGGCAATCTTTAAGCAAAAAAATAAAATAAAAAAATGCAATGGCGAGGAGACCCGGTCAAAAAGCAACCCTGAAAAAGGTACCCTCTGAAACTGAGGAAGCAGGGCAACAATGCCTAGCTCAGGTGACAATCTTTAAGCAAAAGAAACACACAAGGGCGTGGAGACCTGGGGAAAAAGCATCACGGAGAAATCCTCCAGCTGAAACTGAGGCAGATGGGCAACAGAGGCTACCTCAGGTGGCAATCGTTAAGCAAAAACAAAACACAAAGGCGTGGAGACCTTGGGAAAAAGCAACCCTGAAATATCTACCCTCTGAAACTGAGGAAGATGGGCAAGAGAGGCTGGCTTCAGGTGGCAATCGTTAAGCAAAAGAAACACACAAGGGCGTGGAGTCCTGGGGAAAAAGCAACACGGAGAAATCCACCCTCTGAAACTGAGGAACATGGGCAAAAGAAGCTAGCTCAGGTTGCAAACTTTAAGCAGAAAAAAAAAAAGACGCAAGGGCGTGGAGAGCTGGCGAAAAAGCAACACGGAGAAATACACCCTCTGAAACTGAGGAAGATGGGCAAGAGAGGCTAGCTCAGGGGGCAATCTTTAAGCAAAAAAATAAAATAAAAAAATGCAATGGCGAGGAGACCCGGTCAAAAAGCAACCCTGAAAAAGGTACCCTCTGAAACTGAGGAAGCAGGGCAACAATGCCTAGCTCAGGTGACAATCTTTAAGCAAAAGAAACACACAAGGGCGTGGAGACCGGGGAAAAAGCAGCACTGAGAAATCTACCTTCTGAAACTGACGAGGATGGGCAACAGAGGCTACCTCAGGTGGCAATCGGTAAGCAAAAGAAACACACAAGGGCGTGGAGACCTGGGGAAAAAGCAACACGGAGAAATCCACCCTCTGAAACCGAGGAAGATGGGCAACAGAGGCTACCTCAGGTGGCAATCTTTAAGCAAAAAAAATAAAATAAAAAAATACAATGGCGAGGAGACCCGGTCAAAAAGCAACCCTGAAAAAGGTACACTCTGAAACTGAGGAAGCAGGGCAACAATGCCTAGCTCAGGTGACAATCTTTAAGCAAAAGAAACACACAAGGGCGTGGAGACCTGGGGAAAAAGCATCACGGAGAAATCCTCCAGCTGAAACGGAGGAAGATGGGTAACAGAGGCTACCTCAGGTGGCAATCGTTAAGCAAAAACAAAACACAAAGGCGTGGAGACCTTGGGAAAAAGCAACCCTGAAATATCTACCCTCTGAAACTGAGGAAGATGGGCAAGAGAGGCTGGCTTCATGTGGCAAACGTTAAGCAAAAGAAACACACAAGGGCGTGGAGACCTGGGGAAAAAGCAACACGGAGAAATCCACCCTCTGAAACTGAGGAAGATGGGCAAGAGAGGCTAGCTCAGGTGGCAATCGTTAAGCAAAAACAAAACCCAAAGGCGTGGAGACCTGGGGAAAAAGCAACCCTGAAATATCTAACCCCTGAAACTGAGGAAGATGGGCAAGAGAGGCTGGCTTCAGGTGGCAAACTTTAAGCAAAAGAAACACACAAGGGCGTGGAGACCTGGGGAAAAAGCAGCACTGAGAAATCTACCCTCTGAAACTGACGAGGATGGGCAACAGAGGCTACCTCAGGTGGCAATCGGTAAGCAAAAGAAACACACAAGGGCGTGGAGACCTGGGGAAAAAGCCACACGGAGAAATCCACCCTCTGAAACTGAAGAAGATGGGCAACAGAGGCTAGCTCAGGTGGCAATCTTTAAGCAAAAGAAACACACAAGTGCGTGGAGACCTGGGAAAAAAGCACCAAGGAGAAATCCACCCTCTGAAACTGAGGAAGATGGGCAAGAGAGGCTACCTCAGGTGGCAATCGTTAAGCAAAAACAAAGCACAAAGGCGTGGAGACCTGGGGAAAAAGCAACCCTGAAACATCTACCCTCTGAAACTGAGGAAGATGGGCAAGAGAGGCTGGCTTCAGGTGGCAAACTTTAAGCAAAAGAAACACACAAGGGCGTGGAGACCTGGTGAAAAAGCAACACGGAGAAATCCACCCTCTGAAACCGAGGAATTGGGCAACAGAGGCTAGCTCAGGTGGCAATCTTTAAGCAAAAAAAATAAAATAAAAAAATACAATGGCGAGGAGACCCGGTCAAAAAGCAACCCTGAAAAAGGTACACTCTGAAACTGAGGAAGCAGGGCAACAATGCCTAGCTCAGGTGACAATCTTTAAGCAAAAGAAACACACAAGGGCGTGGAGACCTGGGGAAAAAGCATCACGGAGAAATCCTCTAGCTGAAACTGAGGCAGATGGGCAACAGAGGCTACCTCAGGTGGCAATCGTTAAGCAAAAACAAAACACAAAGGCGTGGAGACCTTGGGAAAAAGCAACCCTGAAATATCTACCCTCTGAAACTGAGGAAGATGGGCAAGAGAGGCTGGCTTCATGTGGCAAACGTTAAGCAAAAGAAACACACAAGGGCGTGGAGACCTGGGGAAAAAGCAACACGGAGAAATCCACCCTCTGAAACTGAGGAAGATGGGCAAGAGAAGCTAGCTCAGGTGGCAATCGTTAAGCAAAAACAAAACCCAAAGGCGTGGAGAACTGGGGAAAAGCAACCCTGAAATATCTACCCTCTGAAACTGAGGAAGATGGGCAAGAGAGGCTGGCTTCAGGTGGCAAACTTTAAGCAAAAGAAACACACAAGGGCGTGGAGACCTGGGGAAAAAGCAGCAGTGAGAAATCTACCCTCTGAAACTGACGAGGATGGGCAACAGAGGCTACCTCAGGTGGCAATCGTTAAGCAAAAGAAACACACAAGGGCGTGGATACCTGGGGAAAAAGCAACACGGAGAAATCCACCCTCTGAAACTGAGGAACATGGGCAAAAGAAGCTAGCTCAGGTTGCAAACTTTAAGCAGAAAAAAAAAAAGACGCAAGGGCGTGGAGAGCTGGCGAAAAAGCAACACGGAGAAATCCACCCTCTGAAACTGAGGAAGATGGGCAAGAGAGGCTAGCTCAGGTGGCAATCTTTAAGCAAAAAAATAAAATAAAAAAATGCAATGGCGAGGAGACCCGGTCAAAAAGCAACCCTGAAAAAGGTACCCTCTGAAACTGAGGAAGCAGGGCAACAATGCCTAGCTCAGGTGACAAACTTTAAGCAAAAGAAACACACAAGGGCGTGGAGACCTGGGGAAAAAGCATCACGGAGAAATCCTCCAGCTGAAACTGAGGCAGATGGGCAACAGAGGCTACCTCAGGTGGCAATCGTTAAGCAAAAACAAAACACAAAGGCGTGGAGACCTTGGGAAAAAGCAACCCTGAAATATCTACCCTCTGAAACTGAGGAAGATGGGCAAGAGAGGCTGGCTTCATGTGGCAAACGTTAAGCAAAAGAAACACACAAGGGCGTGGAGACCTGGGGAAAAAGCAACACGGAGAAATCCACCCTCTGAAACTGAGGAAGATGGGCAAGAGAGGCTAGCTCAGGTGGCATTCGTTAAGCAAAAACAAAACCCAAAGGCGTGGAGACCTGGGGAAAAAGCAACCCTGAAATATCTACCCTCTGAAACTGAGGAAGATGGGCAAGAGAGGCTGCCTTCAGGTGGCAAACTTTAAGCAAAAGAAACACACAAGGGCGTGGAGACCGGGGAAAAAGCAGCACTGAGAAATCTACCTTCTGAAACTGACGAGGATGGGCAACAGAGGCTACCTCAGGTGGCAATCGGTAAGCAAAAGAAACACACAAGGGCGTGGAGACCTGGGGAAAAAGCCACACGGAGAAATACACCCTCTGAAACTGAAGAAGATGGGCAACAGAGGCTAGCTCAGGTGGCAATCTTTAAGCAAAAAAAATAAAATAAAAAAATACAATGGCGAGGAGACCCGGTCAAAAAGCAACCCTGAAAAAGGTACCCTCTGAAACTGAGGAAGCAGGGCAACAATGCCTAGCTCAGGTGACAATCTTTAAGCAAAAGAAACACAAAAGGGCGTGGAGACCTGGGGAAAAAGCAACACGGAGAAATCCACCCTCTGAAGCTGAGGAAAATGGGCAACAGAGGCTACCTCATGTGGCAATCGTTAAGCAAAAACAAAACCCAAAGGCGTGGAGACCTCGGGAAAAAGCAACCCTGAAATATCTACCCTCTGAAACTGAGGAAGATGGGCAAGAGAGGCTGCCTTCAGGTGGCAAACTTTAAGCAAAAGAAACACACAAGGGCGTGGAGACCTGGGGAAAAAGCAGCAGTGAGAAATCCACCCTCTGAAAATGACGAGGATGGGCAACAGAGGCTACCTCAGGTGGCAATCGTTAAGCAAAAGAAACACACAAGGGCGTGGATACCTGGGGAAAAAGCAACACGGAGAAATCCGCCCTCTGAAACTGAGAAAGATGGGCAAGAGAGGCTAGCTCAGGTGGCAATCGTTAAGCAAAAACAAAACCCAAAGGCGTAGAGACCTGGGGAAAGAGCAACCCTGAAATATCTACCCTCTGAAACTGAGGAAGATGGGCAAGAGAGGCTGGCTTCAGGTGGCAATCTTTAAGCAAAAGAAACACACAAGGGCGTGGAGACCTGGGGAAAAGGCAGCACTGAGAAATCTACCCTCTGAAACTGACGAGGATGGGCAACAGAGGCTACCTCAGGTGGCAATCGTTAAGCAAAAGAAACACACAAGGGCGTGGAGACCTGGGGAAAAAGCAACACGGAGAAATCCACCCTCTGAAACTGAGGAACATGGGCAAAAGAAGCTAGCTCAGGTTGCAAACTTTAAGCAGAAAAAAAAAAAGACGCAAGGGCGTGGAGAGCTGGCGAAAAAGCAACACGGAGAAATCCACCCTCTGAAACTGAGGAAGATGGGCAAGAGAGGCTAGCTCAGGTGGCAATCTTTAAGCAAAAAAATAAAATAAAAAAATGCAATGGCGAGGAGACCCGGTCAAAAAGCAACCCTGAAAAAGGTACCCTCTGAAACTGAGGAAGCAGGGCAACAATGCCTAGCTCAGGTGACAATCTTTAAGCAAAAGAAACACACAAGGGCGTGGAGACCTGGGGAAAAAGCATCACGGAGAAATCCTCCAGCTGAAACTGAGGCAGATGGGCAACAGAGGCTACCTCAGGTGGCAATCGTTAAGCAAAAACAAAACACAAAGGCGTGGAGACCTTGGGAAAAAGCAACCCTGAAATATCTACCCTCTGAAACTGAGGAAGATGGGCAAGAGAGGCTGGCTTCAGGTGGCAATCGTTAAGCAAAAGAAACACACAAGGGCGTGGAGTCCTGGGGAAAAAGCAACACGGAGAAATCCACCCTCTGAAACTGAGGAACATGGGCAAAAGAAGCTAGCTCAGGTTGCAAACTTTAAGCAGAAAAAAAAAAAGACGCAAGGGCGTGGAGAGCTGGCGAAAAAGCAACACGGAGAAATACACCCTCTGAAACTGAGGAAGATGGGCAAGAGAGGCTAGCTCAGGGGGCAATCTTTAAGCAAAAAAATAAAATAAAAAAATGCAATGGCGAGGAGACCCGGTCAAAAAGCAACCCTGAAAAAGGTACCCTCTGAAACTGAGGAAGCAGGGCAACAATGCCTAGCTCAGGTGACAATCTTTAAGCAAAAGAAACACACAAGGGCGTGGAGACCGGGGAAAAAGCAGCACTGAGAAATCTACCTTCTGAAACTGACGAGGATGGGCAACAGAGGCTACCTCAGGTGGCAATCGGTAAGCAAAAGAAACACACAAGGGCGTGGAGACCTGGGGAAAAAGCAACACGGAGAAATCCACCCTCTGAAACTGAGGAAGTTTGGCAAGAGAGGCTAGCTCAGGTGGCAATCGTTAAGCAAAAACAAAACCCAAAGGCGTGGAGACCTGGGGAAAAGCAACCCTGAAATATCTACCCTCTGAAACTGAGGAAGATGGGCAAGAGAGGCTGGCTTCAGGTGGCAAACTTTAAGCAAAAGAAACACACAAGGGCGTGGAGACCTGGGGAAAAAGCATCACGGAGAAATCCTCTAGCTGAAACTGAGGCAGATGGGCAACAGAGGCTACCTCAGGTGGCAATCGTTAAGCAAAAGAAACACACAAGGGCGTGGAGAGCTGGCGAAAAAGCAACACGGAGAAATCCACCCTCTGAAACTGAGAAAGATGGGCAAGAGAGGCTAGCTCAGGTGGCAATCGTTAAGCAAAAACAAAACCCAAAGGCGTGGAGACCTGGGGAAAGAGCAACCCTGAAATATCTACCCTCTGAAACTGAGGAAGATGGGCAAGAGAGGCTGGCTTCAGGTGGCAATCTTTAAGCAAAAGAAACACACAAGGGCGTGGAGACCTGGGGAAAAGGCAGCACTGAGAAATCTACCCTCTGAAACTGACGAGGATGGGCAACAGAGGCTACCTCAGGTGGCAATCGTTAAGCAAAAGAAACACACAAGGGCGTGGAGACCTGGGGAAAAAGCAACACGGAGAAATCCACCCTCTGAAACTGAGGAACATGGGCAAAAGAAGCTAGCTCAGGTTGCAAACTTTAAGCAGAAAAAAAAAAAGACGCAAGGGCGTGGAGAGCTGGCGAAAAAGCAACACGGAGAAATCCACCCTCTGAAACTGAGGAAGATGGGCAAGAGAGGCTAGCTCAGGTGGCAATCTTTAAGCAAAAAAATAAAATAAAAAAATGCAATGGCGAGGAGACCCGGTCAAAAAGCAACCCTGAAAAAGGTACCCTCTGAAACTGAGGAAGCAGGGCAACAATGCCTAGCTCAGGTGACAATCTTTAAGCAAAAGAAACACACAAGGGCGTGGAGACCGGGGAAAAAGCAGCACTGAGAAATCTACCTTCTGAAACTGACGAGGATGGGCAACAGAGGCTACCTCAGGTGGCAATCGCTAAGCAAAAGAAACAAGGGCGTGGAGACCTGGGGAAAAAGCCACACGGAGAAATCCACCCTCTGAAACTGAAGAAGATGGGCAACAGAGGCTAGCTCAGGTGGCAATCTTTAAGCAAAAAAAATAAAATAAAAAAATACAATGGCGAGGAGACCCGGTCAAAAAGCAACCCTGAAAAAGGTACCCTCTGAAACTGAGGAAGCAGGGCAACAATGCCTAGCTCAGGTGACAATCTTTAAGCAAAAGAAACACACAAGGGCGTGGAGACCTGGGGAAAAAGCATCACGGAGAAATCCTCTAGCTGAAACTGAGGCAGATGGGCAACAGAGGCTACCTCAGGTGGCAATCGTTAAGCAAAAGAAACACACAAGGGCGTGGAGAGCTGGCGAAAAAGCAACACGGAGAAATCCACCCTCTGAAACTGAGAAAGATGGGCAAGAGAGGCTAGCTCAGGTGGCAATCGTTAAGCAAAAACAAAACCCAAAGGCGTGGAGACCTGGGGAAAGAGCAACCCTGAAATATCTACCCTCTGAAACTGAGGAAGATGGGCAAGAGAGGCTGGCTTCAGGTGGCAATCTTTAAGCAAAAGAAACACACAAGGGCGTGGAGACCTGGGGAAAAGGCAGCACTGAGAAATCTACCCTCTGAAACTGACGAGGATGGGCAACAGAGGCTACCTCAGGTGGCAATCGTTAAGCAAAAGAAACACACAAGGGCGTGGAGACCTGGGGAAAAAGCAACACGGAGAAATCCACCCTCTGAAACTGAGGAACATGGGCAAAAGAAGCTAGCTCAGGTTGCAAACTTTAAGCAGAAAAAAAAAAAGACGCAAGGGCGTGGAGAGCTGGCGAAAAAGCAACACGGAGAAATCCACCCTCTGAAACTGAGGAAGATGGGCAAGAGAGGCTAGCTCAGGTGGCAATCTTTAAGCAAAAAAATAAAATAAAAAAATGCAATGGCGAGGAGACCCGGTCAAAAAGCAACCCTGAAAAAGGTACCCTCTGAAACTGAGGAAGCAGGGCAACAATGCCTAGCTCAGGTGACAATCTTTAAGCAAAAGAAACACACAAGGGCGTGGAGACCGGGGAAAAAGCAGCACTGAGAAATCTACCTTCTGAAACTGACGAGGATGGGCAACAGAGGCTACCTCAGGTGGCAATCGGTAAGCAAAAGAAACACACAAGGGCGTGGAGACCTGGGGAAAAAGCCACACGGAGAAATCCACCCTCTGAAACTGAAGAAGATGGGCAACAGAGGCTAGCTCAGGTGGCAATCTTTAAGCAAAAAAAATAAAATAAAAAAATACAATGGCGAGGAGACCCGGTCAAAAAGCAACCCTGAAAAAGGTACCCTCTGAAACTGAGGAAGCAGGGCAACAATGCCTAGCTCAGGTGACAATCTTTAAGCAAAAGAAACACACAAGGGCGTGGAGACCTGGGGAAAAAGCATCACGGAGAAATCCTCCAGCTGAAACTGAGGCAGATGGGCAACAGAGGCTACCTCAGGTGGCAATCGTTAAGCAAAAGAAACACACAAGGGCGTGGATACCTGGGGAAAAAGCAACACGGAGAAATCCACCCTCTGAAACTGAGAAAGATGGGCAAGAGAGGCTAGCTCAGGTGGCAATCGTTAAGCAAAAACAAAACCCAAAGGCGTGGAGACCTGGGGAAAGAGCAACCCTGAAATATCTACCCTCTGAAACTGAGGAAGATGGGCAAGAGAGGCTGGCTTCAGGTGGCAAACTTTAAGCAAAAGAAACACACAAGGGCGTGGAGACCTGGGGAAAAGGCAGCACTGAGAAATCTACCCTCTGAAACTGACGAGGATTGGCAACAGAGGCTACCTCAGGTGGCAATCGTTAAGCAAAAGAAACACACAAGGGCGTGGAGAGCTGGCGAAAAAGCAACACGGAGAAATCCACCCTCTGAAACTGAGAAAGATGGGCAAGAGAGGCTAGCTCAGGTGGCAATCGTTAAGCAAAAACAAAACCCAAAGGCGTGGAGACCTGGGGAAAGAGCAACCCTGAAATATCTACCCTCTGAAACTGAGGAAGATGGGCAAGAGAGGCTGGCTTCAGGTGGCAATCTTTAAGCAAAAGAAACACACAAGGGCGTGGAGACCTGGGGAAAAGGCAGCACTGAGAAATCTACCCTCTGAAACTGACGAGGATGGGCAACAGAGGCTACCTCAGGTGGCAATCGTTAAGCAAAAGAAACACACAAGGGCGTGGAGACCTGGGGAAAAAGCAACACGGAGAAATCCACCCTCTGAAACTGAGGAACATGGGCAAAAGAAGCTAGCTCAGGTTGCAAACTTTAAGCAGAAAAAAAAAAAGACGCAAGGGCGTGGAGAGCTGGCGAAAAACAACACGGAGAAATCCACCCTCTGAAACTGAGGAAGATGGGCAAGAGAGGCTAGCTCAGGTGGCAATCTTTAAGCAAAAAAATAAAATAAAAAAATGCAATGGCGAGGAGACCCGGTCAAAAAGCAACCCTGAAAAAGGTACCCTCTGAAACTGAGGAAGCAGGGCAACAATGCCTAGCTCAGGTGACAATCTTTAAACAAAAGAAACACACAAGGGCGTGGAGACCGGGGAAAAAGCAGCACTGAGAAATCTACCTTCTGAAACTGACGAGGATGGGCAACAGAGGCTACCTCAGGTGGCAATCGGTAAGCAAAAGAAACACACAAGGGCGTGGAGACCTGGGGAAAAAGCCACACGGAGAAATCCACCCTCTGAAACTGAAGAAGATGGGCAACAGAGGCTAGCTCAGGTGGCAATCTTTAAGCAAAAAAAATAAAATAAAAAAATACAATGGCGAGGAGACCCGGTCAAAAAGCAACCCTGAAAAAGGTACCCTCTGAAACTGAGGAAGCAGGGCAACAATGCCTAGCTCAGGTGACAATCTTTAAGCAAAAGAAACACACAAGGGCGTGGAGACCTGGGGAAAAAGCATCACGGAGAAATCCTCCAGCTGAAACTGAGGCAGATGGGCAACAGAGGCTACCTCAGGTGGCAATCGTTAAGCAAAAGAAACACACAAGGGCGTGGAGAGCTGGCGAAAAAGCAACACGGAGAAATCCACCCTCTGAAACTGAGAAAGATGGGCAAGAGAGGCTAGCTCAGGTGGCAATCGTTAAGCAAAAACAAAACCCAAAGGCGTGGAGACCTGGGGAAAGAGCAACCCTGAAATATCTACCCTCTGAAACTGAGGAAGATGGGCAAGAGAGGCTGGCTTCAGGTGGCAATCTTTAAGCAAAAGAAACACACAAGGGCGTGGAGACCTGGGGAAAAGGCAGCACTGAGAAATCTACCCTCTGAAACTGACGAGGATGGGCAACAGAGGCTACCTCAGGTGGCAATCGTTAAGCAAAAGAAACACACAAGGGCGTGGAGACCTGGGGAAAAAGCAACACGGAGAAATCCACCCTCTGAAACTGAGGAACATGGGCAAAAGAAGCTAGCTCAGGTTGCAAACTTTAAGCAGAAAAAAAAAAAGACGCAAGGGCGTGGAGAGCTGGCGAAAAAGCAACACGGAGAAATCCACCCTCTGAAACTGAGGAAGATGGGCAAGAGAGGCTAGCTCAGGTGGCAATCTTTAAGCAAAAAAATAAAATAAAAAAATGCAATGGCGAGGAGACCCGGTCAAAAAGCAACCCTGAAAAAGGTACCCTCTGAAACTGAGGAAGCAGGGCAACAATGCCTAGCTCAGGTGACAATCTTTAAACAAAAGAAACACACAAGGGCGTGGAGACCGGGGAAAAAGCAGCACTGAGAAATCTACCTTCTGAAACTGACGAGGATGGGCAACAGAGGCTACCTCAGGTGGCAATCGGTAAGCAAAAGAAACACACAAGGGCGTGGAGACCTGGGGAAAAAGCCACACGGAGAAATCCACCCTCTGAAACTGAAGAAGATGGGCAACAGAGGCTAGCTCAGGTGGCAATCTTTAAGCAAAAAAAATAAAATAAAAAAATACAATGGCGAGGAGACCCGGTCAAAAAGCAACCCTGAAAAAGGTACCCTCTGAAACTGAGGAAGCAGGGCAACAATGCCTAGCTCAGGTGACAATCTTTAAGCAAAAGAAACACACAAGGGCGTGGAGACCTGGGGAAAAAGCATCACGGAGAAATCCTCCAGCTGAAACTGAGGCAGATGGGCAACAGAGGCTACCTCAGGTGGCAATCGTTAAGCAAAAGAAACACACAAGGGCGTGGAGAGCTGGCGAAAAAGCAACACGGAGAAATCCACCCTCTGAAACTGAGAAAGATGGGCAAGAGAGGCTAGCTCAGGTGGCAATCGTTAAGCAAAAACAAAACCCAAAGGCGTGGAGACCTGGGGAAAGAGCAACCCTGAAATATCTACCCTCTGAAACTGAGGAAGATGGGCAAGAGAGGCTGGCTTCAGGTGGCAATCTTTAAGCAAAAGAAACACACAAGGGCGTGGAGACCTGGGGAAAAGGCAGCACTGAGAAATCTACCCTCTGAAACTGACGAGGATGGGCAACAGAGGCTACCTCAGGTGGCAATCGTTAAGCAAAAGAAACACACAAGGGCGTGGAGACCTGGGGAAAAAGCAACACGGAGAAATCCACCCTCTGAAACTGAGGAACATGGGCAAAAGAAGCTAGCTCAGGTTGCAAACTTTAAGCAGAAAAAAAAAAAGACGCAAGGGCGTGGAGAGCTGGCGAAAAAGCAACACGGAGAAATCCACCCTCTGAAACTGAGGAAGATGGGCAAGAGAGGCTAGCTCAGGTGGCAATCTTTAAGCAAAAAAATAAAATAAAAAAATGCAATGGCGAGGAGACCCGGTCAAAAAGCAACCCTGAAAAAGGTACCCTCTGAAACTGAGGAAGCAGGGCAACAATGCCTAGCTCAGGTGACAATCTTTAAGCAAAAGAAACACACAAGGGCGTGGAGACCGGGGAAAAAGCAGCACTGAGAAATCTACCTTCTGAAACTGACGAGGATGGGCAACAGAGGCTACCTCAGGTGGCAATCGCTAAGCAAAAGAAACAAGGGCGTGGAGACCTGGGGAAAAAGCCACACGGAGAAATCCACCCTCTGAAACTGAAGAAGATGGGCAACAGAGGCTAGCTCAGGTGGCAATCTTTAAGCAAAAAAAATAAAATAAAAAAATACAATGGCGAGGAGACCCGGTCAAAAAGCAACCCTGAAAAAGGTACCCTCTGAAACTGAGGAAGCAGGGCAACAATGCCTAGCTCAGGTGACAATCTTTAAGCAAAAGAAACACACAAGGGCGTGGAGACCTGGGGAAAAAGCATCACGGAGAAATCCTCTAGCTGAAACTGAGGCAGATGGGCAACAGAGGCTACCTCAGGTGGCAATCGTTAAGCAAAAGAAACACACAAGGGCGTGGAGAGCTGGCGAAAAAGCAACACGGAGAAATCCACCCTCTGAAACTGAGAAAGATGGGCAAGAGAGGCTAGCTCAGGTGGCAATCGTTAAGCAAAAACAAAACCCAAAGGCGTGGAGACCTGGGGAAAGAGCAACCCTGAAATATCTACCCTCTGAAACTGAGGAAGATGGGCAAGAGAGGCTGGCTTCAGGTGGCAATCTTTAAGCAAAAGAAACACACAAGGGCGTGGAGACCTGGGGAAAAGGCAGCACTGAGAAATCTACCCTCTGAAACTGACGAGGATGGGCAACAGAGGCTACCTCAGGTGGCAATCGTTAAGCAAAAGAAACACACAAGGGCGTGGAGACCTGGGGAAAAAGCAACACGGAGAAATCCACCCTCTGAAACTGAGGAACATGGGCAAAAGAAGCTAGCTCAGGTTGCAAACTTTAAGCAGAAAAAAAAAAAGACGCAAGGGCGTGGAGAGCTGGCGAAAAAGCAACACGGAGAAATCCACCCTCTGAAACTGAGGAAGATGGGCAAGAGAGGCTAGCTCAGGTGGCAATCTTTAAGCAAAAAAATAAAATAAAAAAATGCAATGGCGAGGAGACCCGGTCAAAAAGCAACCCTGAAAAAGGTACCCTCTGAAACTGAGGAAGCAGGGCAACAATGCCTAGCTCAGGTGACAATCTTTAAGCAAAAGAAACACACAAGGGCGTGGAGACCGGGGAAAAAGCAGCACTGAGAAATCTACCTTCTGAAACTGACGAGGATGGGCAACAGAGGCTACCTCAGGTGGCAATCGGTAAGCAAAAGAAACACACAAGGGCGTGGAGACCTGGGGAAAAAGCCACACGGAGAAATCCACCCTCTGAAACTGAAGAAGATGGGCAACAGAGGCTAGCTCAGGTGGCAATCTTTAAGCAAAAAAAATAAAATAAAAAAATACAATGGCGAGGAGACCCGGTCAAAAAGCAACCCTGAAAAAGGTACCCTCTGAAACTGAGGAAGCAGGGCAACAATGCCTAGCTCAGGTGACAATCTTTAAGCAAAAGAAACACACAAGGGCGTGGAGACCTGGGGAAAAAGCATCACGGAGAAATCCTCCAGCTGAAACTGAGGCAGATGGGCAACAGAGGCTACCTCAGGTGGCAATCGTTAAGCAAAAGAAACACACAAGGGCGTGGATACCTGGGGAAAAAGCAACACGGAGAAATCCACCCTCTGAAACTGAGAAAGATGGGCAAGAGAGGCTAGCTCAGGTGGCAATCGTTAAGCAAAAACAAAACCCAAAGGCGTGGAGACCTGGGGAAAGAGCAACCCTGAAATATCTACCCTCTGAAACTGAGGAAGATGGGCAAGAGAGGCTGGCTTCAGGTGGCAAACTTTAAGCAAAAGAAACACACAAGGGCGTGGAGACCTGGGGAAAAGGCAGCACTGAGAAATCTACCCTCTGAAACTGACGAGGATTGGCAACAGAGGCTACCTCAGGTGGCAATCGTTAAGCAAAAGAAACACACAAGGGCGTGGAGAGCTGGCGAAAAAGCAACACGGAGAAATCCACCCTCTGAAACTGAGAAAGATGGGCAAGAGAGGCTAGCTCAGGTGGCAATCGTTAAGCAAAAACAAAACCCAAAGGCGTGGAGACCTGGGGAAAGAGCAACCCTGAAATATCTACCCTCTGAAACTGAGGAAGATGGGCAAGAGAGGCTGGCTTCAGGTGGCAATCTTTAAGCAAAAGAAACACACAAGGGCGTGGAGACCTGGGGAAAAGGCAGCACTGAGAAATCTACCCTCTGAAACTGACGAGGATGGGCAACAGAGGCTACCTCAGGTGGCAATCGTTAAGCAAAAGAAACACACAAGGGCGTGGAGACCTGGGGAAAAAGCAACACGGAGAAATCCACCCTCTGAAACTGAGGAACATGGGCAAAAGAAGCTAGCTCAGGTTGCAAACTTTAAGCAGAAAAAAAAAAAGACGCAAGGGCGTGGAGAGCTGGCGAAAAACAACACGGAGAAATCCACCCTCTGAAACTGAGGAAGATGGGCAAGAGAGGCTAGCTCAGGTGGCAATCTTTAAGCAAAAAAATAAAATAAAAAAATGCAATGGCGAGGAGACCCGGTCAAAAAGCAACCCTGAAAAAGGTACCCTCTGAAACTGAGGAAGCAGGGCAACAATGCCTAGCTCAGGTGACAATCTTTAAACAAAAGAAACACACAAGGGCGTGGAGACCGGGGAAAAAGCAGCACTGAGAAATCTACCTTCTGAAACTGACGAGGATGGGCAACAGAGGCTACCTCAGGTGGCAATCGGTAAGCAAAAGAAACACACAAGGGCGTGGAGACCTGGGGAAAAAGCCACACGGAGAAATCCACCCTCTGAAACTGAAGAAGATGGGCAACAGAGGCTAGCTCAGGTGGCAATCTTTAAGCAAAAAAAATAAAATAAAAAAATACAATGGCGAGGAGACCCGGTCAAAAAGCAACCCTGAAAAAGGTACCCTCTGAAACTGAGGAAGCAGGGCAACAATGCCTAGCTCAGGTGACAATCTTTAAGCAAAAGAAACACACAAGGGCGTGGAGACCTGGGGAAAAAGCATCACGGAGAAATCCTCCAGCTGAAACTGAGGCAGATGGGCAACAGAGGCTACCTCAGGTGGCAATCGTTAAGCAAAAGAAACACACAAGGGCGTGGAGAGCTGGCGAAAAAGCAACACGGAGAAATCCACCCTCTGAAACTGAGAAAGATGGGCAAGAGAGGCTAGCTCAGGTGGCAATCGTTAAGCAAAAACAAAACCCAAAGGCGTGGAGACCTGGGGAAAGAGCAACCCTGAAATATCTACCCTCTGAAACTGAGGAAGATGGGCAAGAGAGGCTGGCTTCAGGTGGCAATCTTTAAGCAAAAGAAACACACAAGGGCGTGGAGACCTGGGGAAAAGGCAGCACTGAGAAATCTACCCTCTGAAACTGACGAGGATGGGCAACAGAGGCTACCTCAGGTGGCAATCGTTAAGCAAAAGAAACACACAAGGGCGTGGAGACCTGGGGAAAAAGCAACACGGAGAAATCCACCCTCTGAAACTGAGGAACATGGGCAAAAGAAGCTAGCTCAGGTTGCAAACTTTAAGCAGAAAAAAAAAAAGACGCAAGGGCGTGGAGAGCTGGCGAAAAAGCAACACGGAGAAATCCACCCTCTGAAACTGAGGAAGATGGGCAAGAGAGGCTAGCTCAGGTGGCAATCTTTAAGCAAAAAAATAAAATAAAAAAATGCAATGGCGAGGAGACCCGGTCAAAAAGCAACCCTGAAAAAGGTACCCTCTGAAACTGAGGAAGCAGGGCAACAATGCCTAGCTCAGGTGACAATCTTTAAACAAAAGAAACACACAAGGGCGTGGAGACCGGGGAAAAAGCAGCACTGAGAAATCTACCTTCTGAAACTGACGAGGATGGGCAACAGAGGCTACCTCAGGTGGCAATCGGTAAGCAAAAGAAACACACAAGGGCGTGGAGACCTGGGGAAAAAGCCACACGGAGAAATCCACCCTCTGAAACTGAAGAAGATGGGCAACAGAGGCTAGCTCAGGTGGCAATCTTTAAGCAAAAAAAATAAAATAAAAAAATACAATGGCGAGGAGACCCGGTCAAAAAGCAACCCTGAAAAAGGTACCCTCTGAAACTGAGGAAGCAGGGCAACAATGCCTAGCTCAGGTGACAATCTTTAAGCAAAAGAAACACACAAGGGCGTGGAGACCTGGGGAAAAAGCATCACGGAGAAATCCTCCAGCTGAAACTGAGGCAGATGGGCAACAGAGGCTACCTCAGGTGGCAATCGTTAAGCAAAAGAAACACACAAGGGCGTGGAGAGCTGGCGAAAAAGCAACACGGAGAAATCCACCCTCTGAAACTGAGAAAGATGGGCAAGAGAGGCTAGCTCAGGTGGCAATCGTTAAGCAAAAACAAAACCCAAAGGCGTGGAGACCTGGGGAAAGAGCAACCCTGAAATATCTACCCTCTGAAACTGAGGAAGATGGGCAAGAGAGGCTGGCTTCAGGTGGCAATCTTTAAGCAAAAGAAACACACAAGGGCGTGGAGACCTGGGGAAAAGGCAGCACTGAGAAATCTACCCTCTGAAACTGACGAGGATGGGCAACAGAGGCTACCTCAGGTGGCAATCGTTAAGCAAAAGAAACACACAAGGGCGTGGAGACCTGGGGAAAAAGCAACACGGAGAAATCCACCCTCTGAAACTGAGGAACATGGGCAAAAGAAGCTAGCTCAGGTTGCAAACTTTAAGCAGAAAAAAAAAAAGACGCAAGGGCGTGGAGAGCTGGCGAAAAAGCAACACGGAGAAATCCACCCTCTGAAACTGAGGAAGATGGGCAAGAGAGGCTAGCTCAGGTGGCAATCTTTAAGCAAAAAAATAAAATAAAAAAATGCAATGGCGAGGAGACCCGGTCAAAAAGCAACCCTGAAAAAGGTACCCTCTGAAACTGAGGAAGCAGGGCAACAATGCCTAGCTCAGGTGACAATCTTTAAGCAAAAGAAACACACAAGGGCGTGGAGACCGGGGAAAAAGCAGCACTGAGAAATCTACCTTCTGAAACTGACGAGGATGGGCAACAGAGGCTACCTCAGGTGGCAATCGGTAAGCAAAAGAAACACACAAGGGCGTGGAGACCTGGGGAAAAAGCCACACGGAGAAATCCACCCTCTGAAACTGAAGAAGATGGGCAACAGAGGCTAGCTCAGGTGGCAATCTTTAAGCAAAAAAAATAAAATAAAAAAATACAATGGCGAGGAGACCCGGTCAAAAAGCAACCCTGAAAAAGGTACCCTCTGAAACTGAGGAAGCAGGGCAACAATGCCTAGCTCAGGTGACAATCTTTAAGCAAAAGAAACACACAAGGGCGTGGAGACCTGGGGAAAAAGCATCACGGAGAAATCCTCCAGCTGAAACTGAGGCAGATGGGCAACAGAGGCTACCTCAGGTGGCAATCGTTAAGCAAAAACAAAACACAAAGGCGTGGAGACCTTGGGAAAAAGCAACCCTGAAATATCTACCCTCTGAAACTGAGGAAGATGGGCAAGAGAGGCTGGCTTCATGTGGCAAACGTTAAGCAAAAGAAACACACAAGGGCGTGGAGACCTGGGGAAAAAGCAACACGGAGAAATCCACCCTCTGAAACTGAGGAAGATGGGCAAGAGAGGCTAGCTCAGGTGGCAATCGTTAAGCAAAAACAAAACCCAAAGGCGTGGAGACCTGGGGAAAAGCAACCCTGAAATATCTACCCTCTGAAACTGAGGAAGATGGGCAAGAGAGGCTGGCTTCAGGTGGCAATCTTTAAGCAAAAGAAACACACAAGGGCGTGGAGACCTGGGGAAAAGGCAGCACTGAGAAATCTACCCTCTGAAACTGACGAGGATGGGCAACAGAGGCTACCTCAGGTGGCAATCGGTAAGCAAAAGAAACACACAAGGGCGTGGAGACCTGGGGAAAAAGCAACACGGAGAAATCCACCCTCTGAAACTGAGGAACATGGGCAAAAGAAGCTAGCTCAGGTTGCAAACTTTAAGCAGAAAAAAAAAAAGACGCAAGGGCGTGGAGAGCTGGCGAAAAAGCAACACGGAGAAATCCACCCTCTGAAACTGAGGAAGATGGGCAAGAGAGGCTAGCTCAGGTGGCAATCTTTAAGCAAAAAAATAAAATAAAAAAATGCAATGGCGAGGAGACCCGGTCAAAAAGCAACCCTGAAAAAGGTACCCTCTGAAACTGAGGAAGCAGGGCAACAATGCCTAGCTCAGGTGACAATCTTTAAGCAAAAGAAACACACAAGGGCGTGGAGACCGGGGAAAAAGCAGCACTGAGAAATCTACCTTCTGAAACTGACGAGGATGGGCAACAGAGGCTACCTCAGGTGGCAATCGGTAAGCAAAAGAAACACACAAGGGCGTGGAGACCTGGGGAAAAAGCCACACGGAGAAATCCACCCTCTGAAACTGAAGAAGATGGGCAACAGAGGCTAGCTCAGGTGGCAATCTTTAAGCAAAAAAAATAAAATAAAAAAATACAATGGCGAGGAGACCCGGTCAAAAAGCAACCCTGAAAAAGGTACCCTCTGAAACTGAGGAAGCAGGGCAACAATGCCTAGCTCAGGTGACAATCTTTAAGCAAAAGAAACACACAAGGGCGTGGAGACCTGGGGAAAAAGCATCACGGAGAAATCCTCCAGCTGAAACTGAGGCAGATGGGCAACAGAGGCTACCTCAGGTGGCAATCGTTAAGCAAAAACAAAACACAAAGGCGTGGAGACCTTGGGAAAAAGCAACCCTGAAATATCTACCCTCTGAAACTGAGGAAGATGGGCAAGAGAGGCTGGCTTCATGTGGCAAACGTTAAGCAAAAGAAACACACAAGGGCGTGGAGACCTGGGGAAAAAGCAACACGGAGAAATCCACCCTCTGAAACTGAGGAAGATGGGCAAGAGAGGCTAGCTCAGGTGGCAATCGTTAAGCAAAAACAAAACCCAAAGGCGTGGAGACCTGGGGAAAAGCAACCCTGAAATATCTACCCTCTGAAACTGAGGAAGATGGGCAAGAGAGGCTGGCTTCAGGTGGCAATCTTTAAGCAAAAGAAACACACAAGGGCGTGGAGACCTGGGGAAAAGGCAGCACTGAGAAATCTACCCTCTGAAACTGACGAGGATGGGCAACAGAGGCTACCTCAGGTGGCAATCGGTAAGCAAAAGAAACACACAAGGGCGTGGAGACCTGGGGAAAAAGCAACACGGAGAAATCCACCCTCTGAAACTGAGGAACATGGGCAAAAGAAGCTAGCTCAGGTTGCAAACTTTAAGCAGAAAAAAAAAAAGACGCAAGGGCGTGGAGAGCTGGCGAAAAAGCAACACGGAGAAATCCACCCTCTGAAACTGAGGAAGATGGGCAAGAGAGGCTAGCTCAGGTGGCAATCTTTAAGCAAAAAAATAAAATAAAAAAATGCAATGGCGAGGAGACCCGGTCAAAAAGCAACCCTGAAAAAGGTACCCTCTGAAACTGAGGAAGCAGGGCAACAATGCCTAGCTCAGGTGACAATCTTTAAGCAAAAGAAACACACAAGGGCGTGGAGACCGGGGAAAAAGCAGCACTGAGAAATCTACCTTCTGAAACTGACGAGGATGGGCAACAGAGGCTACCTCAGGTGGCAATCGGTAAGCAAAAGAAACACACAAGGGCGTGGAGACCTGGGGAAAAAGCCACACGGAGAAATCCACCCTCTGAAACTGAAGAAGATGGGCAACAGAGGCTAGCTCAGGTGGCAATCTTTAAGCAAAAAAAATAAAATAAAAAAATACAATGGCGAGGAGACCCGGTCAAAAAGCAACCCTGAAAAAGGTACCCTCTGAAACTGAGGAAGCAGGGCAACAATGCCTAGCTCAGGTGACAATCTTTAAGCAAAAGAAACACACAAGGGCGTGGAGACCTGGGGAAAAAGCATCACGGAGAAATCCTCCAGCTGAAACTGAGGCAGATGGGCAACAGAGGCTACCTCAGGTGGCAATCGTTAAGCAAAAACAAAACACAAAGGCGTGGAGACCTTGGGAAAAAGCAACCCTGAAATATCTACCCTCTGAAACTGAGGAAGATGGGCAAGAGAGGCTGGCTTCATGTGGCAAACGTTAAGCAAAAGAAACACACACGGGCGTGGAGACCTGGGGAAAAAGCAACACGGAGAAATCCACCCTCTGAAACTGAGGAAGATGGGCAAGAGAGGCTAGCTCAGGTGGCAATCGTTAAGCAAAAACAAAACCCAAAGGCGTGGAGACCTGGGGAAAAGCAACCCTGAAATATCTACCCTCTGAAACTGAGGAAGATGGGCAAGAGAGGCTGGCTTCAGGTGGCAAACTTTAAGCAAAAGAAACACACAAGGGCGTGGAGACCTGGGGAAAAAGCAGCACTGAGAAATCTACCCTCTGAAACTGACGAGGATGGGCAACAGAGGCTACCTCAGGTGGCAATCGTTAAGCAAAAGAAACACACAAGGGCGTGGAGAGCTGGCGAAAAAGCAACACGGAGAAATCCACCCTCTGAAACTGAGAAAGATGGGCAAGAGAGGCTAGCTCAGGTGGCAATCGTTAAGCAAAAACAAAACCCAAAGGCGTGGAGACCTGGGGAAAGAGCAACCCTGAAATATCTACCCTCTGAAACTGAGGAAGATGGGCAAGAGAGGCTGGCTTCAGGTGGCAATCTTTAAGCAAAAGAAACACACAAGGGCGTGGAGACCTGGGGAAAAGGCAGCACTGAGAAATCTACCCTCTGAAACTGACGAGGATGGGCAACAGAGGCTACCTCAGGTGGCAATCGTTAAGCAAAAGAAACACACAAGGGCGTGGAGACCTGGGGAAAAAGCAACACGGAGAAATCCACCCTCTGAAACTGAGGAACATGGGCAAAAGAAGCTAGCTCAGGTTGCAAACTTTAAGCAGAAAAAAAAAAAGACGCAAGGGCGTGGAGAGCTGGCGAAAAAGCAACACGGAGAAATCCACCCTCTGAAACTGAGGAAGATGGGCAAGAGAGGCTAGCTCAGGTGGCAATCTTTAAGCAAAAAAATAAAATAAAAAAATGCAATGGCGAGGAGACCCGGTCAAAAAGCAACCCTGAAAAAGGTACCCTCTGAAACTGAGGAAGCAGGGCAACAATGCCTAGCTCAGGTGACAATCTTTAAGCAAAAGAAACACACAAGGGCGTGGAGACCGGGGAAAAAGCAGCACTGAGAAATCTACCTTCTGAAACTGACGAGGATGGGCAACAGAGGCTACCTCAGGTGGCAATCGGTAAGCAAAAGAAACACACAAGGGCGTGGAGACCTGGGGAAAAAGCCACACGGAGAAATCCACCCTCTGAAACTGAAGAAGATGGGCAACAGAGGCTAGCTCAGGTGGCAATCTTTAAGCAAAAAAAATAAAATAAAAAAATACAATGGCGAGGAGACCCGGTCAAAAAGCAACCCTGAAAAAGGTACCCTCTGAAACTGAGGAAGCAGGGCAACAATGCCTAGCTCAGGTGACAATCTTTAAGCAAAAGAAACACACAAGGGCGTGGAGACCTGGGGAAAAAGCATCACGGAGAAATCCTCCAGCTGAAACTGAGGCAGATGGGCAACAGAGGCTACCTCAGGTGGCAATCGTTAAGCAAAAACAAAACACAAAGTCGTGGAGACCTTGGGAAAAAGCAACCCTGAAATATCTACCCTCTGAAACTGAGGAAGATGGGCAAGAGAGGCTGGCTTCATGTGGCAAACGTTAAGCAAAAGAAACACACAAGGGCGTGGAGACCTGGGGAAAAAGCAACACGGAGAAATCCACCCTCTGAAACTGAGGAAGATGGGCAAGAGAGGCTAGCTCAGGTGGCAATCGTTAAGCAAAAACAAAACCCAAAGGCGTGGAGACCTGGGGAAAAGCAACCCTGAAATATCTACCCTCTGAAACTGAGGAAGATGGGCAAGAGAGGCTGGCTTCAGGTGGCAATCTTTAAGCAAAAGAAACACACAAGGGCGTGGAGACCTGGGGAAAAGGCAGCACTGAGAAATCTACCCTCTGAAACTGACGAGGATGGGCAACAGAGGCTACCTCAGGTGGCAATCGGTAAGCAAAAGAAACACACAAGGGCGTGGAGACCTGGGGAAAAAGCAACACGGAGAAATCCACCCTCTGAAACTGAGGAACATGGGCAAAAGAAGCTAGCTCAGGTTGCAAACTTTAAGCAGAAAAAAAAAAAGACGCAAGGGCGTGGAGAGCTGGCGAAAAAGCAACACGGAGAAATCCACCCTCTGAAACTGAGGAAGATGGGCAAGAGAGGCTAGCTCAGGTGGCAATCTTTAAGCAAAAAAATAAAATAAAAAAATGCAATGGCGAGGAGACCCGGTCAAAAAGCAACCCTGAAAAAGGTACCCTCTGAAACTGAGGAAGCAGGGCAACAATGCCTAGCTCAGGTGACAATCTTTAAGCAAAAGAAACACACAAGGGCGTGGAGACCGGGGAAAAAGCAGCACTGAGAAATCTACCTTCTGAAACTGACGAGGATGGGCAACAGAGGCTACCTCAGGTGGCAATCGGTAAGCAAAAGAAAGACACAAGGGCGTGGAGACCTGGGGAAAAAGCCACACGGAGAAATCCACCCTCTGAAACTGAAGAAGATGGGCAACAGAGGCTAGCTCAGGTGGCAATCTTTAAGCAAAAAAAATAAAATAAAAAAATACAATGGCGAGGAGACCCGGTCAAAAAGCAACCCTGAAAAAGGTACCCTCTGAAACTGAGGAAGCAGGGCAACAATGCCTAGCTCAGGTGACAATCTTTAAGCAAAAGAAACACACAAGGGCGTGGAGACCTGGGGAAAAAGCATCACGGAGAAATCCTCCAGCTGAAACTGAGGCAGATGGGCAACAGAGGCTACCTCAGGTGGCAATCGTTAAGCAAAAACAAAACACAAAGGCGTGGAGACCTTGGGAAAAAGCAACCCTGAAATATCTACCCTCTGAAACTGAGGAAGATGGGCAAGAGAGGCTGGCTTCATGTGGCAAACGTTAAGCAAAAGAAACACACACGGGCGTGGAGACCTGGGGAAAAAGCAACACGGAGAAATCCACCCTCTGAAACTGAGGAAGATGGGCAAGAGAGGCTAGCTCAGGTGGCAATCGTTAAGCAAAAACAAAACCCAAAGGCGTGGAGACCTGGGGAAAAGCAACCCTGAAATATCTACCCTCTGAAACTGAGGAAGATGGGCAAGAGAGGCTGGCTTCAGGTGGCAAACTTTAAGCAAAAGAAACACACAAGGGCGTGGAGACCTGGGGAAAAAGCAGCACTGAGAAATCTACCCTCTGAAACTGACGAGGATGGGCAACAGAGGCTACCTCAGGTGGCAATCGTTAAGCAAAAGAAACACACAAGGGCGTGGAGAGCTGGCGAAAAAGCAACACGGAGAAATCCACCCTCTGAAACTGAGAAAGATGGGCAAGAGAGGCTAGCTCAGGTGGCAATCGTTAAGCAAAAACAAAACCCAAAGGCGTGGAGACCTGGGGAAAGAGCAACCCTGAAATATCTACCCTCTGAAACTGAGGAAGATGGGCAAGAGAGGCTGGCTTCAGGTGGCAATCTTTAAGCAAAAGAAACACACAAGGGCGTGGAGACCTGGGGAAAAGGCAGCACTGAGAAATCTACCCTCTGAAACTGACGAGGATGGGCAACAGAGGCTACCTCAGGTGGCAATCGTTAAGCAAAAGAAACACACAAGGGCGTGGAGACCTGGGGAAAAAGCAACACGGAGAAATCCACCCTCTGAAACTGAGGAACATGGGCAAAAGAAGCTAGCTCAGGTTGCAAACTTTAAGCAGAAAAAAAAAAAGACGCAAGGGCGTGGAGAGCTGGCGAAAAACAACACGGAGAAATCCACCCTCTGAAACTGAGGAAGATGGGCAAGAGAGGCTAGCTCAGGTGGCAATCTTTAAGCAAAAAAATAAAATAAAAAAATGCAATGGCGAGGAGACCCGGTCAAAAAGCAACCCTGAAAAAGGTACCCTCTGAAACTGAGGAAGCAGGGCAACAATGCCTAGCTCAGGTGACAATCTTTAAGCAAAAGAAACACACAAGGGCGTGGAGACCGGGGAAAAAGCAGCACTGAGAAATCTACCTTCTGAAACTGACGAGGATGGGCAACAGAGGCTACCTCAGGTGGCAATCGGTAAGCAAAAGAAACACACAAGGGCGTGGAGACCTGGGGAAAAAGCCACACGGAGAAATCCACCCTCTGAAACTGAAGAAGATGGGCAACAGAGGCTAGCTCAGGTGGCAATCTTTAAGCAAAAAAAATAAAATAAAAAAATACAATGGCGAGGAGACCCGGTCAAAAAGCAACCCTGAAAAAGGTACCCTCTGAAACTGAGGAAGCAGGGCAACAATGCCTAGCTCAGGTGACAATCTTTAAGCAAAAGAAACACACAAGGGCGTGGAGACCTGGGGAAAAAGCATCACGGAGAAATCCTCCAGCTGAAACTGAGGCAGATGGGCAACAGAGGCTACCTCAGGTGGCAATCGTTAAGCAAAAACAAAACACAAAGGCGTGGAGACCTTGGGAAAAAGCAACCCTGAAATATCTACCCTCTGAAACTGAGGAAGATGGGCAAGAGAGGCTGGCTTCATGTGGCAAACGTTAAGCAAAAGAAACACACACGGGCGTGGAGACCTGGGGAAAAAGCAACACGGAGAAATCCACCCTCTGAAACTGAGGAAGATGGGCAAGAGAGGCTAGCTCAGGTGGCAATCGTTAAGCAAAAACAAAACCCAAAGGCGTGGAGACCTGGGGAAAAGCAACCCTGAAATATCTACCCTCTGAAACTGAGGAAGATGGGCAAGAGAGGCTGGCTTCAGGTGGCAAACTTTAAGCAAAAGAAACACACAAGGGCGTGGAGACCTGGGGAAAAAGCAGCACTGAGAAATCTACCCTCTGAAACTGACGAGGATGGGCAACAGAGGCTACCTCAGGTGGCAATCGTTAAGCAAAAGAAACACACAAGGGCGTGGAGAGCTGGCGAAAAAGCAACACGGAGAAATCCACCCTCTGAAACTGAGAAAGATGGGCAAGAGAGGCTAGCTCAGGTGGCAATCGTTAAGCAAAAACAAAACCCAAAGGCGTGGAGACCTGGGGAAAGAGCAACCCTGAAATATCTACCCTCTGAAACTGAGGAAGATGGGCAAGAGAGGCTGGCTTCAGGTGGCAATCTTTAAGCAAAAGAAACACACAAGGGCGTGGAGACCTGGGGAAAAGGCAGCACTGAGAAATCTACCCTCTGAAACTGACGAGGATGGGCAACAGAGGCTACCTCAGGTGGCAATCGTTAAGCAAAAGAAACACACAAGGGCGTGGAGACCTGGGGAAAAAGCAACACGGAGAAATCCACCCTCTGAAACTGAGGAACATGGGCAAAAGAAGCTAGCTCAGGTTGCAAACTTTAAGCAGAAAAAAAAAAAGACGCAAGGGCGTGGAGAGCTGGCGAAAAACAACACGGAGAAATCCACCCTCTGAAACTGAGGAAGATGGGCAAGAGAGGCTAGCTCAGGTGGCAATCTTTAAGCAAAAAAATAAAATAAAAAAATGCAATGGCGAGGAGACCCGGTCAAAAAGCAACCCTGAAAAAGGTACCCTCTGAAACTGAGGAAGCAGGGCAACAATGCCTAGCTCAGGTGACAATCTTTAAGCAAAAGAAACACACAAGGGCGTGGAGACCGGGGAAAAAGCAGCACTGAGAAATCTACCTTCTGAAACTGACGAGGATGGGCAACAGAGGCTACCTCAGGTGGCAATCGTTAAGCAAAAACAAAACACAAAGGCGTGGAGACCTTGGGAAAAAGCAACCCTGAAATATCTACCCTCTGAAACTGAGGAAGATGGGCAAGAGAGGCTGGCTTCATGTGGCAAACGCTAAGCAAAAGAAACACACAAGGGCGTGGAGACCTGGGGAAAAAGCAACACGGAGAAATCCACCCTCTGAAACTGAGGAAGATGGGCAAGAGAGGCTAGCTCAGGTGGCATTCGTTAAGCAAAAACAAAACCCAAAGGCGTGGAGACCTGGGGAAAAAGCAACCCTGAAATATCTACCCTCTGAAACTGAGGAAGATGCGCAAGAGAGGCTGCCTTCAGGTGGCAAACTTTAAGCAAAAGAAACACACAAGGGCGTGGAGACCGGGGAAAAAGCAGCAGTGAGAAATCTACCTTCTGAAACTGACGAGGATGGGCAACAGAGGCTACCTCAGGTGGCAATCGGTAAGCAAAAGAAACACACAAGGGCGTGGAGACCTGGGGAAAAAGCCACACGGAGAAATCCACCCTCTGAAACTGAAGAAGATGGGCAACAGAGGCTAGCTCAGGTGGCAATCTTTAAGCAAAAAAAATAAAATAAAAAAATACAATGGCGAGGAGACCCGGTCAAAAAGCAACCCTGAAAAAGGTACCCTCTGAAACTGAGGAAGCAGGGCAACAATGCCTAGCTCAGGTGACAATCTTTAAGCAAAAGAAACACACAAGGGCGTGGAGACCTGGGGAAAAAGCATCACGGAGAAATCCTCCAGCTGAAACTGAGGAAGATGGGCAACAGAGTCTACCTCAGGTGGCAATCGTTAAGCAAAAACAAAACCCAAAGGCGTGGAGACCTCGGGAAAAAGCAACCCTGAAATATCTACTCTCTGAAACTGAGGAAGATGGGCAAGAGAGGCTGGCTTCAGGTGGCAAACTTTAAGCAAAAGAAACACACAAGGGCGTGGAGACCTGGGGAAAAGGCAGCACTGAGAAATCTACCCTCTGAAACTGAAGAGGATGGGCAACAGAGGCTACCTCAGGTGGCAATCGTTAAGCAAAAGAAACACACAAGGGCGTGGAGACCTGGGGAAAAAGAAACACGGAGAAATCCACCCTGTGAAACTGAGGAAGATGGGCAAGAGAGGCTAGCTCAGGTGGCAATCGTTAAGCAAAAACAAAGCACAAAGGCGTGGAGACCTGGGGAAAAAGCAACCCTGAAATATCTACCCTCTGAAACTGAGGAAGATGGGCAAGAGAGGCTGGCTTCATGTGGCAAACGTTAAGCAAAAGAAACACACAAGTGCGTGGAGACCTGGGGAAAAAGCAACACGGAGATATCCTCCAGCTGAAACTGAGGAAGATGGGCAACAGAGGCCAACTCAGGTGGCAATCGTTAGGCAAAAACAAAACCCAAAGGCGTGGAGACCTCGGGAAAAAGCAACCCTGAAATATCTACCCTCTGAACCTGAGGAAGATGGGCAAGAGAGGCTGGCTTCAGGTGGCAAACTTTAAGCAAAAGAAACACACAAGGGCGTGGAGACCTGGGGAAAAAGCAGCACTGAGAAATCTACACTCTGAAACTGACGATGATGGGCAACAGAGGCTACCTCAGGTGGCAATCGGTAAGCAAAAGAAACACACAAGGGCGTGGAGACCTGGGGAAAAAGCCACACGGAGAAATCCACCCTCTGAAACTGAAGAAGATGGGCAACAGTGGCTAGCTCAGGTGGCAATCTTTAAGCAAAAGAAACACACAAATGCGTGGAGACCTGGGAAAAAAGCACCAAGGAGAAATCCACCCTCTGAAACTGAGGAAGATGGGCAAGAGAGGCTACCTCAGGTGGCAATCGTTAAGCAAAAACAAAGCACAAAGGCGTGGAGACCTGGGGAAAAAGCAACCCTGAAACATCTACCCTCTGAAACTGAGGAAGATGGGCAAGAGAGGCTGGCTTCAGGTGGCAAACTTTAAGCAAAAGAAACACACAAGGGCGTGGAGACCTGGGGAAAAAGCAACACGGAGAAATCCACCCTCTGAAACCGAGGAAGATGGGCAACAGAGGCTAGCTCAGGTGGCAATCTTTAAGCAAAAAAAATAAAATAAAAAAATACAATGGCGAGGAGACCCGGTCAAAAAGCAACCCTGAAAAAGGTACCCTCTGAAACTGAGGAAGCAGGGCAACAATGCCTAGCTCAGGTGACAATCTTTAAGCAAAAGAAACACACAAGGGCGTGGAGACCTGGGGAAAAAGCATCACGGAGAAATCCTCCAGCTGAAACGGAGGAAGATGGGAAACAGAGGCTACCTCAGGTGGCAATCGTTAAGCAAAAACAAAACACAAAGGCGTGGAGACCTCGGGAAAAAGCAACCCTGAAATATCTACCCTCTGAAACTGAGGAAGATGGGCAAGAGAGGCTGGCTTCAGGTGGCAAACTTTAAGCAAAAGAAACACACAAGGGCGTGGAGACCTGGGGAAAAAGCAGCACTGAGAAATCTACCCTCTGAAACTGACGATGATGGGCAACAGAGGCTACCTCAGGTGGCAATCGGTAAGCAAAAGAAACACACAAGGGCGTGGAGACCTGGGGAAAAAGCCACACGGAGAAATCCACCCTCTGAAACTGAAGAAGATGGGCAACAGAGGCTAGCTCAGGTGGCAATCGTTAAGCAAAAACAAAACCCAAAGGCGTGGAGACCTGGGGAAAAAGCAACACGGAGAAATCCACCCTCTGAAACCGAGGAAGATGGGCAACAGAGGCTAGCTCAGGTGGCAATCTTTAAGCAAAAATAATAAAATAAAAAAATACAATGGCGAGGAGACCCGGTCAAAAAGCAACCCTGAAAAAGGTACCCTCTGAAACTGAGGAAGCAGGGCAACAATGCCTAGCTCAGGTGACAATCGTTAAGCAAAAGAAACACACAAGGGCGTGGAGACCTGGGGAAAAAGCATCACGGAGAAATCCTCCAGCTGAAACTGAAGAAGATGGGCAACAGAGGCTACCTCAGGTGGCAATCGTTAAGCAAAAACAAAACACAAAGGCGTGGAGACCTTGGGAAAAAGCAACCCTGAAATAGCTACCCTCTGAAACTGAGGAAGATGGGCAAGAGAGGCTGGCTTCATGTGGCAAACGTTAAGCAAAAGAAACACACAAGGGCGTGGAGACCTGGGGAAAAAGCAACACGGAGAAATCCACCCTCTGAAACTGAGGAAGATGGGCAAGAGAGGCTACCTCAGGTGGCAATCGTTAAGCAAAAACAAAACCCAAAGGCGTGGAGACCTGGGGAAAAAGCAACCCTGAAATATCGACCCTCTGAAACTGAGGAAGATGGCCAAGAGAGGCTGCCTTCAGGTGGCAAACTTTAAGCAAAAGAAACACACAAGGGCGTGGAGACCTGGGGAAAAAGCAACACGGAGAAATCCACCCTCTGAAACTGAGGAAGATGGGCAAGAGAGGCTAGCTCAGGTGGCAATCGTTAAGCAAAAACAAAACCCAAAGGCGTGGAGACCTGGGGAAAAAGGAACCCTGAAATATCTACCCTCTGAAACTGAGGAAGATGGGCAAGAGAGGCTGGCTTCAGGTGGCAAACGTTAAGCAAAAGAAACACACAAGGGCGTGGAGACCTGGGGAAAAAGCAGCACTGAGAAATCTACCCTCTGAAACTGAGGAAGATGGGCAAGAGAGGCTACCTCAGGTGGCAATCGTTAAGCAAAAACAAAACCCAAAGGCGTGGAGACCTGGGGAAAAAGCAACACGGAGAAATCCACCCTCTGAAACCGAGGAAGATGGGCAACAGAGGCTAGCTCAGGTGGCAATCTTTAAGCAAAAAAAATAAAATAAAAAAATACAATGGCGAGGAGACCCGGTCAAAAAGCAACCCTGAAAAAGGTACCCTCTGAAACTGAGGAAGCTGGGCAACAATGCCTAGCTCAGGTGACAATCGTTAAGCAAAAGAAACACACAAGGGCGTGGAGACCTGGGGAAAAAGCATCACGGAGAAATCCTCCAGCTGAAACTGAAGAAGATGGGCAACAGAGGCTACCTCAGGTGGGAATCGTTAAGCAAAAACAAAACACAAAGGCGTGGAGACCTTGGGAAAAAGCAACCCTGAAATAGCTACCCTCTGAAACTGAGGAAGATGGGCAAGAGAGGCTGGCTTCATGTGGCAAACGTTAAGTAAAAGAAACACACAAGGGCGTGGAGACCTGGGGAAAAAGCAACACGGAGAAATCCACCCTCTGAAACTGAGGAAGATGGGCAAGAGAGGCTAGCTCAGGTGGCAATCGTTAAGCAAAAACAAAACCCAAAGGCGTGGAGACCTGGGGAAAAAGCAACCCTGAAATATCTACCCTCTGAAACTGAGGAAGTTGGGCAAGAGAGGCTGGCTTCAGGTGGAAAACTTTAAGCAAAAGAAACACACAAGGGCGTGGAGACCTGGGGAAAAAGCAGCACTGAGAAATCTACCCTCTGAAACTGACGAGGATGGGCAACAGAGGCTACATCAGGTGGCAATCGTTAAGCAAAAGAAACACACAAGGGCGTGGAGACCTGGGGAAAAAGCAACACGGAGAAATCCACCCTCTGAAACTGAGGAAGATGGGCAAGAGAGGCTAGCTCAGGTGGCAATCGTTAAGCAAAAACAAAACCCAAAGGCGTGGAGACCTGGGAAAAAGCAACCCTGAAATATCTACCCTCTGAAACTGAGGAAGATGGGCAAGAGAGGCTGGCTTCAGGTGGCAAACTTTAAACAAAAGAAACACACAAGTGCGTGGAGACCTGGGGAAAAAGCCACACGGAGAAATCCACCCTCTGAAACTGAAGAAGATGGGCAACAGAGGCTAGCTCAGGTGGCAATCTTTAAGCAAAAAAAATAAAATAAAAAAATACAATGGCGAGGAGACCCGGTCAAAAAGCAACCCTGAAAAAGGTACCCTCTGAAACTGAGGAAGCTGGGCAACAATGCCTAGCTCAGGTGACAATCGTTAAGCAAAAGAAACACACAAGGGCGTGGAGACCTGGGGAAAAAGCATCACGGAGAAATCCTCCAGCTGAAACTGAAGAAGATGGGCAACAGAGGCTACCTCAGGTGGCAATCGTTAAGCAAAAACAAAACACAAAGGCGTGGAGACCTTGGGAAAAAGCAACCCTGAAATAGCTACCCTCTGAAACTGAGGAAGATGGGCAAGAGAGGCTGGCTTCATGTGGCAAACGTTAAGCAAAAGAAACACACAAGGGCGTGGAGACCTGGGGAAAAAGCAACACGGAGAAATCCACCCTCTGAAACTGAAGAAGATGGGCAAGAGAGGCTACCTCAGGTGGCAATCGTTAAGCAAAAACAAAACCCAAAGGCGTGGAGACCTGGGGAAAAAGCAACACGGAGAAATCCACCCTCTGAAACCGAGGAAGATGGGCAACAGATGCTAGCTCAGGTGGCAATCTTTAAGCAAAAATAATAAAATAAAAAAATACAATGGCGAGGAGACCCGGTCAAAAAGCAACCCTGAAAAAGGTACCCTCTGAAACTGAGGAAGCAGGGCAACAATGCCTAGCTCAGGTGACAATCTTTAAGCAAAAGAAACACACAAGGGCGTGGAGACCTGGGGAAAAAGCATCACGGAGAAATCCTCCAGCTGAAACTGAGGCAGATGGGCAACAGAGGCTACCTCAGGTGGCAATCGTTAAGCAAAAACAAAACACAAAGGCGTGGAGACCTTGGGAAAAAGCAACCCTGAAATAGCTACCCTCTGAAACTGAGGAAGATGGGCAAGAGAGGCTGGCTTCATGTGGCAAAAGTTAAGCAAAAGAAACACACAAGGGCGTGGAGACCTGGGGAAAAAGCAACACGGAGAAATCCACCCTCTGAAACTGAAGAAGATGGGCAAGAGAGGCTACCTCAGGTGGCAATCGTTAAGCAAAAACAAAACCCAAAGGCGTGGAGACCTGGGGAAAAAGCCACACGGAGAAATCCACCCTCTGAAACCGAGGAAGATGGGCAACAGATGCTAGCTCAGGTGGCAATCTTTAAGCAAAAATAATAAAATAAAAAAATACAATGGCGAGGAGACCCGGTCAAAAAGCAACCCTGAAAAAGGTACCCTCTGAAACTGAGGAAGCAGGGCAACAATGCCTAGCTCAGGTGACAATCTTTAAGCAAAAGAAACACACAAGGGCGTGGAGACCTGGGGAAAAAGCATCACGGAGAAATCCTCCAGCTGAAACTGAGGCAGATGGGCAACAGAGGCTACCTCAGGTGGCAATCGTTAAGCAAAAACAAAACACAAAGGCGTGGAGACCTTGGGAAAAAGCAACCCTGAAATATCTACCCTCTGAAACTGAGGAAGATGGGCAAGAGAGGCTGGCTTCATGTGGCAAACGTTAAGCCAAAGAAACACACAAGGGCGTGGAGACCTGGGGAAAAAGCAACACGGAGAAATCCACCCTCTGAAGCTGAGGAAGATGGGCAACAGAGTCTACCTCAGGTGGCAATCGTTAAGCAAAAACAAAACCCAAAGGCGTGGAGACCTCGGGAAAAAGCAACCCTGAAATATCTACTCTCTGAAACTGAGGAAGATGGGCAAGAGAGGCTGGCTTCAGGTGGCAAACTTTAAGCAAAAGAAACACACAAGGGCGTGGAGACCTGGGGAAAAAGCCACACGGAGAAATCCACCCTCTGAAACTGAAGAAGATGGGCAACAGAGGCTAGCTCAGGTGGCAATCTTTAAGCAAAAAAAATAAAATAAAAAAATACAATGGCGAGGAGACCCGGTCAAAAAGCAACCCTGAAAAAGGTACCCTCTGAAACTGAGGAAGCTGGGCAACAATGCCTAGCTCAGGTGACAATCGTTAAGCAAAAGAAACACACAAGGGCGTGGAGACCTGGGGAAAAAGCATCACGGAGAAATCCTCCAGCTGAAACTGAAGAAGATGGGCAACAGAGGCTACCTCAGGTGGCAATCGTTAAGCAAAAACAAAACACAAAGGCGTGGAGACCTTGGGAAAAAGCAACCCTGAAATAGCTACCCTCTGAAACTGAGGAAGATGGGCAAGAGAGGCTGGCTTCATGTGGCAAACGTTAAGCAAAAGAAACACACAAGGGCGTGGAGACCTGGGGAAAAAGCAACACGGAGAAATCCACCCTCTGAAACTGAGGAAGATGGGCAAGAGAGGCTACCTCAGGTGGCAATCGTTAAGCAAAAACAAAACCCAAAGGCGTGGAGACCTGGGGAAAAAGCAACCCTGAAATATCGACCCTCTGAAACTGAGGAAGATGGCCAAGAGAGGCTGCCTTCAGGTGGCAAACTTTAAGCAAAAGAAACACACAAGGGCGTGGAGACCTGGGGAAAAAGCAACACGGAGAAATCCACCCTCTGAAACTGAGGAAGATGGGCAAGAGAGGCTAGCTCAGGTGGCAATCGTTAAGCAAAAACAAAACCCAAAGTCGTGGAGACCTGGGGAAAAAGGAACCCTGAAATATCTACCCTCTGAAACTGAGGAAGATGGGCAAGAGAGGCTGGCTTCAGGTGGCAAACGTTAAGCAAAAGAAACACACAAGGGCGTGGAGACCTTGGGAAAAAGCAGCACTGAGAAATCTACCCTCTGAAACTGAGGAAGATGGGCAAGAGAGGCTACCTCAGGTGGCAATCGTTAAGCAAAAACAAAACCCAAAGGCGTGGAGACCTGGGGAAAAAGCAACACGGAGAAATCCACCCTCTGAAACCGAGGAAGATGGGCAACAGAGGCTAGCTCAGGTGGCAATCTTTAAGCAAAAAAAATAAAATAAAAAAATACAATGGCGAGGAGACCCGGTCAAAAAGCAACCCTGAAAAAGGTACCCTCTGAAACTGAGGAAGCTGGGCAACAATGCCTAGCTCAGGTGACAATCGTTAAGCAAAAGAAACACACAAGGGCGTGGAGACCTGGGGAAAAAGCATCACGGAGAAATCCTCCAGCTGAAACTGAAGAAGATGGGCAACAGAGGCTACCTCAGGTGGCAATCGTTAAGCAAAAACAAAACACAAAGGCGTGGAGACCTTGGGAAAAAGCAACCCTGAAATAGCTACCCTCTGAAACTGAGGAAGATGGGCAAGAGAGGCTGGCTTCATGTGGCAAACGTTAAGCAAAAGAAACACACAAGGGCGTGGAGACCTGGGGAAAAAGCAACACGGAGAAATCCACCCTCTGAAACTGAAGAAGATGGGCAAGAGAGGCTACCTCAGGTGGCAATCGTTAAGCAAAAACAAAACCCAAAGGCGTGGAGACCTGGGGAAAAAGCAACACGGAGAAATCCACCCTCTGAAACCGAGGAAGATGGGCAACAGATGCTAGCTCAGGTGGCAATCTTTAAGCAAAAATAATAAAATAAAAAAATACAATGGCGAGGAGACCCGGTCAAAAAGCAACCCTGAAAAAGGTACCCTCTGAAACTGAGGAAGCAGGGCAACAATGCCTAGCTCAGGTGACAATCTTTAAGCAAAAGAAACACACAAGGGCGTGGAGACCTGGGGAAAAAGCATCACGGAGAAATCCTCCAGCTGAAACTGAGGCAGATGGGCAACAGAGGCTACCTCAGGTGGCAATCGTTAAGCAAAAACAAAACACAAAGGCGTGGAGACCTTGGGAAAAAGCAACCCTGAAATAGCTACCCTCTGAAACTGAGGAAGATGGGCAAGAGAGGCTGGCTTCATGTGGCAAAAGTTAAGCAAAAGAAACACACAAGGGCGTGGAGACCTGGGGAAAAAGCAACACGGAGAAATCCACCCTCTGAAACTGAAGAAGATGGGCAAGAGAGGCTACCTCAGGTGGCAATCGTTAAGCAAAAACAAAACCCAAAGGCGTGGAGACCTGGGGAAAAAGCCACACGGAGAAATCCACCCTCTGAAACCGAGGAAGATGGGCAACAGATGCTAGCTCAGGTGGCAATCTTTAAGCAAAAATAATAAAATAAAAAAATACAATGGCGAGGAGACCCGGTCAAAAAGCAACCCTGAAAAAGGTACCCTCTGAAACTGAGGAAGCAGGGCAACAATGCCTAGCTCAGGTGACAATCTTTAAGCAAAAGAAACACACAAGGGCGTGGAGACCTGGGGAAAAAGCATCACGGAGAAATCCTCCAGCTGAAACTGAGGCAGATGGGCAACAGAGGCTACCTCAGGTGGCAATCGTTAAGCAAAAACAAAACACAAAGGCGTGGAGACCTTGGGAAAAAGCAACCCTGAAATATCTACCCTCTGAAACTGAGGAAGATGGGCAAGAGAGGCTGGCTTCATGTGGCAAACGTTAAGCCAAAGAAACACACAAGGGCGTGGAGACCTGGGGAAAAAGCAACACGGAGAAATCCACCCTCTGAAGCTGAGGAAGATGGGCAACAGAGTCTACCTCAGGTGGCAATCGTTAAGCAAAAACAAAACCCAAAGGCGTGGAGACCTCGGGAAAAAGCAACCCTGAAATATCTACTCTCTGAAACTGAGGAAGATGGGCAAGAGAGGCTGGCTTCAGGTGGCAAACTTTAAGCAAAAGAAACACACAAGGGCGTGGAGACCTGGGGAAAAAGCCACACGGAGAAATCCACCCTCTGAAACTGAAGAAGATGGGCAACAGAGGCTAGCTCAGGTGGCAATCTTTAAGCAAAAAAAATAAAATAAAAAAATACAATGGCGAGGAGACCCGGTCAAAAAGCAACCCTGAAAAAGGTACCCTCTGAAACTGAGGAAGCTGGGCAACAATGCCTAGCTCAGGTGACAATCGTTAAGCAAAAGAAACACACAAGGGCGTGGAGACCTGGGGAAAAAGCATCACGGAGAAATCCTCCAGCTGAAACTGAAGAAGATGGGCAACAGAGGCTACCTCAGGTGGCAATCGTTAAGCAAAAACAAAACACAAAGGCGTGGAGACCTTGGGAAAAAGCAACCCTGAAATAGCTACCCTCTGAAACTGAGGAAGATGGGCAAGAGAGGCTGGCTTCATGTGGCAAACGTTAAGCAAAAGAAACACACAAGGGCGTGGAGACCTGGGGAAAAAGCAACACGGAGAAATCCACCCTCTGAAACTGAGGAAGATGGGCAAGAGAGGCTACCTCAGGTGGCAATCGTTAAGCAAAAACAAAACCCAAAGGCGTGGAGACCTGGGGAAAAAGCAACCCTGAAATATCGACCCTCTGAAACTGAGGAAGATGGCCAAGAGAGGCTGCCTTCAGGTGGCAAACTTTAAGCAAAAGAAACACACAAGGGCGTGGAGACCTGGGGAAAAAGCAACACGGAGAAATCCACCCTCTGAAACTGAGGAAGATGGGCAAGAGAGGCTAGCTCAGGTGGCAATCGTTAAGCAAAAACAAAACCCAAAGTCGTGGAGACCTGGGGAAAAAGGAACCCTGAAATATCTACCCTCTGAAACTGAGGAAGATGGGCAAGAGAGGCTGGCTTCAGGTGGCAAACGTTAAGCAAAAGAAACACACAAGGGCGTGGAGACCTTGGGAAAAAGCAGCACTGAGAAATCTACCCTCTGAAACTGAGGAAGATGGGCAAGAGAGGCTACCTCAGGTGGCAATCGTTAAGCAAAAACAAAACCCAAAGGCGTGGAGACCTGGGGAAAAAGCAACACGGAGAAATCCACCCTCTGAAACCGAGGAAGATGGGCAACAGAGGCTAGCTCAGGTGGCAATCTTTAAGCAAAAAAAATAAAATAAAAAAATACAATGGCGAGGAGACCCGGTCAAAAAGCAACCCTGAAAAAGGTACCCTCTGAAACTGAGGAAGCTGGGCAACAATGCCTAGCTCAGGTGACAATCGTTAAGCAAAAGAAACACACAAGGGCGTGGAGACCTGGGGAAAAAGCATCACGGAGAAATCCTCCAGCTGAAACTGAAGAAGATGGGCAACAGAGGCTACCTCAGGTGGCAATCGTTAAGCAAAAACAAAACACAAAGGCGTGGAGACCTTGGGAAAAAGCAACCCTGAAATAGCTACCCTCTGAAACTGAGGAAGATGGGCAAGAGAGGCTGGCTTCATGTGGCAAACGTTAAGTAAAAGAAACACACAAGGGCGTGGAGACCTGGGGAAAAAGCAACACGGAGAAATCCACCCTCTGAAACTGAGGAAGATGGGCAAGAGAGGCTAGCTCAGGTGGCAATCGTTAAGCAAAAACAAAACCCAAAGGCGTGGAGACCTGGGGAAAAAGCAACCCTGAAATATCTACCCTCTGAAACTGAGGAAGTTGGGCAAGAGAGGCTGGCTTCAGGTGGAAAACTTTAAGCAAAAGAAACACACAAGGGCGTGGAGACCTGGGGAAAAAGCAGCACTGAGAAATCTACCCTCTGAAACTGACGAGGATGGGCAACAGAGGCTACATCAGGTGGCAATCGTTAAGCAAAAGAAACACACAAGGGCGTGGAGACCTGGGGAAAAAGCAACACGGAGAAATCCACCCTCTGAAACTGAGGAAGATGGGCAAGAGAGGCTAGCTCAGGTGGCAATCGTTAAGCAAAAACAAAACCCAAAGGCGTGGAGACCTGGGAAAAAGCAACCCTGAAATATCTACCCTCTGAAACTGAGGAAGATGGGCAAGAGAGGCTGGCTTCAGGTGGCAAACTTTAAACAAAAGAAACACACAAGTGCGTGGAGACCTGGGGAAAAAGCCACACGGAGAAATCCACCCTCTGAAACTGAAGAAGATGGGCAACAGAGGCTAGCTCAGGTGGCAATCTTTAAGCAAAAAAAATAAAATAAAAAAATACAATGGCGAGGAGACCCGGTCAAAAAGCAACCCTGAAAAAGGTACCCTCTGAAACTGAGGAAGCTGGGCAACAATGCCTAGCTCAGGTGACAATCGTTAAGCAAAAGAAACACACAAGGGCGTGGAGACCTGGGGAAAAAGCATCACGGAGAAATCCTCCAGCTGAAACTGAAGAAGATGGGCAACAGAGGCTACCTCAGGTGGCAATCGTTAAGCAAAAACAAAACACAAAGGCGTGGAGACCTTGGGAAAAAGCAACCCTGAAATAGCTACCCTCTGAAACTGAGGAAGATGGGCAAGAGAGGCTGGCTTCATGTGGCAAACGTTAAGCAAAAGAAACACACAAGGGCGTGGAGACCTGGGGAAAAAGCAACACGGAGAAATCCACCCTCTGAAACTGAAGAAGATGGGCAAGAGAGGCTACCTCAGGTGGCAATCGTTAAGCAAAAACAAAACCCAAAGGCGTGGAGACCTGGGGAAAAAGCAACACGGAGAAATCCACCCTCTGAAACCGAGGAAGATGGGCAACAGATGCTAGCTCAGGTGGCAATCTTTAAGCAAAAATAATAAAATAAAAAAATACAATGGCGAGGAGACCCGGTCAAAAAGCAACCCTGAAAAAGGTACCCTCTGAAACTGAGGAAGCAGGGCAACAATGCCTAGCTCAGGTGACAATCTTTAAGCAAAAGAAACACACAAGGGCGTGGAGACCTGGGGAAAAAGCATCACGGAGAAATCCTCCAGCTGAAACTGAGGCAGATGGGCAACAGAGGCTACCTCAGGTGGCAATCGTTAAGCAAAAACAAAACACAAAGGCGTGGAGACCTTGGGAAAAAGCAACCCTGAAATAGCTACCCTCTGAAACTGAGGAAGATGGGCAAGAGAGGCTGGCTTCATGTGGCAAACGTTAAGCAAAAGAAACACACAAGGGCGTGGAGACCTGGGGAAAAAGCAACACGGAGAAATCCACCCTCTGAAACTGAAGAAGATGGGCAAGAGAGGCTACCTCAGGTGGCAATCGTTAAGCAAAAACAAAACCCAAAGGCGTGGAGACCTGGGGAAAAAGCCACACGGAGAAATCCACCCTCTGAAACCGAGGAAGATGGGCAACAGATGCTAGCTCAGGTGGCAATCTTTAAGCAAAAATAATAAAATAAAAAAATACAATGGCGAGGAGACCCGGTCAAAAAGCAACCCTGAAAAAGGTACCCTCTGAAACTGAGGAAGCAGGGCAACAATGCCTAGCTCAGGTGACAATCTTTAAGCAAAAGAAACACACAAGGGCGTGGAGACCTGGGGAAAAAGCATCACGGAGAAATCCTCCAGCTGAAACTGAGGCAGATGGGCAACAGAGGCTACCTCAGGTGGCAATCGTTAAGCAAAAACAAAACACAAAGGCGTGGAGACCTTGGGAAAAAGCAACCCTGAAATATCTACCCTCTGAAACTGAGGAAGATGGGCAAGAGAGGCTGGCTTCATGTGGCAAACGTTAAGCCAAAGAAACACACAAGGGCGTGGAGACCTGGGGAAAAAGCAACACGGAGAAATCCACCCTCTGAAGCTGAGGAAGATGGGCAACAGAGTCTACCTCAGGTGGCAATCGTTAAGCAAAAACAAAACCCAAAGGCGTGGAGACCTCGGGAAAAAGCAACCCTGAAATATCTACTCTCTGAAACTGAGGAAGATGGGCAAGAGAGGCTGGCTTCAGGTGGCAAACTTTAAGCAAAAGAAACACACAAGGGCGTGGAGACCTGGGGAAAAAGCCACACGGAGAAATCCACCCTCTGAAACTGAAGAAGATGGGCAACAGAGGCTAGCTCAGGTGGCAATCTTTAAGCAAAAAAAATAAAATAAAAAAATACAATGGCGAGGAGACCCGGTCAAAAAGCAACCCTGAAAAAGGTACCCTCTGAAACTGAGGAAGCTGGGCAACAATGCCTAGCTCAGGTGACAATCGTTAAGCAAAAGAAACACACAAGGGCGTGGAGACCTGGGGAAAAAGCATCACGGAGAAATCCTCCAGCTGAAACTGAAGAAGATGGGCAACAGAGGCTACCTCAGGTGGCAATCGTTAAGCAAAAACAAAACACAAAGGCGTGGAGACCTTGGGAAAAAGCAACCCTGAAATAGCTACCCTCTGAAACTGAGGAAGATGGGCAAGAGAGGCTGGCTTCATGTGGCAAACGTTAAGCAAAAGAAACACACAAGGGCGTGGAGACCTGGGGAAAAAGCAACACGGAGAAATCCACCCTCTGAAACTGAAGAAGATGGGCAAGAGAGGCTACCTCAGGTGGCAATCGTTAAGCAAAAACAAAACCCAAAGGCGTGGAGACCTGGGGAAAAAGCAACACGGAGAAATCCACCCTCTGAAACCGAGGAAGATGGGCAACAGATGCTAGCTCAGGTGGCAAACTTTAAGCAAAAATAATAAAATAAAAAAATACAATGGCGAGGAGACCCGGTCAAAAAGCAACCCTGAAAAAGGTACCCTCTGAAACTGAGGAAGCAGGGCAACAATGCCTAGCTCAGGTGACAATCTTTAAGCAAAAGAAACACACAAGGGCGTGGAGACCTGGGGAAAAAGCATCACGGAGAAATCCTCCAGCTGAAACTGAGGCAGATGGGCAACAGAGGCTACCTCAGGTGGCAATCGTTAAGCAAAAACAAAACACAAAGGCGTGGAGACCTTGGGAAAAAGCAACCCTGAAATAGCTACCCTCTGAAACTGAGGAAGATGGGCAAGAGAGGCTGGCTTCATGTGGCAAACGTTAAGCAAAAGAAACACACAAGGGCGTGGAGACCTGGGGAAAAAGCAACACGGAGAAATCCACCCTCTGAAACTGAAGAAGATGGGCAAGAGAGGCTACCTCAGGTGGCAATCGTTAAGCAAAAACAAAACCCAAAGGCGTGGAGACCTGGGGAAAAAGCCACACGGAGAAATCCACCCTCTGAAACCGAGGAAGATGGGCAACAGATGCTAGCTCAGGTGGCAATCTTTAAGCAAAAATAATAAAATAAAAAAATACAATGGCGAGGAGACCCGGTCAAAAAGCAACCCTGAAAAAGGTACCCTCTGAAACTGAGGAAGCAGGGCAACAATGCCTAGCTCAGGTGACAATCTTTAAGCAAAAGAAACACACAAGGGCGTGGAGACCTGGGGAAAAAGCATCACGGAGAAATCCTCCAGCTGAAACTGAGGCAGATGGGCAACAGAGGCTACCTCAGGTGGCAATCGTTAAGCAAAAACAAAACACAAAGGCGTGGAGACCTTGGGAAAAAGCAACCCTGAAATATCTACCCTCTGAAACTGAGGAAGATGGGCAAGAGAGGCTGGCTTCATGTGGCAAACGTTAAGCCAAAGAAACACACAAGGGCGTGGAGACCTGGGGAAAAAGCAACACGGAGAAATCTACCCTCTGAAGCTGAGGAAGATGGGCAACAGAGTCTACCTCAGGTGGCAATCGTTAAGCAAAAACAAAACCCAAAGGCGTGGAGACCTCGGGAAAAAGCAACCCTGAAATATCTACTCTCTGAAACTGAGGAAGATGGGCAAGAGAGGCTGGCTTCAGGTGGCAAACTTTAAGCAAAAGAAACACACAAGGGCGTGGAGACCTGGGGAAAAGGCAGCACTGAGAAATCTACCCTCTGAAACTGAAGAGGATGGGCAACAGAGGCTACCTCAGGTGGCAATCGTTAAGCAAAAGAAACACACAAGGGCGTGGAGACCTGGGGAAAAAGAAAGACGGAGAAATCCACCCTGTGAAACTGAGGAATATGGGCAAGAGAGGCTAGCTCAGGTGGCAATCGTTAAGCAAAAACAAAACCCAAAGGCGTGGAGACCTGGGGAAAAAGCAACCCTGAAATATCTACCCTCTGAAACTGAGGAAGATGGCCAAGAGAGGCTGTCTTCAGGTGGCAAACTTTAAGCAAAAGAAACACACAAGGGCGTGGAGACCTGGGGAAAAAGCAGCACTGAGAAATCTACCCTCTGAAACTGACGAGGATGGGCAACAGAGGCTACCTCAGGTGGCAATCGTTAAGCAAAAGAAACACACAAGGGCGTGGAGACCAGGGGAAAAAGCAACACGGAGAAATCCACCCTCTGAAACTGAGGAAGATGGGCAAGAGAGGCAACCTCAGGTGGCAATCGTTAAGCAAAAACAAAGCACAAAGGCGTGGAGACCTGGGGAAAAAGCAACCCTGAAATATCTACCCTCTGAAACTGAGGAAGATGGGCAAGAGAGGCTGGCTTCATGTGGCAAACGTTAAGCAAAAGAAACACACAAGTGCGTGGAGACCTGGGGAAAAAGCAACACGGAGATATCCTCCAGCTGAAACTGAGGAAGATGGGCAACAGAGGCCACCTCAGGTGGCAATCGTTAGGCAAAAACAAAACCCAAAGGCGTGGAGACCTGGGGAAAAAGCAACCCTGAAATATCTACCCTCTGAACCTGAGGAAGATGGGCAAGAGAGGCTGGCTTCAGGTGGCAAACTTTAAGCAAAAGAAACACACAAGGGCGTGGAGACCTGGGGAAAAAGCAGCACTGAGAAATCTACACTCTGAAACTGACGATGATGGGCAACAGAGGCTACCTCAGGTGGCAATCGGTAAGCAAAAGAAACACACAAGGGCGTGGAGACCTGGGGAAAAAGCCACACGGAGAAATCCACCCTCTGAAACTGAAGAAGATGGGCAACAGAGGCTAGCTCAGGTGGCAATCTTTAAGCAAAAGAAACACACAAATGCGTGGAGACCTGGGAAAAAAGCACCAAGGAGAAATCCACCCTCTGAAACTGAGGAAGATGGGCAAGAGAGGCTACCTCAGGTGGCAATCGTTAAGCAAAAACAAAGCACAAAGGCGTGGAGACCTGGGGAAAAAGCAACCCTGAAACATCTACCCTCTGAAACTGAGGAAGATGGGCAAGAGAGGCTGGCTTCAGGTGGCAAACTTTAAGCAAAAGAAACACACAAGGGCGTGGAGACCTGGGGAAAAAGCAACACGGAGAAATCCACCCTCTGAAACCGAGGAAGATGGGCAACAGAGGCTAGCTCAGGTGGCAATCTTTAAGCAAAAATAATAAAATAAAAAAATACAATGGCGAGGAGACCCAGTCAAAAAGCAACCCTGAAAAAGGTACCCTCTGAAACTGAGGAAGCAGGGCAACAATGCCTAGCTCAGGTGACAATCGTTAAGCAAAAGAAACACACAAGGGCGTGGAGACCTGGGGAAAAAGCATCACGGAGAAATCCTCCAGCTGAAACTGAAGAAGATGGGCAACAGAGGCTACCTCAGGTGGCAATCGTTAAGCAAAAACAAAACACAAAGGCGTGGAGACCTTGGGAAAAAGCAACCCTGAAATAGCTACCCTCTGAAACTGAGGAAGATGGGCAAGAGAGGCTGGCTTCATGTGGCAAACGTTAAGCAAAAGAAACACACAAGGGCGTGGAGACCTGGGGAAAAAGCAACACGGAGAAATCCACCCTCTGAAACTGAGGAAGATGGGCAAGAGAGGCTACCTCTGGTGGCAATCGTTAAGCAAAAACAAAACCCAAAGCCGTGGAGACCTGGGGAAAAGCAACCCTGAAATATCTACCCTCTGAAACTGAGGAAGATGGGCAAGAGAGGCTGGCTTCAGGTGGCAAACTTTAAGCAAAAGAAACACACAAGGGCGTGGAGACCTGGGGAAAAAGCAACACGGAGAAATCCACCCTCTGAAACTGAGGAAGATGGGCAAGAGAGGCTAGCTCAGGTGGCAATCGTTAAGCAAAAACAAAACCCAAAGGCGTGGAGACCTGGGGAAAAAGGAACCCTGAAATATCTACCCTCTGAAACTGAGGAAGATGGGCAAGAGAGGCTGGCTTCAGGTGGCAAACGTTAAGCAAAAGAAACACACAAGGGCGTGGAGACCTGGGGAAAAAGCAGCACTGAGAAATCTACCCTCTGAAACTGACGAGGATGGGCAACAGAGGCGACATCAGGTGGCAATCGTTAAGCAAAAGAAACACACAAGGGCGTGGAGACCTGGGGAAAAAGCAACACGGAGAAATCCACCTTCTGAAGCTGAGGAAGATGGGCAACAGAGGCTACCTCAGGTGGCAATCGTTAAGCAAAAACAAAACCCAAAGGCGTGGAGACCTCGGGAAAAAGCAACCCTGAAATATCTACCCTCTGAAACTGAGGAAGATGGGCAAGAGAGGCTGGCTTCAGGAGGCAAACTTTAAGCAAAAGAAACACACAAGGGCGTGGAGACCTGGGGAAGAAGCAACACGGAGAAATCCACCCTCTGAAACTGAGGAAGATGGGCAAGAGAGGCTACCTCAGGTGGCAATCGTTAAGCAAAAACAAAACCCAAAGGCGTGGAGACCTGGGGAAAAGCAACCCTGAAATATCTACCCTCTGAAACTGAGGAAGATGGGCAAGAGAGGCTGGCTTCAGGTGGCAAACTTTAAGCAAAAGAAACACACAAGGGCGTGGAGACCTGGGGAAAAAGCAGCAGTGAGAAATCTACCCTCTGAAACTGACGAGGATGGGCAACAGAGGCTACCTCAGGTGGCAATCGTTAAGCAAAAGAAACACACAAGGGCGTGGATACCTGGGGAAAAAGCAACACGGAGAAATCCACCCTCTGAAACTGAGAAAGATGGGCAAGAGAGGCTAGCTCAGGTGGCAATCGTTAAGCAAAAACAAAACCCAAAGGCGTGGAGACCTGGGGAAAGAGCAACCCTGAAATATCTACCCTCTGAAACTGAGGAAGATGGGCAAGAGAGGCTGGCTTCAGGTGGCAATCTTTAAGCAAAAGAAACACACAAGGGCGTGGAGACCTGGGGAAAAGGCAGCACTGAGAAATCTACCCTCTGAAACTGACGAGGATGGGCAACAGAGGCTACCTCAGGTGGCAATCGTTAAGCAAAAGAAACACACAAGGGCGTGGAGACCTGGGGAAAAAGCAACACGGAGAAATCCACCCTCTGAAACTGAGGAACATGGGCAAAAGAAGCTAGCTCAGGTTGCAAACTTTAAGCAGAAAAAAAAAAAGATTCAAGGGCGTGGAGAGCTGGCGAAAAAGCAACACGGAGAAATCCACCCTCTGAAACTGAGGAAGATGGGCAAGAGAGGCTAGCTCAGGTGGCAATCTTTAAGCAAAAAAATAAAATAAAAAAATGCAATGGCGAGGAGACCCGGTCAAAAAGCAACCCTGAAAAAGGTACCCTCTGAAACTGAGGAAGCAGGGCAACAATGCCTAGCTCAGGTGACAATCTTTAAGCAAAAGAAACACACAAGGGCGTGGAGACCGGGGAAAAAGCAGCACTGAGAAATCTACCTTCTGAAACTGACGAGGATGGGCAACAGAGGCTACCTCAGGTGGCAATCGGTAAGCAAAAGAAACACACAAGGGCGTGGAGACCTGGGGAAAAAGCCACACGGAGAAATCCACCCTCTGAAACTGAAGAAGATGGGCAACAGAGGCTAGCTCAGGTGGCAATCTTTAAGCAAAAAAAATAAAATAAAAAAATACAATGGCGAGGAGACCCGGTCAAAAAGCAACCCTGAAAAAGGTACCCTCTGAAACTGAGGAAGCAGGGCAACAATGCCTAGCTCAGGTGACAATCTTTAAGCAAAAGAAACACACAAGGGCGTGGAGACCTGGGGAAAAAGCATCACGGAGAAATCCTCCAGCTGAAACTGAGGCAGATGGGCAACAGAGGCTACCTCAGGTGGCAATCGTTAAGCAAAAACAAAACACAAAGGCGTGGAGACCTTGGGAAAAAGCAACCCTGAAATATCTACCCTCTGAAACTGAGGAAGATGGGCAAGAGAGGCTGGCTTCATGTGGCAAACGTTAAGCAAAAGAAACACACAAGGGCGTGGAGACCTGGGGAAAAAGCAACACGGAGAAATCCACCCTCTGAAACTGAGGAAGATGGGCAAGAGAGGCTAGCTCAGGTGGCAATCGTTAAGCAAAAACAAAACACAAAGGCGTGGAGACCTTGGGAAAAAGCAACCCTGAAATAGCTACCCTCTGAAACTGAGGAAGATGGGCAAGAGAGGCTGGCTTCAGGTGGCAAACTTTAAGCAAAAGAAACACACAAGGGCGTGGAGACCTGGGGAAAAAGCAGCACTGAGAAATCTACCCTCTGAAACTGACGAGGATGGGCAACAGAGGCTACCTCAGGTGGCAATCGGTAAGCAAAAGAAACACACAAGGGCGAGGAGATCTGGGGAAAAGCCACACGGAGAAATCCACCCTCTGAAACTGAAGAAGATGGGCAACAGAGGCTAGCTCAGGTGGCAATCTTTAAGCAAAAAAAATAAAATAAAAAAATACAATGGCGAGGAGACCCGGTCAAAAGCAACCCTGAAAAAGGTGCCCTCTGAAACTGAGGAAGCAGGGCAACAATGCCTAGCTCAGGTGACAATCTTCAAGGAAAAGAAACACTCAAGGGCGTGGAGACCTAGGGAAAAAGCAACACGGAGAAATCCACCCTCTGAAGCTGAGGAAGATGGGCAACAGAGGCTACCTCAGGTGGCAATCGTTAAGCAAAAACAAAACCCAAAGGCGTGGAGACCTCGGGAAAAAGCAACCCTGATATATCTACCCTCTGAAACTGAGGAAGATGGGCAAGAGAGGCTGGCTTCAGGTGGCAAACTTTAAGCAAAAGAAACACACAAGGGCGTGGAGACCTGGGGAAAAGGCAGCACTGAGAAATCTACCCTCTGAAACTGAAGAGGATGGGCAACAGAGGCTACCTCTGGTGGCAATCGTTAAGCAAAAGAAACACACAAGGGCGTGGAGACCTGGGGAAAAAGAAACACGGAGAAATCCACCCTCTGAAACTGAGGAAGATGGGCAAGAGAGGCTAGCTCAGGTGGCAATCGTTAAGCAAAAACAAAACCCAAAGGCGTGGAGACCTGGGGAAAAAGCAACCCTGAAATATCTACCCTCTGAAACTGAGGAAGATGGCCAAGAGAGGCTGCCTTCAGGTGGCAAACTTTAAGCAAAAGAAACACACAAGGGCGTGGAGACCTGGGGAAAAAGCAACACGGAGAAATCCACCCTCTGAAACTGAGGAAGATGGGCAAGAGAGGCTAGTTCAGTTGGCAATCGTTAAGCAAAAACAAAACCCAAAGGCGTGGAGACTTGGGGAAAAAGCAATCCTGAAATATCTACCCTCTGAAACTGAGGAAGATGGGCAAGAGAGGCTGGCTTCAGGTGGCAAACTTTAAGCAAAAGAAACACACAAGGGCGTGGAGACCTGGGGAAAAAGCAGCACTGAGAAATCAACCCTCTGAAACTGACGAGGATGGGCAACAGAGGCTACCTCAGGTGGCAATCGTTAAGCAAAAGAAACACACAAGGGCGTGGAGACCAGGGGAAAAAGCAACACGGAGAAATCCACCCTCTGAAACTGAGGAAGATGGGCAAGAGAGGCTACCTCAGGTGGCAATCGTTAAGCAAAAACAAAGCACAAAGGCGTGGAGACCTGGGGAAAAAGCAACCCTGAAATATCTACCCTCTGAAACTGAGGAAGATGGGCAAGAGAGGCTGGCTTCATGTGGCAAACGTTAAGCAAAAGAAACACACAAGGGCGTGGAGACCTGGGGAAAAAGCAACACGGAGATATCCTCCAGCTGAAACTGAGGAAGATGGGCAACAGAGGCCAGCTCAGGTGGCAATCGTTAGGCAAAAACAAAACCCAAAGGCGTGGAGACCTCGGGAAAAAGCAACCCTGAAATATCTACCCTCTGAAACTGAGGAAGATGGGCAAGAGAGGCTGGCTTCAGGTGGCAAACTTTAAGCAAAAGAAACACACAAGGGCGTGGAGACCTGGGGAAAAAGCAGCACTGAGAAATCTACACTCTGAAACTGACGATGATGGGCAACAGAGGCTACCTCAGGTGGCAATCGGTAAGCAAAAGAAACACACAAGGGCGTGGAGACCTGGGGAAAAAGCCACACGGAGAAATCCACCCTCTGAAACTGAAGAAGATGGGCAACAGAGGCTAGCTCAGGTGGCAATCTTTAAGCAAAAGAAACACACAAGTGCGTGGAGACCTGGGAAAAAAGCACCAAGGAGAAATCCACCCTCTGAAACTGAGGAACATGGGCAAAAGAAGCTAGCTCAGGTTGCAAACTTTAAGCAGAAAAAAAAAAAGACGCAAGGGCGTGGAGAGCTGGCGAAAAAGCAACACGGAGAAATCCACCCTCTGAAACTGAGGAAGATGGGCAAGAGAGGCTAGCTCAGGTGGCAATCTTTAAGCAAAAAAATAAAATAAAAAAATGCAATGGCGAGGAGACCCGGTCAAAAAGCAACCCTGAAAAAGGTACCCTCTGAAACTGAGGAAGCAGGGCAACAATGCCTAGCTCAGGTGACAAACTTTAAGCAAAAGAAACACACAAGGGCGTGGAGACCTGGGGAAAAAGCATCACGGAGAAATCCTCCAGCTGAAACTGAGGCAGATGGGCAACAGAGGCTACCTCAGGTGGCAATCGTTAAGCAAAAACAAAACACAAAGGCGTGGAGACCTTGGGAAAAAGCAACCCTGAAATATCTACCCTCTGAAACTGAGGAAGATGGGCAAGAGAGGCTGGCTTCATGTGGCAAACGTTAAGCAAAAGAAACACACAAGGGCGTGGAGACCTGGGGAAAAAGCAACACGGAGAAATCCACCCTCTGAAACTGAGGAAGATGGGCAAGAGAGGCTAGCTCAGGTGGCATTCGTTAAGCAAAAACAAAACCCAAAGGCGTGGAGACCTGGGGAAAAAGCAACCCTGAAATATCTACCCTCTGAAACTGAGGAAGATGGGCAAGAGAGGCTGCCTTCAGGTGGCAAACTTTAAGCAAAAGAAACACACAAGGGCGTGGAGACCGGGGAAAAAGCAGCACTGAGAAATCTACCTTCTGAAACTGACGAGGATGGGCAACAGAGGCTACCTCAGGTGGCAATCGGTAAGCAAAAGAAACACACAAGGGCGTGGAGACCTGGGGAAAAAGCCACACGGAGAAATACACCCTCTGAAACTGAAGAAGATGGGCAACAGAGGCTACCTCAGGTGGCAATCGTTAAGCAAAAACAAAACACAAAGGCGTGGAGACCTTGGGAAAAAGCAACCCTGAAATAGCTACCCTCTGAAACTGAGGAAGATGGGCAAGAGAGGCTGGCTTCAGGTGGCAAACTTTAAGCAAAAGAAACACACAAGGGCGTGGAGACCTGGGGAAAAAGCAGCACTGAGAAATCTACCCTCTGAAACTGACGAGGATGGGCAACAGAGGCTACCTCAGGTGGCAATCTGTAAGCAAAAGAAACACACAAGGGCGAGGAGACCTGGGGAAAAGCCACACGGAGAAATCCACCCTCTGAAACTGAAGAAGATGGGCAACAGAGGCTAGCTCAGGTGGCAATCTTTAAGCAAAAAAAATAAAATAAAAAAATACAATGGCGAGGAGACCCGGTCAAAAGCAACCCTGAAAAAGGTGCCCTCTGAAACTGAGGAAGCAGGGCAACAATGCCTAGCTCAGGTGACAATCTTCAAGGAAAAGAAACACTCAAGGGCGTGGAGACCTGGGGAAAAAGCAACACGGAGAAATCCACCCTCTGAAGCTGAGGAAGATGGGCAACAGAGGCTACCTCAGGTGGCAATCGTTAAGCAAAAACAAAACCCAAAGGCGTGGAGACCTCGGGAAAAAGCAACCCTGATATATCTACCCTCTGAAACTGAGGAAGATGGGCAACAGAGGCTGGCTTCAGGTGGCAAACTTTAAGCAAAAGAAACACACAAGGGCGTGGAGACCTGGGGAAAAGGCAGCACTGAGAAATCTACCCTCTGAAACTGAAGAGGATGGGCAACAGAGGCTACCTCAGGTGGCAATCGTTAAGCAAAAGAAACACACAAGGGCGTGGAGACCTGGGGAAAAAGAAACACGGAGAAATCCACCCTCTGAAACTGAGGAAGATGGGCAAGAGAGGCTAGCTCAGGTGGCAATCGTTAAGCAAAAACAAAACCCAAAGGCGTGGAGACCTGGGGAAAAAGCAACCCTGAAATATCTACCCTCTGAAACTGAGGACGATGGCCAAGAGAGGCTGCCTTCAGGTGGCAAACTTTAAGCAAAAGAAACACACAAGGGCGTGGAGACCTGGGGAAAAAGCAACACGGAGAAATCCACCCTCTGAAACTGAGGAAGATGGGCAAGAGAGGCTAGCTCAGTTGGCAATCGTTAAGCAAAAACAAAACCCAAAGGCGTGGAGACTTGGGGAAAAAGCAATCCTGAAATATCTACCCTCTGAAACTGAGGAAGATGGGCAAGAGAGGCTGGCTTCAGGTGGCAAACTTTAAGCAAAAGAAACACACAAGGGCGTGGAGACCTGGGGAAAAAGCAGCACTGAGAAATCAACCCTCTGAAACTGACGAGGATGGGCAACAGAGGCTACCTCAGGTGGCAATCGTTAAGCAAAAGAAACACACAAGGGCGTGGAGACCAGCTGAAAAAGCAACACGGAGAAATCCACCCTCTGAAACTGAGGAAGATGGGCAAGAGAGGCTACCTCAGGTGGCAATCGTTAAGCAAAAACAAAGCACAAAGGCGTGGAGACCTGGGGAAAAAGCAACCCTGAAATATCTACCCTCTGAAACTGAGGAAGATGGGCAAGAGAGGCTGGCTTCATGTGGCAAACGTTAAGCAAAAGAAACACACAAGGGCGTGGAGACCTGGGGAAAAAGCAACACGGAGATATCCTCCAGCTGAAACGGAGGAAGATGGGCAACAGAGGCCAGCTCAGGTGGCAATCGTTAGGCAAAAACAAAACCCAAAGGCGTGGAGACCTCGGGAAAAAGCAACCCTGAAATATCTACCCTCTGAAACTGAGGAAGATGGGCAAGAGAGGCTGGCTTCAGGTGGCAAACTTTAAGCAAAAGAAACACACAAGGGCGTGGAGACCTGGGGAAAAAGCAGCACTGAGAAATCTACACTCTGAAACTGACGATGATGGGCAACAGAGGCTACCTCAGGTGGCAATCGGTAAGCAAAAGAAACACACAAGGGCGTGGAGACCTGGGGAAAAAGCCACACGGAGAAATCCACCCTCTGAAACTGAAGAAGATGGGCAACAGAGGCTAGCTCAGGTGGCAATCTTTAAGCAAAAGAAACACACAAGTGCGTGGAGACCTGGGAAAAAAGCACCAAGGAGAAATCCACCCTCTGAAACTGAGGAACATGGGCAAAAGAAGCTAGCTCAGGTTGCAAACTTTAAGCAGAAAAAAAAAAAGACGCAAGGGCGTGGAGAGCTGGCGAAAAAGCAACACGGAGAAATCCACCCTCTGAAACTGAGGAAGATGGGCAAGAGAGGCTAGCTCAGGTGGCAATCTTTAAGCAAAAAAATAAAATAAAAAAATGCAATGGCGAGGAGACCCGGTCAAAAAGCAACCCTGAAAAAGGTACCCTCTGAAACTGAGGAAGCAGGGCAACAATGCCTAGCTCAGGTGACAAACTTTAAGCAAAAGAAACACACAAGGGCGTGGAGACCTGGGGAAAAAGCATCACGGAGAAATCCTCCAGCTGAAACTGAGGCAGATGGGCAACAGAGGCTACCTCAGGTGGCAATCGTTAAGCAAAAACAAAACACAAAGGCGTGGAGACCTTGGGAAAAAGCAACCCTGAAATATCTACCCTCTGAAACTGAGGAAGATGGGCAAGAGAGGCTGGCTTCATGTGGCAAACGTTAAGCAAAAGAAACACACAAGGGCGTGGAGACCTGGGGAAAAAGCAACACGGAGAAATCCACCCTCTGAAACTGAGGAAGATGGGCAAGAGAGGCTAGCTCAGGTGGCATTCGTTAAGCAAAAACAAAACCCAAAGGCGTGGAGACCTGGGGAAAAAGCAACCCTGAAATATCTACCCTCTGAAACTGAGGAAGATGGGCAAGAGAGGCTGCCTTCAGGTGGCAAACTTTAAGCAAAAGAAACACACAAGGGCGTGGAGACCGGGGAAAAAGCAGCACTGAGAAATCTACCTTCTGAAACTGACGAGGATGGGCAACAGAGGCTACCTCAGGTGGCAATCGGTAAGCAAAAGAAACACACAAGGGCGTGGAGACCTGGGGAAAAAGCCACACGGAGAAATACACCCTCTGAAACTGAAGAAGATGGGCAACAGAGGCTAGCTCAGGTGGCAATCTTTAAGCAAAAAAAATAAAATAAAAAAATACAATGGCGAGGAGACCCGGTCAAAAAGCAACCCTGAAAATGGTACCCTCTGAAACTGAGGAAGCAGGGCAACAATGCCTAGCTCAGGTGACAATCTTTAAGCAAAAGAAACACACAAGGGCGTGGAGACCTGGGGAAAAAGCATCACGGAGAATCCTCCAGCTGAAACTGAGGCAGATGGGCAACAGAGGCTACCTCAGGTGGCAATCGTTAAGCAAAAACAAAACACAAAGGCGTGGAGACCTTGGGAAAAAGCAACCCTGAAATAGCTACCCTCTGAAACTGAGGAAGATGGGCAAGAGAGGCTGGCTTCATGTGGCAAACGTTAAGCAAAAGAAACACACAAGGGCGTGGAGACCTGGGGAAAAAGCAACACGGAGAAATCCACCCTCTGAAACTGAGGAAGATGGGCAAGAGAGGCTAGCTCAGGTGGCATTCGTTAAGCAAAAACAAAACCCAAAGGCGTGGAGACCTGGGGAAAAAGCAACCCTGAAATATCTACCCTCTGAAACTGAGGAAGATGCGCAAGAGAGGCTGCCTTCAGGTGGCAAACTTTAAGCAAAAGAAACACACAAGGGCGTGGAGACCGGGGAAAAAGCAGCACTGAGAAATCTACCTTCTGAAACTGACGAGGATGGGCAACAGAGGCTACCTCAGGTGGCAATCGGTAAGCAAAAGAAACACACAAGGGCGTGGAGACCTGGGGAAAAAGCCACACGGAGAAATCCACCCTCTGAAACTGAAGAAGATGGGCAACAGAGGCTAGCTCAGGTGGCAATCTTTAAGCAAAAAAAATAAAATAAAAAAATACAATGGCGAGGAGACCCGGTCAAAAAGCAACCCTGAAAAAGGTACCCTCTGAAACTGAGGAAGCAGGGCAACAATGCCTAGCTCAGGTGACAATCTTTAAGCAAAAGAAACACACAAGGGCGTGGAGACCTGGGGAAAAAGCATCACGGAGAAATCCTCCAGCTGAAACTGAGGCAGATGGGCAACAGAGGCTACCTCAGGTGGCAATCGTTAAGCAAAAACAAAACACAAAGGCGTGGAGACCTTGGGAAAAAGCAACCCTGAAATAGCTACCCTCTGAAACTGAGGAAGATGGGCAAGAGAGGCTGGCTTCAGGTGGCAAACTTTAAGCAAAAGAAACACACAAGGGCGTGGAGACCTGGGGAAAAAGCAGCACTGAGAAATCTACCCTCTGAAACTGAGGAAGATGGGCAAGAGAGGCTAGCTCAGGTGGCAATCGTTAAGCAAAAACAAAACCCAAAGGCGTGGAGACCTGGGAAAAAGCAACCCTGAAATATCTACCCCCTGAAACTGAGGAAGATGGGCAAGAGAGGCTGGCTTCAGGTGGCAAACTTTAAGCAAAAGAAACACACAAGCGCGTGGAGACCTGGGGAAAAAGCAGCACTGAGAAATCTACCCTCTGAAACTGACGAGGATGGGCAACAGAGGCTACCTCAGGTGGCAATCGGTAAGCAAAAGAAACACACAAGGGCGTGGAGACCTGGGGAAAAAGCCACACGGAGAAATCCACCCTCTGAAACTGAAGAAGATGGGCAACAGAGGCTAGCTCAGGTGGCAATCTTTAAGCAAAAAAAATAAAATAAAAAAATACAATGGCGAGGAGACCCGGTCAAAAAGCAACCCTGAAAAAGGTACCCTCTGAAACTGAGGAAGCAGGGCAACAATGCCTAGCTCAGGTGACAATCTTTAAGCAAAAGAAACACACAAGGGCGTGGAGACCTGGGGAAAAAGCATCACGGAGAAATCCTCCAGCTGAAACTGAGGCAGATGGGCAACAGAGGCTACCTCAGGTGGCAATCGTTAAGCAAAAACAAAACACAAAGGCGTGGAGACCTTGGGAAAAAGCAACCCTGAAATATCTACCCTCTGAAACTGAGGAAGATGGGCAAGAGAGGCTGGCTTCATGTGGCAAACGTTAAGCAAAAGAAACACACAAGGGCGTGGAGACCTGGGGAAAAAGCAACACGGAGAAATCCACCCTCTGAAACTGAGGAAGATGGGCAAGAGAGGCTAGCTCAGGTGGCAATCGTTAAGCAAAAACAAAACCCAAAGGCGTGGAGACCTCGGGAAAAAGCAACCCTGAAATATCTACCCTCTGAAACTGAGGAAGATGGGCAAGAGAGGCTGGCTTCAGGTGGCAAACTTTAAGCAAAAGAAACACACAAGGGCGTGGAGACCTGGGGAAGAAGCAACACGGAGAAATCCACCCTCTGAAACTGAGGAAGATGGGCAAGAGAGGCTACCTCAGGTGGCAATCGTTAAGCAAAAACAAAACCCAAAGGCGTGGAGACCTGGGGAAAAGCAACCCTGAAATATCTACCCTCTGAAACTGAGGAAGATGGGCAAGAGAGGCTGGCTTCAGGTGGCAAACTTTAAGCAAAAGAAACACACAAGGGCGTGGAGACCTGGGGAAAAAGCAGCAGTGAGAAATCTACCCTCTGAAACTGACGAGGATGGGCAACAGAGGCTACCTCAGGTGGCAATCGTTAAGCAAAAGAAACACACAAGGGCGTGGATACCTGGGGAAAAAGCAACACGGAGAAATCCACCCTCTGAAACTGAGAAAGATGGGCAAGAGAAGCTAGCTCAGGTGGCAATCGTTAAGCAAAAACAAAACCCAAAGGCGTGGAGACCTGGGGAAAGAGCAACCCTGAAATATCTACCCTCTGAAACTGAGGAAGATGGGCAAGAGAGGCTGGCTTCAGGTGGCAATCTTTAAGCAAAAGAAACACACAAGGGCGTGGAGACCTGGGGAAAAGGCAGCACTGAGAAATCTACCCTCTGAAACTGACGAGGATGGGCAACAGAGGCTACCTCAGGTGGCAATCGTTAAGCAAAAGAAACACACAAGGGCGTGGAGACCTGGGGAAAAAGCAACACGGAGAAATCCACCCTCTGAAACTGAGGAACATGGGCAAAAGAAGCTAGCTCAGGTTGCAAACTTTAAGCAGAAAAAAAAAAAGACGCAAGGGCGTGGAGAGCTGGCGAAAAAGCAACACGGAGAAATCCACCCTCTGAAACTGAGGAAGATGGGCAAGAGAGGCTAGCTCAGGTGGCAATCTTTAAGCAAAAAAATAAAATAAAAAAATGCAATGGCGAGGAGACCCGGTCAAAAAGCAACCCTGAAAAAGGTACCCTCTGAAACTGAGGAAGCAGGGCAACAATGCCTAGCTCAGGTGACAATCTTTAAGCAAAAGAAACACACAAGGGCGTGGAGACCGGGGAAAAAGCAGCACTGAGAAATCTACCTTCTGAAACTGACGAGGATGGGCAACAGAGGCTACCTCAGGTGGCAATCGCTAAGCAAAAGAAACACACAAGGGCGTGGAGACCTGGGGAAAAAGCCACACGGAGAAATCCACCCTCTGAAACTGAAGAAGATGGGCAACAGAGGCTAGCTCAGGTGGCAATCTTTAAGCAAAAAAAATAAAATAAAAAAATACAATGGCGAGGAGACCCGGTCAAAAAGCAACCCTGAAAAAGGTACCCTCTGAAACTGAGGAAGCAGGGCAACAATGCCTAGCTCAGGTGACAATCTTTAAGCAAAAGAAACACACACGGGCGTGGAGACCTGGGGAAAAAGCATCACGGAGAAATCCTCCAGCTGAAACTGAGGCAGATGGGCAACAGAGGCTACCTCAGGTGGCAATCGTTAAGCAAAAACAAAACACAAAGGCGTGGAGACCTTGGGAAAAAGCAACCCTGAAATATCTACCCTCTGAAACTGAGGAAGATGGGCAAGAGAGGCTGGCTTCATGTGGCAAACGTTAAGCAAAAGAAACACACAAGGGCGTGGAGACCTGGGGAAAAAGCAACACGGAGAAATCCACCCTCTGAAACTGAGGAAGATGGGCAAGAGAGGCTAGCTCAGGTGGCAATCGTTAAGCAAAAACAAAACCCAAAGTCGTGGAGACCTGGGGAAAAGCAACCCTGAAATATCTACCCTCTGAAACTGAGGAAGATGGGCAAGAGAGGCTGGCTTCAGGTGGCAAACTTTAAGCAAAAGAAACACACAAGGGCGTGGAGACCTGGGGAAAAAGCAGCAGTGAGAAATCTACCCTCTGAAACTGACGAGGATGGGCAACAGAGGCTACCTCAGGTGGCAATCGTTAAGCAAAAGAAACACACAAGGGCGTGGAGACCTGGGGAAAAAGCAACACGGAGAAATCCACCCTCTGAAACTGAGAAAGATGGGCAAGAGAGGCTAGCTCAGGTGGCAATCGTTAAGCAAAAACAAAACCCAAAGGCGTGGAGACCTGGGGAAAGAGCAACCCTGAGATATCTACCCTCTGAAACTGAGGAAGATGGGCAAGAGAGGCTGGCTTCAGGTGGCAATCTTTAAGCAAAAGAAACACACAAGGGCGTGGAGACCTGGGGAAAAGGCAGCACTGAGAAATCTACCCTCTGAAACTGACGAGGATGGGCAACAGAGGCTACCTCAGGTGGCAATCGTTAAGCAAAAGAAACACACAAGGGCGTGGAGACCTGGGGAAAAAGCAACACGGAGAAATCCACCCTCTGAAACTGAGGAACATGGGCAAAAGAAGCTAGCTCAGGTTGCAAACTTTAAGCAGAAAAAAAAAAAGACGCAAGGGCGTGGAGAGCTGGCGAAAAAGCAACACGGAGAAATCCACCCTCTGAAACTGAGGAAGATGGGCAAGAGAGGCTAGCTCAGGTGGCAATCTTTAAGCAAAAAAATAAAATAAAAAAATGCAATGGCGAGGAGACCCGGTCAAAAAGCAACCCTGAAAAAGGTACCCTTTGAAACTGAGGAAGCAGGGCAACAGTGCCTAGCTCAGGCGACAATCTTTAAGCAAAAGAAACACACAAGGGCGTGGAGACCTGGGGAAAAAGCATCACGGAGAAATCCTCCAGCTGAAACTGAGGCAGATGGGCAACAGAGGCTACCTCAGGTGGCAATCGTTAAGCAAAAACAAAACACAAAGGCGTGGAGACCTTGGGAAAAAGCAACCCTGAAATATCTACCCTCTGAAACTGAGGAAGATGGGCAAGAGAGGCTGGCTTCATGTGGCAAACGTTAAGCAAAAGAAACACACAAGGGCGTGGAGACCTGGGGAAAAAGCAACACGGAGAAATCCACCCTCTGAAACTGAGGAAGATGGGCAAGAGAGGCTAGCTCAGGTGGCATTCGTTAAGCAAAAACAAAACCCAAAGGCGTGGAGACCTGGGGAAAAAGCAACCCTGAAATATCTACCCTCTGAAACTGAGGAAGATGCGCAAGAGAGGCTGCCTTCAGGTGGCAAACTTTAAGCAAAAGAAACACACAAGGGCGTGGAGACCGGGGAAAAAGCAGCACTGAGAAATCTACCTTCTGAAACTGACGAGGATGGGCAACAGAGGCTACCTCAGGTGGCAATCGGTAAGCAAAAGAAACACACAAGGGCGTGGAGACCTGGGGAAAAAGCCACACGGAGAAATCCACCCTCTGAAACTGAAGAAGATGGGCAACAGAGGCTAGCTCAGGTGGCAATCTTTAAGCAAAAAAAATAAAATAAAAAAATACAATGGCGAGGAGACCCGGTCAAAAAGCAACCCTGAAAAAGGTACCCTCTGAAACTGAGGAAGCAGGGCAACAATGCCTAGCTCAGGTGACAATCTTTAAGCAAAAGAAACACACAAGGGCGTGGAGACCTGGGGAAAAAGCATCACGGAGAAATCCTCCAGCTGAAACTGAGGCAGATGGGCAACAGAGGCTACCTCAGGTGGCAATCGTTAAGCAAAAACAAAACACAAAGGCGTGGAGACCTTGGGAAAAAGCAACCCTGAAATAGCTACCCTCTGAAACTGAGGAAGATGGGCAAGAGAGGCTGGCTTCAGGTGGCAAACTTTAAGCAAAAGAAACACACAAGGGCGTGGAGACCTGGGGAAAAAGCAGCACTGAGAAATCTACCCTCTGAAACTGACGAGGATGGGCAACAGAGGCTACCTCAGGTGGCAATCGGTAAGCAAAAGAAACACACAAGGGCGAGGAGACCTGGGGAAAAGCCACACGGAGAAATCCACCCTCTGAAACTGAAGAAGATGGGCAACAGAGGCTAGCTCAGGTGGCAATCTTTAAGCAAAAAAAATAAAATAAAAAAATACAATGGCGAGGAGACCCGGTCAAAAGCAACCCTGAAAAAGGTGCCCTCTGAAACTGAGGAAGCAGGGCAACAATGCCTAGCTCAGGTGACAATCTTCAAGGAAAAGAAACACTCAAGGGCGTGGAGACCTGGGGAAAAAGCAACACGGAGATATCCACTCTCTGAAGCTGAGGAAGATGGGCAACAGAGGCTACCTCAGGTGGCAATCGTTAAGCAAAAACAAAACCCAAAGGCGTGGAGACCTCGGGAAAAAGCAACCCTGATATATCTACCCTCTGAAACTGAGGAAGATGGGCAAGAGAGGCTGGCTTCAGGTGGCAAACTTTAAGCAAAAGAAACACACAAGGGCGTGGAGACCTGGGGAAAAGGCAGCACTGAGAAATCTACCCTCTGAAACTGAAGAGGATGGGCAACAGAGGCTACCTCAGGTGGCAATCGTTAAGCAAAAGAAACACACAAGGGCGTGGAGACCTGGGGAAAAAGAAACACGGAGAAATCCACCCTCTGAAACTGAGGAAGATGGGCAAGAGAGGCTAGCTCAGGTGGCAATCGTTAAGCAAAAACAAAACCCAAAGGCGTGGAGACCTGGGGAAAAAGCAACCCTGAAATATCTACCCTCTGAAACTGAGGAAGATGGCCAAGAGAGGCTGCCTTCAGGTGGCAAACTTTAAGCAAAAGAAACACACAAGGGCGTGGAGACCTGGGGAAAAAGCAACACGGAGAAATCCACCCTCTGAAACTGAGGAAGATGGGCAAGAGAGGCTAGCTCAGGTGGCATTCGTTAAGCAAAAACAAAACCCAAAGGCGTGGAGACCTGGGGAAAAAGCAACCCTGAAATATCTACCCTCTGAAACTGAGGAAGATGCGCAAGAGAGGCTGCCTTCAGGTGGCAAACTTTAAGCAAAAGAAACACACAAGGGCGTGGAGACCTGGGAAAAAGCAGCACTGAGAAATCTACCTTCTGAAACTGACGAGGATGGGCAACAGAGGCTACCTCAGGTGGCAATCGGTAAGCAAAAGAAACACACAAGGGCGTGGAGACCTGGGGAAAAAGCCACACGGAGAAATCCACCCTCTGAAACTGAAGAAGATGGGCAACAGAGGCTAGCTCAGGTGGCAATCTTTAAGCAAAAAAAATAAAATAAAAAAATACAATGGCGAGGAGACCCGGTCAAAAAGCAACCCTGAAAAAGGTACCCTCTGAAACTGAGGAAGCAGGGCAACAATGCCTAGCTCAGGTGACAATCTTTAAGCAAAAGAAACACACAAGGGCGTGGAGACCTGGGGAAAAAGCATCACGGAGAAATCCTCCAGCTGAAACTGAGGCAGATGGGCAACAGAGGCTACCTCAGGTGGCAATCGTTAAGCAAAAACAAAACACAAAGGCGTGGAGACCTTGGGAAAAAGCAACCCTGAAATAGCTACCCTCTGAAACTGAGGAAGATGGGCAAGAGAGGCTGGCTTCAGGTGGCAAACTTTAAGCAAAAGAAACACACAAGGGCGTGGAGACCTGGGGAAAAAGCAGCACTGAGAAATCTACCCTCTGAAACTGACGAGGATGGGCAACAGAGGCTACCTCAGGTGGCAATCGGTAAGCAAAAGAAACACACAAGGGCGAGGAGACCTGGGGAAAAGCCACACGGAGAAATCCACCCTCTGAAACTGAAGAAGATGGGCAACAGAGGCTAGCTCAGGTGGCAATCTTTAAGCAAAAAAAATAAAATAAAAAAATACAATGGCGAGGAGACCCGGTCAAAAGCAACCCTGAAAAAGGTGCCCTCTGAAACTGAGGAAGCAGGGCAACAATGCCTAGCTCAGGTGACAATCTTCAAGGAAAAGAAACACTCAAGGGCGTGGAGACCTGGGGAAAAAGCAACACGGAGAAATCCACCCTCTGAAGCTGAGGAAGATGGGCAACAGAGGCTACCTCAGGTGGCAATCGTTAAGCAAAAACAAAACCCAAAGGCGTGGAGACCTCGGGAAAAAGCAACCCTGATATATCTACCCTCTGAAACTGAGGAAGATGGGCAAGAGAGGCTGGCTTCAGGTGGCAAACTTTAAGCAAAAGAAACACACAAGGGCGTGGAGACCTGGGGAAAAGGCAGCACTGAGAAATCTACCCTCTGAAACTGAAGAGGATGGGCAACAGAGGCTACCTCAGGTGGCAATCGTTAAGCAAAAGAAACACACAAGGGCGTGGAGACCTGGGGAAAAAGAAACACGGAGAAATCCACCCTCTGAAACTGAGGAAGATGGGCAAGAGAGGCTAGCTCAGGTGGCAATCGTTAAGCAAAAACAAAACCCAAAGGCGTGGAGACCTGGGGAAAAAGCAACCCTGAAATATCTACCCTCTGAAACTGAGGAAGATGGCCAAGAGAGGCTGCCTTCAGGTGGCAAACTTTAAGCAAAAGAAACACACAAGGGCGTGGAGACCTGGGGAAAAAGCAACACGGAGAAATCCACCCTCTGAAACTGAGGAAGATGGGCAAGAGAGGCTAGCTCAGTTGGCAATCGTTAAGCAAAAACAAAACCCAAAGGCGTGGAGACTTGGGGAAAAAGCAATCCTGAAATATCTACCCTCTGAAACTGAGGAAGATGGGCAAGAGAGGCTGGCTTCAGGTGGCAAACTTTAAGCAAAAGAAACACACAAGGGCGTGGAGACCTGGGGAAAAAGCAGCACTGGGAAATCAACCCTCTGAAACTGACGAGGATGGGCAACAGAGGCTACCTCAGGTGGCAATCGTTAAGCAAAAGAAACACACAAGGGCGTGGAGACCAGGGGAAAAAGCAACACGGAGAAATCCACCCTCTGAAACTGAGGAAGATGGGCAAGAGAGGCTACCTCAGGTGGCAATCGTTAAGCAAAAACAAAGCACAAATGCGTGGAGACCTGGGGAAAAAGCAACCCTGAAATATCTACCCTCTGAAACTGAGGAAGATGGGCAAGAGAGGCTGGCTTCATGTGGCAAACGTTAAGCAAAAGAAACACACAAGGGCGTGGAGACCTGGGGAAAAAGCAACACGGAGATATCCTCCAGCTGAAACTGAGGAAGATGGGCAACAGAGGCCAGCTCAGGTGGCAATCGTTAGGCAAAAACAAAACCCAAAGGCGTGGAGACCTCGGGAAAAAGCAACCCTGAAATATCTACCCTCTGAAACTGAGGAAGATGGGCAAGAGAGGCTGGCTTCAGGTGGCAAACTTTAAGCAAAAGAAACACACAAGGGCGTGGAGACCTGGGGAAAAAGCAGCACTGAGAAATCTACACTCTGAAACTGACGATGATGGGCAACAGAGGCTACCTCAGGTGGCAATCGGTAAGCAAAAGAAACACACAAGGGCGTGGAGACCTGGGGAAAAAGCCACACGGAGAAATCCACCCTCTGAAACTGAAGAAGATGGGCAACAGAGGCTAGCTCAGGTGGCAATCTTTAAGCAAAAGAAACACACAAGTGCGTGGAGACCTGGGAAAAAAGCACCAAGGAGAAATCCACCCTCTGAAACTGAGGAACATGGGCAAAAGAAGCTAGCTCAGGTTGCAAACTTTAAGCAGAAAAAAAAAAAGACGCAAGGGCGTGGAGAGCTGGCGAAAAAGCAACACGGAGAAATCCACCCTCTGAAACTGAGGAAGATGGGCAAGAGAGGCTAGCTCAGGTGGCAATCTTTAAGCAAAAAAATAAAATAAAAAAATGCAATGGCGAGGAGACCCGGTCAAAAAGCAACCCTGAAAAAGGTACCCTCTGAAACTGAGGAAGCAGGGCAACAATGCCTAGCTCAGGTGACAAACTTTAAGCAAAAGAAACACACAAGGGCGTGGAGACCTGGGGAAAAAGCATCACGGAGAAATCCTCCAGCTGAAACTGAGGCAGATGGGCAACAGAGGCTACCTCAGGTGGCAATCGTTAAGCAAAAACAAAACACAAAGGCGTGGAGACCTTGGGAAAAAGCAACCCTGAAATATCTACCCTCTGAAACTGAGGAAGATGGGCAAGAGAGGCTGGCTTCATGTGGCAAACGTTAAGCAAAAGAAACACACAAGGGCGTGGAGACCTGGGGAAAAAGCAACACGGAGAAATCCACCCTCTGAAACTGAGGAAGATGGGCAAGAGAGGCTAGCTCAGGTGGCATTCGTTAAGCAAAAACAAAACCCAAAGGCGTGGAGACCTGGGGAAAAAGCAACCCTGAAATATCTACCCTCTGAAACTGAGGAAGATGGGCAAGAGAGGCTGCCTTCAGGTGGCAAACTTTAAGCAAAAGAAACACACAAGGGCGTGGAGACCGGGGAAAAAGCAGCACTGAGAAATCTACCTTCTGAAACTGACGAGGATGGGCAACAGAGGCTACCTCAGGTGGCAATCGGTAAGCAAAAGAAACACACAAGGGCGTGGAGACCTGGGGAAAAAGCCACACGGAGAAATACACCCTCTGAAACTGAAGAAGATGGGCAACAGAGGCTAGCTCAGGTGGCAATCTTTAAGCAAAAAAAATAAAATAAAAAAATACAATGGCGAGGAGACCCGGTCAAAAAGCAACCCTGAAAATGGTACCCTCTGAAACTGAGGAAGCAGGGCAACAATGCCTAGCTCAGGTGACAATCTTTAAGCAAAAGAAACACACAAGGGCGTGGAGACCTGGGGAAAAAGCATCACGGAGAAATCCTCCAGCTGAAACTGAGGCAGATGGGCAACAGAGGCTACCTCAGGTGGCAATCGTTAAGCAAAAACAAAACACAAAGGCGTGGAGACCTTGGGAAAAAGCAACCCTGAAATAGCTACCCTCTGAAACTGAGGAAGATGGGCAAGAGAGGCTGGCTTCATGTGGCAAACGTTAAGCAAAAGAAACACACAAGGGCGTGGAGACCTGGGGAAAAAGCAACACGGAGAAATCCACCCTCTGAAACTGAGGAAGATGGGCAAGAGAGGCTAGCTCAGGTGGCATTCGTTAAGCAAAAACAAAACCCAAAGGCGTGGAGACCTGGGGAAAAAGCAACCCTGAAATATCTACCCTCTGAAACTGAGGAAGATGCGCAAGAGAGGCTGCCTTCAGGTGGCAAACTTTAAGCAAAAGAAACACACAAGGGCGTGGAGACCGGGGAAAAAGCAGCACTGAGAAATCTACCTTCTGAAACTGACGAGGATGGGCAACAGAGGCTACCTCAGGTGGCAATCGGTAAGCAAAAGAAACACACAAGGGCGTGGAGACCTGGGGAAAAAGCCACACGGAGAAATCCACCCTCTGAAACTGAAGAAGATGGGCAACAGAGGCTAGCTCAGGTGGCAATCTTTAAGCAAAAAAAATAAAATAAAAAAATACAATGGCGAGGAGACCCGGTCAAAAAGCAACCCTGAAAAAGGTACCCTCTGAAACTGAGGAAGCAGGGCAACAATGCCTAGCTCAGGTGACAATCTTTAAGCAAAAGAAACACACAAGGGCGTGGAGACCTGGGGAAAAAGCATCACGGAGAAATCCTCCAGCTGAAACTGAGGCAGATGGGCAACAGAGGCTACCTCAGGTGGCAATCGTTAAGCAAAAACAAAACACAAAGGCGTGGAGACCTTGGGAAAAAGCAACCCTGAAATAGCTACCCTCTGAAACTGAGGAAGATGGGCAAGAGAGGCTGGCTTCAGGTGGCAAACTTTAAGCAAAAGAAACACACAAGGGCGTGGAGACCTGGGGAAAAAGCAGCACTGAGAAATCTACCCTCTGAAACTGACGAGGATGGGCAACAGAGGCTACCTCAGGTGGCAATCGGTAAGCAAAAGAAACACACAAGGGCGAGGAGACCTGGGGAAAAGCCACACGGAGAAATCCACCCTCTGAAACTGAAGAAGATGGGCAACAGAGGCTAGCTCAGGTGGCAATCTTTAAGCAAAAAAAATAAAATAAAAAAATACAATGGCGAGGAGACCCGGTCAAAAGCAACCCTGAAAAAGGTGCCCTCTGAAACTGAGGAAGCAGGGCAACAATGCCTAGCTCAGGTGACAATCTTCAAGGAAAAGAAACACTCAAGGGCGTGGAGACCTGGGGAAAAAGCAACACGGAGAAATCCACCCTCTGAAGCTGAGGAAGATGGGCAACAGAGGCTACCTCAGGTGGCAATCGTTAAGCAAAAACAAAACCCAAAGGCGTGGAGACCTCGGGAAAAAGCAACCCTGATATATCTACCCTCTGAAACTGAGGAAGATGGGCAAGAGAGGCTGGCTTCAGGTGGCAAACTTTAAGCAAAAGAAACACACAAGGGCGTGGAGACCTGGGGAAAAGGCAGCACTGAGAAATCTACCCTCTGAAACTGAAGAGGATGGGCAACAGAGGCTACCTCAGGTGGCAATCGTTAAGCAAAAGAAACACACAAGGGCGTGGAGACCTGGGGAAAAAGAAACACGGAGAAATCCACCCTCTGAAACTGAGGAAGATGGGCAAGAGAGGCTAGCTCAGGTGGCAATCGTTAAGCAAAAACAAAACCCAAAGGCGTGGAGACCTGGGGAAAAAGCAACCCTGAAATATCTACCCTCTGAAACTGAGGAAGATGGCCAAGAGAGGCTGCCTTCAGGTGGCAAACTTTAAGCAAAAGAAACACACAAGGGCGTGGAGACCTGGGGAAAAAGCAACACGGAGAAATCCACCCTCTGAAACTGAGGAAGATGGGCAAGAGAGGCTAGCTCAGTTGGCAATCGTTAAGCAAAAACAAAACCCAAAGGCGTGGAGACTTGGGGAAAAAGCAATCCTGAAATATCTACCCTCTGAAACTGAGGAAGATGGGCAAGAGAGGCTGGCTTCAGGTGGCAAACTTTAAGCAAAAGAAACACACAAGGGCGTGGAGACCTGGGGAAAAAGCAGCACTGAGAAATCAACCCTCTGATACTGACGAGGATGGGCAACAGAGGCTACCTCAGGTGGCAATCGTTAAGCAAAAGAAACACACAAGGGCGTGGAGACCAGGGGAAAAAGCAACACGGAGAAATCCACCCTCTGAAACTGAGGAAGATGGGCAAGAGAGGCTACCTCAGGTGGCAATCGTTAAGCAAAAACAAAGCACAAAGGCGTGGAGACCTGGGGAAAAAGCAACCCTGAAATATCTACCCTCTGAAACTGAGGAAGATGGGCAAGAGAGGCTGGCTTCATGTGGCAAACGTTAAGCAAAAGAAACACACAAGGGCGTGGAGACCTGGGGAAAAAGCAACACGGAGATATCCTCCAGCTGAAACTGAGGAAGATGGGCAACAGAGGCCAGCTCAGGTGGCAATCGTTAGGCAAAAACAAAACCCAAAGGCGTGGAGACCTCGGGAAAAAGCAACCCTGAAATATCTACCCTCTGAAACTGAGGAAGATGGGCAAGAGAGGCTGGCTTCAGGTGGCAAACTTTAAGCAAAAGAAACACACAAGGGCGTGGAGACCTGGGGAAAAAGCAGCACTGAGAAATCTACACTCTGAAACTGACGATGATGGGCAACAGAGGCTACCTCAGGTGGCAATCGGTAAGCAAAAGAAACACACAAGGGCGTGGAGACCTGGGGAAAAAGCCACACGGAGAAATCCACCCTCTGAAACTGAAGAAGATGGGCAACAGAGGCTAGCTCAGGTGGCAATCTTTAAGCAAAAGAAACACACAAGTGCGTGGAGACCTGGGAAAAAAGCACCAAGGAGAAATCCACCCTCTGAAACTGAGGAACATGGGCAAAAGAAGCTAGCTCAGGTTGCAAACTTTAAGCAGAAAAAAAAAAAGACGCAAGGGCGTGGAGAGCTGGCGAAAAAGCAACACGGAGAAATCCACCCTCTGAAACTGAGGAAGATGGGCAAGAGAGGCTAGCTCAGGTGGCAATCTTTAAGCAAAAAAATAAAATAAAAAAATGCAATGGCGAGGAGACCCGGTCAAAAAGCAACCCTGAAAAAGGTACCCTCTGAAACTGAGGAAGCAGGGCAACAATGCCTAGCTCAGGTGACAAACTTTAAGCAAAAGAAACACACAAGGGCGTGGAGACCTGGGGAAAAAGCATCACGGAGAAATCCTCCAGCTGAAACTGAGGCAGATGGGCAACAGAGGCTACCTCAGGTGGCAATCGTTAAGCAAAAACAAAACCCAAAGGCGTGGAGACCTGGGGAAAGAGCAACCCTGAAATATCTACCCTCTGAAACTGAGGAAGATGGGCAAGAGAGGCTGGCTTCAGGTGGCAATCTTTAAGCAAAAGAAACACACAAGGGCGTGGAGACCTGGGGAAAAGGCAGCACTGAGAAATCTACCCTCTGAAACTGACGAGGATGGGCAACAGAGGCTACCTCAGGTGGCAATCGTTAAGCAAAAGAAACACACAAGGGCGTGGAGACCTGGGGAAAAAGCAACACGGAGAAATCCACCCTCTGAAACTGAGGAACATGGGCAAAAGAAGCTAGCTCAGGTTGCAAACTTTAAGCAGAAAAAAAAAAAGACGCAAGGGCGTGGAGAGCTGGCGAAAAAGCAACACGGAGAAATCCACCCTCTGAAACTGAGGAAGATGGGCAAGAGAGGCTAGCTCAGGTGGCAATCTTTAAGCAAAAAAATAAAATAAAAAAATGCAATGGCGAGGAGACCCGGTCAAAAAGCAACCCTGAAAAAGGTACCCTCTGAAACTGAGGAAGCAGGGCAACAATGCCTAGCTCAGGTGACAATCTTTAAGCAAAAGAAACACACAAGGGCGTGGAGACCGGGGAAAAAGCAGCACTGAGAAATCTACCTTCTGAAACTGACGAGGATGGGCAACAGAGGCTACCTCAGGTGGCAATCACTAAGCAAAAGAAACACACAAGGGCGTGGAGACCTGGGGAAAAAGCCACTCGGAGAAATCCACCCTCTGAAACTGAAGAAGATGGGCAACAGAGGCTAGCTCAGGTGGCAATCTTTAAGCAAAAAAAATAAAATAAAAAAATACAATGGCGAGGAGACCCGGTCAAAAAGCAACCCTGAAAAAGGTACCCTCTGAAACTGAGGAAGCAGGGCAACAATGCCTAGCTCAGGTGACAATCTTTAAGCAAAAGAAACACACAAGGGCGTGGAGACCTGGGGAAAAAGCATCACGGAGAAATCCTCCAGCTGAAACTGAGGCAGATGGGCAACAGAGGCTACCTCAGGTGGCAATCGTTAAGCAAAAACAAAACACAAAGGCGTGGAGACCTTGGGAAAAAGCAACCCTGAAATATCTACCCTCTGAAACTGAGGAAGATGGGCAAGAGAGGCTGGCTTCAGGTGGCAAACGTTAAGCAAAAGAAACACACAAGGGCGTGGAGACCTGGGGAAAAAGCAACACGGAGAAATCCACCCTCTGAAACTGAGGAAGATGGGCAAGAGAGGCTAGCTCAGGTGGCAATCGTTAAGCAAAAACAAAACCCAAAGTCGTGGAGACCTGGGGAAAAGCAACCCTGAAATATCTACCCTCTGAAACTGAGGAAGATGGGCAAGAGAGGCTGGCTTCAGGTGGCAAACTTTAAGCAAAAGAAACACACAAGGGCGTGGAGACCTGGGGAAAAAGCAACACGGAGAAATCCACCCTCTGAAACTGAGAAAGATGGGCAAGAGAGGCTAGCTCAGGTGGCAATCGTTAAGCAAAAACAAAACCCAAAGGCGTGGAGACCTGGGGAAAGAGCAACCCTGAAATATCTACCCTCTGAAACTGAGGAAGATGGGCAAGAGAGGCTGGCTTCAGGTGGCAATCTTTAAGCAAAAGAAACACACAAGGGCGTGGAGACCTGGGGAAAAGGCAGCACTGAGAAATCTACCCTCTGAAACTGACGAGGATGGGCAACAGAGGCTACCTCAGGTGGCAATCGTTAAGCAAAAGAAACACACAAGGGCGTGGAGACCTGGGGAAAAAGCAACACGGAGAAATCCACCCTCTGAAACTGAGGAACATGGGCAAAAGAAGCTAGCTCAGGTTGCAAACTTTAAGCAGAAAAAAAAAAAGACGCAAGGGCGTGGAGAGCTGGCGAAAAAGCAACACGGAGAAATCCACCCTCTGAAACTGAGGAAGATGGGCAAGAGAGGCTAGCTCAGGTGGCAATCTTTAAGCAAAAAAATAAAATAAAAAAATGCAATGGCGAGGAGACCCGGTCAAAAAGCAACCCTGAAAAAGGTACCCTTTGAAACTGAGGAAGCAGGGCAACAGTGCCTAGCTCAGGTGACAATCTTTAAGCAAAAGAAACACACAAGGGCGTGGAGACCTGGGGAAAAAGCATCACGGAGAAATCCTCCAGCTGAAACTGAGGCAGATGGGCAACAGAGGCTACCTCAGGTGGCAATCGTTAAGCAAAAACAAAACACAAAGGCGTGGAGACCTTGGGAAAAAGCAACCCTGAAATATCTACCCTCTGAAACTGAGGAAGATGGGCAAGAGAGGCTGGCTTCATGTGGCAAACGTTAAGCAAAAGAAACACACAAGGGCGTGGAGACCTGGGGAAAAAGCAACACGGAGAAATCCACCCTCTGAAACTGAGGAAGATGGGCAAGAGAGGCTAGCTCAGGTGGCATTCGTTAAGCAAAAACAAAACCCAAAGGCGTGGAGACCTGGGGAAAAAGCAACCCTGAAATATCTACCCTCTGAAACTGAGGAAGATGCGCAAGAGAGGCTGCCTTCAGGTGGCAAACTTTAAGCAAAAGAAACACACAAGGGCGTGGAGACCGGGGAAAAAGCAGCACTGAGAAATCTACCTTCTGAAACTGACGAGGATGGGCAACAGAGGCTACCTCAGGTGGCAATCGGTAAGCAAAAGAAACACACAAGGGCGTGGAGACCTGGGGAAAAAGCCACACGGAGAAATCCACCCTCTGAAACTGAAGAAGATGGGCAACAGAGGCTAGCTCAGGTGGCAATCTTTAAGCAAAAAAAATAAAATAAAAAAATACAATGGCGAGGAGACCCGGTCAAAAAGCAACCCTGAAAAAGGTACCCTCTGAAACTGAGGAAGCAGGGCAACAATGCCTAGCTCAGGTGACAATCCTTAAGCAAAAGAAACACACAAGGGCGTGGAGACCTGGGGAAAAAGCATCACGGAGAAATCCTCCAGCTGAAACTGAGGCAGATGGGCAACAGAGGCTACCTCAGGTGGCAATCGTTAAGCAAAAACAAAACACAAAGGCGTGGAGACCTTGGGAAAAAGCAACCCTGAAATAGCTACCCTCTGAAACTGAGGAAGATGGGCAAGAGAGGCTGGCTTCAGGTGGCAAACTTTAAGCAAAAGAAACACACAAGGGCGTGGAGACCTGGGGAAAAAGCAGCACTGAGAAATCTACCCTCTGAAACTGACGAGGATGGGCAACAGAGGCTACCTCAGGTGGCAATCGGTAAGCAAAAGAAACACACAAGGGCGAGGAGACCTGGGGAAAAGCCACACGGAGAAATCCACCCTCTGAAACTGAAGAAGATGGGCAACAGAGGCTAGCTCAGGTGGCAATCTTTAAGCAAAAAAAATAAAATAAAAAAATACAATGGCGAGGAGACCCGGTCAAAAGCAACCCTGAAAAAGGTGCCCTCTGAAACTGAGGAAGCAGGGCAACAATGCCTAGCTCAGGTGACAATCTTCAAGGAAAAGAAACACTCAAGGGCGTGGAGACCTGGGGAAAAAGCAACACGGAGAAATCCACCCTCTGAAGCTGAGGAAGATGGGCAACAGAGGCTACCTCAGGTGGCAATCGTTAAGCAAAAACAAAACCCAAAGGCGTGGAGACCTCGGGAAAAAGCAACCCTGATGTATCTACCCTCTGAAACTGAGGAAGATGGGCAAGAGAGGCTGGCTTCAGGTGGCAAACTTTAAGCAAAAGAAACACACAAGGGCGTGGAGACCTGGGGAAAAGGCAGCACTGAGAAATCTACCCTCTGAAACTGAAGAGGATGGGCAACAGAGGCTACCTCAGGTGGCAATCGTTAAGCAAAAGAAACACACAAGGGCGTGGAGACCTGGGGAAAAAGAAACACGGAGAAATCCACCCTCTGAAACTGAGGAAGATGGGCAAGAGAGGCTAGCTCAGGTGGCAATCGTTAAGCAAAAACAAAACCCAAAGGCGTGGAGACCTGGGGAAAAAGCAACCCTGAAATATCTACCCTCTGAAACTGAGGAAGATGGCCAAGAGAGGCTGCCTTCAGGTGGCAAACTTTAAGCAAAAGAAACACACAAGGGCGTGGAGACCTGGGGAAAAAGCAACACGGAGAAATCCACCCTCTGAAACTGAGGAAGATGGGCAAGAGAGGCTAGCTCAGTTGGCAATCGTTAAGCAAAAACAAAACCCAAAGGCGTGGAGACTTGGGGAAAAAGCAATCCTGAAATATCTACCCTCTGAAACTGAGGAAGATGGGCAAGAGAGGCTGGCTTCAGGTGGCAAACTTTAAGCAAAAGAAACACACAAGGGCGTGGAGACCTGGGGAAAAAGCAGCACTGAGAAATCAACCCTCTGATACTGACGAGGATGGGCAACAGAGGCTACCTCAGGTGGCAATCGTTAAGCAAAAGAAACACACAAGGGCGTGGAGACCAGGGGAAAAAGCAACACGGAGAAATCCACCCTCTGAAACTGAGGAAGATGGGCAAGAGAGGCTACCTCAGGTGGCAATCGTTAAGCAAAAACAAAGCACAAAGGCGTGGAGACCTGGGGAAAAAGCAACCCTGAAATATCTACCCTCTGAAACTGAGGAAGATGGGCAAGAGAGGCTGGCTTCATGTGGCAAACGTTAAGCAAAAGAAACACACAAGGGCGTGGAGACCTGGGGAAAAAGCAACACGGAGATATCCTCCAGCTGAAACTGAGGAAGATGGGCAACAGAGGCCAGCTCAGGTGGCAATCGTTAGGCAAAAACAAAACCCAAAGGCGTGGAGACCTCGGGAAAAAGCAACCCTGAAATATCTACCCTCTGAAACTGAGGAAGATGGGCAAGAGAGGCTGGCTTCAGGTGGCAAACTTTAAGCAAAAGAAACACACAAGGGCGTGGAGACCTGGGGAAAAAGCAGCACTGAGAAATCTACACTCTGAAACTGACGATGATGGGCAACAGAGGCTACCTCAGGTGGCAATCGGTAAGCAAAAGAAACACACAAGGGCGTGGAGACCTGGGGAAAAAGCCACACGGAGAAATCCACCCTCTGAAACTGAAGAAGATGGGCAACAGAGGCTAGCTCAGGTGGCAATCTTTAAGCAAAAGAAACACACAAGTGCGTGGAGACCTGGGAAAAAAGCACCAAGGAGAAATCCACCCTCTGAAACTGAGGAACATGGGCAAAAGAAGCTAGCTCAGGTTGCAAACTTTAAGCAGAAAAAAAAAAAGACGCAAGGGCGTGGAGAGCTGGCGAAAAAGCAACACGGAGAAATCCACCCTCTGAAACTGAGGAAGATGGGCAAGAGAGGCTAGCTCAGGTGGCAATCTTTAAGCAAAAAAATAAAATAAAAAAATGCAATGGCGAGGAGACCCGGTCAAAAAGCAACCCTGAAAAAGGTACCCTCTGAAACTGAGGAAGCAGGGCAACAATGCCTAGCTCAGGTGACAAACTTTAAGCAAAAGAAACACACAAGGGCGTGGAGACCTGGGGAAAAAGCATCACGGAGAAATCCTCCAGCTGAAACTGAGGCAGATGGGCAACAGAGGCTACCTCAGGTGGCAATCGTTAAGCAAAAACAAAACCCAAAGGCGTGGAGACCTGGGGAAAGAGCAACCCTGAAATATCTACCCTCTGAAACTGAGGAAGATGGGCAAGAGAGGCTGGCTTCAGGTGGCAATCTTTAAGCAAAAGAAACACACAAGGGCGTGGAGACCTGGGGAAAAGGCAGCACTGAGAAATCTACCCTCTGAAACTGACGAGGATGGGCAACAGAGGCTACCTCAGGTGGCAATCGTTAAGCAAAAGAAACACACAAGGGCGTGGAGACCTGGGGAAAAAGCAACACGGAGAAATCCACCCTCTGAAACTGAGGAACATGGGCAAAAGAAGCTAGCTCAGGTTGCAAACTTTAAGCAGAAAAAAAAAAAGACGCAAGGGCGTGGAGAGCTGGCGAAAAAGCAACACGGAGAAATCCACCCTCTGAAACTGAGGAAGATGGGCAAGAGAGGCTAGCTCAGGTGGCAATCTTTAAGCAAAAAAATAAAATAAAAAAATGCAATGGCGAGGAGACCCGGTCAAAAAGCAACCCTGAAAAAGGTACCCTCTGAAACTGAGGAAGCAGGGCAACAATGCCTAGCTCAGGTGACAATCTTTAAGCAAAAGAAACACACAAGGGCGTGGAGACCGGGGAAAAAGCAGCACTGAGAAATCTACCTTCTGAAACTGACGAGGATGGGCAACAGAGGCTACCTCAGGTGGCAATCGCTAAGCAAAAGAAACACACAAGGGCGTGGAGACCTGGGGAAAAAGCCACACGGAGAAATCCACCCTCTGAAACTGAAGAAGATGGGCAACAGAGGCTAGCTCAGGTGGCAATCTTTAAGCAAAAAAAATAAAATAAAAAAATACAATGGCGAGGAGACCCGGTCAAAAAGCAACCCTGAAAAAGGTACCCTCTGAAACTGAGGAAGCAGGGCAACAATGCCTAGCTCAGGTGACAATCTTTAAGCAAAAGAAACACACACGGGCGTGGAGACCTGGGGAAAAAGCATCACGGAGAAATCCTCCAGCTGAAACTGAGGCAGATGGGCAACAGAGGCTACCTCAGGTGGCAATCGTTAAGCAAAAACAAAACACAAAGGCGTGGAGACCTTGGGAAAAAGCAACCCTGAAATATCTACCCTCTGAAACTGAGGAAGATGGGCAAGAGAGGCTGGCTTCATGTGGCAAACGTTAAGCAAAAGAAACACACAAGGGCGTGGAGACCTGGGGAAAAAGCAACACGGAGAAATCCACCCTCTGAAACTGAGGAAGATGGGCAAGAGAGGCTAGCTCAGGTGGCAATCGTTAAGCAAAAACAAAACCCAAAGTCGTGGAGACCTGGGGAAAAGCAACCCTGAAATATCTACCCTCTGAAACTGAGGAAGATGGGCAAGAGAGGCTGGCTTCAGGTGGCAAACTTTAAGCAAAAGAAACACACAAGGGCGTGGAGACCTGGGGAAAAAGCAGCAGTGAGAAATCTACCCTCTGAAACTGACGAGGATGGGCAACAGAGGCTACCTCAGGTGGCAATCGTTAAGCAAAAGAAACACACAAGGGCGTGGATACCTGGGGAAAAAGCAACACGGAGAAATCCACCCTCTGAAACTGAGAAAGATGGGCAAGAGAGGCTAGCTCAGGTGGCAATCGTTAAGCAAAAACAAAACCCAAAGGCGTGGAGACCTGGGGAAAGAGCAACCCTGAGATATCTACCCTCTGAAACTGAGGAAGATGGGCAAGAGAGGCTGGCTTCAGGTGGCAATCTTTAAGCAAAAGAAACACACAAGGGCGTGGAGACCTGGGGAAAAGGCAGCACTGAGAAATCTACCCTCTGAAACTGACGAGGATGGGCAACAGAGGCTACCTCAGGTGGCAATCGTTAAGCAAAAGAAACACACAAGGGCGTGGAGACCTGGGGAAAAAGCAACACGGAGAAATCCACCCTCTGAAACTGAGGAACATGGGCAAAAGAAGCTAGCTCAGGTTGCAAACTTTAAGCAGAAAAAAAAAAAGACGCAAGGGCGTGGAGAGCTGGCGAAAAAGCAACACGGAGAAATCCACCCTCTGAAACTGAGGAAGATGGGCAAGAGAGGCTAGCTCAGGTGGCAATCTTTAAGCAAAAAAATAAAATAAAAAAATGCAATGGCGAGGAGACCCGGTCAAAAAGCAACCCTGAAAAAGGTACCCTTTGAAACTGAGGAAGCAGGGCAACAGTGCCTAGCTCAGGCGACAATCTTTAAGCAAAAGAAACACACAAGGGCGTGGAGACCTGGGGAAAAAGCATCACGGAGAAATCCTCCAGCTGAAACTGAGGCAGATGGGCAACAGAGGCTACCTCAGGTGGCAATCGTTAAGCAAAAACAAAACACAAAGGCGTGGAGACCTTGGGAAAAAGCAACCCTGAAATATCTACCCTCTGAAACTGAGGAAGATGGGCAAGAGAGGCTGGCTTCATGTGGCAAACGTTAAGCAAAAGAAACACACAAGGGCGTGGAGACCTGGGGAAAAAGCAACACGGAGAAATCCACCCTCTGAAACTGAGGAAGATGGGCAAGAGAGGCTAGCTCAGGTGGCAATCGTTAAGCAAAAACAAAACCCAAAGTCGTGGAGACCTGGGGAAAAGCAACCCTGAAATATCTACCCTCTGAAACTGAGGAAGATGGGCAAGAGAGGCTGGCTTCAGGTGGCAAACTTTAAGCAAAAGAAACACACAAGGGCGTGGAGACCTGGGGAAAAAGCAGCAGTGAGAAATCTACCCTCTGAAACTGACGAGGATGGGCAACAGAGGCTACCTCAGGTGGCAATCGTTAAGCAAAAGAAACACACAAGGGCGTGGATACCTGGGGAAAAAGCAACACGGAGAAATCCACCCTCTGAAACTGAGAAAGATGGGCAAGAGAGGCTAGCTCAGGTGGCAATCGTTAAGCAAAAACAAAACCCAAAGGCGTGGAGACCTGGGGAAAGAGCAACCCTGAGATATCTACCCTCTGAAACTGAGGAAGATGGGCAAGAGAGGCTGGCTTCAGGTGGCAATCTTTAAGCAAAAGAAACACACAAGGGCGTGGAGACCTGGGGAAAAGGCAGCACTGAGAAATCTACCCTCTGAAACTGACGAGGATGGGCAACAGAGGCTACCTCAGGTGGCAATCGTTAAGCAAAAGAAACACACAAGGGCGTGGAGACCTGGGGAAAAAGCAACACGGAGAAATCCACCCTCTGAAACTGAGGAACATGGGCAAAAGAAGCTAGCTCAGGTTGCAAACTTTAAGCAGAAAAAAAAAAAGACGCAAGGGCGTGGAGAGCTGGCGAAAAAGCAACACGGAGAAATCCACCCTCTGAAACTGAGGAAGATGGGCAAGAGAGGCTAGCTCAGGTGGCAATCTTTAAGCAAAAAAATAAAATAAAAAAATGCAATGGCGAGGAGACCCGGTCAAAAAGCAACCCTGAAAAAGGTACCCTTTGAAACTGAGGAAGCAGGGCAACAGTGCCTAGCTCAGGCGACAATCTTTAAGCAAAAGAAACACACAAGGGCGTGGAGACCTGGGGAAAAAGCATCACGGAGAAATCCTCCAGCTGAAACTGAGGCAGATGGGCAACAGAGGCTACCTCAGGTGGCAATCGTTAAGCAAAAACAAAACACAAAGGCGTGGAGACCTTGGGAAAAAGCAACCCTGAAATATCTACCCTCTGAAACTGAGGAAGATGGGCAAGAGAGGCTGGCTTCATGTGGCAAACGTTAAGCAAAAGAAACACACAAGGGCGTGGAGACCTGGGGAAAAAGCAACACGGAGAAATCCACCCTCTGAAACTGAGGAAGATGGGCAAGAGAGGCTAGCTCAGGTGGCATTCGTTAAGCAAAAACAAAACCCAAAGGCGTGGAGACCTGGGGAAAAAGCAACCCTGAAATATCTACCCTCTGAAACTGAGGAAGATGCGCAAGAGAGGCTGCCTTCAGGTGGCAAACTTTAAGCAAAAGAAACACACAAGGGCGTGGAGACCGGGGAAAAAGCAGCACTGAGAAATCTACCTTCTGAAACTGACGAGGATGGGCAACAGAGGCTACCTCAGGTGGCAATCGGTAAGCAAAAGAAACACACAAGGGCGTGGAGACCTGGGGAAAAAGCCACACGGAGAAATCCACCCTCTGAAACTGAAGAAGATGGGCAACAGAGGCTAGCTCAGGTGGCAATCTTTAAGCAAAAAAAATAAAATAAAAAAATACAATGGCGAGGAGACCCGGTCAAAAAGCAACCCTGAAAAAGGTACCCTCTGAAACTGAGGAAGCAGGGCAACAATGCCTAGCTCAGGTGACAATCTTTAAGCAAAAGAAACACACAAGGGCGTGGAGACCTGGGGAAAAAGCATCACGGAGAAATCCTCCAGCTGAAACTGAGGCAGATGGGCAACAGAGGCTACCTCAGGTGGCAATCGTTAAGCAAAAACAAAACACAAAGGCGTGGAGACCTTGGGAAAAAGCAACCCTGAAATAGCTACCCTCTGAAACTGAGGAAGATGGGCAAGAGAGGCTGGCTTCAGGTGGCAAACTTTAAGCAAAAGAAACACACAAGGGCGTGGAGACTTGGGGAAAAAGCAGCACTGAGAAATCTACCCTCTGAAACTGACGAGGATGGGCAACAGAGGCTACCTCAGGTGGCAATCGGTAAGCAAAAGAAACACACAAGGGCGAGGAGACCTGGGGAAAAGCCTCACGGAGAAATCCACCCTCTGAAACTGAAGAAGATGGGCAACAGAGGCTAGCTCAGGTGGCAATCTTTAAGCAAAAAAAATAAAATAAAAAAATACAATGGCGAGGAGACCCGGTCAAAAGCAACCCTGAAAAAGGTGCCCTCTGAAACTGAGGAAGCAGGGCAACAATGCCTAGCTCAGGTGACAATCTTCAAGGAAAAGAAACACTCAAGGGCGTGGAGACCTGGGGAAAAAGCAACACGGAGAAATCCACCCTCTGAAGCTGAGGAAGATGGGCAACAGAGGCTACCTCAGGTGGCAATCGTTAAGCAAAAACAAAACCCAAAGGCGTGGAGACCTCGGGAAAAAGCAACCCTGATATATCTACCCTCTGAAACTGAGGAAGATGGGCAAGAGAGGCTGGCTTCAGGTGGCAAACTTTAAGCAAAAGAAACACACAAGGGCGTGGAGACCTGGGGAAAAGGCAGCACTGAGAAATCTACCCTCTGAAACTGAAGAGGATGGGCAACAGAGGCTACCTCAGGTGGCAATCGTTAAGCAAAAGAAACACACAAGGTCGTGGAGACCTGGGGAAAAAGAAACACGGAGAAATCCACCCTCTGAAACTGAGGAAGATGGGCAAGAGAGGCTAGCTCAGGTGGCAATCGTTAAGCAAAAACAAAACCCAAAGGCGTGGAGACCTGGGGAAAAAGCAACCCTGAAATATCTACCCTCTGAAACTGAGGAAGATGGCCAAGAGAGGCTGCCTTCAGGTGGCAAACTTTAAGCAAAAGAAACACACAAGGGCGTGGAGACCTGGGGAAAAAGCAACACGGAGAAATCCACCCTCTGAAACTGAGGAAGATGGGCAAGAGAGGCTAGCTCAGTTGGCAATCGTTAAGCAAAAACAAAACCCAAAGGCGTGGAGACTTGGGGAAAAAGCAATCCTGAAATATCTACCCTCTGAAACTGAGGAAGATGGGCAAGAGAGGCTGGCTTCAGGTGGCAAACTTTAAGCAAAAGAAACACACAAGGGCGTGGAGACCTGGGGAAAAAGCAGCACTGGGAAATCAACCCTCTGAAACTGACGAGGATGGGCAACAGAGGCTACCTCAGGTGGCAATCGTTAAGCAAAAGAAACACACAAGGGCGTGGAGACCAGGGGAAAAAGCAACACGGAGAAATCCACCCTCTGAAACTGAGGAAGATGGGCAAGAGAGGCTACCTCAGGTGGCAATCGTTAAGCAAAAACAAAGCACAAATGCGTGGAGACCTGGGGAAAAAGCAACCCTGAAATATCTACCCTCTGAAACTGAGGAGGATGGGCAAGAGAGGCTGGCTTCATGTGGCAAACGTTAAGCAAAAGAAACACACAAGGGCGTGGAGACCTGGGGAAAAAGCAACACGGAGATATCCTCCAGCTGAAACTGAGGAAGATGGGCAACAGAGGCCAGCTCAGGTGGCAATCGTTAGGCAAAAACAAAACCCAAAGGCGTGGAGACCTCGGGAAAAAGCAACCCTGAAATATCTACCCTCTGAAACTGAGGAAGATGGGCAAGAGAGGCTGGCTTCAGGTGGCAAACTTTAAGCAAAGAAACACACAAGGGCGTGGAGACCTGGGGAAAAAGCAGCACTGAGAAATCTACACTCTGAAACTGACGATGATGGGCAACAGAGGCTACCTCAGGTGGCAATCGGTAAGCAAAAGATACACACAAGGGCGTGGAGACCTGGGGAAAAAGCCACACGGAGAAATCCACCCTCTGAAACTGAAGAAGATGGGCAACAGAGGCTAGCTCAGGTGGCAATCTTTAAGCAAAAGAAACACACAAGTGCGTGGAGACCTGGGAAAAAAGCACCAAGGAGAAATCCACCCTCTGAAACTGAGGAACATGGGCAAAAGAAGCTAGCTCAGGTTGCAAACTTTAAGCAGAAAAAAAAAAAGACGCAAGGGCGTGGAGAGCTGGCGAAAAAGCAACACGGAGAAATCCACCCTCTGAAACTGAGGAAGATGGGCAAGAGAGGCTAGCTCAGGTGGCAATCTTTAAGCAAAAAAATAAAATAAAAAAATGCAATGGCGAGGAGACCCGGTCAAAAAGCAACCCTGAAAAAGGTACCCTCTGAAACTGAGGAAGCAGGGCAACAATGCCTAGCTCAGGTGACAAACTTTAAGCAAAAGAAACACACAAGGGCGTGGAGACCTGGGGAAAAAGCATCACGGAGAAATCCTCCAGCTGAAACTGAGGCAGATGGGCAACAGAGGCTACCTCAGGTGGCAATCGTTAAGCAAAAACAAAACACAAAGGCGTGGAGACCTTGGGAAAAAGCAACCCTGAAATATCTACCCTCTGAAACTGAGGAAGATGGGCAAGAGAGGCTGGCTTCATGTGGCAAACGTTAAGCAAAAGAAACACACAAGGGCGTGGAGACCTGGGGAAAAAGCAACACGGAGAAATCCACCCTCTGAAACTGAGGAAGATGGGCAAGAGAGGCTAGCTCAGGTGGCATTCGTTAAGCAAAAACAAAACCCAAAGGCGTGGAGACCTGGGGAAAAAGCAACCCTGAAATATCTACCCTCTGAAACTGAGGAAGATGGGCAAGAGAGGCTGCCTTCAGGTGGCAAACTTTAAGCAAAAGAAACACACAAGGGCGTGGAGACCGGGGAAAAAGCAGCACTGAGAAATCTACCTTCTGAAACTGACGAGGATGGGCAACAGAGGCTACCTCAGGTGGCAATCGGTAAGCAAAAGAAACACACAAGGGCGTGGAGACCTGGGGAAAAAGCCACACGGAGAAATACACCCTCTGAAACTGAAGAAGATGGGCAACAGAGGCTAGCTCAGGTGGCAATCTTTAAGCAAAAAAAATAAAATAAAAAAATACAATGGCGAGGAGACCCGGTCAAAAAGCAACCCTGAAAATGGTACCCTCTGAAACTGAGGAAGCAGGGCAACAATGCCTAGCTCAGGTGACAATCTTTAAGCAAAAGAAACACACAAGGGCGTGGAGACCTGGGGAAAAAGCATCACGGAGAATCCTCCAGCTGAAACTGAGGCAGATGGGCAACAGAGGCTACCTCAGGTGGCAATCGTTAAGCAAAAACAAAACACAAAGGCGTGGAGACCTTGGGAAAAAGCAACCCTGAAATAGCTACCCTCTGAAACTGAGGAAGATGGGCAAGAGAGGCTGGCTTCATGTGGCAAACGTTAAGCAAAAGAAACACACAAGGGCGTGGAGACCTGGGGAAAAAGCAACACGGAGAAATCCACCCTCTGAAACTGAGGAAGATGGGCAAGAGAGGCTAGCTCAGGTGGCATTCGTTAAGCAAAAACAAAACCCAAAGGCGTGGAGACCTGGGGAAAAAGCAACCCTGAAATATCTACCCTCTGAAACTGAGGAAGATGCGCAAGAGAGGCTGCCTTCAGGTGGCAAACTTTAAGCAAAAGAAACACACAAGGGCGTGGAGACCGGGGAAAAAGCAGCACTGAGAAATCTACCTTCTGAAACTGACGAGGATGGGCAACAGAGGCTACCTCAGGTGGCAATCGGTAAGCAAAAGAAACACACAAGGGCGTGGAGACCTGGGGAAAAAGCCACACGGAGAAATCCACCCTCTGAAACTGAAGAAGATGGGCAACAGAGGCTAGCTCAGGTGGCAATCTTTAAGCAAAAAAAATAAAATAAAAAAATACAATGGCGAGGAGACCCGGTCAAAAAGCAACCCTGAAAAAGGTACCCTCTGAAACTGAGGAAGCAGGGCAACAATGCCTAGCTCAGGTGACAATCTTTAAGCAAAAGAAACACACAAGGGCGTGGAGACCTGGGGAAAAAGCATCACGGAGAAATCCTCCAGCTGAAACTGAGGCAGATGGGCAACAGAGGCTACCTCAGGTGGCAATCGTTAAGCAAAAACAAAACACAAAGGCGTGGAGACCTTGGGAAAAAGCAACCCTGAAATAGCTACCCTCTGAAACTGAGGAAGATGGGCAAGAGAGGCTGGCTTCAGGTGGCAAACTTTAAGCAAAAGAAACACACAAGGGCGTGGAGACCTGGGGAAAAAGCAGCACTGAGAAATCTACCCTCTGAAACTGACGAGGATGGGCAACAGAGGCTACCTCAGGTGGCAATCGGTAAGCAAAAGAAACACACAAGGGCGAGGAGACCTGGGGAAAAGCCACACGGAGAAATCCACCCTCTGAAACTGAAGAAGATGGGCAACAGAGGCTAGCTCAGGTGGCAATCTTTAAGCAAAAAAAATAAAATAAAAAAATACAATGGCGAGGAGACCCGGTCAAAAGCAACCCTGAAAAAGGTGCCCTCTGAAACTGAGGAAGCAGGGCAACAATACCTAGCTCAGGTGACAATCTTCAAGGAAAAGAAACACTCAAGGGCGTGGAGACCTGGGGAAAAAGCAACACGGAGAAATCCACCCTCTGAAGCTGAGGAAGATGGGCAACAGAGGCTACCTCAGGTGGCAATCGTTAAGCAAAAACAAAACCCAAAGGCGTGGAGACCTCGGGAAAAAGCAACCCTGATATATCTACCCTCTGAAACTGAGGAAGATGGGCAAGAGAGGCTGGCTTCAGGTGGCAAACTTTAAGCAAAAGAAACACACAAGGGCGTGGAGACCTGGGGAAAAGGCAGCACTGAGAAATCTACCCTCAGAAACTGAAGAGGATGGGCAACAGAGGCTACCTCAGGTGGCAATCGTTAAGCAAAAGAAACACACAAGGGCGTGGAGACCTGGGGAAAAAGAAACACGGAGAAATCCACCCTCTGAAACTGAGGAAGATGGGCAAGAGAGGCTAGCTCAGGTGGCAATCGTTAAGCAAAAACAAAACCCAAAGGCGTGGAGACCTGGGGAAAAAGCAACCCTGAAATATCTACCCTCTGAAACTGAGGAAGATGGGCAAGAGAGGCTGGCTTCAGGTGGCAAACGTTAAGCAAAAGAAACACACAAGGGCGTGGAGACCTGGGGAAAAAGCAACACGGAGATATCCTCCAGCTGAAACTGAGGAAGATGGGCAACAGAGGCCAGCTCAGGTGGCAATCGTTAGGCAAAAACAAAACCCAAAGGCGTGGAGACCTCGGGAAAAAGCAACCCTGAAATATCTACCCTCTGAAACTGAGGAAGATGGGCAAGAGAGGCTGGCTTCAGGTGGCAAACTTTAAGCAAAAGAAACACACAAGGGCGTGGAGACCTGGGGAAAAAGCAGCACTGAGAAATCTACACTCTGAAACTGACGATGATGGGCAACAGAGGCTACCTCAGGTGGCAATCGGTAAGCAAAAGAAACACACAAGGGCGTGGAGACCTGGGGAAAAAGCCACACGGAGAAATCCACCCTCTGAAACTGAAGAAGATGGGCAACAGAGGCTAGCTCAGGTGGCAATCTTTAAGCAAAAGAAACACACAAGTGCGTGGAGACCTGGGAAAAAAGCACCAAGGAGAAATCCACCCTCTGAAACTGAGGAACATGGGCAAAAGAAGCTAGCTCAGGTTGCAAACTTTAAGCAGAAAAAAAAAAAGACGCAAGGGCGTGGAGAGCTGGCGAAAAAGCAACACGGAGAAATCCACCCTCTGAAACTGAGGAAGATGGGCAAGAGAGGCTAGCTCAGGTGGCAATCTTTAAGCAAAAAAATAAAATAAAAAAATGCAATGGCGAGGAGACCCGGTCAAAAAGCAACCCTGAAAAAGGTACCCTCTGAAACTGAGGAAGCAGGGCAACAATGCCTAGCTCAGGTGACAAACTTTAAGCAAAAGAAACACACAAGGGCGTGGAGACCTGGGGAAAAAGCATCACGGAGAAATCCTCCAGCTGAAACTGAGGCAGATGGGCAACAGAGGCTACCTCAGGTGGCAATCGTTAAGCAAAAACAAAACACAAAGGCGTGGAGACCTTGGGAAAAAGCAACCCTGAAATATCTACCCTCTGAAACTGAGGAAGATGGGCAAGAGAGGCTGGCTTCATGTGGCAAACGTTAAGCAAAAGAAACACACAAGGGCGTGGAGACCTGGGGAAAAAGCAACACGGAGAAATCCACCCTCTGAAACTGAGGAAGATGGGCAAGAGAGGCTAGCTCAGGTGGCATTCGTTAAGCAAAAACAAAACCCAAAGGCGTGGAGACCTGGGGAAAAAGCAACCCTGAAATATCTACCCTCTGAAACTGAGGAAGATGGGCAAGAGAGGCTGCCTTCAGGTGGCAAACTTTAAGCAAAAGAAACACACAAGGGCGTGGAGACCGGGGAAAAAGCAGCACTGAGAAATCTACCTTCTGAAACTGACGAGGATGGGCAACAGAGGCTACCTCAGGTGGCAATCGGTAAGCAAAAGAAACACACAAGGGCGTGGAGACCTGGGGAAAAAGCCACACGGAGAAATACACCCTCTGAAACTGAAGAAGATGGGCAACAGAGGCTAGCTCAGGTGGCAATCTTTAAGCAAAAAAAATAAAATAAAAAAATACAATGGCGAGGAGACCCGGTCAAAAAGCAACCCTGAAAATGGTACCCTCTGAAACTGAGGAAGCAGGGCAACAATGCCTAGCTCAGGTGACAATCTTTAAGCAAAAGAAACACACAAGGGCGTGGAGACCTGGGGAAAAAGCATCACGGAGAATCCTCCAGCTGAAACTGAGGCAGATGGGCAACAGAGGCTACCTCAGGTGGCAATCGTTAAGCAAAAACAAAACACAAAGGCGTGGAGACCTTGGGAAAAAGCAACCCTGAAATAGCTACCCTCTGAAACTGAGGAAGATGGGCAAGAGAGGCTGGCTTCATGTGGCAAACGTTAAGCCAAAGAAACACACAAGGGCGTGGAGACCTGGGGAAAAAGCACCAGTGAGAAATCCACCCTCTGAAAATGACGAGGATGGGCAACAGAGGCTACCTCAGGTGGCAATCGTTAAGCAAAAGAAACACACAAGGGCGTGGATACCTGGGGAAAAAGCAACACGGAGAAATCCACCCTCTGAAACTGAGAAAGATGGGCAAGAGAGGCTAGCTCAGGTGGCAATCGTTAAGCAAAAACAAAACCCAAAGGCGTAGAGACCTGGGGAAAGAGCAACCCTGAAATATCTACCCTCTGAAACTGAGGAAGATGGGCAAGAGAGGCTGGCTTCAGGTGGCAATCTTTAAGCAAAAGAAACACACAAGGGCGTGGAGACCTGGGGAAAAGGCAGCACTGAGAAATCTACCCTCTGAAACTGACGAGGATGGGCAACAGAGGCTACCTCAGGTGGCAATCGTTAAGCAAAAGAAACACACAAGGGCGTGGAGACCTGGGGAAAAAGCAACACGGAGAAATCCACCCTCTGAAACTGAGGAACATGGGCAAAAGAAGCTAGCTCAGGTTGCAAACTTTAAGCAGAAAAAAAAAAAGACGCAAGGGCGTGGAGAGCTGGCGAAAAAGCAACACGGAGAAATCCACCCTCTGAAACTGAGGAAGATGGGCAAGAGATGCTAGCTCAGGGGGCAATCTTTAAGCAAAAAAATAAAATAAAAAAATGCAATGGCGAGGAGACCCGGTCAAAAAGCAACCCTGAAAAAGGTACCCTCTGAAACTGAGGAAGCAGGGCAACAATGCCTAGCTCAGGTGACAATCTTTAAGCAAAAGAAACACACAAGGGCGTGGAGACCTGGGGAAAAAGCATCACGGAGAAATCCTCCAGCTGAAACTGAGGCAGATGGGCAACAGAGGCTACCTCAGGTGGCAATCGTTAAGCAAAAACAAAACACAAAGGCGTGGAGACCTTGGGAAAAAGCAACCCTGAAATATCTACCCTCTGAAACTGAGGAAGATGGGCAAGAGAGGCTGGCTTCAGGTGGCAATCGTTAAGCAAAAGAAACACACAAGGGCGTGGAGACCTGGGGAAAAAGCAACACGGAGAAATCCACCCTCTGAAACTGAGGAACATGGGCAAAAGAAGCTAGCTCAGGTTGCAAACTTTAAGCAGAAAAAAAAAAAGACGCAAGGGCGTGGAGAGCTGGCGAAAAAGCAACACGGAGAAATCCACCCTCTGAAACTGAGGAAGATGGGCAAGAGATGCTAGCTCAGGGGGCAATCTTTAAGCAAAAAAATAAAATAAAAAAATGCAATGGCGAGGATACCCGGTCAAAAAGCAACCCTGAAAAAGGTACCCTCTGAAACTGAGGAAGCAGGGCAACAATGCCTAGCTCAGGTGACAATCTTTAAGCAAAAGAAACACACAAGGGCGTGGAGACCGGGGAAAAAGCAGCACTGAGAAATCTACCTTCTGAAACTGACGAGGATGGGCAACAGAGGCTACCTCAGGTGGCAATCGGTAAGCAAAAGAAACACACAAGGGCGTGGAGACCTGGGGAAAAAGCAACACGGAGAAATCCACCCTGTGAAACTGAGGAAGATGGGCAAGAGAGGCTAGCTCAGGTGGCAATCGTTAAGCAAAAACAAAACCCAAAGGCGTGGAGACCTGGGGAAAAGCAACCCTGAAATATCTACCCTCTGAAACTGAGGAAGATGGGCAAGAGAGGCTGGCTTCAGGTGGCAAACTTTAAGCAAAAGAAACACACAAGGGCGTGGAGACCTGGGGAAAAAGCACCAGTGAGAAATCTACCCTCTGAAACTGACGAGGATGGGCAACAGAGGCTACCTCAGGTGGCAATCGTTAAGCAAAAGAAACACACAAGGGCGTGGATACCTGGGGAAAAAGCAACACGGAGAAATCCACCCTCTGAAACTGAGAAAGATGGGCAAGAGAGGCTAGCTCAGGTGGCAATCGTTAAGCAAAAACAAAACCCAAAGGCGTGGAGACCTGGGGAAAGAGCAACCCTGAAATATCTACCCTCTGAAACTGAGGAAGATGGGCAATAGAGGCTGGCTTCTGGTGGCAAACTTTAAGCAAAAGAAACACACAAGGGCGTGGAGACCTGGGGAAAAGGCAGCACTGAGAAATCTACCCTCTGAAACTGACGAGGATGGGCAACAGAGGCTACCTCAGGTGGCAATCGTTAAGCAAAAGAAACACACAAGGGCGTGGAGACCTGGGGAAAAGGCAGCACTGAGAAATCCACCCTCTGAAACCGAGGAAGATGGGAAACAGAGGCTACCTCAGGTGGCAATCTTTAAGCAAAAAAAATAAAATAAAAAAATACAATGGCGAGGAGACCCGGTCAAAAAGCAACCCTGAAAAAGGTACCCTCTGAAACTGAGGAAGCAGGGCAACAATGCCTAGCTCAGGTGACAATCTTTAAGCAAAAGAAACACACAAGGGCGTGGAGACCTGGGGAAAAAGCATCACGGAGAAATCCTCCAGCTGAAACGGAGGAAGATGGGTAACAGAGGCTACCTCAGGTGGCAATCGTTAAGCAAAAACAAAACACAAAGGCGTGGAGACCTTGGGAAAAAGCAACCCTGAAATAGCTACCCTCTGAAACTGAGGAAGATGGGCAAGAGAGGCTGGCTTCATGTGGCAAACGTTAAGCCAAAGAAACACACAAGGGCGTGGAGACCTGGGGAAAAAGCAACACGGAGAAATCCACCCTCTGAAGCTGAGGAAGATGGGCAACAGAGTCTACCTCAGGTGGCAATCGTTAAGCAAAAACAAAACCCAAAGGCGTGGAGACCTCGGGAAAAAGCAACCCTGAAATATCTACTCTCTGAAACTGAGGAAGATGGGCAAGAGAGGCTGGCTTCAGGTGGCAAACTTTAAGCAAAAGAAACACACAAGGGCGTGGAGACCTGGGGAAAAGGCAGCACTGAGAAATCTACCCTCTGAAACTGAAGAGGATGGGCAACTGAGGCTACCTCAGGTGGCAATCGTTAAGCAAAAGAAACACACGAGGGCGTGGAGACCTGGGGAAAAAGAAACACGGAGAAATCCACCCTGTGAAACTGAGGAAGATGGGCAAGAGAGGCTAGCTCAGGTGGCAATCGTTAAGCAAAAACAAAACCCAAAGGCGTGGAGACCTGGGGAAAAAGCAACCCTGAAATATCTACCCTCTGAAACTGAGGAAGATGGCCAAGAGAGGCTGCCTTCAGGTGGCAAACTTTAAGCAAAAGAAACACACAAGGGCGTGGAGACCTGGGGAAAAAGCAACACGGAGAAATGCACCCTCTGAAACTGAGGAAGATGGGCAAGAGAGGCTAGCTCAGGTGGCAATCGTTAAGCAAAAACAAAACCCAAAGGCGTGGAGACCTGGGGAAAAAGCAATCCTGAAATATCTACCCTCTGAAACTGAGGAAGATAGGCAAGAGAGGCTGGCTTCAGGTGGCAAACTTTAAGCAAAAGAAACACACAAGGGCGTGGAGACCTGGGGAAAAAGCAGCACTGAGAAATCTACCCTCTGAAACTGACGAGGATGGGCAACAGAGGCTACCTCAGGTGGCAATCGTTAAGCAAAAGAAACACACAAGGGCGTGGAGACCAGGGGAAAAAGCAACACGGAGAAATCCACCCTCTGAAACTGAGGAAGATGGGCAAGAGAGGCTGGCTTCATGTGGCAAACGTTAAGCAAAAGAAACACACAAGTGCGTGGAGACCTGGGGAAAAAGCAACACGGAGATATCCTCCAGCTGAAACTGAGGAAGATGGGCAACAGAGGCTACCTCAGGTGGCAATCGGTAAGCAAAAGAAACACACAAGGGCGTGGAGACCTGGGGAAAAAGCCACACGGAGAAATCCACCCTCTGAAACTGAAGAAGATGGGCAACAGAGGCTAGCTCAGGTGGCAATCTTTAAGCAAAAAAAATAAAATAAAAAAATACAATGGCGAGGAGACCCGGTCAAAAAGCAACCCTGAAAAAGGTACCCTCTGAAACTGAGGAAGCAGGGCAACAATGCCTAGCTCAGGTGACAATCTTTAAGCAAAAGAAACACACAAGGGCGTGGAGACCTGGGGAAAAAGCATCACGGAGAAATCCTCCAGCTGAAACTGAGGCAGATGGGCAACAGAGGCTACCTCAGGTGGCAATCGTTAAGCAAAAGAAACACACAAGGGCGTGGAGAGCTGGCGAAAAAGCAACACGGAGAAATCCACCCTCTGAAACTGAGAAAGATGGGCAAGAGAGGCTAGCTCAGGTGGCAATCGTTAAGCAAAAACAAAACCCAAAGGCGTGGAGACCTGGGGAAAGAGCAACCCTGAAATATCTACCCTCTGAAACTGAGGAAGATGGGCAAGAGAGGCTGGCTTCAGGTGGCAATCTTTAAGCAAAAGAAACACACAAGGGCGTGGAGACCTGGGGAAAAGGCAGCACTGAGAAATCTACCCTCTGAAACTGACGAGGATGGGCAACAGAGGCTACCTCAGGTGGCAATCGTTAAGCAAAAGAAACACACAAGGGCGTGGAGACCTGGGGAAAAAGCAACACGGAGAAATCCACCCTCTGAAACTGAGGAACATGGGCAAAAGAAGCTAGCTCAGGTTGCAAACTTTAAGCAGAAAAAAAAAAAGACGCAAGGGCGTGGAGAGCTGGCGAAAAAGCAACACGGAGAAATCCACCCTCTGAAACTGAGGAAGATGGGCAAGAGAGGCTAGCTCAGGTGGCAATCTTTAAGCAAAAAAATAAAATAAAAAAATGCAATGGCGAGGAGACCCGGTCAAAAAGCAACCCTGAAAAAGGTACCCTCTGAAACTGAGGAAGCAGGGCAACAATGCCTAGCTCAGGTGACAATCTTTAAACAAAAGAAACACACAAGGGCGTGGAGACCGGGGAAAAAGCAGCACTGAGAAATCTACCTTCTGAAACTGACGAGGATGGGCAACAGAGGCTACCTCAGGTGGCAATCGGTAAGCAAAAGAAACACACAAGGGCGTGGAGACCTGGGGAAAAAGCCACACGGAGAAATCCACCCTCTGAAACTGAAGAAGATGGGCAACAGAGGCTAGCTCAGGTGGCAATCTTTAAGCAAAAAAAATAAAATAAAAAAATACAATGGCGAGGAGACCCGGTCAAAAAGCAACCCTGAAAAAGGTACCCTCTGAAACTGAGGAAGCAGGGCAACAATGCCTAGCTCAGGTGACAATCTTTAAGCAAAAGAAACACACAAGGGCGTGGAGACCTGGGGAAAAAGCATCACGGAGAAATCCTCCAGCTGAAACTGAGGCAGATGGGCAACAGAGGCTACATCAGGTGGCAATCGTTAAGCAAAAGAAACACACAAGGGCGTGGAGAGCTGGCGAAAAAGCAACACGGAGAAATCCACCCTCTGAAACTGAGAAAGATGGGCAAGAGAGGCTAGCTCAGGTGGCAATCGTTAAGCAAAAACAAAACCCAAAGGCGTGGAGACCTGGGGAAAGAGCAACCCTGAAATATCTACCCTCTGAAACTGAGGAAGATGGGCAAGAGAGGCTGGCTTCAGGTGGCAATCTTTAAGCAAAAGAAACACACAAGGGCGTGGAGACCTGGGGAAAAGGCAGCACTGAGAAATCTACCCTCTGAAACTGACGAGGATGGGCAACAGAGGCTACCTCAGGTGGCAATCGTTAAGCAAAAGAAACACACAAGGGCGTGGAGACCTGGGGAAAAAGCAACACGGAGAAATCCACCCTCTGAAACTGAGGAACATGGGCAAAAGAAGCTAGCTCAGGTTGCAAACTTTAAGCAGAAAAAAAAAAAGACGCAAGGGCGTGGAGAGCTGGCGAAAAAGCAACACGGAGAAATCCACCCTCTGAAACTGAGGAAGATGGGCAAGAGAGGCTAGCTCAGGTGGCAATCTTTAAGCAAAAAAATAAAATAAAAAAATGCAATGGCGAGGAGACCCGGTCAAAAAGCAACCCTGAAAAAGGTACCCTCTGAAACTGAGGAAGCAGGGCAACAATGCCTAGCTCAGGTGACAATCTTTAAGCAAAAGAAACACACAAGGGCGTGGAGACCGGGGAAAAAGCAGCACTGAGAAATCTACCTTCTGAAACTGACGAGGATGGGCAACAGAGGCTACCTCAGGTGGCAATCGGTAAGCAAAAGAAACACACAAGGGCGTGGAGACCTGGGGAAAAAGCCACACGGAGAAATCCACCCTCTGAAACTGAAGAAGATGGGCAACAGAGGCTAGCTCAGGTGGCAATCTTTAAGCAAAAGAAACACACAAATGCGTGGAGACCTGGGAAAAAAGCACCAAGGAGAAATCCACCCTCTGAAACTGAGGAAGATGGGCAAGAGAGGCTACCTCAGGTGGCAATCGTTAAGCAAAAACAAAGCACAAAGGGGTGGAGACCTGGGGAAAAAGCAACCCTGAAACATCTACCCTCTGAAACTGAGGAAGATGGGCAAGAGAGGCTGGCTTCAGGTGGCAAACTTTAAGCAAAAGAAACACACAAGGGCGTGGAGACCTGGGGAAAAAGCAACACGGAGAAATCCACCCTCTGAAACCGAGGAAGATGGGCAACAGAGGCTAGCTCAGGTGGCAATCTTTAAGCAAAAATAATAAAATAAAAAAATACAATGGCGAGGAGACCCGGTCAAAAAGCAACCCTGAAAAAGGTACCCTCTGAAACTGAGGAAGCAGGGCAACAATGCCTAGCTCAGGTGACAATCGTTAAGCAAAAGAAACACACAAGGGCGTGGAGACCTGGGGAAAAAGCATCACGGAGAAATCCTCCAGATGAAACTGAAGAAGATGGGCAACAGAGGCTACCTCAGGTGGCAATCGTTAAGCAAAAACAAAACACAAAGGCGTGGAGACCTTGGGAAAAAGCAACCCTGAAATATCTACCCTCTGAAACTGAGGAAGATGGGCAAGAGAGGCTGGCTTCATGTGGCAAACGTTAAGCAAAAGAAACACACAAGGGCGTGGAGACCTGGGGAAAAAGCAACACGGAGAAATCCACCCTCTGAAACTGAGGAAGATGGGCAAGAGAGGCTAGCTCAGGTGGCAATCGTTAAGCAAAAACAAAACCCAAAGGCGTGGAGACCTGGGGAAAAAGCAACCCTGAAATATCTACCCTCTGAAACTGAGGAAGTTGGGCAAGAGAGGCTGGCTTCAGGTGGAAAACTTTAAGCAAAAGAAACACACAAGGGCGTGGAGACCTGGGGAAAAAGCAGCACTGAGAAATCTACCCTCTGAAACTGACGAGGATGGGCAACAGAGGCTACATCAGGTGGCAATCGTTAAGCAAAAGAAACACACAAGGGCGTGGAGACCTGGGGAAAAAGCAACACGGAGAAATCCACCCTCTGAAACTGAGGAACATGGGCAAAAGAAGCTAGCTCAGGTTGCAAACTTTAAGCAGAAAAAAAAGAGACGCAAGGGCGTGGAGAGCTGGCGAAAAACAACACGGAGAAATCCACCCTCTGAAACTGAGGAAGATGGGCAAGAGAGGCTAGCTCAGGTGGCAATCTTTAAGCAAAAAAATAAAATAAAAAAATGCAATGGCGAGGAGACCCGGTCAAAAAGCAACCCTGAAAAAGGTACCCTCTGAAACTGAGGAAGCAGGGCAACAATGCCTAGCTCAGGTGACAATCTTTAAGCAAAAGAAACACACAATGGCGTGGAGACCGGGGAAAAAGCAGCACTGAGAAATCTACCTTCTGAAACTGACGAGGATGGGCAACAGAGGCTACCTCAGGTGGCAATCGGTAAGCAAAAGAAACACACAAGGGCGTGGAGACCTGGGGAAAAAGCCACACGGAGAAATCCACCCTCTGAAACTGAAGAAGATGGGCAACAGAGGCTAGCTCAGGTGGCAATCTTTAAGCAAAAAAAATAAAATAAAAAAATACAATGGCGAGGAGACCCGGTCAAAAAGCAACCCTGAAAAAGGTACCCTCTGAAACTGAGGAAGCAGGGCAACAATGCCTAGCTCAGGTGACAATCTTTAAGCAAAAGAAACACACAAGGGCGTGGAGACCTGGGGAAAAAGCATCACGGAGAAGTCCTCCAGCTGAAACTGAGGCAGATGGGCAACAGAGGCTACCTCAGGTGGCAAGCGTTAAGCAAAAACAAAACACAAAGGCGTGGAGACCTCGGGAAAAAGCAACCCTGAAATATCTACCCTCTGAAACTGAGGAAGATGGGCAAGAGAGGCTGGCTTCAGGTGGCAAACTTTAAGCAAAAGAAACACACAAGGGCGTGGAGACCTGGGGAAAAAGCAGCACTGAGAAATCTACCCTCTGAAACTGACGAGGATGGGCAACAGAGGCTACCTCAGGTGGCAATCGTTAAGCAAAAGAAACACACAAGGGCGTGGAGACCTGGGGAAAAAGCAACACGGAGAAATCCACCCTCTGAAACTGAGAAAGATGGGCAAGAGAGGCTAGCTCAGGTGGCAATCGTTAAGCAAAAACAAAACCCAAAGGCGTGGAGACCTGGGGAAAGAGCAACCCTGAAATATCTACCCTCTGAAACTGAGGAAGATGGGCAAGAGAGGCTGGCTTCAGGTGGCAATCTTTAAGCAAAAGAAACACACAAGGGCGTGGAGACCTGGGGAAAAGGCAGCACTGAGAAATCTACCCTCTGAAACTGACGAGGATGGGCAACAGAGGCTACCTCAGGTGGCAATCGTTAAGCAAAAGAAACACACAAGGGCGTGGAGACCTGGGGAAAAAAGCAACACGGAGAAATCCACCCTCTGAAACTGAGGAACATGGGCAAAAGAAGCTAGCTCAGGTTGCAAACTTTAAGCAGAAAAAAAAAAAGACGCAAGGGCGTGGAGAGCTGGCGAAAAACAACACGGAGAAATCCACCCTCTGAAACTGAGGAAGATGGGCAAGAGAGGCTAGCTCAGGTGGCAATCTTTAAGCAAAAAAATAAAATAAAAAAATGCAATGGCGAGGAGACCCGGTCAAAAAGCAACCCTGAAAAAGGTACCCTCTGAAACTGAGGAAGCAGGGCAACAATGCCTAGCTCAGGTGACAATCTTTAAGCAAAAGAAACACACAAGGGCGTGGAGACTGGGGAAAAAGCAGCACTGAGAAATCTACCTTCTGAAACTGACGAGGATGGGCAACAGAGGCTACCTCAGGTGGCAATCGGTAAGCAAAAGAAACACACAAGGGCGTGGAGACCTGGGGAAAAAGCCACACGGAGAAATCCACCCTCTGAAACTGAAGAAGATGGGCAACAGAGGCTAGCTCAGGTGGCAATCTTTAAGCAAAAAAAATAAAATAAAAAAATACAATGGCGAGGAGACCCGGTCAAAAAGCAACCCTGAAAAAGGTACCCTCTGAAACTGAGGAAGCAGGGCAACAATGCCTAGCTCAGGTGACAATCTTTAAGCAAAAGAAACACACAAGGGCGTGGAGACCTGGGGAAAAAGCATCACGGAGAAATCCTCCAGCTGAAACTGAGGCAGATGGGCAACAGAGGCTACCTCAGGTGGCAAGCGTTAAGCAAAAACAAAACACAAAGGCGTGGAGACCTTGGGAAAAAGCAACCCTGAAATATCTACCCTCTGAAACTGAGGAAGATGGGCAAGAGAGGCTGGCTTCATGTGGCAAACGTTAAGCAAAAGAAACACACAAGGGCGTGGAGACCTGGGGAAAAAGCAGCACTGAGAAATCTACCCTCTGAAACTGACGAGGATGGGCAACAGAGGCTACCTCAGGTGGCAATCGTTAAGCAAAAGAAACACACAAGGGCGTGGATACCTGGGGAAAAAGCAACACGGAGAAATCCACCCTCTGAAACTGAGAAAGATGGGCAAGAGAGGCTAGCTCAGGTGGCAATCGTTAAGCAAAAACAAAACCCAAAGGCGTGGAGACCTGGGGAAAGAGCAACCCTGAAATATCTACCCTCTGAAACTGAGGAAGATGGGCAAGAGAGGCTGGCTTCAGGTGGCAATCTTTAAGCAAAAGAAACACACAAGGGCGTGGAGACCTGGGGAAAAGGCAGCACTGAGAAATCTACCCTCTGAAACTGACGAGGATGGGCAACAGAGGCTACCTCAGGTGGCAATCGTTAAGCAAAAGAAACACACAAGGGCGTGGAGACCTGGGGAAAAAAGCAACACGGAGAAATCCACCCTCTGAAACTGAGGAACATGGGCAAAAGAAGCTAGCTCAGGTTGCAAACTTTAAGCAGAAAAAAAAAAAGACGCAAGGGCGTGGAGAGCTGGCGAAAAACAACACGGAGAAATCCACCTTCTGAAACTGAGGAAGATGGGCAAGAGAGGCTAGCTCAGGTGGCAATCTTTAAGCAAAAAAATAAAATAAAAAAATGCAATGGCGAGGAGACCCGGTCAAAAAGCAACCCTGAAAAAGGTACCCTCTGAAACTGAGGAAGCAGGGCAACAATGCCTAGCTCAGGTGACAATCTTTAAGCAAAAGAAACACACAAGGGCGTGGAGACCGGGGAAAAAGCAGCACTGAGAAATCTACCTTCTGAAACTGACGAGGATGGGCAACAGAGGCTACCTCAGGTGGCAATCGGTAAGCAAAAGAAACACACAAGGGCGTGGAGACCTGGGGAAAAAGCCACACGGAGAAATCCACCCTCTGAAACTGAAGAAGATGGGCAACAGAGGCTAGCTCAGGTGGCAATCTTTAAGCAAAAAAAATAAAATAAAAAAATACAATGGCGAGGAGACCCGGTCAAAAAGCAACCCTGAAAAAGGTACCCTCTGAACTGAGGAACCAGGGCAACAATGCCTAGCTCAGGTGACAATCTTTAAGCAAAAGAAACACACAAGGGCGTGGAGACCTGGGGAAAAAGCATCACGGAGAAATCCTCCAGCTGAAACTGAGGCAGATGGGCAACAGAGGCTACCTCAGGTGGCAAGCGTTAAGCAAAAACAAAACACAAAGGCGTGGAGACCTTGGGAAAAAGCAACCCTGAAATATCTACCCTCTGAAACTGAGGAAGATGGGCAAGAGAGGCTGGCTTCATGTGGCAAACGTTAAGCAAAAGAAACACACAAGGGCGTGGAGACCTGGGGAAAAAGCAGCACTGAGAAATCTACCCTCTGAAACTGACGAGGATGGGCAACAGAGGCTACCTCAGGTGGCAATCGTTAAGCAAAAGAAACACACAAGGGCGTGGATACCTGGGGAAAAAGCAACACGGAGAAATCCACCCTCTGAAACTGAGAAAGATGGGCAAGAGAGGCTAGCTCAGGTGGCAATCGTTAAGCAAAAACAAAACCCAAAGGCGTGGAGACCTGGGGAAAGAGCAACCCTGAAATATCTACCCTCTGAAACTGAGGAAGATGGGCAAGAGAGGCTGGCTTCAGGTGGCAATCTTTAAGCAAAAGAAACACACAAGGGCGTGGAGACCTGGGGAAAAGGCAGCACTGAGAAATCTACCCTCTGAAACTGACGAGGATGGGCAACAGAGGCTACCTCAGGTGGCAATCGTTAAGCAAAAGAAACACACAAGGGCGTGGAGACCTGGGGAAAAAAGCAACACGGAGAAATCCACCCTCTGAAACTGAGGAACATGGGCAAAAGAAGCTAGCTCAGGTTGCAAACTTTAAGCAGAAAAAAAAAAAGACGCAAGGGCGTGGAGAGCTGGCGAAAAACAACACGGAGAAATCCACCTTCTGAAACTGAGGAAGATGGGCAAGAGAGGCTAGCTCAGGTGGCAATCTTTAAGCAAAAAAATAAAATAAAAAAATGCAATGGCGAGGAGACCCGGTCAAAAAGCAACCCTGAAAAAGGTACCCTCTGAAACTGAGGAAGCAGGGCAACAATGCCTAGCTCAGGTGACAATCTTTAAGCAAAAGAAACACACAAGGGCGTGGAGACCGGGGAAAAAGCAGCACTGAGAAATCTACCTTCTGAAACTGACGAGGATGGGCAACAGAGGCTACCTCAGGTGGCAATCGGTAAGCAAAAGAAACACACAAGGGCGTGGAGACCTGGGGAAAAAGCCACACGGAGAAATCCACCCTCTGAAACTGAAGAAGATGGGCAACAGAGGCTAGCTCAGGTGGCAATCTTTAAGCAAAAAAAATAAAATAAAAAAATACAATGGCGAGGAGACCCGGTCAAAAAGCAACCCTGAAAAAGGTACCCTCTGAAACTGAGGAAGCAGGGCAACAATGCCTAGCTCAGGTGACAATCTTTAAGCAAAAGAAACACACAAGGGCGTGGAGACCTGGGGAAAAAGCATCACGGAGAAATCCTCCAGCTGAAACTGAGGCAGATGGGCAACAGAGGCTACCTCAGGTGGCAATCGTTAAGCAAAAACAAAACACAAAGGCGTGGAGACCTTGGGAAAAAGCAACCCTGAAATAGCTACCCTCTGAAACTGAGGAAGATGGGCAAGAGAGGCTGGCTTCATGTGGCAAACGTTAAGCCAAAGAAACACACAAGGGCGTGGAGACCTGGGGAAAAAGCAACACGGAGAAATCCACCCTCTGAAGCTGAGGAAGATGGGCAACAGAGTCTACCTCAGGTGGCAATCGTTAAGCAAAAACAAAACCCAAAGGCGTGGAGACCTCGGGAAAAAGCAACCCTGAAATATCTACTCTCTGAAACTGAGGAAGATGGGCAAGAGAGGCTGGCTTCAGGTGGCAAACTTTAAGCAAAAGAAACACACAAGCGCGTGGAGACCTGGGGAAAAGGCAGCACTGAGAAATCTACCCTCTGAAACTGAAGAGGATGGGCAAAAGAGGCTACCTCAGGTGGCAATCGTTAAGCAAAAGAAACACACAAGGGCGTGGAGACCTGGGGAAAAAGCAACACGGAGAAATCCACCCTCTGAAACTGAGAAAGATGGGCAAGAGAGGCTAGCTCAGGTGGCAATCGTTAAGCAAAAACAAAACCCAAAGGCGTGGAGACCTGGGGAAAGAGCAACCCTGAAATATCTACCCTCTGAAACTGAGGAAGATGGGCAAGAGAGGCTGGCTTCAGGTGGCAATCTTTAAGCAAAAGAAACACACAAGGGCGTGGAGACCTGGGGAAAAGGCAGCACTGAGAAATCTACCCTCTGAAACTGACGAGGATGGGCAACAGAGGCTACCTCAGGTGGCAATCGTTAAGCAAAAGAAACACACAAGGGCGTGGAGACCTGGGGAAAAAAGCAACACGGAGAAATCCACCCTCTGAAACTGAGGAACATGGGCAAAAGAAGCTAGCTCAGGTTGCAAACTTTAAGCAGAAAAAAAAAAGACGCAAGGGCGTGGAGAGCTGGCGAAAAACAACACGGAGAAATCCACCCTCTGAAACTGAGGAAGATGGGCAAGAGAGGCTAGCTCAGGTGGCAATCTTTAAGCAAAAAAATAAAATAAAAAAATGCAATGGCGAGGAGACCCGGTCAAAAAGCAACCCTGAAAAAGGTACCCTCTGAAACTGAGGAAGCAGGGCAACAATGCCTAGCTCAGGTGACAATCTTTAAGCAAAAGAAACACACAAGGGCGTGGAGACCGGGGAAAAAGCAGCACTGAGAAATCTACCTTCTGAAACTGACGAGGATGGGCAACAGAGGCTACCTCAGGTGGCAATCGGTAAGCAAAAGAAACACACAAGGGCGTGGAGACCTGGGGAAAAAGCCACACGGAGAAATCCACCCTCTGAAACTGAAGAAGATGGGCAACAGAGGCTAGCTCAGGTGGCAATCTTTAAGCAAAAAAAATAAAATAAAAAAATACAATGGCGAGGAGACCCGGTCAAAAAGCAACCCTGAAAAAGGTACCCTCTGAAACTGAGGAAGCAGGGCAACAATGCCTAGCTCAGGTGACAATCTTTAAGCAAAAGAAACACACAAGGGCGTGGAGACCTGGGGAAAAAGCATCACGGAGAAGTCCTCCAGCTGAAACTGAGGCAGATGGGCAACAGAGGCTACCTCAGGTGGCAAGCGTTAAGCAAAAACAAAACACAAAGGCGTGGAGACCTTGGGAAAAAGCAACCCTGAAATATCTACCCTCTGAAACTGAGGAAGATGGGCAAGAGAGGCTGGCTTCAGGTGGCAAACGTTAAGCAAAAGAAACACACAAGGGCGTGGAGACCTGGGGAAAAAGCAGCACTGAGAAATCTACCCTCTGAAACTGACGAGGATGGGCAACAGAGGCTACCTCAGGTGGCAATCGTTAAGCAAAAGAAACACACAAGGGCGTGGAGACCTGGGGAAAAAGCAACACGGAGAAATCCACCCTCTGAAACTGAGAAAGATGGGCAAGAGAGGCTAGCTCAGGTGGCAATCGTTAAGCAAAAACAAAACCCAAAGGCGTGGAGACCTGGGGAAAGAGCAACCCTGAAATATCTACCCTCTGAAACTGAGGAAGATGGGCAAGAGAGGCTGGCTTCAGGTGGCAATCTTTAAGCAAAAGAAACACACAAGGGCGTGGAGACCTGGGGAAAAGGCAGCACTGAGAAATCTACCCTCTGAAACTGACGAGGATGGGCAACAGAGGCTACCTCAGGTGGCAATCGTTAAGCAAAAGAAACACACAAGGGCGTGGAGACCTGGGGAAAAAAGCAACACGGAGAAATCCACCCTCTGAAACTGAGGAACATGGGCAAAAGAAGCTAGCTCAGGTTGCAAACTTTAAGCAGAAAAAAAAAAAGACGCAAGGGCGTGGAGAGCTGGCGAAAAACAACACGGAGAAATCCACCCTCTGAAACTGAGGAAGATGGGCAAGAGAGGCTAGCTCAGGTGGCAATCTTTAAGCAAAAAAATAAAATAAAAAAATGCAATGGCGAGGAGACCCGGTCAAAAAGCAACCCTGAAAAAGGTACCCTCTGAAACTGAGGAAGCAGGGCAACAATGCCTAGCTCAGGTGACAATCTTTAAGCAAAAGAAACACACAAGGGCGTGGAGACCGGGGAAAAAGCAGCACTGAGAAATCTACCTTCTGAAACTGACGAGGATGGGCAACAGAGGCTACCTCAGGTGGCAATCGGTAAGCAAAAGAAACACACAAGGGCGTGGAGACCTGGGGAAAAAGCCACACGGAGAAATCCACCCTCTGAAACTGAAGAAGATGGGCAACAGAGGCTAGCTCAGGTGGCAATCTTTAAGCAAAAAAAATAAAATAAAAAAATACAATGGCGAGGAGACCCGGTCAAAAAGCAACCCTGAAAAAGGTACCCTCTGAAACTGAGGAAGCAGGGCAACAATGCCTAGCTCAGGTGACAATCTTTAAGCAAAAGAAACACACAAGGGCGTGGAGACCTGGGGAAAAAGCATCACGGAGAAATCCTCCAGCTGAAACTGAGGCAGATGGGCAACAGAGGCTACCTCAGGTGGCAAGCGTTAAGCAAAAACAAAACACAAAGGCGTGGAGACCTTGGGAAAAAGCAACCCTGAAATATCTACCCTCTGAAACTGAGGAAGATGGGCAAGAGAGGCTGGCTTCATGTGGCAAACGTTAAGCAAAAGAAACACACAAGGGCGTGGAGACCTGGGGAAAAAGCAGCACTGAGAAATCTACCCTCTGAAACTGACGAGGATGGGCAACAGAGGCTACCTCAGGTGGCAATCGTTAAGCAAAAGAAACACACAAGGGCGTGGATACCTGGGGAAAAAGCAACACGGAGAAATCCACCCTCTGAAACTGAGAAAGATGGGCAAGAGAGGCTAGCTCAGGTGGCAATCGTTAAGCAAAAACAAAACCCAAAGGCGTGGAGACCTGGGGAAAGAGCAACCCTGAAATATCTACCCTCTGAAACTGAGGAAGATGGGCAAGAGAGGCTGGCTTCAGGTGGCAATCTTTAAGCAAAAGAAACACACAAGGGCGTGGAGACCTGGGGAAAAGGCAGCACTGAGAAATCTACCCTCTGAAACTGACGAGGATGGGCAACAGAGGCTACCTCAGGTGGCAATCGTTAAGCAAAAGAAACACACAAGGGCGTGGAGACCTGGGGAAAAAAGCAACACGGAGAAATCCACCCTCTGAAACTGAGGAACATGGGCAAAAGAAGCTAGCTCAGGTTGCAAACTTTAAGCAGAAAAAAAAAAAGACGCAAGGGCGTGGAGAGCTGGCGAAAAACAACACGGAGAAATCCACCCTCTGAAACTGAGGAAGATGGGCAAGAGAGGCTAGCTCAGGTGGCAATCTTTAAGCAAAAAAATAAAATAAAAAAATGCAATGGCGAGGAGACCCGGTCAAAAAGCAACCCTGAAAAAGGTACCCTCTGAAACTGAGGAAGCAGGGCAACAATGCCTAGCTCAGGTGACAATCTTTAAGCAAAAGAAACACACAAGGGCGTGGAGACCGGGGAAAAAGCAGCACTGAGAAATCTACCTTCTGAAACTGACGAGGATGGGCAACAGAGGCTACCTCAGGTGGCAATCGGTAAGCAAAAGAAACACACAAGGGCGTGGAGACCTGGGGAAAAAGCCACACGGAGAAATCCACCCTCTGAAACTGAAGAAGATGGGCAACAGAGGCTAGCTCAGGTGGCAATCTTTAAGCAAAAAAAATAAAATAAAAAAATACAATGGCGAGGAGACCCGGTCAAAAAGCAACCCTGAAAAAGGTACCCTCTGAAACTGAGGAAGCAGGGCAACAATGCCTAGCTCAGGTGACAATCTTTAAGCAAAAGAAACACACAAGGGCGTGGAGACCTGGGGAAAAAGCATCACGGAGAAATCCTCCAGCTGAAACTGAGGCAGATGGGCAACAGAGGCTACCTCAGGTGGCAAGCGTTAAGCAAAAACAAAACACAAAGGCGTGGAGACCTTGGGAAAAAGCAACCCTGAAATATCTACCCTCTGAAACTGAGGAAGATGGGCAAGAGAGGCTGGCTTCATGTGGCAAACGTTAAGCAAAAGAAACACACAAGGGCGTGGAGACCTGGGGAAAAAGCAACACGGAGAAATCCACCCTCTGAAACTGAGGAAGATGGGCAAGAGAGGCTAGCTCAGGTGGCATTCGTTAAGCAAAAACAAAACCCAAAGGCGTGGAGACCTGGGGAAAAAGCAACCCTGAAATATCTACCCTCTGAAACTGAGGAAGATGCGCAAGAGAGGCTGCCTTCAGGTGGCAAACTTTAAGCAAAAGAAACACACAAGGGCGTGGAGACCGGGGAAAAAGCAGCACTGAGAAATCTACCTTCTGAAACTGACGAGGATGGGCAACAGAGGCTACCTCAGGTGGCAATCGGTAAGCAAAAGAAACACACAAGGGCGTGGAGACCTGGGGAAAAAGCCACACGGAGAAATCCCCCCTCTGAAACTGAAGAAGATGGGCAACAGAGGCTAGCTCAGGTGGCAATCTTTAAGCAAAAAAAATAAAATAAAAAAATACAATGGCGAGGAGACCCGGTCAAAAAGCAACCCTGAAAAAGGTACCCTCTGAAACTGAGGAAGCAGGGCAACAATGCCTAGCTCAGGTGACAATCTTTAAGCAAAAGAAACACACAAGGGCGTGGAGACCTGGGGAAAAAGCATCACGGAGAAATCCTCCAGCTGAAACTGAGGCAGATGGGCAACAGAGGCTACCTCAGGTGGCAATCGTTAAGCAAAAACAAAACACAAAGGCGTGGAGACCTTGGGAAAAAGCAACCCTGAAATAGCTACCCTCTGAAACTGAGGAAGATGGGCAAGAGAGGCTGGCTTCATGTGGCAAACGTTAAGCCAAAGAAACACACAAGGGCGTGGAGACCTGGGGAAAAAGCAACACGGAGAAATCCACCCTCTGAAGCTGAGGAAGATGGGCAACAGAGTCTACCTCAGGTGGCAATCGTTAAGCAAAAACAAAACCCAAAGGCGTGGAGACCTCGGGAAAAAGCAACCCTGAAATATCTACTCTCTGAAACTGAGGAAGATGGGCAAGAGAGGCTGGCTTCAGGTGGCAAACTTTAAGCAAAAGAAACACACAAGGGCGTGGAGACCTGGGGAAAAGGCAGCACTGAGAAATCTACCCTCTGAAACTGAAGAGGATGGGCAAAAGAGGCTACCTCAGGTGGCAATCGTTAAGCAAAAGAAACACACAAGGGCGTGGAGACCTGGGGAAAAAGAAACACGGAGAAATCCACCCTGTGAAACTGAGGAAGATGGGCAAGAGAGGCTAGCTCAGGTGGCAATCGTTAAGCAAAAACAAAGCACAAAGGCGTGGAGACCTGGGGAAAGAGCAACCCTGAAACATCTACCCTCTGAAACTGAGGAAGATGGGCAAGAGAGGCTGGCTTCAGGTGGCAAACTTTAAGCAAAAGAAACACACAAGGGCGTGGAGACCTGGGGAAAAAGCAACACGGAGAAATCCACCCTCTGAAACCGAGGAAGATGGGCAACAGAGGCTAGCTCAGGTGGCAATCTTTAAGCAAAAAAAATAACATAAAAAAATACAATGGCGAGGAGACCCGGTCAAAAAGCAACCCTGAAAAAGGTACCCTCTGAAACTGAGGAAGCAGGGCAACAATGCCTAGCTCAGGTGACAATCTTTAAGCAAAAGAAACACACAAGGGCGTGGAGACCTGGGGAAAAAGCATCACGGAGAAATCCTCCAGCTGAAACGGAGGAAGATGGGCAACAGAGGCTACCTCAGGTGGCAATCGTTAAGCAAAAACAAAACACAAAGGCGTGGAGACCTCGGGAAAAAGCAACCCTGAAATATCTACCCTCTGAAACTGAGGAAGATGGGCAAGAGAGGCTGGCTTCAGGTGGCAAACTTTAAGCAAAAGAAACACACAAGGGCGTGGAGACCTGGGGAAAAAGCAGCACTGAGAAATCTACCCTCTGAAACTGACGATGATGGGCAACAGAGGCTACCTCAGGTGGCAATCGGTAAGCAAAAGAAACACACAAGGGCGTGGAGACCTGGGGAAAAAGCCACACGGAGAAATCCACCCTCTGAAACTGAAGAAGATGGGCAACAGAGGCTAGCTCAGGTGGCAATCGTTAAGCAAAAACAAAACCCAAAGGCGTGGAGACCTGGGGAAAAAGCAACACGGAGAAATCCACCCTCTGAAACCGAGGAAGATGGGCAACAGAGGCTAGCTCAGGTGGCAATCTTTAAGCAAAAATAATAAAATAAAAAAATACAATGGCGAGGAGACCCGGTCAAAAAGCAACCCTGAAAAAGGTACCCTCTGAAACTGAGGAAGCAGGGCAACAATGCCTAGCTCAGGTGACAATCGTTAAGCAAAAGAAACACACAAGGGCGTGGAGACCTGGGGAAAAAGCATCACAGAGAAATCCTCCAGCTGAAACTGAAGAAGATGGGCAACAGAGGCTACCTCAGGTGGCAAGCGTTAAGCAAAAACAAAACACAAAGGCGTGGAGACCTTGGGAAAAAGCAACCCTGAAATAGCTACCCTCTGAAACTGAGGAAGATGGGCAAGAGAGGCTGCCTTCAGGTGGCAAACGTTAAGCAAAAGAAACACACAAGGGCGTGGAGACCTGGGGAAAAAGCAACACGGAGAAATCCACCCTCTGAAACTGAGGAAGATGGGCAAGAGAGGCTAGCTCAGGTGGCAATCGTTAAGCAAAAACAAAACCCAAAGGCGTGGAGACCTGGGGAAAAAGCAACCCTGAAATATCTACCCTCTGAAACTGAGGAAGATGGCCAAGAGAGGCTGCCTTCAGGTGGCAAACTTTAAGCAAAAGAAACACACAAGGGCGTGGAGACCTGGGGAAAAAGCAACACGGAGAAATCCACCCTCTGAAACTGAGGAAGATGGGCAAGAGAGGCTAGCTCAGGTGGCAATCGTTAAGCAAAAACAAAACCCAAAGGCGTGGAGACCTGGGGAAAAAGGAACCCTGAAATATCTACCCTCTGAAACTGAGGAAGATGGGCAAGAGAGGCTGGCTTCAGGTGGCAAACGTTAAGCAAAAGAAACACACAAGGGCGTGGAGACCTGGGGAAAAAGCAGCACTGAGAAATCTACCCTCTGAAACTGACGAGGATGGGCAACAGAGGCTACATCAGGTGGCAATCGTTAAGCAAAAGAAACACACAAGGGCGTGGAGACCTGGGGAAAAAGCAACACGGAGAAATCCACCTTCTGAAGCTGAGGAAGATGGGCAACAGAGGCTACCTCAGGTGGCAATCGTTAAGCAAAAACAAAACCCAAAGGCGTGGAGACCTCGGGAAAAAGCAACCCTGAAATATCTACCCTCTGAAACTGAGGAAGATGGGCAAGAGAGGCTGGCTTCAGGTGGCAAACTTTAAGCAAAAGAAACACACAAGGGCGTGGAGACCTGGGGAAGAAGCAACACGGAGAAATCCACCCTCTGAAACTGAGGAAGATGGGCAAGAGAGGCTACCTCAGGTGGCAATCGTTAAGCAAAAACAAAACCCAAAGGCGTGGAGACCTGGGGAAAAAGCAACACGGAGAAATCCACCCTCTGAAACCGAAGAAGATGGGCAACAGAGGCTAGCTCAGGTGGCAATCTTTAAGCAAAAAAAATAAAATAAAAAAATACAATGGCGAGGAGACCCGGTCAAAAAGCAACCCTGAAAAAGGTACCCTCTGAAACTGAGGAAGCTGGGCAACAATGCCTAGCTCAGGTGACAATCGTTAAGCAAAAGAAACACACAAGGGCGTGGAGACCTGGGGAAAAAGCATCACGGAGAAATCCTCCAGCTGAAACTGAAGAAGATGGGCAACAGAGGCTACCTCAGGTGGCAATCGTTAAGCAAAAACAAAACACAAAGGCGTGGAGACCTTGGGAAAAAGCAACCCTGAAATAGCTACCCTCTGAAACTGAGGAAGATGGGCAAGAGAGGCTGGCTTCATGTGGCAAACGTTAAGCAAAAGAAACACACAAGGGCGTGGAGACCTGGGGAAAAAGCAACACGGAGAAATCCACCCTCTGAAACTGAGGAAGATGGGCAAGAGAGGCTAGCTCAGGTGGCAATCGTTAAGCAAAAACAAAACCCAAAGGCGTGGAGACCTGGGGAAAAAGGAACCCTGAAATATCTACCCTCTGAAACTGAGGAAGATGGGCAAGAGAGGCTGGCTTCAGGTGGCAAACGTTAAGCAAAAGAAACACACAAGGGCGTGGAGACCTGGGGAAAAAGCAACACGGAGAAATCCACCCTGTGAAACTGAGGAAGATGGGCAAGAGAGGCTAGCTCAGGTGGCAATCGTTAAGCAAAAACAAAACCCAAAGGCGTGGAGACCTGGGGAAAAAGCAATCCTGAAATATCTACCCTCTGAAACTGAGGAAGATGGGCAAGAGAGGCTGGCTTCAGGTGGCAAACTTTAAGCAAAAGAAACACACAAGGGCGTGGAGACCTGGGGAAAAAGCAGCACTGAGAAATCTACCCTCTGAAACTGACGAGGATGGGCAACAGAGGCTACCTCAGGTGGCAATCGTTAAGCAAAAGAAACACACAAGGGCGTGGAGACCAGGGGAAAAAGCAACACGGAGAAATCCACCCTCTGAAACTGAGGAAGATGGGCAAGAGAGGCTGGCTTCATGTGGCAAACGTTAAGCAAAAGAAACACACAAGTGCGTGGAGACCTGGGGAAAAAGCAACACGGAGATATCCTCCAGCTGAAACTGAGGAAGATGGGCAACAGAGGCCACCTCAGGTGGCAATCGTTAAGCAAAAACAAAACACAAAGGCGTGGAGACCTTGGGAAAAAGCAACCCTGAAATAGCTACCCTCTGAAACTGAGGAAGATGGGCAAGAGAGGCTGGCTTCATGTGGCAAACGTTAAGCCAAAGAAACACACAAGGGCGTGGAGACCTGGGGAAAAAGCAACACGGAGAAATCCACCCTCTGAAGCTGAGGAAGATGGGCAACAGAGTCTACCTCAGGTGGCAATCGTTAAGCAAAAACAAAACCCAAAGGCGTGGAGACCTCGGGAAAAAGCAACCCTGAAATATCTACTCTCTGAAACTGAGGAAGATGGGCAAGAGAGGCTGGCTTCAGGTGGCAAACTTTAAGCAAAAGAAACACACAAGGGCGTGGAGACCTGGGGAAAAGGCAGCACTGAGAAATCTACCCTCTGAAACTGAAGAGGATGGGCAAAAGAGGCTACCTCAGGTGGCAATCGTTAAGCAAAAGAAACACACAAGGGCGTGGAGACCTGGGGAAAAAGAAACACGGAGAAATCCACCCTGTGAAACCGAGGAAGATGGGCAAGAGAGGCTAGCTCAGGTGGCAATCGTTAAGCAAAAACAAAGCACAAAGGCGTGGAGACCTGGGGAAAGAGCAACCCTGAAACATCTACCCTCTGAAACTGAGGAAGATGGGCAAGAGAGGCTGGCTTCAGGTGGCAAACTTTAAGCAAAAGAAACACACAAGGGCGTGGAGACCTGGGGAAAAAGCAACAGGGAGAAATCCACCCTCTGAAACCGAGGAAGATGGGCAACAGAGGCTAGCTCAGGTGGCAATCTTTAAGCAAAAAAAATAAAATAAAAAAATACAATGGCGAGGAGACCCGGTCAAAAAGCAACCCTGAAAATGGTACCCTCTGAAACTGAGGAAGCAGGGCAACAATGCCTAGCTCAGGTGACAATCTTTAAGCAAAAGAAACACACAAGGGCGTGGAGACCTGGGGAAAAAGCATCACGGAGAAATCCTCCAGCTGAAACGGAGGAAGATGGGCAACAGAGGCTACCTCAGGTGGCAATCGTTAAGCAAAAACAAAACACAAAGGCGTGGAGACCTCGGGAAAAAGCAACCCTGAAATATCTACCCTCTGAAACTGAGGAAGATGGGCAAGAGAGGCTGGCTTCAGGTGGCAAACTTTAAGCAAAAGAAACACACAAGGGCGTGGAGACCTGGGGAAAAAGCAGCACTGAGAAATCTACCCTCTGAAACTGACGATGATGGGCAACAGAGGCTACCTCAGGTGGCAATCGGTAAGCAAAAGAAACACACAAGGGCGTGGAGACCTGGGGAAAAAGCCACACGGAGAAATCCACCCTCTGAAACTGAAGAAGATGGGCAACAGAGGCTAGCTCAGGTGGCAATCGTTAAGCAAAAACAAAACCCAAAGGCGTGGAGACCTGGGGAAAAAGCAACACGGAGAAATCCACCCTCTGAAACCGAGGAAGATGGGCAACAGAGGCTAGCTCAGGTGGCAATCTTTAAGCAAAAATAATAAAATAAAAAAATACAATGGCGAGGAGACCCGGTCAAAAGGCAACCCTGAAAAAGGTACCCTCTGAAACTGAGGAAGCAGGGCAACAATGCCTAGCTCAGGTGACAATCGTTAAGCAAAAGAAACACACAAGGGCGTGGAGACCTGGGGAAAAAGCATCACAGAGAAATCCTCCAGCTGAAACTGAAGAAGATGGGCAACAGAGGCTACCTCAGGTGGCAATCGTTAAGCAAAAACAAAACACAAAGGCGTGGAGACCTTGGGAAAAAGCAACCCTGAAATAGCTACCCTCTGAAACTGAGGAAGATGGGCAAGAGAGGCTGCCTTCAGGTGGCAAACGTTAAGCAAAAGAAACACACAAGGGCGTGGAGACCTGGGGAAAAAGCAACACGGAGAAATCCACCATCTGAAACTGAGGAAGATGGGCAAGAGAGGCTAGCTCAGGTGGCAATCGTTAAGCAAAAACAAAACCCAAAGGCGTGGAGACCTGGGGAAAAAGCAACCCTGAAATATCTACCCTCTGAAACTGAGGAAGATGGCCAAGAGAGGCTGCCTTCAGGTGGCAAACTTTAAGCAAAAGAAACACACAAGGGCGTGGAGACCTGGGGAAAAAGCAACACGGAGAAATCCACCCTCTGAAACTGAGGAAGATGGGCAAGAGAGGCTAGCTCAGGTGGCAATCGTTAAGCAAAAACAAAACCCAAAGGCGTGGAGACCTGGGGAAAAAGGAACCCTGAAATATCTACCCTCTGAAACTGAGGAAGATGGGCAAGAGAGGCTGGCTTCAGGTGGCAAACGTTAAGCAAAAGAAACACACAAGGGCGTGGAGACCTGGGGAAAAAGCAGCACTGAGAAATCTACCCTCTGAAACTGACGAGGATGGGCAACAGAGGCTACATCAGGTGGCAATCGTTAAGCAAAAGAAACACACAAGGGCGTGGAGACCTGGGGAAAAAGCAACACGGAGAAATCCACCTTCTGAAGCTGAGGAAGATGGGCAACAGAGGCTACCTCAGGTGGCAATCGTTAAGCAAAAACAAAACCCAAAGGCGTGGAGACCTCGGGAAAAAGCAACCCTGAAATATCTACCCTCTGAAACTGAGGAAGATGGGCAAGAGAGGCTGGCTTCAGGTGGCAAACTTTAAGCAAAAGAAACACACAAGGGCGTGGAGACCTGGGGAAGAAGCAACACGGAGAAATCCACCCTCTGAAACTGAGGAAGATGGGCAAGAGAGGCTACCTCAGGTGGCAATCGTTAAGCAAAAACAAAACCCAAAGGCGTGGAGACCTGGGGAAAAAGCAACACGGAGAAATCCACCCTCTGAAACCGAGGAAGATGGGCAACAGAGGCTAGCTCAGGTGGCAATCTTTAAGCAAAAAAAATAAAATAAAAAAATACAATGGCGAGGAGACCCGGTCAAAAAGCAACCCTGAAAAAGGTACCCTCTGAAACTGAGGAAGCTGGGCAACAATGCCTAGCTCAGGTGACAATCGTTAAGCAAAAGAAACACACAAGGGCGTGGAGACCTGGGGAAAAAGCATCACGGAGAAATCCTCCAGCTGAAACTGAAGAAGATGGGCAACAGAGGCTACCTCAGGTGGCAATCGTTAAGCAAAAACAAAACACAAAGGCGTGGAGACCTTGGGAAAAAGCAACCCTGAAATAGCTACCCTCTGAAACTGAGGAAGATGGGCAAGAGAGGCTGGCTTCATGTGGCAAACGTTAAGCAAAAGAAACACACAAGGGCGTGGAGACCTGGGGAAAAAGCAACACGGAGAAATCCACCCTCTGAAACTGAGGAAGATGGGCAAGAGAGGCTAGCTCAGGTGGCAATCGTTAAGCAAAAACAAAACCCAAAGGCGTGGAGACCTGGGGAAAAAGGAACCCTGAAATATCTACCCTCTGAAACTGAGGAAGATGGGCAAGAGAGGCTGGCTTCAGGTGGCAAACGTTAAGCAAAAGAAACACACAAGGGCGTGGAGACCTGGGGAAAAAGCAACACGGAGAAATCCACCCTGTGAAACTGAGGAAGATGGGCAAGAGAGGCTAGCTCAGGTGGCAATCGTTAAGCAAAAACAAAACCCAAAGGCGTGGAGACCTGGGGAAAAAGCAATCCTGAAATATCTACCCTCTGAAACTGAGGAAGATGGGCAAGAGAGGCTGGCTTCAGGTGGCAAACTTTAAGCAAAAGAAACACACAAGGGCGTGGAGACCTGGGGAAAAAGCAGCACTGAGAAATCTACCCTCTGAAACTGACGAGGATGGGCAACAGAGGCTACCTCAGGTGGCAATCGTTAAGCAAAAGAAACACACAAGGGCGTGGAGACCAGGGGAAAAAGCAACACGGAGAAATCCACCCTCTGAAACTGAGGAAGATGGGCAAGAGAGGCTGGCTTCATGTGGCAAACGTTAAGCAAAAGAAACACACAAGTGCGTGGAGACCTGGGGAAAAAGCAACACGGAGATATCCTCCAGCTGAAACTGAGGAAGATGGGCAACAGAGGCCACCTCAGGTGGCAATCGTTAGGCAAAAACAAAACCCAAAGGCGTGGAGACCTCGGGAAAAAGCAACCCTGAAATATCTACCCTCTGAACCTGAGGAAGATGGGCAAGAGAGGCTGGCTTCAGGTGGCAAACTTTAAGCAAAAGAAACACACAAGGGCGTGGAGACCTGGGGAAAAAGCAGCACTGAGAAATCTACACTCTGAAACTGACGATGATGGGCAACAGAGGCTACCTCAGGTGGCAATCGGTAAGCAAAAGAAACACACAAGGGCGTGGAGACCTGGGGAAAAAGCCACACGGAGAAATCCACCCTCTGAAACTGAAGAAGATGGGCAACAGAGGCTAGCTCAGGTGGCAATCTTTAAGCAAAAGAAACACACAAATGCGTGGAGACCTGGGAAAAAAGCACCAAGGAGAAATCCACCCTCTGAAACTGAGGAAGATGGGCAAGAGAGGCTACCTCAGGTGGCAATCGTTAAGCAAAAACAAAGCACAAAGGCGTGGAGACCTGGGGAAAAAGCAACCCTGAAACATCTACCCTCTGAAACTGAGGAAGATGGGCAAGAGAGGCTGGCTTCAGGTGGCAAACTTTAAGCAAAAGAAACACACAAGGGCGTGGAGACCTGGGGAAAAAGCAACACGGAGAAATCCACCCTCTGAAACCGAGGAAGATGGGCAACAGAGGCTAGCTCAGGTGGCAATCTTTAAGCAAAAAAAATAAAATAAAAAAATACAATGGCGAGGAGACCCGGTCAAAAAGCAACCCTGAAAAAGGTACCCTCTGAAACTGAGGAAGCAGGGCAACAATGCCTAGCTCAGGTGACAATCTTTAAGCAAAAGAAACACACAAGGGCGTGGAGACCTGGGGAAAAAGCATCACGGAGAAATCCTCCAGCTGAAACGGAGGAAGATGGGCAACAGAGGCTACCTCAGGTGGCAATCGTTAAGCAAAAACAAAACACAAAGGCGTGGAGACCTCGGGAAAAAGCAACCCTGAAATATCTACCCTCTGAAACTGAGGAAGATGGGCAAGAGAGGCTGGCTTCAGGTGGCAAACTTTAAGCAAAAGAAACACACAAGGGCGTGGAGACCTGGGGAAAAAGCAGCACTGAGAAATCTACCCTCTGAAACTGACGATGATGGGCAACAGAGGCTACCTCAGGTGGCAATCGGTAAGCAAAAGAAACACACAAGGGCGTGGAGACCTGGGGAAAAAGCCACACGGAGAAATCCACCCTCTGATACTGAAGAAGATGGGCAACAGAGGCTAGCTCAGGTGGCAATCGTTAAGCAAAAACAAAACCCAAAGGCGTGGAGACCTGGGGAAAAAGCAACACGGAGAAATCCACCCTCTGAAACCGAGGAAGATGGGCAACAGAGGCTAGCTCAGGTGGCAATCTTTAAGCAAAAATAATAAAATAAAAAAATACAATGGCGAGGAGACCCGGTCAAAAAGCAACCCTGAAAAAGGTACCCTCTGAAACTGAGGAAGCAGGGCAACAATGCCTAGCTCAGGTGACAATCGTTAAGCAAAAGAAACACACAAGGGCGTGGAGACCTGGGGAAAAAGCATCACGGAGAAATCCTCCAGATGAAACTGAAGAAGATGGGCAACAGAGGCTACCTCAGGTGGCAATCGTTAAGCAAAAACAAAACACAAAGGCGTGGAGACCTTGGGAAAAAGCAACCCTGAAATATCTACCCTCTGAAACTGAGGAAGATGGGCAAGAGAGGCTGGCTTCATGTGGCAAACGTTAAGCAAAAGAAACACACAAGGGCGTGGAGACCTGGGGAAAAAGCAACACGGAGAAATCCACCCTGTGAAACTGAGGAAGATGGGCAAGAGAGGCTAGCTCAGGTGGCAATCGTTAAGCAAAAACAAAACCCAAAGGCGTGGAGACCTGGGGAAAAAGCAACCCTGAAATATCTACCCTCTGAAACTGAGGAAGTTGGGCAAGAGAGGCTGGCTTCAGGTGGAAAACTTTAAGCAAAAGAAACACACAAGGGCGTGGAGACCTGGGGAAAAAGCAGCACTGAGAAATCTACCCTCTGAAACTGACGAGGATGGGCAACAGAGGCTACATCAGGTGGCAATCGTTAAGCAAAAGAAACACACAAGGGCGTGGAGACCTGGGGAAAAAGCAACACGGAGAAATCCACCCTCTGAAACTGAGGAAGATGGGCAAGAGAGGCTAGCTCAGGTGGCAATCGTTAAGCAAAAACAAAACCCAAAGGCGTGGAGACCTGGGAAAAAGCAACCCTGAAATATCTACCCTCTGAAACTGAGGAAGATGGGCAAGAGAGGCTGGCTTCAGGTGGCAAACTTTAAACAAAAGAAACACACAAGGGCGTGGAGACCTGGGGAAAAAGCCACACGGAGAAATCCACCCTCTGAAACTGAAGAAGATGGGCAACAGAGGCTAGCTCAGGTGGCAATCTTTAAGCAAAAAAAATAAAATAAAAAAATACAATGGCGAGGAGACCCGGTCAAAAAGCAACCCTGAAAAAGGTACCCTCTGAAACTGAGGAAGCTGGGCAACAATGCCTAGCTCAGGTGACAATCGTTAAGCAAAAGAAACACACAAGGGCGTGGAGACCTGGGGAAAAAGCATCACGGAGAAATCCTCCAGCTGAAACTGAAGAAGATGGGCAACAGAGGCTACCTCAGGTGGCAATCGTTAAGCAAAAACAAAACACAAAGGCGTGGAGACCTTGGGAAAAAGCAACCCTGAAATAGCTACCCTCTGAAACTGAGGAAGATGGGCAAGAGAGGCTGGCTTCATGTGGCAAACGTTAAGCAAAAGAAACACACAAGGGCGTGGAGACCTGGGGAAAAAGCAACACGGAGAAATCCACCCTCTGAAACTGAAGAAGATGGGCAAGAGAGGCTACCTCAGGTGGCAATCGTTAAGCAAAAACAAAACCCAAAGGCGTGGAGACCTGGGGAAAAAGCAACACGGAGAAATCCACCCTCTGAAACTGAGGAAGATGGGCAAGAGAGGCTAGCTCAGGTGGCAATCGTTAAGCAAAAACAAAACACAAAGGCGTGGAGACCTGGGGAAAAAAGCAACACGGAGAAATCCTCCCTCTGAAACTGAGGAACATGGGCAAAAGAAGCTAGCTCAGGTTGCAAACTTTAAGCAGAAAAAAAAAAAGACGCAAGGGCGTGGAGAGCTGGCGAAAAACAACACGGAGAAATCCACCCTCTGAAACTGAGGAAGATGGGCAAGAGAGGCTAGCTCAGGTGGCAATCTTTAAGCAAAAAAATAAAATAAAAAAATGCAATGGCGAGGAGACCCGGTCAAAAAGCAACCCTGAAAAAGGTACCCTCTGAAACTGAGGAAGCAGGGCAACAATGCCTAGCTCAGGTGACAATCTTTAAGCAAAAGAAACACACAAGGGCGTGGAGACCGGGGAAAAAGCAGCACTGAGAAATCTACCTTCTGAAACTGACGAGGATGGGCAACAGAGGCTACCTCAGGTGGCAATCGGTAAGCAAAAGAAACACACAAGGGCGTGGAGACCTGGGGAAAAAGCCACACGGAGAAATCCACCCTCTGAAACTGAAGAAGATGGGCAACAGAGGCTAGCTCAGGTGGCAATCTTTAAGCAAAAAAAATAAAATAAAAAAATACAATGGCGAGGAGACCCGGTCAAAAAGCAACCCTGAAAAAGGTACCCTCTGAAACTGAGGAAGCAGGGCAACAATGCCTAGCTCAGGTGACAATCTTTAAGCAAAAGAAACACACAAGGGCGTGGAGACCTGGGGAAAAAGCATCACGGAGAAATCCTCCAGCTGAAACTGAGGCAGATGGGCAACAGAGGCTACCTCAGGTGGCAATCGTTAAGCAAAAACAAAACACAAAGGCGTGGAGACCTTGGGAAAAAGCAACCCTGAAATAGCTACCCTCTGAAACTGAGGAAGATGGGCAAGAGAGGCTGGCTTCATGTGGCAAACGTTAAGCCAAAGAAACACACAAGGGCGTGGAGACCTGGGGAAAAAGCAACACGGAGAAATCCACCCTCTGAAGCTGAGGAAGATGGGCAACAGAGTCTACCTCAGGTGGCAATCGTTAAGCAAAAACAAAACCCAAAGGCGTGGAGACCTCGGGAAAAAGCAACCCTGAAATATCTACTCTCTGAAACTGAGGAAGATGGGCAAGAGAGGCTGGCTTCAGGTGGCAAACTTTAAGCAAAAGAAACACACAAGCGCGTGGAGACCTGGGGAAAAGGCAGCACTGAGAAATCTACCCTCTGAAACTGAAGAGGATGGGCAAAAGAGGCTACCTCAGGTGGCAATCGTTAAGCAAAAGAAACACACAAGGGCGTGGAGACCTGGGGAAAAAGCAACACGGAGAAATCCACCCTCTGAAACTGAGAAAGATGGGCAAGAGAGGCTAGCTCAGGTGGCAATCGTTAAGCAAAAACAAAACCCAAAGGCGTGGAGACCTGGGGAAAGAGCAACCCTGAAATATCTACCCTCTGAAACTGAGGAAGATGGGCAAGAGAGGCTGGCTTCAGGTGGCAATCTTTAAGCAAAAGAAACACACAAGGGCGTGGAGACCTGGGGAAAAGGCAGCACTGAGAAATCTACCCTCTGAAACTGACGAGGATGGGCAACAGAGGCTACCTCAGGTGGCAATCGTTAAGCAAAAGAAACACACAAGGGCGTGGAGACCTGGGGAAAAAAGCAACACGGAGAAATCCACCCTCTGAAACTGAGGAACATGGGCAAAAGAAGCTAGCTCAGGTTGCAAACTTTAAGCAGAAAAAAAAAAGACGCAAGGGCGTGGAGAGCTGGCGAAAAACAACACGGAGAAATCCACCCTCTGAAACTGAGGAAGATGGGCAAGAGAGGCTAGCTCAGGTGGCAATCTTTAAGCAAAAAAATAAAATAAAAAAATGCAATGGCGAGGAGACCCGGTCAAAAAGCAACCCTGAAAAAGGTACCCTCTGAAACTGAGGAAGCAGGGCAACAATGCCTAGCTCAGGTGACAATCTTTAAGCAAAAGAAACACACAAGGGCGTGGAGACCGGGGAAAAAGCAGCACTGAGAAATCTACCTTCTGAAACTGACGAGGATGGGCAACAGAGGCTACCTCAGGTGGCAATCGGTAAGCAAAAGAAACACACAAGGGCGTGGAGACCTGGGGAAAAAGCCACACGGAGAAATCCACCCTCTGAAACTGAAGAAGATGGGCAACAGAGGCTAGCTCAGGTGGCAATCTTTAAGCAAAAAAAATAAAATAAAAAAATACAATGGCGAGGAGACCCGGTCAAAAAGCAACCCTGAAAAAGGTACCCTCTGAAACTGAGGAAGCAGGGCAACAATGCCTAGCTCAGGTGACAATCTTTAAGCAAAAGAAACACACAAGGGCGTGGAGACCTGGGGAAAAAGCATCACGGAGAAGTCCTCCAGCTGAAACTGAGGCAGATGGGCAACAGAGGCTACCTCAGGTGGCAAGCGTTAAGCAAAAACAAAACACAAAGGCGTGGAGACCTTGGGAAAAAGCAACCCTGAAATATCTACCCTCTGAAACTGAGGAAGATGGGCAAGAGAGGCTGGCTTCAGGTGGCAAACGTTAAGCAAAAGAAACACACAAGGGCGTGGAGACCTGGGGAAAAAGCAGCACTGAGAAATCTACCCTCTGAAACTGACGAGGATGGGCAACAGAGGCTACCTCAGGTGGCAATCGTTAAGCAAAAGAAACACACAAGGGCGTGGAGACCTGGGGAAAAAGCAACACGGAGAAATCCACCCTCTGAAACTGAGAAAGATGGGCAAGAGAGGCTAGCTCAGGTGGCAATCGTTAAGCAAAAACAAAACCCAAAGGCGTGGAGACCTGGGGAAAGAGCAACCCTGAAATATCTACCCTCTGAAACTGAGGAAGATGGGCAAGAGAGGCTGGCTTCAGGTGGCAATCTTTAAGCAAAAGAAACACACAAGGGCGTGGAGACCTGGGGAAAAGGCAGCACTGAGAAATCTACCCTCTGAAACTGACGAGGATGGGCAACAGAGGCTACCTCAGGTGGCAATCGTTAAGCAAAAGAAACACACAAGGGCGTGGAGACCTGGGGAAAAAAGCAACACGGAGAAATCCACCCTCTGAAACTGAGGAACATGGGCAAAAGAAGCTAGCTCAGGTTGCAAACTTTAAGCAGAAAAAAAAAAAGACGCAAGGGCGTGGAGAGCTGGCGAAAAACAACACGGAGAAATCCACCCTCTGAAACTGAGGAAGATGGGCAAGAGAGGCTAGCTCAGGTGGCAATCTTTAAGCAAAAAAATAAAATAAAAAAATGCAATGGCGAGGAGACCCGGTCAAAAAGCAACCCTGAAAAAGGTACCCTCTGAAACTGAGGAAGCAGGGCAACAATGCCTAGCTCAGGTGACAATCTTTAAGCAAAAGAAACACACAAGGGCGTGGAGACCGGGGAAAAAGCAGCACTGAGAAATCTACCTTCTGAAACTGACGAGGATGGGCAACAGAGGCTACCTCAGGTGGCAATCGGTAAGCAAAAGAAACACACAAGGGCGTGGAGACCTGGGGAAAAAGCCACACGGAGAAATCCACCCTCTGAAACTGAAGAAGATGGGCAACAGAGGCTAGCTCAGGTGGCAATCTTTAAGCAAAAAAAATAAAATAAAAAAATACAATGGCGAGGAGACCCGGTCAAAAAGCAACCCTGAAAAAGGTACCCTCTGAAACTGAGGAAGCAGGGCAACAATGCCTAGCTCAGGTGACAATCTTTAAGCAAAAGAAACACACAAGGGCGTGGAGACCTGGGGAAAAAGCATCACGGAGAAATCCTCCAGCTGAAACTGAGGCAGATGGGCAACAGAGGCTACCTCAGGTGGCAAGCGTTAAGCAAAAACAAAACACAAAGGCGTGGAGACCTTGGGAAAAAGCAACCCTGAAATATCTACCCTCTGAAACTGAGGAAGATGGGCAAGAGAGGCTGGCTTCATGTGGCAAACGTTAAGCAAAAGAAACACACAAGGGCGTGGAGACCTGGGGAAAAAGCAGCACTGAGAAATCTACCCTCTGAAACTGACGAGGATGGGCAACAGAGGCTACCTCAGGTGGCAATCGTTAAGCAAAAGAAACACACAAGGGCGTGGATACCTGGGGAAAAAGCAACACGGAGAAATCCACCCTCTGAAACTGAGAAAGATGGGCAAGAGAGGCTAGCTCAGGTGGCAATCGTTAAGCAAAAACAAAACCCAAAGGCGTGGAGACCTGGGGAAAGAGCAACCCTGAAATATCTACCCTCTGAAACTGAGGAAGATGGGCAAGAGAGGCTGGCTTCAGGTGGCAATCTTTAAGCAAAAGAAACACACAAGGGCGTGGAGACCTGGGGAAAAGGCAGCACTGAGAAATCTACCCTCTGAAACTGACGAGGATGGGCAACAGAGGCTACCTCAGGTGGCAATCGTTAAGCAAAAGAAACACACAAGGGCGTGGAGACCTGGGGAAAAAAGCAACACGGAGAAATCCACCCTCTGAAACTGAGGAACATGGGCAAAAGAAGCTAGCTCAGGTTGCAAACTTTAAGCAGAAAAAAAAAAAGACGCAAGGGCGTGGAGAGCTGGCGAAAAACAACACGGAGAAATCCACCCTCTGAAACTGAGGAAGATGGGCAAGAGAGGCTAGCTCAGGTGGCAATCTTTAAGCAAAAAAATAAAATAAAAAAATGCAATGGCGAGGAGACCCGGTCAAAAAGCAACCCTGAAAAAGGTACCCTCTGAAACTGAGGAAGCAGGGCAACAATGCCTAGCTCAGGTGACAATCTTTAAGCAAAAGAAACACACAAGGGCGTGGAGACCGGGGAAAAAGCAGCACTGAGAAATCTACCTTCTGAAACTGACGAGGATGGGCAACAGAGGCTACCTCAGGTGGCAATCGGTAAGCAAAAGAAACACACAAGGGCGTGGAGACCTGGGGAAAAAGCCACACGGAGAAATCCACCCTCTGAAACTGAAGAAGATGGGCAACAGAGGCTAGCTCAGGTGGCAATCTTTAAGCAAAAAAAATAAAATAAAAAAATACAATGGCGAGGAGACCCGGTCAAAAAGCAACCCTGAAAAAGGTACCCTCTGAAACTGAGGAAGCAGGGCAACAATGCCTAGCTCAGGTGACAATCTTTAAGCAAAAGAAACACACAAGGGCGTGGAGACCTGGGGAAAAAGCATCACGGAGAAATCCTCCAGCTGAAACTGAGGCAGATGGGCAACAGAGGCTACCTCAGGTGGCAAGCGTTAAGCAAAAACAAAACACAAAGGCGTGGAGACCTTGGGAAAAAGCAACCCTGAAATATCTACCCTCTGAAACTGAGGAAGATGGGCAAGAGAGGCTGGCTTCATGTGGCAAACGTTAAGCAAAAGAAACACACAAGGGCGTGGAGACCTGGGGAAAAAGCAACACGGAGAAATCCACCCTCTGAAACTGAGGAAGATGGGCAAGAGAGGCTAGCTCAGGTGGCATTCGTTAAGCAAAAACAAAACCCAAAGGCGTGGAGACCTGGGGAAAAAGCAACCCTGAAATATCTACCCTCTGAAACTGAGGAAGATGCGCAAGAGAGGCTGCCTTCAGGTGGCAAACTTTAAGCAAAAGAAACACACAAGGGCGTGGAGACCGGGGAAAAAGCAGCACTGAGAAATCTACCTTCTGAAACTGACGAGGATGGGCAACAGAGGCTACCTCAGGTGGCAATCGGTAAGCAAAAGAAACACACAAGGGCGTGGAGACCTGGGGAAAAAGCCACACGGAGAAATCCCCCCTCTGAAACTGAAGAAGATGGGCAACAGAGGCTAGCTCAGGTGGCAATCTTTAAGCAAAAAAAATAAAATAAAAAAATACAATGGCGAGGAGACCCGGTCAAAAAGCAACCCTGAAAAAGGTACCCTCTGAAACTGAGGAAGCAGGGCAACAATGCCTAGCTCAGGTGACAATCTTTAAGCAAAAGAAACACACAAGGGCGTGGAGACCTGGGGAAAAAGCATCACGGAGAAATCCTCCAGCTGAAACTGAGGCAGATGGGCAACAGAGGCTACCTCAGGTGGCAATCGTTAAGCAAAAACAAAACACAAAGGCGTGGAGACCTTGGGAAAAAGCAACCCTGAAATAGCTACCCTCTGAAACTGAGGAAGATGGGCAAGAGAGGCTGGCTTCATGTGGCAAACGTTAAGCCAAAGAAACACACAAGGGCGTGGAGACCTGGGGAAAAAGCAACACGGAGAAATCCACCCTCTGAAGCTGAGGAAGATGGGCAACAGAGTCTACCTCAGGTGGCAATCGTTAAGCAAAAACAAAACCCAAAGGCGTGGAGACCTCGGGAAAAAGCAACCCTGAAATATCTACTCTCTGAAACTGAGGAAGATGGGCAAGAGAGGCTGGCTTCAGGTGGCAAACTTTAAGCAAAAGAAACACACAAGGGCGTGGAGACCTGGGGAAAAGGCAGCACTGAGAAATCTACCCTCTGAAACTGAAGAGGATGGGCAAAAGAGGCTACCTCAGGTGGCAATCGTTAAGCAAAAGAAACACACAAGGGCGTGGAGACCTGGGGAAAAAGAAACACGGAGAAATCCACCCTGTGAAACTGAGGAAGATGGGCAAGAGAGGCTAGCTCAGGTGGCAATCGTTAAGCAAAAACAAAGCACAAAGGCGTGGAGACCTGGGGAAAGAGCAACCCTGAAACATCTACCCTCTGAAACTGAGGAAGATGGGCAAGAGAGGCTGGCTTCAGGTGGCAAACTTTAAGCAAAAGAAACACACAAGGGCGTGGAGACCTGGGGAAAAAGCAACACGGAGAAATCCACCCTCTGAAACCGAGGAAGATGGGCAACAGAGGCTAGCTCAGGTGGCAATCTTTAAGCAAAAAAAATAACATAAAAAAATACAATGGCGAGGAGACCCGGTCAAAAAGCAACCCTGAAAAAGGTACCCTCTGAAACTGAGGAAGCAGGGCAACAATGCCTAGCTCAGGTGACAATCTTTAAGCAAAAGAAACACACAAGGGCGTGGAGACCTGGGGAAAAAGCATCACGGAGAAATCCTCCAGCTGAAACGGAGGAAGATGGGCAACAGAGGCTACCTCAGGTGGCAATCGTTAAGCAAAAACAAAACACAAAGGCGTGGAGACCTCGGGAAAAAGCAACCCTGAAATATCTACCCTCTGAAACTGAGGAAGATGGGCAAGAGAGGCTGGCTTCAGGTGGCAAACTTTAAGCAAAAGAAACACACAAGGGCGTGGAGACCTGGGGAAAAAGCAGCACTGAGAAATCTACCCTCTGAAACTGACGATGATGGGCAACAGAGGCTACCTCAGGTGGCAATCGGTAAGCAAAAGAAACACACAAGGGCGTGGAGACCTGGGGAAAAAGCCACACGGAGAAATCCACCCTCTGAAACTGAAGAAGATGGGCAACAGAGGCTAGCTCAGGTGGCAATCGTTAAGCAAAAACAAAACCCAAAGGCGTGGAGACCTGGGGAAAAAGCAACACGGAGAAATCCACCCTCTGAAACCGAGGAAGATGGGCAACAGAGGCTAGCTCAGGTGGCAATCTTTAAGCAAAAATAATAAAATAAAAAAATACAATGGCGAGGAGACCCGGTCAAAAAGCAACCCTGAAAAAGGTACCCTCTGAAACTGAGGAAGCAGGGCAACAATGCCTAGCTCAGGTGACAATCGTTAAGCAAAAGAAACACACAAGGGCGTGGAGACCTGGGGAAAAAGCATCACAGAGAAATCCTCCAGCTGAAACTGAAGAAGATGGGCAACAGAGGCTACCTCAGGTGGCAAGCGTTAAGCAAAAACAAAACACAAAGGCGTGGAGACCTTGGGAAAAAGCAACCCTGAAATAGCTACCCTCTGAAACTGAGGAAGATGGGCAAGAGAGGCTGCCTTCAGGTGGCAAACGTTAAGCAAAAGAAACACACAAGGGCGTGGAGACCTGGGGAAAAAGCAACACGGAGAAATCCACCCTCTGAAACTGAGGAAGATGGGCAAGAGAGGCTAGCTCAGGTGGCAATCGTTAAGCAAAAACAAAACCCAAAGGCGTGGAGACCTGGGGAAAAAGCAACCCTGAAATATCTACCCTCTGAAACTGAGGAAGATGGCCAAGAGAGGCTGCCTTCAGGTGGCAAACTTTAAGCAAAAGAAACACACAAGGGCGTGGAGACCTGGGGAAAAAGCAACACGGAGAAATCCACCCTCTGAAACTGAGGAAGATGGGCAAGAGAGGCTAGCTCAGGTGGCAATCGTTAAGCAAAAACAAAACCCAAAGGCGTGGAGACCTGGGGAAAAAGGAACCCTGAAATATCTACCCTCTGAAACTGAGGAAGATGGGCAAGAGAGGCTGGCTTCAGGTGGCAAACGTTAAGCAAAAGAAACACACAAGGGCGTGGAGACCTGGGGAAAAAGCAGCACTGAGAAATCTACCCTCTGAAACTGACGAGGATGGGCAACAGAGGCTACATCAGGTGGCAATCGTTAAGCAAAAGAAACACACAAGGGCGTGGAGACCTGGGGAAAAAGCAACACGGAGAAATCCACCTTCTGAAGCTGAGGAAGATGGGCAACAGAGGCTACCTCAGGTGGCAATCGTTAAGCAAAAACAAAACCCAAAGGCGTGGAGACCTCGGGAAAAAGCAACCCTGAAATATCTACCCTCTGAAACTGAGGAAGATGGGCAAGAGAGGCTGGCTTCAGGTGGCAAACTTTAAGCAAAAGAAACACACAAGGGCGTGGAGACCTGGGGAAGAAGCAACACGGAGAAATCCACCCTCTGAAACTGAGGAAGATGGGCAAGAGAGGCTACCTCAGGTGGCAATCGTTAAGCAAAAACAAAACCCAAAGGCGTGGAGACCTGGGGAAAAAGCAACACGGAGAAATCCACCCTCTGAAACCGAGGAAGATGGGCAACAGAGGCTAGCTCAGGTGGCAATCTTTAAGCAAAAAAAATAAAATAAAAAAATACAATGGCGAGGAGACCCGGTCAAAAAGCAACCCTGAAAAAGGTACCCTCTGAAACTGAGGAAGCTGGGCAACAATGCCTAGCTCAGGTGACAATCGTTAAGCAAAAGAAACACACAAGGGCGTGGAGACCTGGGGAAAAAGCATCACGGAGAAATCCTCCAGCTGAAACTGAAGAAGATGGGCAACAGAGGCTACCTCAGGTGGCAATCGTTAAGCAAAAACAAAACACAAAGGCGTGGAGACCTTGGGAAAAAGCAACCCTGAAATAGCTACCCTCTGAAACTGAGGAAGATGGGCAAGAGAGGCTGGCTTCATGTGGCAAACGTTAAGCAAAAGAAACACACAAGGGCGTGGAGACCTGGGGAAAAAGCAACACGGAGAAATCCACCCTCTGAAACTGAGGAAGATGGGCAAGAGAGGCTAGCTCAGGTGGCAATCGTTAAGCAAAAACAAAACCCAAAGGCGTGGAGACCTGGGGAAAAAGGAACCCTGAAATATCTACCCTCTGAAACTGAGGAAGATGGGCAAGAGAGGCTGGCTTCAGGTGGCAAACGTTAAGCAAAAGAAACACACAAGGGCGTGGAGACCTGGGGAAAAAGCAACACGGAGAAATCCACCCTGTGAAACTGAGGAAGATGGGCAAGAGAGGCTAGCTCAGGTGGCAATCGTTAAGCAAAAACAAAACCCAAAGGCGTGGAGACCTGGGGAAAAAGCAATCCTGAAATATCTACCCTCTGAAACTGAGGAAGATGGGCAAGAGAGGCTGGCTTCAGGTGGCAAACTTTAAGCAAAAGAAACACACAAGGGCGTGGAGACCTGGGGAAAAAGCAGCACTGAGAAATCTACCCTCTGAAACTGACGAGGATGGGCAACAGAGGCTACCTCAGGTGGCAATCGTTAAGCAAAAGAAACACACAAGGGCGTGGAGACCAGGGGAAAAAGCAACACGGAGAAATCCACCCTCTGAAACTGAGGAAGATGGGCAAGAGAGGCTGGCTTCATGTGGCAAACGTTAAGCAAAAGAAACACACAAGTGCGTGGAGACCTGGGGAAAAAGCAACACGGAGATATCCTCCAGCTGAAACTGAGGAAGATGGGCAACAGAGGCCACCTCAGGTGGCAATCGTTAAGCAAAAACAAAACACAAAGGCGTGGAGACCTTGGGAAAAAGCAACCCTGAAATAGCTACCCTCTGAAACTGAGGAAGATGGGCAAGAGAGGCTGGCTTCATGTGGCAAACGTTAAGCCAAAGAAACACACAAGGGCGTGGAGACCTGGGGAAAAAGCAACACGGAGAAATCCACCCTCTGAAGCTGAGGAAGATGGGCAACAGAGTCTACCTCAGGTGGCAATCGTTAAGCAAAAACAAAACCCAAAGGCGTGGAGACCTCGGGAAAAAGCAACCCTGAAATATCTACTCTCTGAAACTGAGGAAGATGGGCAAGAGAGGCTGGCTTCAGGTGGCAAACTTTAAGCAAAAGAAACACACAAGGGCGTGGAGACCTGGGGAAAAGGCAGCACTGAGAAATCTACCCTCTGAAACTGAAGAGGATGGGCAAAAGAGGCTACCTCAGGTGGCAATCGTTAAGCAAAAGAAACACACAAGGGCGTGGAGACCTGGGGAAAAAGAAACACGGAGAAATCCACCCTGTGAAACCGAGGAAGATGGGCAAGAGAGGCTAGCTCAGGTGGCAATCGTTAAGCAAAAACAAAGCACAAAGGCGTGGAGACCTGGGGAAAGAGCAACCCTGAAACATCTACCCTCTGAAACTGAGGAAGATGGGCAAGAGAGGCTGGCTTCAGGTGGCAAACTTTAAGCAAAAGAAACACACAAGGGCGTGGAGACCTGGGGAAAAAGCAACAGGGAGAAATCCACCCTCTGAAACCGAGGAAGATGGGCAACAGAGGCTAGCTCAGGTGGCAATCTTTAAGCAAAAAAAATAAAATAAAAAAATACAATGGCGAGGAGACCCGGTCAAAAAGCAACCCTGAAAATGGTACCCTCTGAAACTGAGGAAGCAGGGCAACAATGCCTAGCTCAGGTGACAATCTTTAAGCAAAAGAAACACACAAGGGCGTGGAGACCTGGGGAAAAAGCATCACGGAGAAATCCTCCAGCTGAAACGGAGGAAGATGGGCAACAGAGGCTACCTCAGGTGGCAATCGTTAAGCAAAAACAAAACACAAAGGCGTGGAGACCTCGGGAAAAAGCAACCCTGAAATATCTACCCTCTGAAACTGAGGAAGATGGGCAAGAGAGGCTGGCTTCAGGTGGCAAACTTTAAGCAAAAGAAACACACAAGGGCGTGGAGACCTGGGGAAAAAGCAGCACTGAGAAATCTACCCTCTGAAACTGACGATGATGGGCAACAGAGGCTACCTCAGGTGGCAATCGGTAAGCAAAAGAAACACACAAGGGCGTGGAGACCTGGGGAAAAAGCCACACGGAGAAATCCACCCTCTGAAACTGAAGAAGATGGGCAACAGAGGCTAGCTCAGGTGGCAATCGTTAAGCAAAAACAAAACCCAAAGGCGTGGAGACCTCGGGAAAAAGCAACCCTGAAATATCTACTCTCTGAAACTGAGGAAGATGGGCAAGAGAGGCTGGCTTCAGGTGGCAAACTTTAAGCAAAAGAAACACACAAGGGCGTGGAGACCTGGGGAAAAGGCAGCACTGAGAAATCTACCCTCTGAAACTGAAGAGGATGGGCAAAAGAGGCTACCTCAGGTGGCAATCGTTAAGCAAAAGAAACACACAAGGGCGTGGAGACCTGGGGAAAAAGAAACACGGAGAAATCCACCCTGTGAAACCGAGGAAGATGGGCAAGAGAGGCTAGCTCAGGTGGCAATCGTTAAGCAAAAACAAAGCACAAAGGCGTGGAGACCTGGGGAAAGAGCAACCCTGAAACATCTACCCTCTGAAACTGAGGAAGATGGGCAAGAGAGGCTGGCTTCAGGTGGCAAACTTTAAGCAAAAGAAACACACAAGGGCGTGGAGACCTGGGGAAAAAGCAACAGGGAGAAATCCACCCTCTGAAACCGAGGAAGATGGGCAACAGAGGCTAGCTCAGGTGGCAATCTTTAAGCAAAAAAAATAAAATAAAAAAATACAATGGCGAGGAGACCCGGTCAAAAAGCAACCCTGAAAATGGTACCCTCTGAAACTGAGGAAGCAGGGCAACAATGCCTAGCTCAGGTGACAATCTTTAAGCAAAAGAAACACACAAGGGCGTGGAGACCTGGGGAAAAAGCATCACGGAGAAATCCTCCAGCTGAAACGGAGGAAGATGGGCAACAGAGGCTACCTCAGGTGGCAATCGTTAAGCAAAAACAAAACACAAAGGCGTGGAGACCTCGGGAAAAAGCAACCCTGAAATATCTACCCTCTGAAACTGAGGAAGATGGGCAAGAGAGGCTGGCTTCAGGTGGCAAACTTTAAGCAAAAGAAACACACAAGGGCGTGGAGACCTGGGGAAAAAGCAGCACTGAGAAATCTACCCTCTGAAACTGACGATGATGGGCAACAGAGGCTACCTCAGGTGGCAATCGGTAAGCAAAAGAAACACACAAGGGCGTGGAGACCTGGGGAAAAAGCCACACGGAGAAATCCACCCTCTGAAACTGAAGAAGATGGGCAACAGAGGCTAGCTCAGGTGGCAATCGTTAAGCAAAAACAAAACCCAAAGGCGTGGAGACCTGGGGAAAAAGCAACACGGAGAAATCCACCCTCTGAAACCGAGGAAGATGGGCAACAGAGGCTAGCTCAGGTGGCAATCTTTAAGCAAAAATAATAAAATAAAAAAATACAATGGCGAGGAGACCCGGTCAAAAGGCAACCCTGAAAAAGGTACCCTCTGAAACTGAGGAAGCAGGGCAACAATGCCTAGCTCAGGTGACAATCGTTAAGCAAAAGAAACACACAAGGGCGTGGAGACCTGGGGAAAAAGCATCACAGAGAAATCCTCCAGCTGAAACTGAAGAAGATGGGCAACAGAGGCTACCTCAGGTGGCAATCGTTAAGCAAAAACAAAACACAAAGGCGTGGAGACCTTGGGAAAAAGCAACCCTGAAATAGCTACCCTCTGAAACTGAGGAAGATGGGCAAGAGAGGCTGCCTTCAGGTGGCAAACGTTAAGCAAAAGAAACACACAAGGGCGTGGAGACCTGGGGAAAAAGCAACACGGAGAAATCCACCATCTGAAACTGAGGAAGATGGGCAAGAGAGGCTAGCTCAGGTGGCAATCGTTAAGCAAAAACAAAACCCAAAGGCGTGGAGACCTGGGGAAAAAGCAACCCTGAAATATCTACCCTCTGAAACTGAGGAAGATGGCCAAGAGAGGCTGCCTTCAGGTGGCAAACTTTAAGCAAAAGAAACACACAAGGGCGTGGAGACCTGGGGAAAAAGCAACACGGAGAAATCCACCCTCTGAAACTGAGGAAGATGGGCAAGAGAGGCTAGCTCAGGTGGCAATCGTTAAGCAAAAACAAAACCCAAAGGCGTGGAGACCTGGGGAAAAAGGAACCCTGAAATATCTACCCTCTGAAACTGAGGAAGATGGGCAAGAGAGGCTGGCTTCAGGTGGCAAACGTTAAGCAAAAGAAACACACAAGGGCGTGGAGACCTGGGGAAAAAGCAGCACTGAGAAATCTACCCTCTGAAACTGACGAGGATGGGCAACAGAGGCTACATCAGGTGGCAATCGTTAAGCAAAAGAAACACACAAGGGCGTGGAGACCTGGGGAAAAAGCAACACGGAGAAATCCACCTTCTGAAGCTGAGGAAGATGGGCAACAGAGGCTACCTCAGGTGGCAATCGTTAAGCAAAAACAAAACCCAAAGGCGTGGAGACCTCGGGAAAAAGCAACCCTGAAATATCTACCCTCTGAAACTGAGGAAGATGGGCAAGAGAGGCTGGCTTCAGGTGGCAAACTTTAAGCAAAAGAAACACACAAGGGCGTGGAGACCTGGGGAAGAAGCAACACGGAGAAATCCACCCTCTGAAACTGAGGAAGATGGGCAAGAGAGGCTACCTCAGGTGGCAATCGTTAAGCAAAAACAAAACCCAAAGGCGTGGAGACCTGGGGAAAAAGCAACACGGAGAAATCCACCCTCTGAAACCGAGGAAGATGGGCAACAGAGGCTAGCTCAGGTGGCAATCTTTAAGCAAAAAAAATAAAATAAAAAAATACAATGGCGAGGAGACCCGGTCAAAAAGCAACCCTGAAAAAGGTACCCTCTGAAACTGAGGAAGCTGGGCAACAATGCCTAGCTCAGGTGACAATCGTTAAGCAAAAGAAACACACAAGGGCGTGGAGACCTGGGGAAAAAGCATCACGGAGAAATCCTCCAGCTGAAACTGAAGAAGATGGGCAACAGAGGCTACCTCAGGTGGCAATCGTTAAGCAAAAACAAAACACAAAGGCGTGGAGACCTTGGGAAAAAGCAACCCTGAAATAGCTACCCTCTGAAACTGAGGAAGATGGGCAAGAGAGGCTGGCTTCATGTGGCAAACGTTAAGCAAAAGAAACACACAAGGGCGTGGAGACCTGGGGAAAAAGCAACACGGAGAAATCCACCCTCTGAAACTGAGGAAGATGGGCAAGAGAGGCTAGCTCAGGTGGCAATCGTTAAGCAAAAACAAAACCCAAAGGCGTGGAGACCTGGGGAAAAAGGAACCCTGAAATATCTACCCTCTGAAACTGAGGAAGATGGGCAAGAGAGGCTGGCTTCAGGTGGCAAACGTTAAGCAAAAGAAACACACAAGGGCGTGGAGACCTGGGGAAAAAGCAACACGGAGAAATCCACCCTGTGAAACTGAGGAAGATGGGCAAGAGAGGCTAGCTCAGGTGGCAATCGTTAAGCAAAAACAAAACCCAAAGGCGTGGAGACCTGGGGAAAAAGCAATCCTGAAATATCTACCCTCTGAAACTGAGGAAGATGGGCAAGAGAGGCTGGCTTCAGGTGGCAAACTTTAAGCAAAAGAAACACACAAGGGCGTGGAGACCTGGGGAAAAAGCAGCACTGAGAAATCTACCCTCTGAAACTGACGAGGATGGGCAACAGAGGCTACCTCAGGTGGCAATCGTTAAGCAAAAGAAACACACAAGGGCGTGGAGACCAGGGGAAAAAGCAACACGGAGAAATCCACCCTCTGAAACTGAGGAAGATGGGCAAGAGAGGCTGGCTTCATGTGGCAAACGTTAAGCAAAAGAAACACACAAGTGCGTGGAGACCTGGGGAAAAAGCAACACGGAGATATCCTCCAGCTGAAACTGAGGAAGATGGGCAACAGAGGCCACCTCAGGTGGCAATCGTTAGGCAAAAACAAAACCCAAAGGCGTGGAGACCTCGGGAAAAAGCAACCCTGAAATATCTACCCTCTGAACCTGAGGAAGATGGGCAAGAGAGGCTGGCTTCAGGTGGCAAACTTTAAGCAAAAGAAACACACAAGGGCGTGGAGACCTGGGGAAAAAGCAGCACTGAGAAATCTACACTCTGAAACTGACGATGATGGGCAACAGAGGCTACCTCAGGTGGCAATCGGTAAGCAAAAGAAACACACAAGGGCGTGGAGACCTGGGGAAAAAGCCACACGGAGAAATCCACCCTCTGAAACTGAAGAAGATGGGCAACAGAGGCTAGCTCAGGTGGCAATCTTTAAGCAAAAGAAACACACAAATGCGTGGAGACCTGGGAAAAAAGCACCAAGGAGAAATCCACCCTCTGAAACTGAGGAAGATGGGCAAGAGAGGCTACCTCAGGTGGCAATCGTTAAGCAAAAACAAAGCACAAAGGCGTGGAGACCTGGGGAAAAAGCAACCCTGAAACATCTACCCTCTGAAACTGAGGAAGATGGGCAAGAGAGGCTGGCTTCAGGTGGCAAACTTTAAGCAAAAGAAACACACAAGGGCGTGGAGACCTGGGGAAAAAGCAACACGGAGAAATCCACCCTCTGAAACCGAGGAAGATGGGCAACAGAGGCTAGCTCAGGTGGCAATCTTTAAGCAAAAAAAATAAAATAAAAAAATACAATGGCGAGGAGACCCGGTCAAAAAGCAACCCTGAAAAAGGTACCCTCTGAAACTGAGGAAGCAGGGCAACAATGCCTAGCTCAGGTGACAATCTTTAAGCAAAAGAAACACACAAGGGCGTGGAGACCTGGGGAAAAAGCATCACGGAGAAATCCTCCAGCTGAAACGGAGGAAGATGGGCAACAGAGGCTACCTCAGGTGGCAATCGTTAAGCAAAAACAAAACACAAAGGCGTGGAGACCTCGGGAAAAAGCAACCCTGAAATATCTACCCTCTGAAACTGAGGAAGATGGCCAAGAGAGGCTGCCTTCAGGTGGCAAACTTTAAGCAAAAGAAACACACAAGGGCGTGGAGACCTGGGGAAAAAGCAACACGGAGAAATCCACCCTCTGAAACTGAGGAAGATGGGCAAGAGAGGCTAGCTCAGGTGGCAATCGTTAAGCAAAAACAAAACCCAAAGGCGTGGAGACCTGGGGAAAAAGGAACCCTGAAATATCTACCCTCTGAAACTGAGGAAGATGGGCAAGAGAGGCTGGCTTCAGGTGGCAAACGTTAAGCAAAAGAAACACACAAGGGCGTGGAGACCTGGGGAAAAAGCAGCACTGAGAAATCTACCCTCTGAAACTGACGAGGATGGGCAACAGAGGCTACATCAGGTGGCAATCGTTAAGCAAAAGAAACACACAAGGGCGTGGAGACCTGGGGAAAAAGCAACACGGAGAAATCCACCTTCTGAAGCTGAGGAAGATGGGCAACAGAGGCTACCTCAGGTGGCAATCGTTAAGCAAAAACAAAACCCAAAGGCGTGGAGACCTCGGGAAAAAGCAACCCTGAAATATCTACCCTCTGAAACTGAGGAAGATGGGCAAGAGAGGCTGGCTTCAGGTGGCAAACTTTAAGCAAAAGAAACACACAAGGGCGTGGAGACCTGGGGAAGAAGCAACACGGAGAAATCCACCCTCTGAAACTGAGGAAGATGGGCAAGAGAGGCTACCTCAGGTGGCAATCGTTAAGCAAAAACAAAACCCAAAGGCGTGGAGACCTGGGGAAAAAGCAACACGGAGAAATCCACCCTCTGAAACCGAGGAAGATGGGCAACAGAGGCTAGCTCAGGTGGCAATCTTTAAGCAAAAAAAATAAAATAAAAAAATACAATGGCGAGGAGACCCGGTCAAAAAGCAACCCTGAAAAAGGTACCCTCTGAAACTGAGGAAGCTGGGCAACAATGCCTAGCTCAGGTGACAATCGTTAAGCAAAAGAAACACACAAGGGCGTGGAGACCTGGGGAAAAAGCATCACGGAGAAATCCTCCAGCTGAAACTGAAGAAGATGGGCAACAGAGGCTACCTCAGGTGGCAATCGTTAAGCAAAAACAAAACACAAAGGCGTGGAGACCTTGGGAAAAAGCAACCCTGAAATAGCTACCCTCTGAAACTGAGGAAGATGGGCAAGAGAGGCTGGCTTCATGTGGCAAACGTTAAGCAAAAGAAACACACAAGGGCGTGGAGACCTGGGGAAAAAGCAACACGGAGAAATCCACCCTCTGAAACTGAGGAAGATGGGCAAGAGAGGCTAGCTCAGGTGGCAATCGTTAAGCAAAAACAAAACCCAAAGGCGTGGAGACCTGGGGAAAAAGGAACCCTGAAATATCTACCCTCTGAAACTGAGGAAGATGGGCAAGAGAGGCTGGCTTCAGGTGGCAAACGTTAAGCAAAAGAAACACACAAGGGCGTGGAGACCTGGGGAAAAAGCAACACGGAGAAATCCACCCTGTGAAACTGAGGAAGATGGGCAAGAGAGGCTAGCTCAGGTGGCAATCGTTAAGCAAAAACAAAACCCAAAGGCGTGGAGACCTGGGGAAAAAGCAATCCTGAAATATCTACCCTCTGAAACTGAGGAAGATGGGCAAGAGAGGCTGGCTTCAGGTGGCAAACTTTAAGCAAAAGAAACACACAAGGGCGTGGAGACCTGGGGAAAAAGCAGCACTGAGAAATCTACCCTCTGAAACTGACGAGGATGGGCAACAGAGGCTACCTCAGGTGGCAATCGTTAAGCAAAAGAAACACACAAGGGCGTGGAGACCAGGGGAAAAAGCAACACGGAGAAATCCACCCTCTGAAACTGAGGAAGATGGGCAAGAGAGGCTGGCTTCATGTGGCAAACGTTAAGCAAAAGAAACACACAAGTGCGTGGAGACCTGGGGAAAAAGCAACACGGAGATATCCTCCAGCTGAAACTGAGGAAGATGGGCAACAGAGGCCACCTCAGGTGGCAATCGTTAGGCAAAAACAAAACCCAAAGGCGTGGAGACCTCGGGAAAAAGCAACCCTGAAATATCTACCCTCTGAACCTGAGGAAGATGGGCAAGAGAGGCTGGCTTCAGGTGGCAAACTTTAAGCAAAAGAAACACACAAGGGCGTGGAGACCTGGGGAAAAAGCAGCACTGAGAAATCTACACTCTGAAACTGACGATGATGGGCAACAGAGGCTACCTCAGGTGGCAATCGGTAAGCAAAAGAAACACACAAGGGCGTGGAGACCTGGGGAAAAAGCCACACGGAGAAATCCACCCTCTGAAACTGAAGAAGATGGGCAACAGAGGCTAGCTCAGGTGGCAATCTTTAAGCAAAAGAAACACACAAATGCGTGGAGACCTGGGAAAAAAGCACCAAGGAGAAATCCACCCTCTGAAACTGAGGAAGATGGGCAAGAGAGGCTACCTCAGGTGGCAATCGTTAAGCAAAAACAAAGCACAAAGGCGTGGAGACCTGGGGAAAAAGCAACCCTGAAACATCTACCCTCTGAAACTGAGGAAGATGGGCAAGAGAGGCTGGCTTCAGGTGGCAAACTTTAAGCAAAAGAAACACACAAGGGCGTGGAGACCTGGGGAAAAAGCAACACGGAGAAATCCACCCTCTGAAACCGAGGAAGATGGGCAACAGAGGCTAGCTCAGGTGGCAATCTTTAAGCAAAAAAAATAAAATAAAAAAATACAATGGCGAGGAGACCCGGTCAAAAAGCAACCCTGAAAAAGGTACCCTCTGAAACTGAGGAAGCAGGGCAACAATGCCTAGCTCAGGTGACAATCTTTAAGCAAAAGAAACACACAAGGGCGTGGAGACCTGGGGAAAAAGCATCACGGAGAAATCCTCCAGCTGAAACGGAGGAAGATGGGCAACAGAGGCTACCTCAGGTGGCAATCGTTAAGCAAAAACAAAACACAAAGGCGTGGAGACCTCGGGAAAAAGCAACCCTGAAATATCTACCCTCTGAAACTGAGGAAGATGGGCAAGAGAGGCTGGCTTCAGGTGGCAAACTTTAAGCAAAAGAAACACACAAGGGCGTGGAGACCTGGGGAAAAAGCAGCACTGAGAAATCTACCCTCTGAAACTGACGATGATGGGCAACAGAGGCTACCTCAGGTGGCAATCGGTAAGCAAAAGAAACACACAAGGGCGTGGAGACCTGGGGAAAAAGCCACACGGAGAAATCCACCCTCTGATACTGAAGAAGATGGGCAACAGAGGCTAGCTCAGGTGGCAATCGTTAAGCAAAAACAAAACCCAAAGGCGTGGAGACCTGGGGAAAAAGCAACACGGAGAAATCCACCCTCTGAAACCGAGGAAGATGGGCAACAGAGGCTAGCTCAGGTGGCAATCTTTAAGCAAAAATAATAAAATAAAAAAATACAATGGCGAGGAGACCCGGTCAAAAAGCAACCCTGAAAAAGGTACCCTCTGAAACTGAGGAAGCAGGGCAACAATGCCTAGCTCAGGTGACAATCGTTAAGCAAAAGAAACACACAAGGGCGTGGAGACCTGGGGAAAAAGCATCACGGAGAAATCCTCCAGATGAAACTGAAGAAGATGGGCAACAGAGGCTACCTCAGGTGGCAATCGTTAAGCAAAAACAAAACACAAAGGCGTGGAGACCTTGGGAAAAAGCAACCCTGAAATATCTACCCTCTGAAACTGAGGAAGATGGGCAAGAGAGGCTGGCTTCATGTGGCAAACGTTAAGCAAAAGAAACACACAAGGGCGTGGAGACCTGGGGAAAAAGCAACACGGAGAAATCCACCCTGTGAAACTGAGGAAGATGGGCAAGAGAGGCTAGCTCAGGTGGCAATCGTTAAGCAAAAACAAAACCCAAAGGCGTGGAGACCTGGGGAAAAAGCAACCCTGAAATATCTACCCTCTGAAACTGAGGAAGTTGGGCAAGAGAGGCTGGCTTCAGGTGGAAAACTTTAAGCAAAAGAAACACACAAGGGCGTGGAGACCTGGGGAAAAAGCAGCACTGAGAAATCTACCCTCTGAAACTGACGAGGATGGGCAACAGAGGCTACATCAGGTGGCAATCGTTAAGCAAAAGAAACACACAAGGGCGTGGAGACCTGGGGAAAAAGCAACACGGAGAAATCCACCCTCTGAAACTGAGGAAGATGGGCAAGAGAGGCTAGCTCAGGTGGCAATCGTTAAGCAAAAACAAAACCCAAAGGCGTGGAGACCTGGGAAAAAGCAACCCTGAAATATCTACCCTCTGAAACTGAGGAAGATGGGCAAGAGAGGCTGGCTTCAGGTGGCAAACTTTAAACAAAAGAAACACACAAGGGCGTGGAGACCTGGGGAAAAAGCCACACGGAGAAATCCACCCTCTGAAACTGAAGAAGATGGGCAACAGAGGCTAGCTCAGGTGGCAATCTTTAAGCAAAAAAAATAAAATAAAAAAATACAATGGCGAGGAGACCCGGTCAAAAAGCAACCCTGAAAAAGGTACCCTCTGAAACTGAGGAAGCTGGGCAACAATGCCTAGCTCAGGTGACAATCGTTAAGCAAAAGAAACACACAAGGGCGTGGAGACCTGGGGAAAAAGCATCACGGAGAAATCCTCCAGCTGAAACTGAAGAAGATGGGCAACAGAGGCTACCTCAGGTGGCAATCGTTAAGCAAAAACAAAACACAAAGGCGTGGAGACCTTGGGAAAAAGCAACCCTGAAATAGCTACCCTCTGAAACTGAGGAAGATGGGCAAGAGAGGCTGGCTTCATGTGGCAAACGTTAAGCAAAAGAAACACACAAGGGCGTGGAGACCTGGGGAAAAAGCAACACGGAGAAATCCACCCTCTGAAACTGAAGAAGATGGGCAAGAGAGGCTACCTCAGGTGGCAATCGTTAAGCAAAAACAAAACCCAAAGGCGTGGAGACCTGGGGAAAAAGCAACACGGAGAAATCCACCCTCTGAAACTGAGGAAGATGGGCAAGAGAGGCTAGCTCAGGTGGCAATCGTTAAGCAAAAACAAAACACAAAGGCGTGGAGACCTGGGGAAAAAAGCAACACGGAGAAATCCACCCTCTGAAACTGAGGAACATGGGCAAAAGAAGCTAGCTCAGGTTGCAAACTTTAAGCAGAAAAAAAAAAAGACGCAAGGGCGTGGAGAGCTGGCGAAAAACAACACGGAGAAATCCACCCTCTGAAACTGAGGAAGATGGGCAAGAGAGGCTAGCTCAGGTGGCAATCTTTAAGCAAAAAAATAAAATAAAAAAATGCAATGGCGAGGAGACCCGGTCAAAAAGCAACCCTGAAAAAGGTACCCTCTGAAACTGAGGAAGCAGGGCAACAATGCCTAGCTCAGGTGACAATCTTTAAGCAAAAGAAACACACAAGGGCGTGGAGACCGGGGAAAAAGCAGCACTGAGAAATCTACCTTCTGAAACTGACGAGGATGGGCAACAGAGGCTACCTCAGGTGGCAATCGGTAAGCAAAAGAAACACACAAGGGCGTGGAGACCTGGGGAAAAAGCCACACGGAGAAATCCACCCTCTGAAACTGAAGAAGATGGGCAACAGAGGCTAGCTCAGGTGGCAATCTTTAAGCAAAAAAAATAAAATAAAAAAATACAATGGCGAGGAGACCCGGTCAAAAAGCAACCCTGAAAAAGGTACCCTCTGAAACTGAGGAAGCAGGGCAACAATGCCTAGCTCAGGTGACAATCTTTAAGCAAAAGAAACACACAAGGGCGTGGAGACCTGGGGAAAAAGCATCACGGAGAAATCCTCCAGCTGAAACTGAGGCAGATGGGCAACAGAGGCTACCTCAGGTGGCAATCGTTAAGCAAAAACAAAACACAAAGGCGTGGAGACCTTGGGAAAAAGCAACCCTGAAATAGCTACCCTCTGAAACTGAGGAAGATGGGCAAGAGAGGCTGGCTTCATGTGGCAAACGTTAAGCCAAAGAAACACACAAGGGCGTGGAGACCTGGGGAAAAAGCAACACGGAGAAATCCACCCTCTGAAGCTGAGGAAGATGGGCAACAGAGTCTACCTCAGGTGGCAATCGTTAAGCAAAAACAAAACCCAAAGGCGTGGAGACCTCGGGAAAAAGCAACCCTGAAATATCTACTCTCTGAAACTGAGGAAGATGGGCAAGAGAGGCTGGCTTCAGGTGGCAAACTTTAAGCAAAAGAAACACACAAGCGCGTGGAGACCTGGGGAAAAGGCAGCACTGAGAAATCTACCCTCTGAAACTGAAGAGGATGGGCAAAAGAGGCTACCTCAGGTGGCAATCGTTAAGCAAAAGAAACACACAAGGGCGTGGAGACCTGGGGAAAAAGCAACACGGAGAAATCCACCCTCTGAAACTGAGAAAGATGGGCAAGAGAGGCTAGCTCAGGTGGCAATCGTTAAGCAAAAACAAAACCCAAAGGCGTGGAGACCTGGGGAAAGAGCAACCCTGAAATATCTACCCTCTGAAACTGAGGAAGATGGGCAAGAGAGGCTGGCTTCAGGTGGCAATCTTTAAGCAAAAGAAACACACAAGGGCGTGGAGACCTGGGGAAAAGGCAGCACTGAGAAATCTACCCTCTGAAACTGACGAGGATGGGCAACAGAGGCTACCTCAGGTGGCAATCGTTAAGCAAAAGAAACACACAAGGGCGTGGAGACCTGGGGAAAAAAGCAACACGGAGAAATCCACCCTCTGAAACTGAGGAACATGGGCAAAAGAAGCTAGCTCAGGTTGCAAACTTTAAGCAGAAAAAAAAAAGACGCAAGGGCGTGGAGAGCTGGCGAAAAACAACACGGAGAAATCCACCCTCTGAAACTGAGGAAGATGGGCAAGAGAGGCTAGCTCAGGTGGCAATCTTTAAGCAAAAAAATAAAATAAAAAAATGCAATGGCGAGGAGACCCGGTCAAAAAGCAACCCTGAAAAAGGTACCCTCTGAAACTGAGGAAGCAGGGCAACAATGCCTAGCTCAGGTGACAATCTTTAAGCAAAAGAAACACACAAGGGCGTGGAGACCGGGGAAAAAGCAGCACTGAGAAATCTACCTTCTGAAACTGACGAGGATGGGCAACAGAGGCTACCTCAGGTGGCAATCGGTAAGCAAAAGAAACACACAAGGGCGTGGAGACCTGGGGAAAAAGCCACACGGAGAAATCCACCCTCTGAAACTGAAGAAGATGGGCAACAGAGGCTAGCTCAGGTGGCAATCTTTAAGCAAAAAAAATAAAATAAAAAAATACAATGGCGAGGAGACCCGGTCAAAAAGCAACCCTGAAAAAGGTACCCTCTGAAACTGAGGAAGCAGGGCAACAATGCCTAGCTCAGGTGACAATCTTTAAGCAAAAGAAACACACAAGGGCGTGGAGACCTGGGGAAAAAGCATCACGGAGAAGTCCTCCAGCTGAAACTGAGGCAGATGGGCAACAGAGGCTACCTCAGGTGGCAAGCGTTAAGCAAAAACAAAACACAAAGGCGTGGAGACCTTGGGAAAAAGCAACCCTGAAATATCTACCCTCTGAAACTGAGGAAGATGGGCAAGAGAGGCTGGCTTCAGGTGGCAAACGTTAAGCAAAAGAAACACACAAGGGCGTGGAGACCTGGGGAAAAAGCAGCACTGAGAAATCTACCCTCTGAAACTGACGAGGATGGGCAACAGAGGCTACCTCAGGTGGCAATCGTTAAGCAAAAGAAACACACAAGGGCGTGGAGACCTGGGGAAAAAGCAACACGGAGAAATCCACCCTCTGAAACTGAGAAAGATGGGCAAGAGAGGCTAGCTCAGGTGGCAATCGTTAAGCAAAAACAAAACCCAAAGGCGTGGAGACCTGGGGAAAGAGCAACCCTGAAATATCTACCCTCTGAAACTGAGGAAGATGGGCAAGAGAGGCTGGCTTCAGGTGGCAATCTTTAAGCAAAAGAAACACACAAGGGCGTGGAGACCTGGGGAAAAGGCAGCACTGAGAAATCTACCCTCTGAAACTGACGAGGATGGGCAACAGAGGCTACCTCAGGTGGCAATCGTTAAGCAAAAGAAACACACAAGGGCGTGGAGACCTGGGGAAAAAAGCAACACGGAGAAATCCACCCTCTGAAACTGAGGAACATGGGCAAAAGAAGCTAGCTCAGGTTGCAAACTTTAAGCAGAAAAAAAAAAAGACGCAAGGGCGTGGAGAGCTGGCGAAAAACAACACGGAGAAATCCACCCTCTGAAACTGAGGAAGATGGGCAAGAGAGGCTAGCTCAGGTGGCAATCTTTAAGCAAAAAAATAAAATAAAAAAATGCAATGGCGAGGAGACCCGGTCAAAAAGCAACCCTGAAAAAGGTACCCTCTGAAACTGAGGAAGCAGGGCAACAATGCCTAGCTCAGGTGACAATCTTTAAGCAAAAGAAACACACAAGGGCGTGGAGACCGGGGAAAAAGCAGCACTGAGAAATCTACCTTCTGAAACTGACGAGGATGGGCAACAGAGGCTACCTCAGGTGGCAATCGGTAAGCAAAAGAAACACACAAGGGCGTGGAGACCTGGGGAAAAAGCCACACGGAGAAATCCACCCTCTGAAACTGAAGAAGATGGGCAACAGAGGCTAGCTCAGGTGGCAATCTTTAAGCAAAAAAAATAAAATAAAAAAATACAATGGCGAGGAGACCCGGTCAAAAAGCAACCCTGAAAAAGGTACCCTCTGAAACTGAGGAAGCAGGGCAACAATGCCTAGCTCAGGTGACAATCTTTAAGCAAAAGAAACACACAAGGGCGTGGAGACCTGGGGAAAAAGCATCACGGAGAAATCCTCCAGCTGAAACTGAGGCAGATGGGCAACAGAGGCTACCTCAGGTGGCAAGCGTTAAGCAAAAACAAAACACAAAGGCGTGGAGACCTTGGGAAAAAGCAACCCTGAAATATCTACCCTCTGAAACTGAGGAAGATGGGCAAGAGAGGCTGGCTTCATGTGGCAAACGTTAAGCAAAAGAAACACACAAGGGCGTGGAGACCTGGGGAAAAAGCAGCACTGAGAAATCTACCCTCTGAAACTGACGAGGATGGGCAACAGAGGCTACCTCAGGTGGCAATCGTTAAGCAAAAGAAACACACAAGGGCGTGGATACCTGGGGAAAAAGCAACACGGAGAAATCCACCCTCTGAAACTGAGAAAGATGGGCAAGAGAGGCTAGCTCAGGTGGCAATCGTTAAGCAAAAACAAAACCCAAAGGCGTGGAGACCTGGGGAAAGAGCAACCCTGAAATATCTACCCTCTGAAACTGAGGAAGATGGGCAAGAGAGGCTGGCTTCAGGTGGCAATCTTTAAGCAAAAGAAACACACAAGGGCGTGGAGACCTGGGGAAAAGGCAGCACTGAGAAATCTACCCTCTGAAACTGACGAGGATGGGCAACAGAGGCTACCTCAGGTGGCAATCGTTAAGCAAAAGAAACACACAAGGGCGTGGAGACCTGGGGAAAAAAGCAACACGGAGAAATCCACCCTCTGAAACTGAGGAACATGGGCAAAAGAAGCTAGCTCAGGTTGCAAACTTTAAGCAGAAAAAAAAAAAGACGCAAGGGCGTGGAGAGCTGGCGAAAAACAACACGGAGAAATCCACCCTCTGAAACTGAGGAAGATGGGCAAGAGAGGCTAGCTCAGGTGGCAATCTTTAAGCAAAAAAATAAAATAAAAAAATGCAATGGCGAGGAGACCCGGTCAAAAAGCAACCCTGAAAAAGGTACCCTCTGAAACTGAGGAAGCAGGGCAACAATGCCTAGCTCAGGTGACAATCTTTAAGCAAAAGAAACACACAAGGGCGTGGAGACCGGGGAAAAAGCAGCACTGAGAAATCTACCTTCTGAAACTGACGAGGATGGGCAACAGAGGCTACCTCAGGTGGCAATCGGTAAGCAAAAGAAACACACAAGGGCGTGGAGACCTGGGGAAAAAGCCACACGGAGAAATCCACCCTCTGAAACTGAAGAAGATGGGCAACAGAGGCTAGCTCAGGTGGCAATCTTTAAGCAAAAAAAATAAAATAAAAAAATACAATGGCGAGGAGACCCGGTCAAAAAGCAACCCTGAAAAAGGTACCCTCTGAAACTGAGGAAGCAGGGCAACAATGCCTAGCTCAGGTGACAATCTTTAAGCAAAAGAAACACACAAGGGCGTGGAGACCTGGGGAAAAAGCATCACGGAGAAATCCTCCAGCTGAAACTGAGGCAGATGGGCAACAGAGGCTACCTCAGGTGGCAAGCGTTAAGCAAAAACAAAACACAAAGGCGTGGAGACCTTGGGAAAAAGCAACCCTGAAATATCTACCCTCTGAAACTGAGGAAGATGGGCAAGAGAGGCTGGCTTCATGTGGCAAACGTTAAGCAAAAGAAACACACAAGGGCGTGGAGACCTGGGGAAAAAGCAACACGGAGAAATCCACCCTCTGAAACTGAGGAAGATGGGCAAGAGAGGCTAGCTCAGGTGGCATTCGTTAAGCAAAAACAAAACCCAAAGGCGTGGAGACCTGGGGAAAAAGCAACCCTGAAATATCTACCCTCTGAAACTGAGGAAGATGCGCAAGAGAGGCTGCCTTCAGGTGGCAAACTTTAAGCAAAAGAAACACACAAGGGCGTGGAGACCGGGGAAAAAGCAGCACTGAGAAATCTACCTTCTGAAACTGACGAGGATGGGCAACAGAGGCTACCTCAGGTGGCAATCGGTAAGCAAAAGAAACACACAAGGGCGTGGAGACCTGGGGAAAAAGCCACACGGAGAAATCCCCCCTCTGAAACTGAAGAAGATGGGCAACAGAGGCTAGCTCAGGTGGCAATCTTTAAGCAAAAAAAATAAAATAAAAAAATACAATGGCGAGGAGACCCGGTCAAAAAGCAACCCTGAAAAAGGTACCCTCTGAAACTGAGGAAGCAGGGCAACAATGCCTAGCTCAGGTGACAATCTTTAAGCAAAAGAAACACACAAGGGCGTGGAGACCTGGGGAAAAAGCATCACGGAGAAATCCTCCAGCTGAAACTGAGGCAGATGGGCAACAGAGGCTACCTCAGGTGGCAATCGTTAAGCAAAAACAAAACACAAAGGCGTGGAGACCTTGGGAAAAAGCAACCCTGAAATAGCTACCCTCTGAAACTGAGGAAGATGGGCAAGAGAGGCTGGCTTCATGTGGCAAACGTTAAGCCAAAGAAACACACAAGGGCGTGGAGACCTGGGGAAAAAGCAACACGGAGAAATCCACCCTCTGAAGCTGAGGAAGATGGGCAACAGAGTCTACCTCAGGTGGCAATCGTTAAGCAAAAACAAAACCCAAAGGCGTGGAGACCTCGGGAAAAAGCAACCCTGAAATATCTACTCTCTGAAACTGAGGAAGATGGGCAAGAGAGGCTGGCTTCAGGTGGCAAACTTTAAGCAAAAGAAACACACAAGGGCGTGGAGACCTGGGGAAAAGGCAGCACTGAGAAATCTACCCTCTGAAACTGAAGAGGATGGGCAAAAGAGGCTACCTCAGGTGGCAATCGTTAAGCAAAAGAAACACACAAGGGCGTGGAGACCTGGGGAAAAAGAAACACGGAGAAATCCACCCTGTGAAACTGAGGAAGATGGGCAAGAGAGGCTAGCTCAGGTGGCAATCGTTAAGCAAAAACAAAGCACAAAGGCGTGGAGACCTGGGGAAAGAGCAACCCTGAAACATCTACCCTCTGAAACTGAGGAAGATGGGCAAGAGAGGCTGGCTTCAGGTGGCAAACTTTAAGCAAAAGAAACACACAAGGGCGTGGAGACCTGGGGAAAAAGCAACACGGAGAAATCCACCCTCTGAAACCGAGGAAGATGGGCAACAGAGGCTAGCTCAGGTGGCAATCTTTAAGCAAAAAAAATAACATAAAAAAATACAATGGCGAGGAGACCCGGTCAAAAAGCAACCCTGAAAAAGGTACCCTCTGAAACTGAGGAAGCAGGGCAACAATGCCTAGCTCAGGTGACAATCTTTAAGCAAAAGAAACACACAAGGGCGTGGAGACCTGGGGAAAAAGCATCACGGAGAAATCCTCCAGCTGAAACGGAGGAAGATGGGCAACAGAGGCTACCTCAGGTGGCAATCGTTAAGCAAAAACAAAACACAAAGGCGTGGAGACCTCGGGAAAAAGCAACCCTGAAATATCTACCCTCTGAAACTGAGGAAGATGGGCAAGAGAGGCTGGCTTCAGGTGGCAAACTTTAAGCAAAAGAAACACACAAGGGCGTGGAGACCTGGGGAAAAAGCAGCACTGAGAAATCTACCCTCTGAAACTGACGATGATGGGCAACAGAGGCTACCTCAGGTGGCAATCGGTAAGCAAAAGAAACACACAAGGGCGTGGAGACCTGGGGAAAAAGCCACACGGAGAAATCCACCCTCTGAAACTGAAGAAGATGGGCAACAGAGGCTAGCTCAGGTGGCAATCGTTAAGCAAAAACAAAACCCAAAGGCGTGGAGACCTGGGGAAAAAGCAACACGGAGAAATCCACCCTCTGAAACCGAGGAAGATGGGCAACAGAGGCTAGCTCAGGTGGCAATCTTTAAGCAAAAATAATAAAATAAAAAAATACAATGGCGAGGAGACCCGGTCAAAAAGCAACCCTGAAAAAGGTACCCTCTGAAACTGAGGAAGCAGGGCAACAATGCCTAGCTCAGGTGACAATCGTTAAGCAAAAGAAACACACAAGGGCGTGGAGACCTGGGGAAAAAGCATCACAGAGAAATCCTCCAGCTGAAACTGAAGAAGATGGGCAACAGAGGCTACCTCAGGTGGCAAGCGTTAAGCAAAAACAAAACACAAAGGCGTGGAGACCTTGGGAAAAAGCAACCCTGAAATAGCTACCCTCTGAAACTGAGGAAGATGGGCAAGAGAGGCTGCCTTCAGGTGGCAAACGTTAAGCAAAAGAAACACACAAGGGCGTGGAGACCTGGGGAAAAAGCAACACGGAGAAATCCACCCTCTGAAACTGAGGAAGATGGGCAAGAGAGGCTAGCTCAGGTGGCAATCGTTAAGCAAAAACAAAACCCAAAGGCGTGGAGACCTGGGGAAAAAGCAACCCTGAAATATCTACCCTCTGAAACTGAGGAAGATGGCCAAGAGAGGCTGCCTTCAGGTGGCAAACTTTAAGCAAAAGAAACACACAAGGGCGTGGAGACCTGGGGAAAAAGCAACACGGAGAAATCCACCCTCTGAAACTGAGGAAGATGGGCAAGAGAGGCTAGCTCAGGTGGCAATCGTTAAGCAAAAACAAAACCCAAAGGCGTGGAGACCTGGGGAAAAAGGAACCCTGAAATATCTACCCTCTGAAACTGAGGAAGATGGGCAAGAGAGGCTGGCTTCAGGTGGCAAACGTTAAGCAAAAGAAACACACAAGGGCGTGGAGACCTGGGGAAAAAGCAGCACTGAGAAATCTACCCTCTGAAACTGACGAGGATGGGCAACAGAGGCTACATCAGGTGGCAATCGTTAAGCAAAAGAAACACACAAGGGCGTGGAGACCTGGGGAAAAAGCAACACGGAGAAATCCACCTTCTGAAGCTGAGGAAGATGGGCAACAGAGGCTACCTCAGGTGGCAATCGTTAAGCAAAAACAAAACCCAAAGGCGTGGAGACCTCGGGAAAAAGCAACCCTGAAATATCTACCCTCTGAAACTGAGGAAGATGGGCAAGAGAGGCTGGCTTCAGGTGGCAAACTTTAAGCAAAAGAAACACACAAGGGCGTGGAGACCTGGGGAAGAAGCAACACGGAGAAATCCACCCTCTGAAACTGAGGAAGATGGGCAAGAGAGGCTACCTCAGGTGGCAATCGTTAAGCAAAAACAAAACCCAAAGGCGTGGAGACCTGGGGAAAAAGCAACACGGAGAAATCCACCCTCTGAAACCGAGGAAGATGGGCAACAGAGGCTAGCTCAGGTGGCAATCTTTAAGCAAAAAAAATAAAATAAAAAAATACAATGGCGAGGAGACCCGGTCAAAAAGCAACCCTGAAAAAGGTACCCTCTGAAACTGAGGAAGCTGGGCAACAATGCCTAGCTCAGGTGACAATCGTTAAGCAAAAGAAACACACAAGGGCGTGGAGACCTGGGGAAAAAGCATCACGGAGAAATCCTCCAGCTGAAACTGAAGAAGATGGGCAACAGAGGCTACCTCAGGTGGCAATCGTTAAGCAAAAACAAAACACAAAGGCGTGGAGACCTTGGGAAAAAGCAACCCTGAAATAGCTACCCTCTGAAACTGAGGAAGATGGGCAAGAGAGGCTGGCTTCATGTGGCAAACGTTAAGCAAAAGAAACACACAAGGGCGTGGAGACCTGGGGAAAAAGCAACACGGAGAAATCCACCCTCTGAAACTGAGGAAGATGGGCAAGAGAGGCTAGCTCAGGTGGCAATCGTTAAGCAAAAACAAAACCCAAAGGCGTGGAGACCTGGGGAAAAAGGAACCCTGAAATATCTACCCTCTGAAACTGAGGAAGATGGGCAAGAGAGGCTGGCTTCAGGTGGCAAACGTTAAGCAAAAGAAACACACAAGGGCGTGGAGACCTGGGGAAAAAGCAACACGGAGAAATCCACCCTGTGAAACTGAGGAAGATGGGCAAGAGAGGCTAGCTCAGGTGGCAATCGTTAAGCAAAAACAAAACCCAAAGGCGTGGAGACCTGGGGAAAAAGCAATCCTGAAATATCTACCCTCTGAAACTGAGGAAGATGGGCAAGAGAGGCTGGCTTCAGGTGGCAAACTTTAAGCAAAAGAAACACACAAGGGCGTGGAGACCTGGGGAAAAAGCAGCACTGAGAAATCTACCCTCTGAAACTGACGAGGATGGGCAACAGAGGCTACCTCAGGTGGCAATCGTTAAGCAAAAGAAACACACAAGGGCGTGGAGACCAGGGGAAAAAGCAACACGGAGAAATCCACCCTCTGAAACTGAGGAAGATGGGCAAGAGAGGCTGGCTTCATGTGGCAAACGTTAAGCAAAAGAAACACACAAGTGCGTGGAGACCTGGGGAAAAAGCAACACGGAGATATCCTCCAGCTGAAACTGAGGAAGATGGGCAACAGAGGCCACCTCAGGTGGCAATCGTTAAGCAAAAACAAAACACAAAGGCGTGGAGACCTTGGGAAAAAGCAACCCTGAAATAGCTACCCTCTGAAACTGAGGAAGATGGGCAAGAGAGGCTGGCTTCATGTGGCAAACGTTAAGCCAAAGAAACACACAAGGGCGTGGAGACCTGGGGAAAAAGCAACACGGAGAAATCCACCCTCTGAAGCTGAGGAAGATGGGCAACAGAGTCTACCTCAGGTGGCAATCGTTAAGCAAAAACAAAACCCAAAGGCGTGGAGACCTCGGGAAAAAGCAACCCTGAAATATCTACTCTCTGAAACTGAGGAAGATGGGCAAGAGAGGCTGGCTTCAGGTGGCAAACTTTAAGCAAAAGAAACACACAAGGGCGTGGAGACCTGGGGAAAAGGCAGCACTGAGAAATCTACCCTCTGAAACTGAAGAGGATGGGCAAAAGAGGCTACCTCAGGTGGCAATCGTTAAGCAAAAGAAACACACAAGGGCGTGGAGACCTGGGGAAAAAGAAACACGGAGAAATCCACCCTGTGAAACCGAGGAAGATGGGCAAGAGAGGCTAGCTCAGGTGGCAATCGTTAAGCAAAAACAAAGCACAAAGGCGTGGAGACCTGGGGAAAGAGCAACCCTGAAACATCTACCCTCTGAAACTGAGGAAGATGGGCAAGAGAGGCTGGCTTCAGGTGGCAAACTTTAAGCAAAAGAAACACACAAGGGCGTGGAGACCTGGGGAAAAAGCAACAGGGAGAAATCCACCCTCTGAAACCGAGGAAGATGGGCAACAGAGGCTAGCTCAGGTGGCAATCTTTAAGCAAAAAAAATAAAATAAAAAAATACAATGGCGAGGAGACCCGGTCAAAAAGCAACCCTGAAAATGGTACCCTCTGAAACTGAGGAAGCAGGGCAACAATGCCTAGCTCAGGTGACAATCTTTAAGCAAAAGAAACACACAAGGGCGTGGAGACCTGGGGAAAAAGCATCACGGAGAAATCCTCCAGCTGAAACGGAGGAAGATGGGCAACAGAGGCTACCTCAGGTGGCAATCGTTAAGCAAAAACAAAACACAAAGGCGTGGAGACCTCGGGAAAAAGCAACCCTGAAATATCTACCCTCTGAAACTGAGGAAGATGGGCAAGAGAGGCTGGCTTCAGGTGGCAAACTTTAAGCAAAAGAAACACACAAGGGCGTGGAGACCTGGGGAAAAAGCAGCACTGAGAAATCTACCCTCTGAAACTGACGATGATGGGCAACAGAGGCTACCTCAGGTGGCAATCGGTAAGCAAAAGAAACACACAAGGGCGTGGAGACCTGGGGAAAAAGCCACACGGAGAAATCCACCCTCTGAAACTGAAGAAGATGGGCAACAGAGGCTAGCTCAGGTGGCAATCGTTAAGCAAAAACAAAACCCAAAGGCGTGGAGACCTGGGGAAAAAGCAACACGGAGAAATCCACCCTCTGAAACCGAGGAAGATGGGCAACAGAGGCTAGCTCAGGTGGCAATCTTTAAGCAAAAATAATAAAATAAAAAAATACAATGGCGAGGAGACCCGGTCAAAAGGCAACCCTGAAAAAGGTACCCTCTGAAACTGAGGAAGCAGGGCAACAATGCCTAGCTCAGGTGACAATCGTTAAGCAAAAGAAACACACAAGGGCGTGGAGACCTGGGGAAAAAGCATCACAGAGAAATCCTCCAGCTGAAACTGAAGAAGATGGGCAACAGAGGCTACCTCAGGTGGCAATCGTTAAGCAAAAACAAAACACAAAGGCGTGGAGACCTTGGGAAAAAGCAACCCTGAAATAGCTACCCTCTGAAACTGAGGAAGATGGGCAAGAGAGGCTGCCTTCAGGTGGCAAACGTTAAGCAAAAGAAACACACAAGGGCGTGGAGACCTGGGGAAAAAGCAACACGGAGAAATCCACCATCTGAAACTGAGGAAGATGGGCAAGAGAGGCTAGCTCAGGTGGCAATCGTTAAGCAAAAACAAAACCCAAAGGCGTGGAGACCTGGGGAAAAAGCAACCCTGAAATATCTACCCTCTGAAACTGAGGAAGATGGCCAAGAGAGGCTGCCTTCAGGTGGCAAACTTTAAGCAAAAGAAACACACAAGGGCGTGGAGACCTGGGGAAAAAGCAACACGGAGAAATCCACCCTCTGAAACTGAGGAAGATGGGCAAGAGAGGCTAGCTCAGGTGGCAATCGTTAAGCAAAAACAAAACCCAAAGGCGTGGAGACCTGGGGAAAAAGGAACCCTGAAATATCTACCCTCTGAAACTGAGGAAGATGGGCAAGAGAGGCTGGCTTCAGGTGGCAAACGTTAAGCAAAAGAAACACACAAGGGCGTGGAGACCTGGGGAAAAAGCAGCACTGAGAAATCTACCCTCTGAAACTGACGAGGATGGGCAACAGAGGCTACATCAGGTGGCAATCGTTAAGCAAAAGAAACACACAAGGGCGTGGAGACCTGGGGAAAAAGCAACACGGAGAAATCCACCTTCTGAAGCTGAGGAAGATGGGCAACAGAGGCTACCTCAGGTGGCAATCGTTAAGCAAAAACAAAACCCAAAGGCGTGGAGACCTCGGGAAAAAGCAACCCTGAAATATCTACCCTCTGAAACTGAGGAAGATGGGCAAGAGAGGCTGGCTTCAGGTGGCAAACTTTAAGCAAAAGAAACACACAAGGGCGTGGAGACCTGGGGAAGAAGCAACACGGAGAAATCCACCCTCTGAAACTGAGGAAGATGGGCAAGAGAGGCTACCTCAGGTGGCAATCGTTAAGCAAAAACAAAACCCAAAGGCGTGGAGACCTGGGGAAAAAGCAACACGGAGAAATCCACCCTCTGAAACCGAGGAAGATGGGCAACAGAGGCTAGCTCAGGTGGCAATCTTTAAGCAAAAAAAATAAAATAAAAAAATACAATGGCGAGGAGACCCGGTCAAAAAGCAACCCTGAAAAAGGTACCCTCTGAAACTGAGGAAGCTGGGCAACAATGCCTAGCTCAGGTGACAATCGTTAAGCAAAAGAAACACACAAGGGCGTGGAGACCTGGGGAAAAAGCATCACGGAGAAATCCTCCAGCTGAAACTGAAGAAGATGGGCAACAGAGGCTACCTCAGGTGGCAATCGTTAAGCAAAAACAAAACACAAAGGCGTGGAGACCTTGGGAAAAAGCAACCCTGAAATAGCTACCCTCTGAAACTGAGGAAGATGGGCAAGAGAGGCTGGCTTCATGTGGCAAACGTTAAGCAAAAGAAACACACAAGGGCGTGGAGACCTGGGGAAAAAGCAACACGGAGAAATCCACCCTCTGAAACTGAGGAAGATGGGCAAGAGAGGCTAGCTCAGGTGGCAATCGTTAAGCAAAAACAAAACCCAAAGGCGTGGAGACCTGGGGAAAAAGGAACCCTGAAATATCTACCCTCTGAAACTGAGGAAGATGGGCAAGAGAGGCTGGCTTCAGGTGGCAAACGTTAAGCAAAAGAAACACACAAGGGCGTGGAGACCTGGGGAAAAAGCAACACGGAGAAATCCACCCTGTGAAACTGAGGAAGATGGGCAAGAGAGGCTAGCTCAGGTGGCAATCGTTAAGCAAAAACAAAACCCAAAGGCGTGGAGACCTGGGGAAAAAGCAATCCTGAAATATCTACCCTCTGAAACTGAGGAAGATGGGCAAGAGAGGCTGGCTTCAGGTGGCAAACTTTAAGCAAAAGAAACACACAAGGGCGTGGAGACCTGGGGAAAAAGCAGCACTGAGAAATCTACCCTCTGAAACTGACGAGGATGGGCAACAGAGGCTACCTCAGGTGGCAATCGTTAAGCAAAAGAAACACACAAGGGCGTGGAGACCAGGGGAAAAAGCAACACGGAGAAATCCACCCTCTGAAACTGAGGAAGATGGGCAAGAGAGGCTGGCTTCATGTGGCAAACGTTAAGCAAAAGAAACACACAAGTGCGTGGAGACCTGGGGAAAAAGCAACACGGAGATATCCTCCAGCTGAAACTGAGGAAGATGGGCAACAGAGGCCACCTCAGGTGGCAATCGTTAGGCAAAAACAAAACCCAAAGGCGTGGAGACCTCGGGAAAAAGCAACCCTGAAATATCTACCCTCTGAACCTGAGGAAGATGGGCAAGAGAGGCTGGCTTCAGGTGGCAAACTTTAAGCAAAAGAAACACACAAGGGCGTGGAGACCTGGGGAAAAAGCAGCACTGAGAAATCTACACTCTGAAACTGACGATGATGGGCAACAGAGGCTACCTCAGGTGGCAATCGGTAAGCAAAAGAAACACACAAGGGCGTGGAGACCTGGGGAAAAAGCCACACGGAGAAATCCACCCTCTGAAACTGAAGAAGATGGGCAACAGAGGCTAGCTCAGGTGGCAATCTTTAAGCAAAAGAAACACACAAATGCGTGGAGACCTGGGAAAAAAGCACCAAGGAGAAATCCACCCTCTGAAACTGAGGAAGATGGGCAAGAGAGGCTACCTCAGGTGGCAATCGTTAAGCAAAAACAAAGCACAAAGGCGTGGAGACCTGGGGAAAAAGCAACCCTGAAACATCTACCCTCTGAAACTGAGGAAGATGGGCAAGAGAGGCTGGCTTCAGGTGGCAAACTTTAAGCAAAAGAAACACACAAGGGCGTGGAGACCTGGGGAAAAAGCAACACGGAGAAATCCACCCTCTGAAACCGAGGAAGATGGGCAACAGAGGCTAGCTCAGGTGGCAATCTTTAAGCAAAAAAAATAAAATAAAAAAATACAATGGCGAGGAGACCCGGTCAAAAAGCAACCCTGAAAAAGGTACCCTCTGAAACTGAGGAAGCAGGGCAACAATGCCTAGCTCAGGTGACAATCTTTAAGCAAAAGAAACACACAAGGGCGTGGAGACCTGGGGAAAAAGCATCACGGAGAAATCCTCCAGCTGAAACGGAGGAAGATGGGCAACAGAGGCTACCTCAGGTGGCAATCGTTAAGCAAAAACAAAACACAAAGGCGTGGAGACCTCGGGAAAAAGCAACCCTGAAATATCTACCCTCTGAAACTGAGGAAGATGGGCAAGAGAGGCTGGCTTCAGGTGGCAAACTTTAAGCAAAAGAAACACACAAGGGCGTGGAGACCTGGGGAAAAAGCAGCACTGAGAAATCTACCCTCTGAAACTGACGATGATGGGCAACAGAGGCTACCTCAGGTGGCAATCGGTAAGCAAAAGAAACACACAAGGGCGTGGAGACCTGGGGAAAAAGCCACACGGAGAAATCCACCCTCTGATACTGAAGAAGATGGGCAACAGAGGCTAGCTCAGGTGGCAATCGTTAAGCAAAAACAAAACCCAAAGGCGTGGAGACCTGGGGAAAAAGCAACACGGAGAAATCCACCCTCTGAAACCGAGGAAGATGGGCAACAGAGGCTAGCTCAGGTGGCAATCTTTAAGCAAAAATAATAAAATAAAAAAATACAATGGCGAGGAGACCCGGTCAAAAAGCAACCCTGAAAAAGGTACCCTCTGAAACTGAGGAAGCAGGGCAACAATGCCTAGCTCAGGTGACAATCGTTAAGCAAAAGAAACACACAAGGGCGTGGAGACCTGGGGAAAAAGCATCACGGAGAAATCCTCCAGATGAAACTGAAGAAGATGGGCAACAGAGGCTACCTCAGGTGGCAATCGTTAAGCAAAAACAAAACACAAAGGCGTGGAGACCTTGGGAAAAAGCAACCCTGAAATATCTACCCTCTGAAACTGAGGAAGATGGGCAAGAGAGGCTGGCTTCATGTGGCAAACGTTAAGCAAAAGAAACACACAAGGGCGTGGAGACCTGGGGAAAAAGCAACACGGAGAAATCCACCCTGTGAAACTGAGGAAGATGGGCAAGAGAGGCTAGCTCAGGTGGCAATCGTTAAGCAAAAACAAAACCCAAAGGCGTGGAGACCTGGGGAAAAAGCAACCCTGAAATATCTACCCTCTGAAACTGAGGAAGTTGGGCAAGAGAGGCTGGCTTCAGGTGGAAAACTTTAAGCAAAAGAAACACACAAGGGCGTGGAGACCTGGGGAAAAAGCAGCACTGAGAAATCTACCCTCTGAAACTGACGAGGATGGGCAACAGAGGCTACATCAGGTGGCAATCGTTAAGCAAAAGAAACACACAAGGGCGTGGAGACCTGGGGAAAAAGCAACACGGAGAAATCCACCCTCTGAAACTGAGGAAGATGGGCAAGAGAGGCTAGCTCAGGTGGCAATCGTTAAGCAAAAACAAAACCCAAAGGCGTGGAGACCTGGGAAAAAGCAACCCTGAAATATCTACCCTCTGAAACTGAGGAAGATGGGCAAGAGAGGCTGGCTTCAGGTGGCAAACTTTAAACAAAAGAAACACACAAGGGCGTGGAGACCTGGGGAAAAAGCCACACGGAGAAATCCACCCTCTGAAACTGAAGAAGATGGGCAACAGAGGCTAGCTCAGGTGGCAATCTTTAAGCAAAAAAAATAAAATAAAAAAATACAATGGCGAGGAGACCCGGTCAAAAAGCAACCCTGAAAAAGGTACCCTCTGAAACTGAGGAAGCTGGGCAACAATGCCTAGCTCAGGTGACAATCGTTAAGCAAAAGAAACACACAAGGGCGTGGAGACCTGGGGAAAAAGCATCACGGAGAAATCCTCCAGCTGAAACTGAAGAAGATGGGCAACAGAGGCTACCTCAGGTGGCAATCGTTAAGCAAAAACAAAACACAAAGGCGTGGAGACCTTGGGAAAAAGCAACCCTGAAATAGCTACCCTCTGAAACTGAGGAAGATGGGCAAGAGAGGCTGGCTTCATGTGGCAAACGTTAAGCAAAAGAAACACACAAGGGCGTGGAGACCTGGGGAAAAAGCAACACGGAGAAATCCACCCTCTGAAACTGAAGAAGATGGGCAAGAGAGGCTACCTCAGGTGGCAATCGTTAAGCAAAAACAAAACCCAAAGGCGTGGAGACCTGGGGAAAAAGCAACACGGAGAAATCCACCCTCTGAAACTGAGGAAGATGGGCAAGAGAGGCTAGCTCAGGTGGCAATCGTTAAGCAAAAACAAAACACAAAGGCGTGGAGACCTGGGGAAAAAGCAACCCTGAAATATCTACCCTCTGAAACTGAGGAAGATGGCCAAGAGAGGCTGCCTTCAGGTGGCAAACTTTAAGCAAAAGAAACACACAAGGGCGTGGAGACCTGGGGAAAAAGCAGCACTGAGAAATCTACCCTCTGAAACTGACGAGGATGGGCAACAGAGGCTACCTCAGGTGGCAATCGGTAAGCAAAAGAAACACACAAGGGCGTGGAGACCTGGGGAAAAAGCCACACGGAGAAATCCACCCTCTGAAACCGAAGAAGATGGGCAACAGAGGCTAGCTCAGGTGGCAATCTTTAAGCAAAAAAAATAAAATAAAAAAATACAATGGCGAGGAGACCCGGTCAAAAAGCAACCCTGAAAAAGGTACCCTCTGAAACTGAGGAAGCAGGGCAACAATGCCTAGCTCAGGTGACAATCTTTAAGCAAAAGAAACACACAAGGGCGTGGGGAGGTGGCGAAAAGGCAACACTGAGAAATCCACCCTCTGAAACGGACGAAGATGGGCAACAGAGGCTAGCTCAGGTGGCAATCTTTAAGCAAAAGAAACACACAAGGGCGTGGAGACCTGGGGAACAAGCAACACGGAGAAATCCACCCTCTGAAACTGAGGAAGATGGGCAAGAGAGGCTAGCTCAGGTGGCAATCGTTAAGCAAAAACAAAACCCAAGGGCGTGTAGACCTGGGGAAAAAGCAACACGGAGAAATCCACCCTCTGAAACTGAGGAAGATGGGCAAGAGAGGCTGCCTTCAGGTGGCAAACTTTAAGCAAAAGAAACACACAAGGGCGTGGAGACCTGGGGAAAAAGCAGCACTGAGAAATCTACCCTCTGAAACTGACGAGGATGGGCAACAGAGGCTACCTCAGGTGGCAATCGGTAAGCAAAAGAAACACACAAGGGCGTGGAGAGCTGGGGAAAAAGCCACACGGAGAAATCCACCCTCTGAAACCGAAGAAGATGGGCAACAGAGGCTAGCTCAGGTGGCAATCTTTAAGCAAAAAAAATAAAATAAAAAAATACAATGGCGAGGAGACCCGGTCAAAAAGCAACCCTGAAAAAGGTACCCTCTGAAACTGAGGAAGCAGGGCAACAATGCCTAGCTCAGGTGACAATCTTTAAGCAAAAGAAACACAAAAGGGCGTGGAGACCTGGGGAAAAAGCAACACGGAGAAATCCACCCTCAGAAGCTGAGGAAAATGGGCAACAGAGGCTACCTCATGTGGCAATCGTTAAGCAAAAACAAAACCCAAAGGCGTGGAGACCTCGGGAAAAAGCAACCCTGAAATATCTACCCTCTGAAACTGAGGAAGATGGGCAAGAGAGGCTGGCTTCAGGTGGCAAACTTTAAGCAAAAGAAACACACAAGGGCGTGGAGACCTGGGGAAAAGGCAGCACTGAGAAATCTACCCTCTGAAACTGAAGAGGATGGGCAACAGAGGCTACCTCAGGTGGCAATCGTTAAGCAAAAGAAACACACAAGGGCGTGGAGACCTGGGGAAAAAGCAACACGGAGAAATCCACCCTCTGAAACTGAGGAACATGGGCAAAAGAAGCTAGCTCAGATTGCAAACTTTAAGCAGAAAAAAAAAAAGACGCAAGGGCGTGGAGAGCTGGCGAAAAAGCAACACTGAGAAATCCACCCTCTGAAACTGAGGAAGATGGGCAAGAGAGGCTAGCTCAGGTGGCAATCTTTAAGCAAAAAAAATAAAATAAAAAAATGCAATGGCGAGGAGACCCGGTCAAAAAGCAACCCTGAAAAAGGTACCTTCTGAAACTGAGGAAGCAGGGCAACAGTGCCTAGTTCAGGTGACAATCTTTAAGCAAAAGAAACACACAAGGGCGTGGAGACCTGGGGAAAAAGCAACACGGAGAAATCCACCCTGTGAAACTGAGGAAGATGGGCAAGAGAGGCTAGCTCAGGTGGCAATCGTTAAGCAAAAACAAAACCCAAAGGCGTGGAGACCTGGGGAAAAAGCAATCCTGAAATATCTACCCTCTGAAACTGAGGAAGATGGGCAAGAGAGGCTGGCTTCAGGTGGCAAACTTTAAGCAAAAGAAACACACAAGGGCGTGGAGACCTGGGGAAAAAGCAGCACTGAGAAATCTACCCTCTGAAACTGACGAGGATGGGCAACAGAGGCTACCTCAGGTGGCAATCGTTAAGCAAAAGAAACACACAAGGGCGTGGAGACCAGGGGAAAAAGCAACACGGAGAAATCCACCCTCTGAAACTGAGGAAGATGGGCAAGAGAGGCTGGCTTCATGTGGCAAACGTTAAGCAAAAGAAACACACAAGTGCGTGGAGACCTGGGGAAAAAGCAACACGGAGATATCCTCCAGCTGAAACTGAGGAATATGGGCAACAGAGGCCACCTCAGGTGGCAATCGTTAGGCAAAAACAAAACCCAAAGGCGTGGAGACCTCGGGAAAAAGCAACCCTGAAATATCTACCCTCTGAACCTGAGGAAGATGGGCAAGAGAGGCTGGCTTCAGGTGGCAAACTTTAAGCAAAAGAAACACACAAGGGCGTGGAGACCTGGGGAAAAAGCAGCACTGAGAAATCTACACTCTGAAACTGACGATGATGGGCAACAGAGGCTACCTCAGGTGGCAATCGGTAAGCAAAAGAAACACACAAGGGCGTGGAGACCTGGGGAAAAAGCCACACGGAGAAATCCACCCTCTGAAACTGAAGAAGATGGGCAACAGAGGCTAGCTCAGGTGGCAATCTTTAAGCAAAAGAAACACACAAATGCGTGGAGACCTGGGAAAAAAGCACCAAGGAGAAATCCACCCTCTGAAACTGAGGAAGATGGGCAAGAGAGGCTACCTCAGGTGGCAATCGTTAAGCAAAAACAAAGCACAAAGGCGTGGAGACCTGGGGAAAAAGCAACCCTGAAACATCTACCCTCTGAAACTGAGGAAGATGGGCAAGAGAGGCTGGCTTCAGGTGGCAAACTTTAAGCAAAAGAAACACACAAGGGCGTGGAGACCTGGGGAAAAAGCAACACGGAGAAATCCACCCTCTGAAACCGAGGAAGATGGGCAACAGAGGCTAGCTCAGGTGGCAATCTTTAAGCAAAAAAAATAAAATAAAAAAATACAATGGCGAGGAGACCCGGTCAAAAAGCAACCCTGAAAAAGGTACCCTCTGAAACTGAGGAAGCAGGGCAACAATGCCTAGCTCAGGTGACAATCTTTAAGCAAAAGAAACACACAAGGGCGTGGAGACCTGGGGAAAAAGCATCACGGAGAAATCCTCCAGCTGAAACGGAGGAAGATGGGCAACAGAGGCTACCTCAGGTGGCAATCGTTAAGCAAAAACAAAACACAAAGGCGTGGAGACCTCGGGAAAAAGCAACCCTGAAATATCTACCCTCTGAAACTGAGGAAGATGGGCAAGAGAGGCTGGCTTCAGGTGGCAAACTTTAAGCAAAAGAAACACACAAGGGCGTGGAGACCTGGGGAAAAAGCAGCACTGAGAAATCTACCCTCTGAAACTGACGATGATGGGCAACAGAGGCTACCTCAGGTGGCAATCGGTAAGCAAAAGAAACACACAAGGGCGTGGAGACCTGGGGAAAAAGCCACACGGAGAAATCCACCCTCTGATACTGAAGAAGATGGGCAACAGAGGCTAGCTCAGGTGGCAATCGTTAAGCAAAAACAAAACCCAAAGGCGTGGAGACCTGGGGAAAAAGCAACACGGAGAAATCCACCCTCTGAAACCGAGGAAGATGGGCAACAGAGGCTAGCTCAGGTGGCAATCTTTAAGCAAAAATAATAAAATAAAAAAATACAATGGCGAGGAGACCCGGTCAAAAAGCAACCCTGAAAAAGGTACCCTCTGAAACTGAGGAAGCAGGGCAACAATGCCTAGCTCAGGTGACAATCGTTAAGCAAAAGAAACACACAAGGGCGTGGAGACCTGGGGAAAAAGCATCACGGAGAAATCCTCCAGATGAAACTGAAGAAGATGGGCAACAGAGGCTACCTCAGGTGGCAATCGTTAAGCAAAAACAAAACACAAAGGCGTGGAGACCTGGGGAAAAAGCAACCCTGAAATATCTACCCTCTGAAACTGAGGAAGTTGGGCAAGAGAGGCTGGCTTCAGGTGGAAAACTTTAAGCAAAAGAAACACACAAGGGCGTGGAGACCTGGGGAAAAAGCAGCACTGAGAAATCTACCCTCTGAAACTGACGAGGATGGGCAACAGAGGCTACATCAGGTGGCAATCGTTAAGCAAAAGAAACACACAAGGGCGTGGAGACCTGGGGAAAAAGCAACACGGAGAAATCCACCCTCTGAAACTGAGGAAGATGGGCAAGAGAGGCTAGCTCAGGTGGCAATCGTTAAGCAAAAACAAAACCCAAAGGCGTGGAGACCTGGGAAAAAGCAACCCTGAAATATCTACCCTCTGAAACTGAGGAAGATGGGCAAGAGAGGCTGGCTTCAGGTGGCAAACTTTAAACAAAAGAAACACACAAGGGCGTGGAGACCTGGGGAAAAAGCCACACGGAGAAATCCACCCTCTGAAACTGAAGAAGATGGGCAACAGAGGCTAGCTCAGGTGGCAATCTTTAAGCAAAAAAAATAAAATAAAAAAATACAATGGCGAGGAGACCCGGTCAAAAAGCAACCCTGAAAAAGGTACCCTCTGAAACTGAGGAAGCTGGGCAACAATGCCTAGCTCAGGTGACAATCGTTAAGCAAAAGAAACACACAAGGGCGTGGAGACCTGGGGAAAAAGCATCACGGAGAAATCCTCCAGCTGAAACTGAAGAAGATGGGCAACAGAGGCTACCTCAGGTGGCAATCGTTAAGCAAAAACAAAACACAAAGGCGTGGAGACCTTGGGAAAAAGCAACCCTGAAATAGCTACCCTCTGAAACTGAGGAAGATGGGCAAGAGAGGCTGGCTTCATGTGGCAAACGTTAAGCAAAAGAAACACACAAGGGCGTGGAGACCTGGGGAAAAAGCAACACGGAGAAATCCACCCTCTGAAACTGAAGAAGATGGGCAAGAGAGGCTACCTCAGGTGGCAATCGTTAAGCAAAAACAAAACCCAAAGGCGTGGAGACCTGGGGAAAAAGCAACACGGAGAAATCCACCCTCTGAAACTGAGGAAGATGGGCAAGAGAGGCTAGCTCAGGTGGCAATCGTTAAGCAAAAACAAAACACAAAGGCGTGGAGACCTGGGGAAAAAGCAACCCTGAAATATCTACCCTCTGAAACTGAGGAAGATGGCCAAGAGAGGCTGCCTTCAGGTGGCAAACTTTAAGCAAAAGAAACACACAAGGGCGTGGAGACCTGGGGAAAAAGCAGCACTGAGAAATCTACCCTCTGAAACTGACGAGGATGGGCAACAGAGGCTACCTCAGGTGGCAATCGGTAAGCAAAAGAAACACACAAGGGCGTGGAGACCTGGGGAAAAAGCCACACGGAGAAATCCACCCTCTGAAACCGAAGAAGATGGGCAACAGAGGCTAGCTCAGGTGGCAATCTTTAAGCAAAAAAAATAAAATAAAAAAATACAATGGCGAGGAGACCCGGTCAAAAAGCAACCCTGAAAAAGGTACCCTCTGAAACTGAGGAAGCAGGGCAACAATGCCTAGCTCAGGTGACAATCTTTAAGCAAAAGAAACACACAAGGGCGTGGGGAGGTGGCGAAAAGGCAACACTGAGAAATCCACCCTCTGAAACGGACGAAGATGGGCAACAGAGGCTAGCTCAGGTGGCAATCTTTAAGCAAAAGAAACACACAAGGGCGTGGAGACCTGGGGAACAAGCAACACGGAGAAATCCACCCTCTGAAACTGAGGAAGATGGGCAAGAGAGGCTAGCTCAGGTGGCAATCGTTAAGCAAAAACAAAACCCAAGGGCGTGTAGACCTGGGGAAAAAGCAACACGGAGAAATCCACCCTCTGAAACTGAGGAAGATGGGCAAGAGAGGCTGCCTTCAGGTGGCAAACTTTAAGCAAAAGAAACACACAAGGGCGTGGAGACCTGGGGAAAAAGCAGCACTGAGAAATCTACCCTCTGAAACTGACGAGGATGGGCAACAGAGGCTACCTCAGGTGGCAATCGGTAAGCAAAAGAAACACACAAGGGCGTGGAGAGCTGGGGAAAAAGCCACACGGAGAAATCCACCCTCTGAAACCGAAGAAGATGGGCAACAGAGGCTAGCTCAGGTGGCAATCTTTAAGCAAAAAAAATAAAATAAAAAAATACAATGGCGAGGAGACCCGGTCAAAAAGCAACCCTGAAAAAGGTACCCTCTGAAACTGAGGAAGCAGGGCAACAATGCCTAGCTCAGGTGACAATCTTTAAGCAAAAGAAACACAAAAGGGCGTGGAGACCTGGGGAAAAAGCAACACGGAGAAATCCACCCTCAGAAGCTGAGGAAAATGGGCAACAGAGGCTACCTCATGTGGCAATCGTTAAGCAAAAACAAAACCCAAAGGCGTGGAGACCTCGGGAAAAAGCAACCCTGAAATATCTACCCTCTGAAACTGAGGAAGATGGGCAAGAGAGGCTGGCTTCAGGTGGCAAACTTTAAGCAAAAGAAACACACAAGGGCGTGGAGACCTGGGGAAAAGGCAGCACTGAGAAATCTACCCTCTGAAACTGAAGAGGATGGGCAACAGAGGCTACCTCAGGTGGCAATCGTTAAGCAAAAGAAACACACAAGGGCGTGGAGACCTGGGGAAAAAGCAACACGGAGAAATCCACCCTCTGAAACTGAGGAACATGGGCAAAAGAAGCTAGCTCAGATTGCAAACTTTAAGCAGAAAAAAAAAAAGACGCAAGGGCGTGGAGAGCTGGCGAAAAAGCAACACTGAGAAATCCACCCTCTGAAACTGAGGAAGATGGGCAAGAGAGGCTAGCTCAGGTGGCAATCTTTAAGCAAAAAAAATAAAATAAAAAAATGCAATGGCGAGGAGACCCGGTCAAAAAGCAACCCTGAAAAAGGTACCTTCTGAAACTGAGGAAGCAGGGCAACAGTGCCTAGTTCAGGTGACAATCTTTAAGCAAAAGAAACACACAAGGGCGTGGGGAGGTGGCGAAAAGGCAACACTGAGAAATCCACCCTCTGAAACGGACGAAGATAGGCAACAGAGGCTAGCTCAGGTGGCAATCTTTAAGCAAAAGAAACACACAAGGGCGTGGAGACCTGGGGAACAAGCAACACGGAGAAATCCACCCTCTGAAACTGAGGAAGATGGGCAAGAGAGGCTGCCTTCAGGTGGCAAACTTTAAGCAAAAGAAACACACAAGGGCGTGGAGACCTGGGGAAAAAGCAGCACTGAGAAATCTACCCTCTGAAACTGACGAGGATGGGCAACAGAGGCTACCTCAGGTGGCAATCGTTAAGCAAAAGAAACACACAAGGGCGTGGAGACCTGGGGAAAAAGCAACACGGAGAAATCCACCCTCTGAAACCGACGAAGATGGGCAAGAGAGGCTAGCTCAGGTGGCAATCGTTAAGCAAAAACAAAACCCAAAGGCGTGGAGACCTGGGGAAAAAGCAACCCAGAAATATCTACCCTCTGAAACTGAGGAAGATGGGCAAGAGAGGCTGGCTTCAGGTGGCAAACTTTAAGCAAAAGAAACACACAAGGGCGTGGAGACCTGGGGAAAAAGCAGCACTGAGAAATCTACCCTCTGAAACTGACGAGGATGGGCAACAGAGGCTACCTCAGGTGGCAATCGGTAAGCAAAAGAAACACACAAGGGCGTGGAGACCTGGGGAAAAAGCCACACGGAGAAATCCACCCTCTGAAACCGAAGAAGATGGGCAACAGAGGCTAGCTCAGGTGGCAATCTTTAAGCAAAAAAAATAAAATAAAAAAATACAATGGCGAGGAGACCCGGTCAAAAAGCAACCCTGAAAAAGGTACCCTCTGAAACTGAGGAAGCAGGGCAACAATGCCTAGTTCAGGTGACAATCTTTAAGCAAAAGAAACACAAAAGGGCGTGGAGACCTGGGGAAAAAGCAACACGGAGAAATCCACCCTCTGAAGCTGAGGAAAATGGGCAACAGAGGCTACCTCATGTGGCAATCGTTAAGCAAAAACAAAACCCAAAGGCGTGGAGACCTCGGGAAAAAGCAACCCTGAAATATCTACCCTCTGAAACTGAGGAAGATGGGCAAGAGAGGCTGGCTTCAGGTGGCAAACTTTAAGCAAAAGAAACACACAAGGGCGTGGAGACCTGGGGAAAAAGCAGCACTGAGAAATCTACCCTCTGAAACTGACGAGGATGGGCAACAGAGGCTACCTCAGGTGGCAATCGGTAAGCAAAAGAAACACACAAGGGCGTGGAGACCTGGGGAAAAAGCAACACGGAGAAATCCACCCTCTGAAACTGAGGAACATGGGCAAAAGAAGCTAGCTCAGATTGCAAACTTTAAGCAGAAAAAAAAAAAGACGCAAGGGCGTGGAGAGCTGGCGAAAAAGCAACACTGAGAAATCCACCCTCTGAAACTGAGGAAGATGGGCAAGAGAGGCTAGCTCAGGTGGCAAACTTTAAGCAAAAAAAATAAAATAAAAAAATGCAATGGCGAGGAGACCCGGTCAAAAAGCAACCCTGAAAAAGGTACCTTCTGAAACTGAGGAAGCAGGGCAACAGTGCCTAGCTCAGGTGACAATCTTTAAGCAAAAGAAACACACAAGGGCGTGGGGAGGTGGCGAAAAGGCAACACTGAGAAATCCACCCTCTGAAACGGACGAAGATGGGCAACAGAGGCTAGCTCAGGTGGCAATCTTTAAGCAAAAGAAACACACAAGGGCGTGGAGACCTGGGGAACAAGCAACACGGAGAAATCCACCCTCTGAAACTGAGGAAGATGGGCAAGAGAGGCTGCCTTCAGGTGGCAAAATTTAAGCAAAAGAAACACACAAGGGCGTGGAGACCTGGGGAAAAAGCAGCACTGAGAAATCTACCCTCTGAAACTGACGAGGATGGGCAACAGAGGCTACCTCAGGTGGCAATCGTTAAGCAAAAGAAACACACAAGGGCGTGGAGACCTGGGGAAAAAGCAACACGGAGAAATCCACCCTCTGAAACCGACGAAGATGGGCAAGAGAGGCTAGCTCAGGTGGCAATCGTTAAGCAAAAACAAAACCCAAAGGCGTGGAGACCTGGGGAAAAAGCAACCCAGAAATATCTACCCTCTGAAACTGAGGAAGATGGGCAAGAGAGGCTGGCTTCAGGTGGCAAACTTTAAGCAAAAGAAACACACAAGGGCGTGGAGACCTGGGGAAAAAGCAGCACTGAGAAATCTACCCTCTGAAACTGACGAGGATGGGCAACAGAGGCTACCTCAGGTGGCAATCGGTAAGCAAAAGAAACACACAAGGGCGTGGAGACCTGGGGAAAAAGCCACACGGAGAAATCCACCCTCTGAAACCGAAGAAGATGGGCAACAGAGGCTAGCTCAGGTGGCAATCTTTAAGCAAAAGAAACACACAAGGGCGTGGAGACCTGGGGAACAAGCAACACGGAGAAATCCACCCTCTGAAACTGAGGAAGATGGGCAAGAGAGGCTGCCTTCAGGTGGCAAACTTTAAGCAAAAGAAACACACAAGGGCGTGGAGACCTGGGGAAAAAGCAGCACTGAGAAATCTACCCTCTGAAACTGACGAGGATGGGCAACAGAGGCTACCTCAGGTGGCAATCGTTAAGCAAAAGAAACACACAAGGGCGTGGAGACCTGGGGAAAAAGCAACACGGAGAAATCCACCCTCTGAAACCGACGAAGATGGGCAAGAGAGGCTAGCTCAGGTGGCAATCGTTAAGCAAAAACAAAACCCAAAGGCGTGGAGACCTGGGGAAAAAGCAACCCAGAAATATCTACCCTCTGAAACTGAGGAAGATGGGCAAGAGAGGCTGGCTTCAGGTGGCAAACTTTAAGCAAAAGAAACACACAAGGGCGTGGAGACCTGGGGAAAAAGCAGCACTGAGAAATCTACCCTCTGAAACTGACGAGGATGGGCAACAGAGGCTACCTCAGGTGGCAATCGGTAAGCAAAAGAAACACACAAGGGCGTGGAGACCTGGGGAAAAAGCCACACGGAGAAATCCACCCTCTGAAACCGAAGAAGATGGGCAACAGAGGCTAGCTCAGGTGGCAATCTTTAAGCAAAAAAAATAAAATAAAAAAATACAATGGCGAGGAGACCCGGTCAAAAAGCAACCCTGAAAAAGGTACCCTCTGAAACTGAGGAAGCAGGGCAACAATGCCTAGCTCAGGTGACAATCTTTAAGCAAAAGAAACACAAAAGGGCGTGGAGACCTGGGGAAAAAGCAACACGGAGAAATCCACCCTCTGAAGCTGAGGAAAATGGGCAACAGAGGCTACCTCATGTGGCAATCGTTAAGCAAAAACAAAACCCAAAGGCGTGGAGACCTCGGGAAAAAGCAACCCTGAAATATCTACCCTCTGAAACTGAGGAAGATGGGCAAGAGAGGCTGGCTTCAGGTGGCAAACTTTAAGCAAAAGAAACACACAAGGGCGTGGAGACCTGGGGAAAAGGCAGCACTGAGAAATCTACCCTCTGAAACTGAAGAGGATGGGCAACAGAGGCTACCTCAGGTGGCAATCGTTAAGCAAAAGAAACACACAAGGGCGTGGAGACCTGGGGAAAAAGCAACACGGAGAAATCCACCCTCTGAAACTGAGGAACATGGGCAAAAGAAGCTAGCTCAGATTGCAAACTTTAAGCAGAAAAAAAAAAAGACGCAAGGGCGTGGAGAGCTGGCGAAAAAGCAACACTGAGAAATCCACCCTCTGAAACTGAGGAAGATGGGCAAGAGAGGCTAGCTCAGGTGGCAAACTTTAAGCAAAAAAAATAAAATAAAAAAATGCAATGGCGAGGAGACCCGGTCAAAAAGCAACCCTGAAAAAGGTACCTTCTGAAACTGAGGAAGCAGGGCAACAGTGCCTAGCTCAGGTGACAATCTTTAAGCAAAAGAAACACACAAGGGCGTGGGGAGGTGGCGAAAAGGCAACACTGAGAAATCCACCCTCTGAAACGGACGAAGATGGGCAACAGAGGCTAGCTCAGGTGGCAATCTTTAAGCAAAAGAAACACACAAGGGCGTGGAGACCTGGGGAACAAGCAACACGGAGAAATCCACCCTCTGAAACTGAGGAAGATGGGCAAGAGAGGCTGCCTTCAGGTGGCAAAATTTAAGCAAAAGAAACACACAAGGGCGTGGAGACCTGGGGAAAAAGCAGCACTGAGAAATCTACCCTCTGAAACTGACGAGGATGGGCAACAGAGGCTACCTCAGGTGGCAATCGTTAAGCAAAAGAAACACACAAGGGCGTGGAGACCTGGGGAAAAAGCAACACGGAGAAATCCACCCTCTGAAACCGACGAAGATGGGCAAGAGAGGCTAGCTCAGGTGGCAATCGTTAAGCAAAAACAAAACCCAAAGGCGTGGAGACCTGGGGAAAAAGCAACCCAGAAATATCTACCCTCTGAAACTGAGGAAGATGGGCAAGAGAGGCTGGCTTCAGGTGGCAAACTTTAAGCAAAAGAAACACACAAGGGCGTGGAGACCTGGGGAAAAAGCAGCACTGAGAAATCTACCCTCTGAAACTGACGAGGATGGGCAACAGAGGCTACCTCAGGTGGCAATCGGTAAGCAAAAGAAACACACAAGGGCGTGGAGACCTGGGGAAAAAGCCACACGGAGAAATCCACCCTCTGAAACCGAAGAAGATGGGCAACAGAGGCTAGCTCAGGTGGCAATCTTTAAGCAAAAAAAATAAAATAAAAAAATACAATGGCGAGGAGACCCGGTCAAAAAGCAACCCTGAAAAAGGTACCCTCTGAAACTGAGGAAGCAGGGCAACAATGCCTAGCTCAGGTGACAATCTTTAAGCAAAAGAAACACAAAAGGGCGTGGAGACCTGGGGAAAAAGCAACACGGAGAAATCCACCCTCTGAAGCTGAGGAAAATGGGCAACAGAGGCTACCTCATGTGGCAATCGTTAAGCAAAAACAAAACCCAAAGTCGTGGAGACCTCGGGAAAAAGCAACCCTGAAATATCTACCCTCTGAAACTGAGGAAGATGGGCAAGAGAGGCTGGCTTCAGGTGGCAAACTTTAAGCAAAAGAAACACACAAGGGCGTGGAGACCTGGGGAAAAGGCAGCACTGAGAAATCTACCCTCTGAAACTGAAGAGGATGGGCAACAGAGGCTACCTCAGGTGGCAATCGTTAAGCAAAAGAAACACACAAGGGCGTGGAGACCTGGGGAAAAAGCAACACGGAGAAATCCACCCTCTGAAACTGAGGAACATGGGCAAAAGAAGCTAGCTCAGATTGCAAACTTTAAGCAGAAAAAAAAAAAAGACGCAAGGGCGTGGAGAGCTGGCGAAAAAGCAACACTGAGAAATCCACCCTCTGAAACTGAGGAAGATGGGCAAGAGAGGCTAGCTCAGGTGGCAATCTTTAAGCAAAAAAAATAAAATAAAAAAATGCAATGGCGAGGAGACCCGGTCAAAAAGCAACCCTGAAAAAGGTACCTTCTGAAACTGAGGAAGCAGGGCAACAGTGCCTAGCTCAGGTGACAATCTTTAAGCAAAAGAAACACACAAGGGCGTGGGGAGGTGGCGAAAAGGCAACACTGAGAAATCCACCCTCTGAAACGGACGAAGATGGGCAACAGAGGCTAGCTCAGGTGGCAATCTTTAAGCAAAAGAAACACACAAGGGCGTGGAGACCTGGGGAACAAGCAACACGGAGAAATCCACCCTCTGAAACTGAGGAAGATGGGCAAGAGAGGCTGCCTTCAGGTGGCAAACTTTAAGCAAAAGAAACACACAAGGGCGTGGAGACCTGGGGAAAAAGCAGCACTGAGATATCTACCCTCTGAAACTGACGAGGATGGGCAACAGAGGCTACCTCAGGTGGCAATCGTTAAGCAAAAGAAACACACAAGGGCGTGGAGACCTGGGGAAAAAGCCACACGGAGAAATCCACCCTCTGAAACCGACGAAGATGGGCAAGAGAGGCTAGCTCAGGTGGCAATCGTTAAGCAAAAACAAAACCCAAAGGCGTGGAGACCTGGGGAAAAAGCAACCCAGAAATATCTACCCTCTGAAACTGAGGAAGATGGGCAAGAGAGGCTGGCTTCAGGTGGCAAACTTTAAGCAAAAGAAACACACAAGGGCGTGGAGACCTGCGGAAAAAGCAACACGGAGAAATCCACCCTCTGAAACTGAGGAAGATGGGCAAGAGAGGCTAGCTCAGGTGGCAATCGTTAAGCAAAAACAAAACCCAAAGGCGTGGAGACCTGGGGAAAAAGCAATCCTGAAATATCTACCCTCTGAAACTGAGGAAGATGGGCAAGAGAGGCTGGCTTCAGGTGGCAAACTTTAAGCAAAAGAAACACACAAGGGCGTGGAGACCTGGGGAAAAAGCAGCACTGAGAAATCTACCCTCTGAAACTGACGAGGATGGGCAACAGAGGCTACCTCAGGTGGCAATCGTTAAGCAAAAGAAACACACAAGGGCGTGGAGACCTGGGGAAAAAGCAACACGGAGAAATCCACCCTCTGAAACTGAGGAAGATGGGCAAGAGAGGCAACCTCAGGTGGCAATCGTTAAGCAAAAACAAAGCACAAAGGCGTGGAGACCTGGGGAAAAAGCAACCCTGAAATATCTACCCTCTGAAACTGAGGAAGATGGGCAAGAGAGGCTGGCTTCATGTGGCAAACGTTAAGCAAAAGAAACACACAAGTGCGTGGAGACCTGGGGAAAAAGCAACACGGAGATATCCTCCAGCTGAAACTGAGGAAGATGGGCAACAGAGGCCACCTCAGGTGGCAATCGTTAGGCAAAAACAAAACCCAAAGGCGTGGAGACCTCGGGAAAAAGCAACCCTGAAATATCTACCCTCTGAACCTGAGGAAGATGGGCAAGAGAGGCTGGCTTCAGGTGGCAAACTTTAAGCAAAAGAAACACACAAGGGCGTGGAGACCTGGGGAAAAAGCAGCACTGAGAAATCTACACTCTGAAACTGACGATGATGGGCAACAGAGGCTACCTCAGGTGGCAATCGGTAAGCAAAAGAAACACACAAGGGCGTGGAGACCTGGGGAAAAAGCCACACGGAGAAATCCACCCTCTGAAACTGAAGAAGATGGGCAACAGAGGCTAGCTCAGGTGGCAATCTTTAAGCAAAAGAAACACACAAATGCGTGGAGACCTGGGAAAAAAGCACCAAGGAGAAATCCACCCTCTGAAACTGAGGAAGATGGGCAAGAGAGGCTACCTCAGGTGGCAATCGTTAAGCAAAAACAAAGCACAAAGGCGTGGAGACCTGGGGAAAAAGCAACCCTGAAACATCTACCCTCTGAAACTGAGGAAGATGGGCAAGAGAGGCTGGCTTCAGGTGGCAAACTTTAAGCAAAAGAAACACACAAGGGCGTGGAGACCTTGGGAAAAAGCAGCAGTGAGAAATCTACCCTCTGAAACTGACGAGGATGGGCAACAGAGGCTACCTCAGGTGGCAATCGTTAAGCAAAAGAAACACACAAGGGCGTGGAGACCTGGGGAAAAAGCATCACGGAGAAATCCTCCAGCTGAAACGGAGGAAGATGGGCAACAGAGGCAACCTCAGGTGGCAATCGTTAAACAAAAACAAAGCACAAAGGCGTGGAGACCTGGGGAAAAAGCAACCCTGAAACATCTACCCTCTGCAACTGAGGAAGATGGGCAAGAGAGGCTGGCTTCAGGTGGCAAACGTTAAGCAAAAGAAACACACAAGGGCGTGGAGACCTGGGGAAAAAGCAACACGGAGAAATCCACCCTCTGAAACCGAGGAAGATGGGCAACAGAGGCTAGCTCAGGTGGCAATCGTTAAGCAAAAACAAAACCCAAAGGCGTGGAGACCTGGGGAAAAAGCAACCCTGAAATATCTACCCTCTGAAACTGAGGAAGATGGCCAAGAGAGGCTGCCTTCAGGTGGCAAACTTTAAGCAAAAGAAACACACAAGGGCGTGGAGACCTGGGGAAAAAGCAGCACTGAGAAATCTACCCTCTGAAACTGACGAGGATGGGCAACAGAGGCTACCTCAGGTGGCAATCGGTAAGCAAAAGAAACACACAAGGGCGTGGAGACCTGGGGAAAAAGCCACACGGAGAAATCCACTCTCTGAAACCGAAGAAGATGGGCAACAGAGGCTAGCTCAGGTGGCAATCTTTAAGCAAAAAAAATAAAATAAAAAAATACAATGGCGAGGAGACCCGGTCAAAAAGCAACCCTGAAAAAGGTACCCTCTGAAACTGAGGAAGCAGGGCAACAATGCCTAGCTCAGGTGACAATCTTTAAGCAAAAGAAACACAAAAGGGCGTGGAGACCTGGGGAAAAAGCAACACGGAGAAATCCACCCTCTGAAGCTGAGGAAAATGGGCAACAGAGGCTACCTCATGTGGCAATCGTTAAGCAAAAACAAAACCCAAAGGCGTGGAGACCTCGGGAAAAAGCAACCCTGAAATATCTACCCTCTGAAACTGAGGAAGATGGGCAAGAGAGGCTGGCTTCAGGTGGCAAACTTTAAGCAAAAGAAACACACAAGGGCGTGGAGACCTGGGGAAAAAGCAACACGGAGAAATCCACCCTCTGAAACTGAGGAACATGGGCAAAAGAAGCTAGCTCAGATTGCAAACTTTAAGCAGAAAAAAAAAAAGACGCAAGGGCGTGGAGAGCTGGCGAAAAAGCAACACTGAGAAATCCACCCTCTGAAACTGAGGAAGATGGGCAAGAGAGGCTAGCTCAGGTGGCAATCTTTAAGCAAAAAAAATAAAATAAAAAAATGCAATGGCGAGGAGACCCGGTCAAAAAGCAACCCTGAAAAAGGTACCTTCTGAAACTGAGGAAGCAGGGCAACAGTGCCTAGCTCAGGTGACAATCTTTAAGCAAAAGAAACACACAAGGGCGTGGGGAGGTGGCGAAAAGGCAACACTGAGAAATCCACCCTCTGAAACGGACGAAGATGGGCAACAGAGGCTAGCTCAGGTGGCAATCTTTAAGCAAAAGAAACACACAAGGGCGTGGAGACCTGGGGAACAAGCAACACGGAGAAATCCACCCTCTGAAACTGAGGAAGATGGGCAAGAGAGGCTGCCTTCAGGTGGCAAACTTTAAGCAAAAGAAACACACAAGGGCGTGGAGACCTGGGGAAAAAGCAGCACTGAGAAATCTACCCTCTGAAACTGACGAGGATGGGCAACAGAGGCTACCTCAGGTGGCAATCGGTAAGCAAAAGAAACACACAAGGGCGTGGAGAGCTGGGGAAAAAGCCACACGGAGAAATCCACCCTCTGAAACCGAAGAAGATGGGCAACAGAGGCTAGCTCAGGTGGCAATCTTTAAGCAAAAAAAATAAAATAAAAAAATACAATGGCGAGGAGACCCGGTCAAAAAGCAACCCTGAAAAAGGTACCCTCTGAAACTGAGGAAGCAGGGCAACAATGCCTAGCTCAGGTGACAATCTTTAAGCAAAAGAAACACAAAAGGGCGTGGAGACCTGGGGAAAAAGCAACACGGAGAAATCCACCCTCTGAAGCTGAGGAAAATGGGCAACAGAGGCTACCTCATGTGGCAATCGTTAAGCAAAAACAAAACCCAAAGGCGTGGAGACCTCGGGAAAAAGCAACCCTGAAATATCTACCCTCTGAAACTGAGGAAGATGGGCAAGAGAGGCTGGCTTCAGGTGGCAAACTTTAAGCAAAAGAAACACACAAGGGCGTGGAGACCTGGGGAAAAGGCAGCACTGAGAAATCTACCCTCTGAAACTGAAGAGGATGGGCAACAGAGGCTACCTCAGGTGGCAATCGTTAAGCAAAAGAAACACACAAGGGCGTGGAGACCTGGGGAAAAAGCAACACGGAGAAATCCACCCTCTGAAACTGAGGAACATGGGCAAAAGAAGCTAGCTCAGATTGCAAACTTTAAGCAGAAAAAAAAAAAGACGCAAGGGCGTGGAGAGCTGGCGAAAAAGCAACACTGAGAAATCCACCCTCTGAAACTGAGGAAGATGGGCAAGAGAGGCTAGCTCAGTTGGCAATCTTTAAGCAAAAAAAATAAAATAAAAAAATGCAATGGCGAGGAGACCCGGTCAAAAAGCAACCCTGAAAAAGGTACCTTCTGAAACTGAGGAAGCAGGGCAACAGTGCCTAGCTCAGGTGACAATCTTTAAGCAAAAGAAACACACAAGGGCGTGGGGAGGTGGCGAAAAGGCAACACTGAGAAATCCACCCTCTGAAACGGACGAAGATAGGCAACAGAGGCTAGCTCAGGTGGCAATCTTTAAGCAAAAGAAACACACAAGGGCGTGGAGACCTGGGGAACAAGCAACACGGAGAAATCCACCCTCTGAAACTGAGGAAGATGGGCAAGAGAGGCTGCCTTCAGGTGGCAAACTTTAAGCAAAAGAAACACACAAGGGCGTGGAGACCTGGGGAAAAAGCAGCACTGAGAAATCTACCCTCTGAAACTGACGAGGATGGGCAACAGAGGCTACCTCAGGTGGCAATCGTTAAGCAAAAGAAACACACAAGGGCGTGGAGACCTGGGGAAAAAGCAACACGGAGAAATCCACCCTCTGAAACCGACGAAGATGGGCAAGAGAGGCTAGCTCAGGTGGCAATCGTTAAGCAAAAACAAAACCCAAAGGCGTGGAGACCTGGGGAAAAAGCAACCCAGAAATATCTACCCTCTGAAACTGAGGAAGATGGGCAAGAGAGGCTGGCTTCAGGTGGCAAACTTTAAGCAAAAGAAACACACAAGGGCGTGGAGACCTGGGGAAAAAGCAGCACTGAGAAATCTACCCTCTGAAACTGACGAGGATGGGCAACAGAGGCTACCTCAGGTGGCAATCGGTAAGCAAAAGAAACACACAAGGGCGTGGAGACCTGGGGAAAAAGCCACACGGAGAAATCCACCCTCTGAAACCGAAGAAGATGGGCAACAGAGGCTAGCTCAGGTGGCAATCTTTAAGCAAAAAAAATAAAATAAAAAAATACAATGGCGAGGAGACCCGGTCAAAAAGCAACCCTGAAAAAGGTACCCTCTGAAACTGAGGAAGCAGGGCAACAATGCCTAGCTCAGGTGACAATCTTTAAGCAAAAGAAACACAAAAGGGCGTGGAGACCTGGGGAAAAAGCAACACGGAGAAATCCACCCTCTGAAGCTGAGGAAAATGGGCAACAGAGGCTACCTCATGTGGCAATCGTTAAGCAAAAACAAAACCCAAAGGCGTGGAGACCTCGGGAAAAAGCAACCCTGAAATATCTACCCTCTGAAACTGAGGAAGATGGGCAAGAGAGGCTGGCTTCAGGTGGCAAACTTTAAGCAAAAGAAACACACAAGGGCGTGGAGACCTGGGGAAAAGGCAGCACTGAGAAATCTACCCTCTGAAACTGAAGAGGATGGGCAACAGAGGCTACCTCAGGTGGCAATCGTTAAGCAAAAGAAACACACAAGGGCGTGGAGACCTGGGGAAAAAGCAACACGGAGAAATCCACCCTCTGAAACTGAGGAACATGGGCAAAAGAAGCTAGCTCAGATTGCAAACTTTAAGCAGAAAAAAAAAAAGACGCAAGGGCGTGGAGAGCTGGCGAAAAAGCAACACTGAGAAATCCACCCTCTGAAACTGAGGAAGATGGGCAAGAGAGGCTAGCTCAGGTGGCAATCTTTAAGCAAAAAAAATAAAATAAAAAAATGCAATGGCGAGGAGACCCGGTCAAAAAGCAACCCTGAAAAAGGTACCTTCTGAAACTGAGGAAGCAGGGCAACAGTGCCTAGCTCAGGTGACAATCTTTAAGCAAAAGAAACACACAAGGGCGTGGGGAGGTGGCGAAAAGGCAACACTGAGAAATCCACCCTCTGAAACGGACGAAGATAGGCAACAGAGGCTAGCTCAGGTGGCAATCTTTAAGCAAAAGAAACACACAAGGGCGTGGAGACCTGGGGAACAAGCAACACGGAGAAATCCACCCTCTGAAACCGACGAAGATGGGCAAGAGAGGCTAGCTCAGGTGGCAATCGTTAAGCAAAAACAAAACCCAAAGGCGTGGAGACCTGGGGAAAAAGCAACCCAGAAATATCTACCCTCTGAAACTGAGGAAGATGGGCAAGAGAGGCTGGCTTCAGGTGGCAAACTTTAAGCAAAAGAAACACACAAGGGCGTGGAGACCTGGGGAAAAAGCAGCACTGAGAAATCTACCCTCTGAAACTGACGAGGATGGGCAACAGAGGCTACCTCAGGTGGCAATCGGTAAGCAAAAGAAACACACAAGGGCGTGGAGACCTGGGGAAAAAGCCACACGGAGAAATCCACCCTCTGAAACCGAAGAAGATGGGCAACAGAGGCTAGCTCAGGTGGCAATCTTTAAGCAAAAAAAATAAAATAAAAAAATACAATGGCGAGGAGACCCGGTCAAAAAGCAACCCTGAAAAAGGTACCCTCTGAAACTGAGGAAGCAGGGCAACAATGCCTAGCTCAGGTGACAATCTTTAAGCAAAAGAAACACAAAAGGGCGTGGAGACCTGGGGAAAAAGCAACACGGAGAAATCCACCCTCTGAAGCTGAGGAAAATGGGCAACAGAGGCTACCTCATGTGGCAATCGTTAAGCAAAAACAAAACCCAAAGGCGTGGAGACCTCGGGAAAAAGCAACCCTGAAATATCTACCCTCTGAAACTGAGGAAGATGGGCAAGAGAGGCTGGCTTCAGGTGGCAAACTTTAAGCAAAAGAAACACACAAGGGCGTGGAGACCTGGGGAAAAGGCAGCACTGAGAAATCTACCCTCTGAAACTGAAGAGGATGGGCAACAGAGGCTACCTCAGGTGGCAATCGTTAAGCAAAAGAAACACACAAGGGCGTGGAGACCTGGGGAAAAAGCAACACGGAGAAATCCACCCTCTGAAACTGAGGAACATGGGCAAAAGAAGCTAGCTCAGATTGCAAACTTTAAGCAGAAAAAAAAAAAGACGCAAGGGCGTGGAGAGCTGGCGAAAAAGCAACACTGAGAAATCCACCCTCTGAAACTGAGGAAGATGGGCAAGAGAGGCTAGCTCAGGTGGCAATCTTTAAGCAAAAAAAATAAAATAAAAAAATGCAATGGCGAGGAGACCCGGTCAAAAAGCAACCCTGAAAAAGGTACCTTCTGAAACTGAGGAAGCAGGGCAACAGTGCCTAGCTCAGGTGACAATCTTTAAGCAAAAGAAACACACAAGGGCGTGGGGAGGTGGCGAAAAGGCAACACTGAGAAATCCACCCTCTGAAACGGACGAAGATGGGCAACAGAGGCTAGCTCAGGTGGCAATCTTTAAGCAAAAGAAACACACAAGGGCGTGGAGACCTGGGGAACAAGCAACACGGAGAAATCCACCCTCTGAAACTGAGGAAGATGGGCAAGAGAGGCTGCCTTCAGGTGGCAAAATTTAAGCAAAAGAAACACACAAGGGCGTGGAGACCTGGGGAAAAAGCAGCACTGAGAAATCTACCCTCTGAAACTGACGAGGATGGGCAACAGAGGCTACCTCAGGTGGCAATCGTTAAGCAAAAGAAACACACAAGGGCGTGGAGACCTGGGGAAAAAGCAACACGGAGAAATCCACCCTCTGAAACCGACGAAGATGGGCAAGAGAGGCTAGCTCAGGTGGCAATCGTTAAGCAAAAACAAAACCCAAAGGCGTGGAGACCTGGGGAAAAAGCAACACGGAGAAATCCACCCTCTGAAGCTGAGGAAAATGGGCAACAGAGGCTACCTCATGTGGCAATCGTTAAGCAAAAACAAAACCCAAAGGCGTGGAGACCTCGGGAAAAAGCAACCCTGAAATATCTACCCTCTGAAACTGAGGAAGATGGGCAAGAGAGGCTGGCTTCAGGTGGCAAACTTTAAGCAAAAGAAACACACAAGGGCGTGGAGACCTGGGGAAAAGGCAGCACTGAGAAATCTACCCTCTGAAACTGAAGAGGATGGGCAACAGAGGCTACCTCAGGTGGCAATCGTTAAGCAAAAGAAACACACAAGGGCGTGGAGACCTGGGGAAAAAGCAACACGGAGAAATCCACCCTCTGAAACCGACGAAGATGGGCAAGAGAGGCTAGCTCAGGTGGCAATCGTTAAGCAAAAACAAAACCCAAAGGCGTGGAGACCTGGGGAAAAAGCAACACGGAGAAATCCACCCTCTGAAGCTGAGGAAAATGGGCAACAGAGGCTACCTCATGTGGCAATCGTTAAGCAAAAACAAAACCCAAAGGCGTGGAGACCTCGGGAAAAAGCAACCCTGAAATATCTACCCTCTGAAACTGAGGAAGATGGGCAAGAGAGGCTGGCTTCAGGTGGCAAACTTTAAGCAAAAGAAACACACAAGGGCGTGGAGACCTGGGGAAAAGGCAGCACTGAGAAATCTACCCTCTGAAACTGAAGAGGATGGGCAACAGAGGCTACCTCAGGTGGCAATCGTTAAGCAAAAGAAACACACAAGGGCGTGGAGACCTGGGGAAAAAGCAACACGGAGAAATCCACCCTCTGAAACTGAGGAACATGGGCAAAAGAAGCTAGCTCAGATTGCAAACTTTAAGCAGAAAAAAAAAAAGACGCAAGGGCGTGGAGAGCTGGCGAAAAAGCAACACTGAGAAATCCACCCTCTGAAACTGAGGAAGATGGGCAAGAGAGGCTAGCTCAGGTGGCAATCTTTAAGCAAAAAAAATAAAATAAAAAAATGCAATGGCGAGGAGACCCGGTCAAAAAGCAACCCTGAAAAAGGTACCTTCTGAAACTGAGGAAGCAGGGCAACAGTGCCTAGCTCAGGTGACAATCTTTAAGCAAAAGAAACACACAAGGGCGTGGGGAGGTGGCGAAAAGGCAACACTGAGAAATCCACCCTCTGAAACGGACGAAGATGGGCAACAGAGGCTAGCTCAGGTGGCAATCTTTAAGCAAAAGAAACACACAAGGGCGTGGAGACCTGGGGAACAAGCAACACGGAGAAATCCACCCTCTGAAACTGAGGAAGATGGGCAAGAGAGGCTGCCTTCAGGTGGCAAAATTTAAGCAAAAGAAACACACAAGGGCGTGGAGATCTGGGGAAAAAGCAGCACTGAGAAATCTACCCTCTGAAACTGACGAGGATGGGCAACAGAGGCTACCTCAGGTGGCAATCGTTAAGCAAAAGAAACACACAAGGGCGTGGAGACCTGGGGAAAAAGCCACACGGAGAAATCCACCCTCTGAAACCGACGAAGATGGGCAAGAGAGGCTAGCTCAGGTGGCAATCGTTAAGCAAAAACAAAACCCAAAGGCGTGGAGACCTGGGGAAAAAGCAACCCAGAAATATCTACCCTCTGAAACTGAGGAAGATGGGCAAGAGAGGCTGGCTTCAGGTGGCAAACTTTAAGCAAAAGAAACACACAAGGGCGTGGAGACCTGGGGAAAAAGCAGCACTGAGAAATCTACCCTCTGAAACTGACGAGGATGGGCAACAGAGGCTACCTCAGGTGGCAATCGGTAAGCAAAAGAAACACACAAGGGCGTGGAGACCTGGGGAAAAAGCCACACGGAGAAATCCACCCTCTGAAACCGAAGAAGATGGGCAACAGAGGCTAGCTCAGGTGGCAATCTTTAAGCAAAAAAAATAAAATAAAAAAATACAATGGCGAGGAGACCCGGTCAAAAAGCAACCCTGAAAAAGGTACCCTCTGAAACTGAGGAAGCAGGGCAACAATGCCTAGCTCAGGTGACAATCTTTAAGCAAAAGAAACACAAAAGGGCGTGGAGACCTGGGGAAAAAGCAACACGGAGAAATCCACCCTCTGAAGCTGAGGAAAATGGGCAACAGAGGCTACCTCATGTGGCAATCGTTAAGCAAAAACAAAACCCAAAGTCGTGGAGACCTCGGGAAAAAGCAACCCTGAAATATCTACCCTCTGAAACTGAGGAAGATGGGCAAGAGAGGCTGGCTTCAGGTGGCAAACTTTAAGCAAAAGAAACACACAAGGGCGTGGAGACCTGGGGAAAAGGCAGCACTGAGAAATCTACCCTCTGAAACTGAAGAGGATGGGCAACAGAGGCTACCTCAGGTGGCAATCGTTAAGCAAAAGAAACACACAAGGGCGTGGAGACCTGGGGAAAAAGCAACACGGAGAAATCCACCCTCTGAAACTGAGGAACATGGGCAAAAGAAGCTAGCTCAGATTGCAAACTTTAAGCAGAAAAAAAAAAAAGACGCAAGGGCGTGGAGAGCTGGCGAAAAAGCAACACTGAGAAATCCACCCTCTGAAACTGAGGAAGATGGGCAAGAGAGGCTAGCTCAGGTGGCAATCTTTAAGCAAAAAAAATAAAATAAAAAAATGCAATGGCGAGGAGACCCGGTCAAAAAGCAACCCTGAAAAAGGTACCTTCTGAAACTGAGGAAGCAGGGCAACAGTGCCTAGCTCAGGTGACAATCTTTAAGCAAAAGAAACACACAAGGGCGTGGGGAGGTGGCGAAAAGGCAACACTGAGAAATCCACCCTCTGAAACGGACGAAGATGGGCAACAGAGGCTAGCTCAGGTGGCAATCTTTAAGCAAAAGAAACACACAAGGGCGTGGAGACCTGGGGAACAAGCAACACGGAGAAATCCACCCTCTGAAACTGAGGAAGATGGGCAAGAGAGGCTGCCTTCAGGTGGCAAACTTTAAGCAAAAGAAACACACAAGGGCGTGGAGACCTGGGGAAAAAGCAGCACTGAGAAATCTACCCTCTGAAACTGACGAGGATGGGCAACAGAGGCTACCTCAGGTGGCAATCGTTAAGCAAAAGAAACACACAAGGGCGTGGAGACCTGGGGAAAAAGCCACACGGAGAAATCCACCCTCTGAAACCGACGAAGATGGGCAAGAGAGGCTAGCTCAGGTGGCAATCGTTAAGCAAAAACAAAACCCAAAGGCGTGGAGACCTGGGGAAAAAGCAACCCAGAAATATCTACCCTCTGAAACTGAGGAAGATGGGCAAGAGAGGCTGGCTTCAGGTGGCAAACTTTAAGCAAAAGAAACACACAAGGGCGTGGAGACCTGGGGAAAAAGCAACACGGAGAAATCCACCCTCTGAAACTGAGGAAGATGGGCAAGAGAGGCTAGCTCAGGTGGCAATCGTTAAGCAAAAACAAAACCCAAAGGCGTGGAGACCTGGGGAAAAAGCAATCCTGAAATATCTACCCTCTGAAACTGAGGAAGATGGGCAAGAGAGGCTGGCTTCAGGTGGCAAACTTTAAGCAAAAGAAACACACAAGGGCGTGGAGACCTGGGGAAAAAGCAGCACTGAGAAATCTACCCTCTGAAACTGACGAGGATGGGCAACAGAGGCTACCTCAGGTGGCAATCGTTAAGCAAAAGAAACACACAAGGGCGTGGAGACCAGGGGAAAAAGCAACACGGAGAAATCCACCCTCTGAAACTGAGGAAGATGGGCAAGAGAGGCAACCTCAGGTGGCAATCGTTAAGCAAAAACAAAGCACAAAGGCGTGGAGACCTGGGGAAAAAGCAACCCTGAAATATCTACCCTCTGAAACTGAGGAAGATGGGCAAGAGAGGCTGGCTTCATGTGGCAAACGTTAAGCAAAAGAAACACACAAGTGCGTGGAGACCTGGGGAAAAAGCAACACGGAGATATCCTCCAGCTGAAACTGAGGAAGATGGGCAACAGAGGCCACCTCAGGTGGCAATCGTTAGGCAAAAACAAAACCCAAAGGCGTGGAGACCTCGGGAAAAAGCAACCCTGAAATATCTACCCTCTGAACCTGAGGAAGATGGGCAAGAGAGGCTGGCTTCAGGTGGCAAACTTTAAGCAAAAGAAACACACAAGGGCGTGGAGACCTGGGGAAAAAGCAGCACTGAGAAATCTACACTCTGAAACTGACGATGATGGGCAACAGAGGCTACCTCAGGTGGCAATCGGTAAGCAAAAGAAACACACAAGGGCGTGGAGACCTGGGGAAAAAGCCACACGGAGAAATCCACCCTCTGAAACTGAAGAAGATGGGCAACAGAGGCTAGCTCAGGTGGCAATCTTTAAGCAAAAGAAACACACAAATGCGTGGAGACCTGGGAAAAAAGCACCAAGGAGAAATCCACCCTCTGAAACTGAGGAAGATGGGCAAGAGAGGCTACCTCAGGTGGCAATCGTTAAGCAAAAACAAAGCACAAAGGCGTGGAGACCTGGGGAAAAAGCAACCCTGAAACATCTACCCTCTGAAACTGAGGAAGATGGGCAAGAGAGGCTGGCTTCAGGTGGCAAACTTTAAGCAAAAGAAACACACAAGGGCGTGGAGACCTGGGGAAAAAGCAACACGGAGAAATCCACCCTCTGAAACCGAGGAAGATGGGCAACAGAGGCTAGCTCAGGTGGCAATCTTTAAGCAAAAAAAATAAAATAAAAAAATACAATGGCGAGGAGACCCGGTCAAAAAGCAACCCTGAAAAAGGTACCCTCTGAAACTGAGGAAGCAGGGCAACAATGCCTAGCTCAGGTGACAATCTTTAAGCAAAAGAAACACACAAGGGCGTGGAGACCTGGGGAAAAAGCATCACGGAGAAATCCTCCAGCTGAAACGGAGGAAGATGGGCAACAGAGGCTACCTCAGGTGGCAATCGTTAAGCAAAAACAAAACACAAAGGCGTGGAGACCTCGGGAAAAAGCAACCCTGAAATATCTACCCTCTGAAACTGAGGAAGATGGGCAAGAGAGGCTGGCTTCAGGTGGCAAACTTTAAGCAAAAGAAACACACAAGGGCGTGGAGACCTGGGGAAAAAGCAGCACTGAGAAATCTACCCTCTGAAACTGACGATGATGGGCAACAGAGGCTACCTCAGGTGGCAATCGGTAAGCAAAAGAAACACACAAGGGCGTGGAGACCTGGGGAAAAAGCCACACGGAGAAATCCACCCTCTGAAACTGAAGAAGATGGGCAACAGAGGCTAGCTCAGGTGGCAATCGTTAAGCAAAAACAAAACCCAAAGGCGTGGAGACCTGGGGAAAAAGCAACACGGAGAAATCCACCCTCTGAAACCGAGGAAGATGGGCAACAGAGGCTAGCTCAGGTGGCAATCTTTAAGCAAAAATAATAAAATAAAAAAATACAATGGCGAGGAGACCCGGTCAAAAAGCAACCCTGAAAAAGGTACCCTCTGAAACTGAGGAAGCAGGGCAACAATGCCTAGCTCAGGTGACAATCGTTAAGCAAAAGAAACACACAAGGGCGTGGAGACCTGGGGAAAAAGCATCACGGAGAAATCCTCCAGCTGAAACTGAAGAAGATGGGCAACAGAGGCTACCTCAGGTGGCAATCGTTAAGCAAAAACAAAACACAAAGGCGTGGAGACCTTGGGAAAAAGCAACCCTGAAATAGCTACCCTCTGAAACTGAGGAAGATGGGCAAGAGAGGCTGGCTTCATGTGGCAAACGTTAAGCAAAAGAAACACACAAGGGCGTGGAGACCTGGGGAAAAAGCAACACGGAGAAATCCACCCTCTGAAACTGAGGAAGATGGGCAAGAGAGGCTAGCTCAGGTGGCAATCGTTAAGCAAAAACAAAACCCAAAGGCGTGGAGACCTGGGGAAAAAGCAACCCTGAAATATCGACCCTCTGAAACTGAGGAAGATGGGCAAGAGAGGCTGCCTTCAGGTGGCAAACTTTAAGCAAAAGAAACACACAAGGGCGTGGAGACCTGGGGAAAAAGCAACACGGAGAAATCCACCCTGTGAAACTGAGGAAGATGGGCAAGAGAGGCTAGCTCAGGTGGCAATCGTTAAGCAAAAACAAAACCCAAAGGCGTGGAGACCTGGGGAAAAAGCAACCCTGAAATATCTACCCTCTGAAACTGAGGAAGTTGGGCAAGAGAGGCTGGCTTCAGGTGGAAAACTTTAAGCAAAAGAAACACACAAGGGCGTGGAGACCTGGGGAAAAAGCAGCACTGAGAAATCTACCCTCTGAAACTGACGAGGATGGGCAACAGAGGCTACATCAGGTGGCAATCGTTAAGCAAAAGAAACACACAAGGGCGTGGAGACCTGGGGAAAAAGCAACACGGAGAAATCCACCCTCTGAAACTGAGGAAGATGGGCAAGAGAGGCTAGCTCAGGTGGCAATCGTTAAGCAAAAACAAAACCCAAAGGCGTGGAGACCTGGGAAAAAGCAACCCTGAAATATCTACCCTCTGAAACTGAGGAAGATGGGCAAAAGAAGCTAGCTCAGATTGCAAACTTTAAGCAGAAAAAAAAAAAGACGCAAGGGCGTGGAGAGCTGGCGAAAAAGCAACACTGAGAAATCCACCCTCTGAACCTGAGGAAGATGGGCAAGAGAGGCTAGCTCAGGTGGCAATCTTTAAGCAAAAAAAATAAAATAAAAAAATGCAATGGCGAGGAGACCCGGTCAAAAAGCAACCCTGAAAAAGGTACCTTCTGAAACTGAGGAAGCAGGGCAACAGTGCCTAGCTCAGGTGACAATCTTTAAGCAAAAGAAACACACAAGGGCGTGGGGAGGTGGCGAAAAGGCAACACTGAGAAATCCACCCTCTGAAACGGACGAAGATGGGCAACAGAGGCTAGCTCAGGTGGCAATCTTTAAGCAAAAGAAACACACAAGGGCGTGGAGACCTGGGGAACAAGCAACACGGAGAAATCCACCCTCTGAAACTGAGGAAGATGGGCAAGAGAGGCTGCCTTCAGGTGGCAAACTTTAAGCAAAAGAAACACACAAGGGCGTGGAGACCTGGGGAAAAAGCAGCACTGAGAAATCTACCCTCTGAAACTGACGAGGATGGGCAACAGAGGCTACCTCAGGTGGCAATCGGTAAGCAAAAGAAACACACAAGGGCGTGGAGAGCTGGGGAAAAAGCCACACGGAGAAATCCACCCTCTGAAACCGAAGAAGATGGGCAACAGAGGCTAGCTCAGGTGGCAATCTTTAAGCAAAAAAAATAAAATAAAAAAATACAATGGCGAGGAGACCCGGTCAAAAAGCAACCCTGAAAAAGGTACCCTCTGAAACTGAGGAAGCAGGGCAACAATGCCTAGCTCAGGTGACAATCTTTAAGCAAAAGAAACACAAAAGGGCGTGGAGACCTGGGGAAAAAGCAACACGGAGAAATCCACCCTCTGAAGCTGAGGAAAATGGGCAACAGAGGCTACCTCATGTGGCAATCGTTAAGCAAAAACAAAACCCAAAGGCGTGGAGACCTCGGGAAAAAGCAACCCTGAAATATCTACCCTCTGAAACTGAGGAAGATGGGCAAGAGAGGCTGGCTTCAGGTGGCAAACTTTAAGCAAAAGAAACACACAAGGGCGTGGAGACCTGGGGAAAAGGCAGCACTGAGAAATCTACCCTCTGAAACTGAAGAGGATGGGCAACAGAGGCTACCTCAGGTGGCAATCGTTAAGCAAAAGAAACACACAAGGGCGTGGAGACCTGGGGAAAAAGCAACACGGAGAAATCCACCCTCTGAAACTGAGGAACATGGGCAAAAGAAGCTAGCTCAGATTGCAAACTTTAAGCAGAAAAAAAAAAAGACGCAAGGGCGTGGAGAGCTGGCGAAAAAGCAACACTGAGAAATCCACCCTCTGAAACTGAGGAAGATGGGCAAGAGAGGCTAGCTCAGGTGGCAATCTTTAAGCAAAAAAAATAAAATAAAAAAATGCAATGGCGAGGAGACCCGGTCAAAAAGCAACCCTGAAAAAGGTACCTTCTGAAACTGAGGAAGCAGGGCAACAGTGCCTAGCTCAGGTGACAATCTTTAAGCAAAAGAAACACACAAGGGCGTGGGGAGGTGGCGAAAAGGCAACACTGAGAAATCCACCCTCTGAAACGGACGAAGATGGGCAACAGAGGCTAGCTCAGGTGGCAATCTTTAAGCAAAAGAAACACACAAGGGCGTGGAGACCTGGGGAACAAGCAACACGGAGAAATCCACCCTCTGAAACTGAGGAAGATGGGCAAGAGAGGCTGCCTTCAGGTGGCAAACTTTAAGCAAAAGAAACACACAAGGGCGTGGAGACCTGGGGAAAAAGCAGCACTGAGAAATCTACCCTCTGAAACTGACGAGGATGGGCAACAGAGGCTACCTCAGGTGGCAATCGTTAAGCAAAAGAAACACACAAGGGCGTGGAGACCTGGGGAAAAAGCAACACGTAGAAATCCACCCTCTGAAACCGACGAAGATGGGCAAGAGAGGCTAGCTCAGGTGGCAATCGTTAAGCAAAAACAAAACCCAAAGGCGTGGAGACCTGGGGAAAAAGCAACCCAGAAATATCTACCCTCTGAAACTGAGGAAGATGGGCAAGAGAGGCTGGCTTCAGGTGGCAAACTTTAAGCAAAAGAAACACACAAGGGCGTGGAGACCTGGGGAAAAAGCAGCACTGAGAAATCTACCCTCTGAAACTGACGAGGATGGGCAACAGAGGCTACCTCAGGTGGCAATCGGTAAGCAAAAGAAACACACAAGGGCGTGGAGACCTGGGGAAAAAGCCACACGGAGAAATCCACCCTCTGAAACCGAAGAAGATGGGCAACAGAGGCTAGCTCAGGTGGCAATCTTTAAGCAAAAAAAATAAAATAAAAAAATACAATGGCGAGGAGACCCGGTCAAAAAGCAACCCTGAAAAAGGTACCCTCTGAAACTGAGGAAGCAGGGCAACAATGCCTAGCTCAGGTGACAATCTTTAAGCAAAAGAAACACAAAAGGGCGTGGAGACCTGGGGAAAAAGCAACACGGAGAAATCCACCCTCTGAAGCTGAGGAAAATGGGCAACAGAGGCTACCTCATGTGGCAATCGTTAAGCAAAAACAAAACCCAAAGGCGTGGAGACCTCGGGAAAAAGCAACCCTGAAATATCTACCCTCTGAAACTGAGGAAGATGGGCAAGAGAGGCTGGCTTCAGGTGGCAAACTTTAAGCAAAAGAAACACACAAGGGCGTGGAGACCTGGGGAAAAGGCAGCACTGAGAAATCTACCCTCTGAAACTGAAGAGGATGGGCAACAGAGGCTACCTCAGGTGGCAATCGTTAAGCAAAAGAAACACACAAGGGCGTGGAGACCTGGGGAAAAAGCAACACGGAGAAATCCACCCTCTGAAACTGAGGAACATGGGCAAAAGAAGCTAGCTCAGATTGCAAACTTTAAGCAGAAAAAAAAAAAGACGCAAGGGCGTGGAGAGCTGGCGAAAAAGCAACACTGAGAAATCCACCCTCTGAAACTGAGGAAGATGGGCAAGAGAGGCTAGCTCAGGTGGCAATCTTTAAGCAAAAAAAATAAAATAAAAAAATGCAATGGCGAGGAGACCCGGTCAAAAAGCAACCCTGAAAAAGGTACCTTCTGAAACTGAGGAAGCAGGGCAACAGTGCCTAGCTCAGGTGACAATCTTTAAGCAAAAGAAACACACAAGGGCGTGGGGAGGTGGCGAAAAGGCAACACTGAGAAATCCACCCTCTGAAACGGACGAAGATGGGCAACAGAGGCTAGCTCAGGTGGCAATCTTTAAGCAAAAGAAACACACAAGGGCGTGGAGACCTGGGGAACAAGCAACACGGAGAAATCCACCCTCTGAAACTGAGGAAGATGGGCAAGAGAGGCTGCCTTCAGGTGGCAAACTTTAAGCAAAAGAAACACACAAGGGCGTGGAGACCTGGGGAAAAAGCAGCACTGAGAAATCTACCCTCTGAAACTGACGAGGATGGGCAACAGAGGCTACCTCAGGTGGCAATCGGTAAGCAAAAGAAACACACAAGGGCGTGGAGAGCTGGGGAAAAAGCCACACGGAGAAATCCACCCTCTGAAACCGAAGAAGATGGGCAACAGAGGCTAGCTCAGGTGGCAATCTTTAAGCAAAAAAAATAAAATAAAAAAATACAATGGCGAGGAGACCCGGTCAAAAAGCAACCCTGAAAAAGGTACCCTCTGAAACTGAGGAAGCAGGGCAACAATGCCTAGCTCAGGTGACAATCTTTAAGCAAAAGAAACACAAAAGGGCGTGGAGACCTGGGGAAAAAGCAACACGGAGAAATCCACCCTCTGAAGCTGAGGAAAATGGGCAACAGAGGCTACCTCATGTGGCAATCGTTAAGCAAAAACAAAACCCAAAGGCGTGGAGACCTCGGGAAAAAGCAACCCTGAAATATCTACCCTCTGAAACTGAGGAAGATGGGCAAGAGAGGCTGCCTTCAGGTGGCAAACTTTAAGCAAAAGAAACACACAAGGGCGTGGAGACCTGGGGAAAAAGCAGCACTGAGAAATCTACCCTCTGAAACTGACGAGGATGGGCAACAGAGGCTACCTCAGGTGGCAATCGTTAAGCAAAAGAAACACACAAGGGCGTGGAGACCTGGGGAAAAAGCAACACGTAGAAATCCACCCTCTGAAACCGACGAAGATGGGCAAGAGAGGCTAGCTCAGGTGGCAATCGTTAAGCAAAAACAAAACCCAAAGGCGTGGAGACCTGGGGAAAAAGCAACCCAGAAATATCTACCCTCTGAAACTGAGGAAGATGGGCAAGAGAGGCTGGCTTCAGGTGGCAAACTTTAAGCAAAAGAAACACACAAGGGCGTGGAGACCTGGGGAAAAAGCAGCACTGAGAAATCTACCCTCTGAAACTGACGAGGATGGGCAACAGAGGCTACCTCAGGTGGCAATCGGTAAGCAAAAGAAACACACAAGGGCGTGGAGACCTGGGGAAAAAGCCACACGGAGAAATCCACCCTCTGAAACCGAAGAAGATGGGCAACAGAGGCTAGCTCAGGTGGCAATCTTTAAGCAAAAAAAATAAAATAAAAAAATACAATGGCGAGGAGACCCGGTCAAAAAGCAACCCTGAAAAAGGTACCCTCTGAAACTGAGGAAGCAGGGCAACAATGCCTAGCTCAGGTGACAATCTTTAAGCAAAAGAAACACAAAAGGGCGTGGAGACCTGGGGAAAAAGCAACACGGAGAAATCCACCCTCTGAAGCTGAGGAAAATGGGCAACAGAGGCTACCTCATGTGGCAATCGTTAAGCAAAAACAAAACCCAAAGGCGTGGAGACCTCGGGAAAAAGCAACCCTGAAATATCTACCCTCTGAAACTGAGGAAGATGGGCAAGAGAGGCTGGCTTCAGGTGGCAAACTTTAAGCAAAAGAAACACACAAGGGCGTGGAGACCTGGGGAAAAGGCAGCACTGAGAAATCTACCCTCTGAAACTGAAGAGGATGGGCAACAGAGGCTACCTCAGGTGGCAATCGTTAAGCAAAAGAAACACACAAGGGCGTGGAGACCTGGGGAAAAAGCAACACGGAGAAATCCACCCTCTGAAACTGAGGAACATGGGCAAAAGAAGCTAGCTCAGATTGCAAACTTTAAGCAGAAAAAAAAAAAGACGCAAGGGCGTGGAGAGCTGGCGAAAAAGCAACACTGAGAAATCCACCCTCTGAAACTGAGGAAGATGGGCAAGAGAGGCTAGCTCAGGTGGCAATCTTTAAGCAAAAAAAATAAAATAAAAAAATGCAATGGCGAGGAGACCCGGTCAAAAAGCAACCCTGAAAAAGGTACCTTCTGAAACTGAGGAAGCAGGGCAACAGTGCCTAGCTCAGGTGACAATCTTTAAGCAAAAGAAACACACAAGGGCGTGGGGAGGTGGCGAAAAGGCAACACTGAGAAATCCACCCTCTGAAACGGACGAAGATGGGCAACAGAGGCTAGCTCAGGTGGCAATCTTTAAGCAAAAGAAACACACAAGGGCGTGGAGACCTGGGGAACAAGCAACACGGAGAAATCCACCCTCTGAAACTGAGGAAGATGGGCAAGAGAGGCTGCCTTCAGGTGGCAAACTTTAAGCAAAAGAAACACACAAGGGCGTGGAGACCTGGGGAAAAAGCAGCACTGAGAAATCTACCCTCTGAAACTGACGAGGATGGGCAACAGAGGCTACCTCAGGTGGCAATCGTTAAGCAAAAGAAACACACAAGGGCGTGGAGACCTGGGGAAAAAGCCACACGGAGAAATCCACCCTCTGAAACCGAAGAAGATGGGCAACAGAGGCTAGCTCAGGTGGCAATCTTTAAGCAAAAAAAATAAAATAAAAAAATACAATGGCGAGGAGACCCGGTCAAAAAGCAACCCTGAAAAAGGTACCCTCTGAAACTGAGGAAGCAGGGCAACAATGCCTAGCTCAGGTGACAATCTTTAAGCAAAAGAAACACAAAAGGGCGTGGAGACCTGGGGAAAAAGCAACACGGAGAAATCCACCCTCTGAAGCTGAGGAAAATGGGCAACAGAGGCTACCTCATGTGGCAATCGTTAAGCAAAAACAAAACCCAAAGGCGTGGAGACCTCGGGAAAAAGCAACCCTGAAATATCTACCCTCTGAAACTGAGGAAGATGGGCAAGAGAGGCTGGCTTCAGGTGGCAAACTTTAAGCAAAAGAAACACACAAGGGCGTGGAGACCTGGGGAAAAGGCAGCACTGAGAAATCTACCCTCTGAAACTGAAGAGGATGGGCAACAGAGGCTACCTCAGGTGGCAATCGTTAAGCAAAAGAAACACACAAGGGCGTGGAGACCTGGGGAAAAAGCAACACGGAGAAATCCACCCTCTGAAACTGAGGAACATGGGCAAAAGAAGCTAGCTCAGATTGCAAACTTTAAGCAGAAAAAAAAAAAGACGCAAGGGCGTGGAGAGCTGGCGAAAAAGCAACACTGAGAAATCCACCCTCTGAAACTGAGGAAGATGGGCAAGAGAGGCTAGCTCAGGTGGCAATCTTTAAGCAAAAAAAATAAAATAAAAAAATGCAATGGCGAGGAGACCCGGTCAAAAAGCAACCCTGAAAAAGGTACCTTCTGAAACTGAGGAAGCAGGGCAACAGTGCCTAGCTCAGGTGACAATCTTTAAGCAAAAGAAACACACAAGGGCGTGGGGAGGTGGCGAAAAGGCAACACTGAGAAATCCACCCTCTGAAACGGACGAAGATGGGCAACAGAGGCTAGCTCAGGTGGCAATCTTTAAGCAAAAGAAACACACAAGGGCGTGGAGACCTGGGGAACAAGCAACACGGAGAAATCCACCCTCTGAAACTGAGGAAGATGAGCAAGAGAGGCTGCCTTCAGGTGGCAAACTTTAAGCAAAAGAAACACACAAGGGCGTGGAGACCTGGGGAAAAAGCAGCACTGAGAAATCTACCCTCTGAAACTGACGAGGATGGGCAACAGAGGCTACCTCAGGTGGCAATCGTTAAGCAAAAGAAACACACAAGGGCGTGGAGACCTGGGGAAAAAGCAACACGGAGAAATCCACCCTCTGAAACCGACGAAGATGGGCAAGAGAGGCTAGCTCAGGTGGCAATCGTTAAGCAAAAACAAAACCCAAAGGCGTGGAGACCTGGGGAAAAAGCAACCCAGAAATATCTACCCTCTGAAACTGAGGAAGATGGGCAAGAGAGGCTGGCTTCAGGTGGCAAACTTTAAGCAAAAGAAACACACAAGGGCGTGGAGACCTGGGGAAAAAGCAGCACTGAGAAATCTACCCTCTGAAACTGACGAGGATGGGCAACAGAGGCTACCTCAGGTGGCAATCGGTAAGCAAAAGAAACACACAAGGTCGTGGAGACCTGGGGAAAAAGCCACACGGAGAAATCCACCCTCTGAAACCGAAGAAGATGGGCAACAGAGGCTAGCTCAGGTGGCAATCTTTAAGCAAAAAAAATAAAATAAAAAAATACAATGGCGAGGAGACCCGGTCAAAAAGCAACCCTGAAAAAGGTACCCTCTGAAACTGAGGAAGCAGGGCAACAATGCCTAGCTCAGGTGACAATCTTTAAGCAAAAGAAACACAAAAGGGCGTGGAGACCTGGGGAAAAAGCAACACGGAGAAATCCACCCTCTGAAGCTGAGGAAAATGGGCAACAGAGGCTACCTCATGTGGCAATCGTTAAGCAAAAACAAAACCCAAAGGCGTGGAGACCTCGGGAAAAAGCAACCCTGAAATATCTACCCTCTGAAACTGAGGAAGATGGGCAAGAGAGGCTGGCTTCAGGTGGCAAACTTTAAGCAAAAGAAACACACAAGGGCGTGGAGACCTGGGGAAAAGGCAGCACTGAGAAATCTACCCTCTGAAACTGAAGAGGATGGGCAACAGAGGCTACCTCAGGTGGCAATCGTTAAGCAAAAGAAACACACAAGGGCGTGGAGACCTGGGGAAAAAGCAACACGGAGAAATCCACCCTCTGAAACTGAGGAACATGGGCAAAAGAAGCTAGCTCAGATTGCAAACTTTAAGCAGAAAAAAAAAAAGACGCAAGGGCGTGGAGAGCTGGCGAAAAAGCAACACTGAGAAATCCACCCTCTGAAACTGAGGAAGATGGGCAAGAGAGGCTAGCTCAGGTGGCAATCTTTAAGCAAAAAAAATAAAATAAAAAAATGCAATGGCGAGGAGACCCGGTCAAAAAGCAACCCTGAAAAAGGTACCTTCTGAAACTGAGGAAGCAGGGCAACAGTGCCTAGCTCAGGTGACAATCTTTAAGCAAAAGAAACACACAAGGGCGTGGGGAGGTGGCGAAAAGGCAACACTGAGAAATCCACCCTCTGAAACGGACGAAGATGGGCAACAGAGGCTAGCTCAGGTGGCAATCTTTAAGCAAAAGAAACACACAAGGGCGTGGAGACCTGGGGAACAAGCAACACGGAGAAATCCACCCTCTGAAACTGAGGAAGATGGGCAAGAGAGGCTGCCTTCAGGTGGCAAACTTTAAGCAAAAGAAACACACAAGGGCGTGGAGACCTGGGGAAAAAGCAGCACTGAGAAATCTACCCTCTGAAACTGACGAGGATGGGCAACAGAGGCTACCTCAGGTGGCAATCGTTAAGCAAAAGAAACACACAAGGGCGTGGAGACCTGGGGAAAAAGCAACACGGAGAAATCCACCCTCTGAAACCGACGAAGATGGGCAAGAGAGGCTAGCTCAGGTGGCAATCGTTAAGCAAAAACAAAACCCAAAGGCGTGGAGACCTGGGGAAAAAGCAACCCAGAAATATCTACCCTCTGAAACTGAGGAAGATGGGCAAGAGAGGCTGGCTTCAGGTGGCAAACTTTAAGCAAAAGAAACACACAAGGGCGTGGAGACCTGGGGAAAAAGCAGCACTGAGAAATCTACCCTCTGAAACTGACGAGGATGGGCAACAGAGGCTACCTCAGGTGGCAATCGGTAAGCAAAAGAAACACACAAGGGCGTGGAGACCTGGGGAAAAAGCCACACGGAGAAATCCACCCTCTGAAACCGAAGAAGATGGGCAACAGAGGCTAGCTCAGGTGGCAATCTTTAAGCAAAAAAAATAAAATAAAAAAATACAATGGCGAGGAGACCCGGTCAAAAAGCAACCCTGAAAAAGGTACCCTCTGAAACTGAGGAAGCAGGGCAACAATGCCTAGCTCAGGTGACAATCTTTAAGCAAAAGAAACACAAAAGGGCGTGGAGACCTGGGGAAAAAGCAACACGGAGAAATCCACCCTCTGAAGCTGAGGAAAATGGGCAACAGAGGCTACCTCATGTGGCAATCGTTAAGCAAAAACAAAACCCAAAGTCGTGGAGACCTCAGGAAAAAGCAACCCTGAAATATCTACCCTCTGAAACTGAGGAAGATGGGCAAGAGAGGCTGGCTTCAGGTGGCAAACTTTAAGCAAAAGAAACACACAAGGGCGTGGAGACCTGGGGAAAAGGCAGCACTGAGAAATCTACCCTCTGAAACTGAAGAGGATGGGCAACAGAGGCTACCTCAGGTGGCAATCGTTAAGCAAAAGAAACACACAAGGGCGTGGAGACCTGGGGAAAAAGCAACACGGAGAAATCCACCCTCTGAAACTGAGGAACATGGGCAAAAGAAGCTAGCTCAGATTGCAAACTTTAAGCAGAAAAAAAAAAAGACGCAAGGGCGTGGAGAGCTGGCGAAAAAGCAACACTGAGAAATCCACCCTCTGAAACTGAGGAAGATGGGCAAGAGAGGCTAGCTCAGGTGGCAATCTTTAAGCAAAAAAAATAAAATAAAAAAATGCAATGGCGAGGAGACCCGGTCAAAAAGCAACCCTGAAAAAGGTACCTTCTGAAACTGAGGAAGCAGGGCAACAGTGCCTAGCTCAGGTGACAATCTTTAAGCAAAAGAAACACACAAGGGCGTGGGGAGGTGGCGAAAAGGCAACACTGAGAAATCCACCCTCTGAAACGGACGAAGATGGGCAACAGAGGCTAGCTCAGGTGGCAATCTTTAAGCAAAAGAAACACACAAGGGCGTGGAGACCTGGGGAACAAGCAACACGGAGAAATCCACCCTCTGAAACTGAGGAAGATGGGCAAGAGAGGCTGCCTTCAGGTGGCAAACTTTAAGCAAAAGAAACACACAAGGGCGTGGAGACCTGGGGAAAAAGCAGCACTGAGAAATCTACCCTCTGAAACTGACGAGGATGGGCAACAGAGGCTACCTCAGGTGGCAATCGTTAAGCAAAAGAAACACACAAGGGCGTGGAGACCTGGGGAAAAAGCAACACGGAGAAATCCACCCTCTGAAACCGACGAAGATGGGCAAGAGAGGCTAGCTCAGGTGGCAATCGTTAAGCAAAAACAAAACCCAAAGGCGTGGAGACCTGGGGAAAAAGCAACCCAGAAATATCTACCCTCTGAAACTGAGGAAGATGGGCAAGAGAGGCTGGCTTCAGGTGGCAAACTTTAAGCAAAAGAAACACACAAGGGCGTGGAGACCTGGGGAAAAAGCAGCACTGAGAAATCTACCCTCTGAAACTGACGAGGATGGGCAACAGAGGCTACCTCAGGTGGCAATCGTTAAGCAAAAGAAACACACAAGGGCGTGGAGACCTGGGGAAAAAGCAACACGGAGAAATCCACCCTCTGAAACCGACGAAGATGGGCAAGAGAGGCTAGCTCAGGTGGCAATCGTTAAGCAAAAACAAAACCCAAAGGCGTGGAGACCTGGGGAAAAAGCAACCCAGAAATATCTACCCTCTGAAACTGAGGAAGATGGGCAAGAGAGGCTGGCTTCAGGTGGCAAACTTTAAGCAAAAGAAACACACAAGGGCGTGGAGACCTGGGGAAAAAGCAGCACTGAGAAATCTACCCTCTGAAACTGACGAGGATGGGCAACAGAGGCTACCTCAGGTGGCAATCGGTAAGCAAAAGAAACACACAAGGGCGTGGAGACCTGGGGAAAAAGCCACACGGAGAAATCCACCCTCTGAAACCGAAGAAGATGGGCAACAGAGGCTAGCTCAGGTGGCAATCTTTAAGCAAAAAAAATAAAATAAAAAAATACAATGGCGAGGAGACCCGGTCAAAAAGCAACCCTGAAAAAGGTACCCTCTGAAACTGAGGAAGCAGGGCAACAATGCCTAGCTCAGGTGACAATCTTTAAGCAAAAGAAACACAAAAGGGCGTGGAGACCTGGGGAAAAAGCAACACGGAGAAATCCACCCTCTGAAGCTGAGGAAAATGGGCAACAGAGGCTACCTCATGTGGCAATCGTTAAGCAAAAACAAAACCCAAAGGCGTGGAGACCTCGGGAAAAAGCAACCCTGAAATATCTACCCTCTGAAACTGAGGAAGATGGGCAAGAGAGGCTGGCTTCAGGTGGCAAACTTTAAGCAAAAGAAACACACAAGGGCGTGGAGACCTGGGGAAAAGGCAGCACTGAGAAATCTACCCTCTGAAACTGAAGAGGATGGGCAACAGAGGCTACCTCAGGTGGCAATCGTTAAGCAAAAGAAACACACAAGGGCGTGGAGACCTGGGGAAAAAGCAACACGGAGAAATCCACCCTCTGAAACTGAGGAACATGGGCAAAAGAAGCTAGCTCAGATTGCAAACTTTAAGCAGAAAAAAAAAAAGACGCAAGGGCGTGGAGAGCTGGCGAAAAAGCAACACTGAGAAATCCACCCTCTGAAACTGAGGAAGATGGGCAAGAGAGGCTAGCTCAGGTGGCAATCTTTAAGCAAAAAAAATAAAATAAAAAAATGCAATGGCGAGGAGACCCGGTCAAAAAGCAACCCTGAAAAAGGTACCTTCTGAAACTGAGGAAGCAGGGCAACAGTGCCTAGCTCAGGTGACAATCTTTAAGCAAAAGAAACACACAAGGGCGTGGGGAGGTGGCGAAAAGGCAACACTGAGAAATCCACCCTCTGAAACGGACGAAGATGGGCAACAGAGGCTAGCTCAGGTGGCAATCTTTAAGCAAAAGAAACACACAAGGGCGTGGAGACCTGGGGAACAAGCAACACGGAGAAATCCACCCTCTGAAACTGAGGAAGATGGGCAAGAGAGGCTGCCTTCAGGTGGCAAACTTTAAGCAAAAGAAACACACAAGGGCGTGGAGACCTGGGGAAAAAGCAGCACTGAGAAATCTACCCTCTGAAACTGACGAGGATGGGCAACAGAGGCTACCTCAGGTGGCAATCGTTAAGCAAAAGAAACACACAAGGGCGTGGAGACCTGGGGAAAAAGCAACACGGAGAAATCCACCCTCTGAAACCGACGAAGATGGGCAAGAGAGGCTAGCTCAGGTGGCAATCGTTAAGCAAAAACAAAACCCAAAGGCGTGGAGACCTGGGGAAAAAGCAACCCAGAAATATCTACCCTCTGAAACTGAGGAAGATGGGCAAGAGAGGCTGGCTTCAGGTGGCAAACTTTAAGCAAAAGAAACACACAAGGGCGTGGAGACCTGGGGAAAAAGCAGCACTGAGAAATCTACCCTCTGAAACTGACGAGGATGGGCAACAGAGGCTACCTCAGGTGGCAATCGGTAAGCAAAAGAAACACACAAGGGCGTGGAGACCTGGGGAAAAAGCCACACGGAGAAATCCACCCTCTGAAACCGAAGAAGATGGGCAACAGAGGCTAGCTCAGGTGGCAATCTTTAAGCAAAAAAAATAAAATAAAAAAATACAATGGCGAGGAGACCCGGTCAAAAAGCAACCCTGAAAAAGGTACCCTCTGAAACTGAGGAAGCAGGGCAACAATGCCTAGCTCAGGTGACAATCTTTAAGCAAAAGAAACACAAAAGGGCGTGGAGACCTGGGGAAAAAGCAACACGGAGAAATCCACCCTCTGAAGCTGAGGAAAATGGGCAACAGAGGCTACCTCATGTGGCAATCGTTAAGCAAAAACAAAACCCAAAGGCGTGGAGACCTCGGGAAAAAGCAACCCTGAAATATCTACCCTCTGAAACTGAGGAAGATGGGCAAGAGAGGCTGGCTTCAGGTGGCAAACTTTAAGCAAAAGAAACACACAAGGGCGTGGAGACCTGGGGAAAAGGCAGCACTGAGAAATCTACCCTCTGAAACTGAAGAGGATGGGCAACAGAGGCTACCTCAGGTGGCAATCGTTAAGCAAAAGAAACACACAAGGGCGTGGAGACCTGGGGAAAAAGCAACACGGAGAAATCCACCCTCTGAAACTGAGGAACATGGGCAAAAGAAGCTAGCTCAGATTGCAAACTTTAAGCAGAAAAAAAAAAAGACGCAAGGGCGTGGAGAGCTGGCGAAAAAGCAACACTGAGAAATCCACCCTCTGAAACTGAGGAAGATGGGCAAGAGAGGCTAGCTCAGGTGGCAATCTTTAAGCAAAAAAAATAAAATAAAAAAATGCAATGGCGAGGAGACCCGGTCAAAAAGCAACCCTGAAAAAGGTACCTTCTGAAACTGAGGAAGCAGGGCAACAGTGCCTAGCTCAGGTGACAATCTTTAAGCAAAAGAGACACACAAGGGCGTGGGGAGGTGGCGAAAAGGCAACACTGAGAAATCCACCCTCTGAAACGGACGAAGATGGGCAACAGAGGCTAGCTCAGGTGGCAATCTTTAAGCAAAAGAAACACACAAGGGCGTGGAGACCTGGGGAACAAGCAACACGGAGAAATCCACCCTCTGAAACTGAGGAAGATGGGCAAGAGAGGCTGCCTTCAGGTGGCAAACTTTAAGCAAAAGAAACACACAAGGGCGTGGAGACCTGGGGAAAAAGCAGCACTGAGAAATCTACCCTCTGAAACTGACGAGGATGGGCAACAGAGGCTACCTCAGGTGGCAATCGTTAAGCAAAAGAAACACACAAGGGCGTGGAGACCTGGGGAAAAAGCAACACGGAGAAATCCACCCTCTGAAACCGACGAAGATGGGCAAGAGAGGCTAGCTCAGGTGGCAATCGTTAAGCAAAAACAAAACCCAAAGGCGTGGAGACCTGGGGAAAAAGCAACCCAGAAATATCTACCCTCTGAAACTGAGGAAGATGGGCAAGAGAGGCTGGCTTCAGGTGGCAAACTTTAAGCAAAAGAAACACACAAGGGCGTGGAGACCTGGGGAAAATGCAGCACTGAGAAATCTACCCTCTGAAACTGACGAGGATGGGCAACAGAGGCTACCTCAGGTGGCAATCGGTAAGCAAAAGAAACACACAAGGGCGTGGAGACCTGGGGAAAAAGCAACACGGAGAAATCCACCCTCTGAAACTGAGGAACATGGGCAAAAGAAGCTAGCTCAGATTGCAAACTTTAAGCAGAAAAAAAAAAAGACGCAAGGGCGTGGAGAGCTGGCGAAAAAGCAACACTGAGAAATCCACCCTCTGAAACTGAGGAAGATGGGCAAGAGAGGCTAGCTCAGGTGGCAATCTTTAAGCAAAAAAAATAAAATAAAAAAATGCAATGGCGAGGAGACCCGGTCAAAAAGCAACCCTGAAAAAGGTACCTTCTGAAACTGAGGAAGCAGGGCAACAGTGCCTAGCTCAGGTGACAATCTTTAAGCAAAAGAGACACACAAGGGCGTGGGGAGGTGGCGAAAAGGCAACACTGAGAAATCCACCCTCTGAAACGGACGAAGATGGGCAACAGAGGCTAGCTCAGGTGGCAATCTTTAAGCAAAAGAAACACACAAGGGCGTGGAGACCTGGGGAACAAGCAACACGGAGAAATCCACCCTCTGAAACTGAGGAAGATGGGCAAGAGAGGCTGCCTTCAGGTGGCAAACTTTAAGCAAAAGAAACACACAAGGGCGTGGAGACCTGGGGAAAAAGCAGCACTGAGAAATCTACCCTCTGAAACTGACGAGGATGGGCAACAGAGGCTACCTCAGGTGGCAATCGTTAAGCAAAAGAAACACACAAGGGCGTGGAGACCTGGGGAAAAAGCAACACGGAGAAATCCACCCTCTGAAACCGACGAAGATGGGCAAGAGAGGCTAGCTCAGGTGGCAATCGTTAAGCAAAAACAAAACCCAAAGGCGTGGAGACCTGGGGAAAAAGCAACCCAGAAATATCTACCCTCTGAAACTGAGGAAGATGGGCAAGAGAGGCTGGCTTCAGGTGGCAAACTTTAAGCAAAAGAAACACACAAGGGCGTGGAGACCTGGGGAAAATGCAGCACTGAGAAATCTACCCTCTGAAACTGACGAGGATGGGCAACAGAGGCTACCTCAGGTGGCAATCGGTAAGCAAAAGAAACACACAAGGGCGTGGAGAGCTGGGGAAAAAGCCACACGGAGAAATCCACCCTCTGAAACCGAAGAAGATGGGCAACAGAGGCTAGCTCAGGTGGCAATCTTTAAGCAAAAAAAATAAAATAAAAAAATACAATGGCGAGGAGACCCGGTCAAAAAGCAACCCTGAAAAAGGTACCCTCTGAAACTGAGGAAGCAGGGCAACAATGCCTAGCTCAGGTGACAATCTTTAAGCAAAAGAAACACAAAAGGGCGTGGAGACCTGGGGAAAAAGCAACACGGAGAAATCCACCCTCTGAAGCTGAGGAAAATGGGCAACAGAGGCTACCTCATGTGGCAATCGTTAAGCAAAAACAAAACCCAAAGGCGTGGAGACCTCGGGAAAAAGCAACCCTGAAATATCTACCCTCTGAAACTGAGGAAGATGGGCAAGAGAGGCTGGCTTCAGGTGGCAAACTTTAAGCAAAAGAAACACACAAGGGCGTGGAGACCTGGGGAAAAGGCAGCACTGAGAAATCTACCCTCTGAAACTGAAGAGGATGGGCAACAGAGGCTACCTCAGGTGGCAATCGTTAAGCAAAAGAAACACACAAGGGCGTGGAGACCTGGGGAAAAAGCAACACGGAGAAATCCACCCTCTGAAACTGAGGAACATGGGCAAAAGAAGCTAGCTCAGATTGCAAACTTTAAGCAGAAAAAAAAAAAGACGCAAGGGCGTGGAGAGCTGGCGAAAAAGCAACACTGAGAAATCCACCCTCTGAAACTGAGGAAGATGGGCAAGAGAGGCTAGCTCAGGTGGCAATCTTTAAGCAAAAAAAATAAAATAAAAAAATGCAATGGCGAGGAGACCCGGTCAAAAAGCAACCCTGAAAAAGGTACCTTCTGAAACTGAGGAAGCAGGGCAACAGTGCCTAGCTCAGGTGACAATCTTTAAGCAAAAGAAACACACAAGGGCGTGGGGAGGTGGCGAAAAGGCAACACTGAGAAATCCACCCTCTGAAACGGACGAAGATGGGCAACAGAGGCTAGCTCAGGTGGCAATCTTTAAGCAAAAGAAACACACAAGGGCGTGGAGACCTGGGGAACAAGCAACACGGAGAAATCCACCCTCTGAAACTGAGGAAGATGGGCAAGAGAGGCTATGTCAGGTGGCAATCTTTAAGCAAAAACAAATCACAAAGGCGTGGACATCTGGGGAAAAAGCAACCCTGAAATATCTACCCTCTGAAACTGAGGAAGATGGGCAAGAGAGGCTGGCTTCAGGTGGCAAACTTTAAGCAAAAGAAACACACAAGGGCGTGGAGACCTGGGGAAAAAGCAGCACTGTGAAATCTACCCTCTGAAACTGACGAGGATGGGCAACAGAGGCTAGCTCAGGTGGCAGTCGTTAAGCAAAAGAAACACACAAGGGCGTGGAGACCTGGGGAAAAAGCAACACGCAGAAATCCACCCTCTGAAACTGAGGAACATGGGCAGAAGAAGCTAGCTCAGGTTGCAACCTTTAAGCAGAAAAAAAGAAAGACGCAAGGGCGTGGAGAGCTGGCGAAAAAGCAACAGGGAGAAATCCACCCTCTGAAACCGAGGAAGATGGGCAACAGAGGCTAGGTCAGGTGGCAATCGTTAAGCAAAAACAAAACCCAAAGGCGTGGAGACCTGGGGAAAAAGCAACCCTGAAATATCTACCCTCTGAAACTGAGGAAGATGGGCAAGAGAGGCTGGCTTCAGGTGGCAAACTTTAAGCAAAAGTAACACACAAGGGCGTGGAGACCTGGGGAAAAAGCAGCACTGAGAAATCTACCCTCTGAAACCGAAGAAGATGGGCAACAGAGGCCAGCTCAGGTGGCAATCTTTAAGCAAAAAAATAAAAAATAAAAAAATACAATGGCGAGGAGACCCGGTCAAAAAGCAACCCTGAAAAAGGTACCCTCTGAAACTGAGGAAGCAGGGCAACAGTGCCTAGCTCAGGTGACAATCTTTAAGCAAAAAAAAAAACAAAAAACAAAAAACAAAAAACAAAACCCACAATGGAGTGGAGACCCGGGGGAAATCAACACTGAAAAATACAAAAACAATGGAAGACCAATAGACAGAGCAGGCACTTTCACCTGGGGTGGAGGAGGTACGCATGGATGACTGATAAGCGCATGAAAAGATGTGAGCTGTTCCCTGGAAAAGCAAGTGAGAAAATTAGAGGGAGACATTGTGGGGACACATGGGTGAGACTGCCTTCTTCCAAATACCGGAACAGGATCAAATTGCTAGTCAGGTCGCGGAGAAGCCAAGTCAGTCACTCACGCCTCACTGGTGGTGAAGGGAAACGGTATGGCCTCTGTGAAAAAGGGCGTGGCGGGTTCCAAAACTGACACGCCGCGGAAACAACCACCGAAAGTGGCAACCTACATAAGCCTTTGGTGTATCTTGCCTCCTAAGAGCGTCTGTATGTAGCTGGAGCCTTGGGTCGTTAAGGCTTCCACAGTGATCTGTGGTGGGTGGGTGGGGGGGGGGGCCTTGGGCCTTGGGGGTCTCCGCTGGACCTCCAGGAAGTCAGCTTTTGTGGAGTCCCGTGAGTCCTTCCAGGGAGGGAGGCATCCAACCCGAGGGTGGTCTGGAGGGCACCACTCCCACCACTCCCGGGGGCTGGGGCGGGGGGCGGGGTGGGGGCTGCGGCCACGTTCCTGTTCATTCACACAGAATCCGGGGCATGAATGTTCTTAGCAGCTCTGTTCCACACAGCCCCACACTGGAAACCACACAGACGTCCTGCGAGTCCCATCCCTTGCTCATGTCGCCGGGGCTCCGGAGGAGGGCCACTCTGTAAAAGCGGCCGCCAGATGGCGCCCAACGACCGGCGCGGAGGGGTCAGCGGGAGGGAACCGGGTCACCAGCCAGCGAGAGTGCACAGCCTGAGCCCACCGCCGGGTCAGGTCTCTCTCTGTCTCCCTCTGTCTCTGTCTCTCTGTCTCTGTCTCTGTCTCCCTCTGTCTCTCTCTCTCTCTCTGAGCCCTCTTGGGGCGGCCGGGAGGTCACCACGTGAGGCCCCAGGGTGTCCACCTCGGAGCTCCCAGGCAGCACAGGGCAACCCTGGGCGCAGAAGGAGGTGTTGGAAAATCGGCGGGGAGGGGGGTGGGGTGGGTGGGCTTGCCAGGAAGGGGATAGACTCCCCACGTGACTCCTGGGCCGGGCCGGGCGCGGGGCTGCCGGCTGGCTGACGCGGACAGAGGTGGAAAAGTCCCCGGAGATGCCACGGGGCAGGCCGGGGCTGCCGGCCCCCGCTTCCCGGAGGGGCCCGAGCACTTCCCGGGCTCCCGGGAGGACTTAGAAAATCAGGGCAGGGTGGGGGGTGGGGGTCGCTGTCAAACCGAAAACCATGCACGTCATCAGAGAAGGACCGTGACGACGGAGGAATTGTCCGCAGTCTGTCAGGAATTGTGTGCAGCCTGTCACTTCCGGCCCAGAGGGTCTTTCTAAGGCAGACGGACAGACAGAGCCCACAAGTCGTAGAGGAAAGGACCGAGCCGCTTGGCCGCGGAAAAGTTTACAACACAAAACGGGTCTCCCTCCGCACGGGGCCACAGCAAAGCCCAAAGACGACACGCGGGGGAGCATGGGTGCAGATGCACGTGTGGTGATAAGAATATGGATTTCAGCAGGGCTTCCCGTCCTCATCAACAAGCAGAAGCACCCAAATGGTGGGGGTTGGGGGGCAGAGACCTCACAGCCATTCCCTCCACAAATCGAGTTCCCCGGGACATCCTCACAGCGCCGTGCTGTGAGTGTGTGTGGGTGTTTAAAATGTGGTGAATGTGGACGTGGAACTGCTCCATGAAACCAAAATAACAACAGTCGTAGATCTTCTTTGGTCATCTAGAAAATTCTTTTTTTTTTTTTTTCCCCCAGCGGTGCACGTATTTCCCTTCCAAAAAAGAAGAACGGGAAAGGAGATGTTAAAGGCAAGCAGAGAGAGGAAAACTGTTGCAAAACAAAAGCTGAGCTCCCGTCCGAGGGAGGCCTCCTCCATTGGAGGCCTAGGAAATCATTCTGACAAAATGGAGGATCTCTGTCTTTGGTGTCGATTCCCTCAAAGGTCAAGAGAAACCTTTTCCTATGTCTTTATCAGGAGGAGACTAGAAGTTAGAGAAAAGTATCCTTTCGAGAGCGAGAAAAGCAAATTCTGATTTTGCATCAGCTTCCCTCCGATCTTGAATCTTATTGACTTGATTCCATTCTGTCGATGAACATAATCCAGAACCAATCTATCCGTGAAAATCGGGGTGAGTTTATTCTGAGCAAAAATGTGAGGACTGTGGCCCGGGGCCTTTCTTCCCGAAGGAAGAGAGGGCACCCGAGAAGTGGTGTGTACAGAGTGCTTCTAGACCCCCAGAGAGGACGTTTCACATAGGATCGAAAGGTCCCTTGGACGATAGTCGCGAGACTGCTCTGTCGGCACAGCGATCGACAGACACTGCTGGGTGGCAGGTCTGTTATCTGGGCCTGTGTGGTCACAGGTGAGCTGGACGCTCAAAGGTTAGTGCAGCCATCCGTTCCTAGCCTAAGGAAGGATGCTTCTCCTTCAGGAAATGCGAAAGTGGGGTGATGTTGCACCTTTATCTTAAGGCCACTTGTTTTTGTGTTAGGAAATGTTTAAAGTGGATCTACGATGTGTGCTCAGTGGCCACGTCAGGACCTTTTGGAAAAGCAAAGTCAGGCTGAATTAGGTTTATGCCAAATGGCTTCCTCATAAACTCCAATATATACTCCTGCTTGCCATTTCTATTTGTCAAAAACTACTCGTTGTCTTGTGTCTGTTCTTCTCTCACATTTGGGCAAATACTGATTTCGTACTGTTCCTTTAAGTTGGCCAAAGAAACACTTTGTAGAGCTTTGTTTGCCGTTTAAAAAATGATTTTTGAGATTAGAACCTAGAAAATTGTTTTTACGAAATGATTGTACCGCTTTCCATACCCAGTGCAAGTAAATGGATATTTCAGTTTTTCCACATCTTTGTGAATAATTTGTATGGGCAGTTGTACACACATTAACAATTTAATCACAGTGTAGTCTTATCTCTTTTTATTAGTAGTTCATGTTCTTTTAACAACACAATCATGTTAACTGTGTCTGACGTACTTAACAATCTGTGTATCCTCTTTATTAAAGCATTTTTAAAATTTTTCTGCCTGACGCTTTCTTTGTTTGCTTATTATTTGAGGAACTCTTTTCATTCTGAGTATAAATTCCTTATCAGAAATAAGATTTGCAAATCTTGTTTTCTATATTGTGAGTTGTCTTTTCATTCTCTCCGTTCCATTTTTTTCACCTTGATGTGTCGTCATAACTCTTTTTAACTTTAGATTAGCTTCCAACATTTTATCCTTTGCACTTTGATTGTACTGAAAAGTTTCTCATTTCATTTCACTAAGTCCCGTTAGTGTGGAAATTTTCACCAGTGTCGCTGCCCCGAGACATCTTCAGTCAGTGCTCATTTATGTTAGTTACATTGCTGACATGCAGTGGCTCTGGTTGCAAGTGTACTGTCTCCCACAGGGTGGCAGTGTTGTCCCATCTGTGCGCAGCTGCCTCCTAATCACATCCAAGATCACCTCCATCATCATTGCCTTTTGGTTTTTGTTTGGCTACACTTTTATCCATCTTAGACAACTCCCTCTTTCGATTATTCATTTTTGGAGGGAGACAAGGAGGCAACACAACAACTACACACTTTGCTGTGTGCGTGTGACCTGGACAACAGACACACACCAAGCAATAAGCTTTGAAAGAAGTGGAGTGATTGGCCAATGATAGTGTTGCACGTTTATTATTCAACAGTAGTAACTTACAGACTGAACGGGCAGCAGTGAATTTTGTACTTCATGTAGTTATAGTTAATAAAACTGTGGTAATCGAAAGTTAAATCTGACATTTTGCAGGTGCCTTTGCCTGATTGCCATTTACAAATCTAGAAGAGGCAGATGAGAGGCCAACCTTCAATTTTCGCAGATAGACAAGGTGAGGGTAATAACTGGGTCCAGAGCCCACTGAGGCTGGTATTTTGTTTTGCTCCTTCCTAGAAGCTAGGAATAGGAGCCTGAACAGCCACATTTTAGGAGTGAGGTGAACCGAAAGTAACTCAATCCTTCTAAGGTCTGCATCTCAACTTGGAGCTCCCTTGTTGGCCCACAATAATCTTAGTCTGTAAAATTGGATTAAGCAGATTACAAATTAACGGCCCTCCTTCCAGAACCAGAAGAAGATATTTTACTCCTCAAACTATTTCGAAGATAATTTCATGAAAAATTATGTATGCAGGTTATAATCAAAGATAACTAGGCAAATGAGAGGACTTGACCCCGTAAAGAAGAGCAGGAGAAACGAACAGTAATAGATCCAGATAAGCAAAGACTATGGACGTTGGGATTCCCAGGCATTAGCTGAGGAGTCCAAGACCTGGTTAGAAACCTGTTGCCAAAACTGAATATTTGTCCTCCAAATTTCTTATGTTGAGCCTTAATCCCAACAGTGAAAATATTTAGAGGTGGGGCCTTTGATAAGTAATTAGGTTTAAATGAGGTCATGACGGGGAAGCTCTCATGATGGAATTAGTGCCCTTACATGAAGAGAAAGGGACAACGGCACTCTTTCTCTCTGCCATATGAGGACATGGCTAGAGGTGGCTATCTACAAATCAGGAGGTGGGCCCTCACCAGACACTGAATCTGGCAGCACCTTGATCTTAGACTTCTGTCTTCCAGAACAGTGAGAAAGAAATGTGTTGCTTAAACCAGCAGTCTATGGCGTTTTGTTATAAGAGCCTGAATGGACTAAGGTGCTATTTGCTATTTTTCAGGACTGACTATAGGCAATTACATTGGCTTTACCTACCTGGCCTCATGGGGGAAGCTGGTCTCCCTATACCAGTCTTGGCCTGCAGTCTCTGAGGGGAGGTGCAGTCCAGGACTCAGGCTCCACTGGCCAGGCATGCTCTTCCCATATTTACGTTCCCAGCCCTGACATCAGCGTTTCCAGGTCTGTTTCTCGGAGTGCTCAGATGGAGGTCTTTCTTAGACCCCTCTGCTGAGGGCTCCCTATGGAGGGAAGAGGGGGGAAGTCTTGGAAACACTTTTCCCCACTCTGACTCAGTACTCGGCCCTTTTCCACACATAGGCCGTCCACCTAAGTCTCTCTCAGACTCCAGGGTCTATAAAAAAATCTGAGACTTTTATTTGGGTCTCTGTGAAGAGTGAGACCACCCCACTTCTGTGATGAGCCACATGAGACTCAGCCAGTGTATCATTCTATGGGGGAAATGAAATAGGAGGAGTTGATATTTTCTCTGGCTTTAGCTTCTTGAATATATCATCACAGTAAGTAATTAAAGGCTTAATTCTTTTATTGTTGGTTTGCTGTTTCAATTGGATACTCTGACACCTGGTAGTCCAGCGCTCTCTCTCCCAGCCCTGTTGATCTCCTGACACTAGCTTTATATAATTATGCTTATGATATTCATGGTAATAAAAAACATGTTTGAACATTTTGGCAGAAATGTGAAACATCTTTCAAAACGACGAAGCAAATTTTAAAAATTCAAACAAAACTTCTAAAATGGAAATGGAATTAATATTAAGAACTAAATGGATGCGCTTAAAACTACACCACTTAAAAAGAGCTAAAGAAAAATTAGTAAACAAGATAAATGCTAGAAAAGAAGTTAAGAATAAAGACCAAAGAGGCAAAATTGTGAAGAAAGGAGAGAGACTATGAGAACACAGTAAAAAATGAAAAAAACCTATTAATGAAAATCACAGAAATTAAAGAGAGAAATGAGAAAAAACAATATTCAGATTGAAAATTACTAGGAACTTTAAAACTGATGACTGACTATGCTTCAGGTTCTACAGCCTCAACAGATTGCAGGCCTGTCAAAAAGAAGAATTTCACATTTACACTGATGGCAACACAGTTGAAATGTAGAAAGAATTAGAAATACAAGGAGGAAACATGCAAGCAGTCAGGAGGGGTAAACAGTAGAAGAAAGAAAGGAAAGAGAGAGAGAAGAAAAGAAAGAGAAAAAGAAAAGAAAGAGAGATTTCATTGAAGAAGTAAAAGTTAAATTAACATCTAATTTCTCAAAAGCAAAAAAAGATGCTGGGTCACCATGGAAAGATAGCTTACATATGCTAAAATTATATAACGACAAATCCAAGAATTGCATACAATGCAACAATATCTTTTGGGGAAAAAAGAGGAAATAAAAGCATTTATAGAAAAGCAGAGGCTGAGATTTATCATGAACATACCAAACTAAAGCATAACAGTGAAGGATAATTTTTAGGAAAAAGGACAATCCCAGGTAAATGGATGGAGAATCAGAAACAAATTAAGACTAACAAAATTAATAAATATGTGGGTAGATCCAAGTCAATAAAGAATACATATAAAAATGATAATATGTAGTAGGCTTTAAGTACGTAAATAGAAAAATAAATGAGATTGCATATATAAAATTTAAGTACATAACAATAATAACTTAGAATTCTGAATTCAGGAAGAGGTAGATGGGGTCCCTGCACTCTCTGGAAAGAACAGATAAGTACCAATTAACATTAGACTTTGTTAAAGAAAGCTAGTCACTAGAAAAATAGGTGTAACTTCAAAACTAATACTGGACAAATTAGAAAAATTAAATCAATTCAAAAGGAGAACAGAAAGACTAAAGTTAACACATAGAAAAGGTGTAACACAAAAAGCTTAAAATAGATCAGTAATTACATCAACTGAAAATGGACTAAACGCTTTTATTAAAATAAAATGTAGACAGTTGTAAGAAAAATATGTTTTCATAATAAATATACCTAGATATTAACATTACAGAAAGTTAAAAGTATGGGACAGGATAGAGTATGTAAACTCTACCCAAAAATAAACAGATACACGTTATTAATATCAAAGTAGATTAAACGGCAAAAACTATTATTAAAATAAAAGGAAGACTTGGGAAATACAGAAGGTTCAATTAAAACAAAAACATAACCACTCAAAATTTTATATAATTTTGGGCAGGCCCAGTGGTGCTGTGGTTAAGTTCATATGTTCCACTTCTGTGGCCCAGGGTTAACCGGTTCGGATCCTGGGTGCGGACATGGCACTGCTTGGCAAGCCAAGCTGTGGTAGGCGTTCTGCATATCAAGTGGAGGAGAATGGACACAGATGTTAGCTCAGGGCCAGTCTTCCTCAGCAAAAAGAGGAGGATTGATAGTAGGTGTTAGCTCAGGGCTAATATTCCTGAAAAAAAGGATAATTTTATATACCTAATAACTGATAGAACCACAGGAAAATGGACAAAGCAACAATAATAGGAGATGCAATAAACAGTAGTTCCACTTATGGAGTGGAATTAGACAAGTGGATTTTATCATTTATATCAATATTTAGAGGGTGAAGATTATTGAAGACACCCTTAGAAAAGAACTAAGTAGCAGAATTTTATCTAGGTTATCAAGTCTGATAAAAATGCAGTAAGCAGAATGTGAGAGTTTTCAAATAGAGGTGGACAAATATGCCAGTGTAACAGAACAGAGTATGAAAATATGCCACATGCATCTGTCTGTTAAAAACAGGGTGAAAACATAAACTGATGTTTCATGCACAATAGAATATGAGGTTTAATTACATTTTGAAAATTAACGAATTAGAAATTAATTTTAAAATCAAATTTATTATTAATAAATAAATTTATTTATTAATAAATTAATAAACAAAATTGAACAAATTAAAATTAATTTTTATTTTTGCTTATATTTTTATTTTTTCTACTAGGATCTTATTCAGATTATACTATTATGTATTAGACATATTACTATTTTGTATATTACTATCTTACGTCTTTATTATATCTCATATATTATGTTTTTATTATAAAATGAGAAATATTGTCCAAATAAAATACCCCTACCTACAGTTTGCTTGAATCAAAGCTAGATAGTTTTACAATTATAATGTTCAAATTTAATTTAACAAAAGGAATCTTAGAGTTTCTTGGTATGCTTAAAAACCAAAATGAGAGGACCTAGGGAAACTATACTTACCTTTCTTCATTTTTATTTTTCCTGAAATCCATACTTGCTCGAATTGCTTCCATCCAAAAAAAAAGAATTACTCTTAATTTGCTGTCCTAACCCCCAGAAAAGCTAGCAAACATAAGAGATTAAAAGCCTGCTCTTAAATGGCCCATGCACAAATTCATCCACTTCAGAAAGCAACATAAAATAACAAGAAAGAAAGGTGCACAGTCTTTTGGTGGAAAGAGACTCACTTTATAAGCTATGGGTGCATCTTGTTGAGAGGTGAGACTTCCTCAGGGAGTGAGACATTGGTGGCAGCCATTATTGTGACCTAGTACAGGCATGCTGACATCGACACTGGCAGATGCCATTGGAATTCTTTCCATGGCCCTTTAGCACAGGGATTGGCCCCACTCACTAGAGCACCAATTTAATCCAGCTTAGCTGGGACAGGCAGCCCAGCCTAGGGACTGGCCCCATCCAACAATAAGCCCTCAGACAACTTGTGAGACTGCATAAATGGGATGTCTGAACCTCTACAGCCAGGCAAGTGGGTCTGCCTCTGGGGGGCAGGGCATTTGTGAGGAGTGGGCTACATTGGTGGAGTGTGTGGAGCCTCTGCACTGGGGTAATTGGGTCCACTTCAGGGTGCCAGAGTGTTCATGGAGCAGGAATGTGTTGAAGGGGTGTGTGGTCCTACAGGGAGGGGGCCTGGTCAGCTGCAGCAGACCTGTGCTTCTCAAACAGTAACATAGGGCATCAGTCCACCTTTCAAAGCCTGAAAAAACTGGGTGTTCCCATGCCTTGGGATGGACTTGCTTAGCTGCAACACTGAGATGGCTGACAACAGCAATGCAGGCCAAAAGTCCATACCAATTTTAAGCTGCTGAGTGTGGCAAACAGCCATGATGGGGGCGTATTCACTTAACAGAAACACTGCAACAGGAATGTGATATTAGACCTTGCATCCAACTGTGCTGGGGCTCCCCATCCTGGAAAAGTGACTGAAAGGTGCATAGCAGCCACACAGAGATAAGCATTACAACCAACCAGCCAGGGGGACAGCCTAGTCTTCACAGGTTCCTGCAGCAAGATCAACTCTGCCACAACAGACACATGTTGCCAACACAAGGGACACTCCTGGAACATTTGTAACTGGTGACAGAAAAGAAGGATGCTTTCGGGCCTCATAAGGCATCTCTTACTTAAAGGCACCTCTCCAAGATCAAGAGACATAGCTGACCTACCTAGTACATAGATATAAGCACAGAGAAAGAGGCAAAATGAGGAGACAAAGGAATACATTCCGACTGAGGGAACAGGACAAAACCATAGAAGAACTAAATGAAACAGACATGAACAATCTACCTGACAAAGAGTACAAACTAAGAGTCATAAGGATGCTCACTGATCTCAGAAGAAGAATGGATGAACTCAGTGAGAACTTCAACAAAGAATTGGAAAGTATAAAAAATAATCAAACAGAAGTGGAGAATGCAATATTGGAAACGAAAAATTCATTACATCGATTCAAGAGCAGAGTAGATGATACAGAAGAGATGATAAAACAGAGTAGAAGAAATCATCCAAGCTGAACAGATAAAAGAAAAAAGAATGAAAAAGAATAAGAGCAGTCTCATGGACCTTTGGGACAACATCAAGTGTGCTAACATCTGTGTTATAAGTGTCCCAGAATGAGAAGAGAGAGAGAAAGGGGCAGATATTCTATTCGAAGAAATAATAGCTGAAAACTTTCTAAACTAAGGAAGGAAACAGACGTCCAAGTACAAGAGAAAGGTAATAAGTTACATACAAAGAAACCCAAGAAGGCTATCAGCTGACTTCTCAGCAGAGGCCTTACAGGCTAGAAGGGAGTGGCACAATATATTTAAAGTGCTGACAGGAAAACACTTACAGCCAAGAATATTTGACCTGACAAGGTTATTATTCAGAATGGAAGGAGAGATAAAGAGTTTCACAGACAAGCAAACTCTATAGGAGTTTATGACAAAGAAAGCAGCCTTACAAGAAATGTTAAAGGGACTCATCTAAGTGGAAAAAAAGAGCGCCAGAAATATGAGTAAAAAATAATTTTAAAAAACAATAAAATCACTGGTAAAGGAAAATGTACAGAAAAGGTAGAAGATCAATCAACTATGAAGGTAATAGGAAGGTCAAAAGACAAAAGTACTAAAAGTATATACTTCCATGATAAGAGGGTAACAGATACACACACAAAAAGAGGTTAGATATGATATAAAAAACAGGAGATGTGGGAGGAAGGGAGTAAAAGATTAGTGCTTTTAGCAAGAGGTTGAACTAAAGAGACTATCAAATTAATGTAGATTGTTATGTATGTAAGTTACTATATATGAACCACATGACAATCTCAAACCAGAAAGCTATAATAAATGCACAAAACATTAAGAGAAAGGAGCCCAAACGTAATACTAAAGAAAGCCATCAAATCACCAAGGAAGATAGCAAGAGAAGAAGAAAAGAACAGGGGAGCACTACTAAAACACCCAGAAAAAAACTAACAAAATGGCAATAAGTACATTCTCATCAATAGCTACTTTAAGTGTCAATGGATGAATGCTCCCATAAAAAGGCATAAGGTAGGTAATTGGATTAAAAAAAAGACCCATATATACCCTGCATACAAGAGACACACTTCAGACTTAAAGACTCTCACAAACTTAAAGTGAAGGGATAGAAAAAATACTCTATGCAAATGGCAATGAAAAGAAAACTGGGGTGGCAATACTTAGACAAAATATACTTGAAAACACAAACTGTAACAAGAGAAAGAAAAGGACACTACACTATGATAAAGGGAACAATCCAACAAGAGCATGTAATGCTCGTAAGTATCTATGCACCCAAATATAGGAGCACCTAAGCATATAAAGCAATTATTAACAGACATAAAAGGAGAAATAGACAGGAGAACAACAATGGTAGGGGGCATTAACACTCCACTTACACCAATGGATAGATCATCCAAATAGATCAATAAGGAAACATGGGCCTTAAATGACACATTAGACCACATGGACTTAGTATATATATACAGAACATTCCATCCAAAACCACAAAACACACAATCTTTTCAAATGCGCATGGAACATTCTCCAAGATAGATCGTGAGTTAGACCAAAATATGTCTCAATAAATTTAAGAAGATTGAAATAATACCAAGCATCTTTTCTCATCAGAACAGTATGAAACTAGAAATCAACTTTAGGAAACAAAACAGAAAAGCCACAACTATGTGGAGAGTAAACAAAATGCTACTCAACAATCATTGTGTAAATGAAGACGTCAGAAGAGAAATTAAAAAATACCTGAAGAAAATTGCAAATAAAAATACGACATAACAAAATTTATGGGATACAGTAAAACTGGTTCTGAGTAGAAAGTTTATAGCAATACAGGCCTATCTCAATAAACAAGAAAACTCTCAAATAAACAATGCAGCAAGAAACTGGAAAAAGAAGAACAAACAAAGCCCAAAATCATTAGAAGAAAGAAAATAATAAAAATCAGAGCAGAAATAGAGAATAAAAAAATACAAAAAAAATCAATGACACTAAAACCTGTTTCTTTGAAAAGAAACAAAATTCACAATCATTTAGCTTGACTCATCAAGAAAAAAGAGAGAATTCTCAAATAAGTAAAATCAGAAATGAAAGAGGAGAAATTACAACAAACATCTCAGAAACACAAAAGATTATTAGAGAATACTATGTGAAGCTATCTGCCAACAAATTGGATAACCTGGAAGAAATAGATAAATTCCTGAAATCATACAACCTTCCAAAACTGAATTAATACAAGAGATTTTGAACAGACCAGTCACCAGTAAGGAGATCGAAATAATAACCAAAAGCAGTATTTTGAGTTCTCACCATGCAGACAATATGCTGATTGCTCACGATGGACTGTGCTGTGTGATAATCAGGCAGGCGCTATGCTGAATGCTCACCTGAGAGTCACTCTGCTGAATATTCCCCAAGCATGGTGCTGAGTGTTCTCCAGGCAGGAAATGTGCAAGGTGCTTAACAGGCATTGCGTAGATTTCTCAACATGCAGGCACTTTGTTGAGTACTATTAAGGCATCGTGTTGAATGTCCACAAGGCACTGTGCTAAGTACTCAGCAGGCAATGTGCTGAGTGCTCACCTGGCAGACACTGTGCTGATGATCACCAAACAGGCACTCTAATGAGAGGCCAACAGGCATTGTTCTGGCTCCTCAACTGGCAGGGACAGTTCTGATGCTCACCAGGCTGACCCTATGCCTAATGATCACAAAGGATTGTACTGAGTGTTCACCTGGTACTGTAAAGGGGGCTCGCCAGGCAGGCATTGTGCTGAGTGCCCACCAAGTCAGCACTGCACTGATTCCTCAGCATGCAGGCACTCTGTCGAGTGCTTACCAGGCAGGCAATGAGCTGAGTGCTCAGAAGTCACTGTGCTGAGTGTTCATCAAACACTATACTGAGTGCTCACCAAGCACTGTGCTGAGGGCTCACAAGGCAGGCACTGTGCTGCATCCTCATCAGGCAGGAAGCGTACTGAGTGCTCAACAGCACTTTTCTGAGTGCTCACCAAACCTTGTGCTGATAGCTACCATGCAGAGATTGTGCTGAGTGCTAACCAGGTAATGTGCTGAGTGCTCACCTGTCAAGCACTCTGCTGAATGCTCAAGAGGCAGGCACAGTGCTGAGACATCAACAGGCAATGTGCTGAGTGCTAGCCAGGCACTGTGCCGAGCTTTCACCAGGCAGTGGGCTGAGTACTCAACAGTCAGGTACAGTGCTTAGTGCTCACACAGTACTGTGTTGAGTGTTCCTCAGGCAAGCACTGTGCTGAGAGCTCACCAGGCACTGTGCTGATACTCACTATGCAATGTGCTGAGTGCTAATAAGGCCACACTGTGCTAAGTTCTCACAAAGTTGGCATTGTGCTGAGGTCTCACCATTGGGAAGTTTACTTATTGCTCAAAAATTACTATGCTGGGTGCTCACCAGACAGGCACTGTGCTGAGTGTTCTTTAAGCACTGTGCTGAGTTATCATCAAGTTCTGTGCTAAGCACTCACCAGGAAGGCACTGTACTGAGTCCTCATCAGGTATTAACTGTGCTGAGTGATCACCAGGCTCTGTGCAGAGTGTTCAGAATGCAGGCTCTGCACTGAATGTTCACAAGGTAGTAAGCTGAGTGCTCACAAGGAAGTCTCTGTGTTGGGTATTCAAAAGGCAGGTAATGTCCACAGTACACAATATGCTCTATGCAGAGGGCTCATCTAGCACTGTATTGAGTTCCCACCAGTCACTGTGCTGAGTGCTTGACAGGCAGGCACTGTGACAAGTGCTCTCCAGTCATTGTGCTGGGTGACCATTAGGCACTGTGCTGAGTTCTCATCTTACCCTGTGTTGATTTCTCAGCAGGATGGTATGGTCCTGAGTACTAACCAAGCAGGCACTGTGCTACATGATTGCAAGGCACTGTGCTGAGTGTTCATCAGGCGGGCACTGTGCTGGGTACTCACCTTGCTGTTAATATTCTGGGTGCTCACCAGACCCTGTGATGATTTCTCAGCAGGCTGGCACTGTCTTGAGTACTAACCAAGCCAGCCCTGTGCTGAGTGATCACAACACGCTGTGGTTAATGTTTGTCAGGAACAATGCTGAATGTTCACCAAGCACTGTGCTCACTGGGCAGCCACTCTTCTGAGTGCTCACCACACTGACATGATGCAGACTGCTCATCAGATCTGGTTGGTGCTGAGTACTCACCAGGCGGACACTGTGCTAAGTGCTTACAAGTCACAATGTGTAGTGCCCACTGTGCTCTGTTCAGCGTTCACTAGTTAGTCAGGCATTGTGCTGAGTGCTCACCAGGACAACAATGCACTGTTTGCTTGACAGGTAGGCAGTCTGCTGATGGCTCAATGGCACTGTGCTGAGTGCTCACCAGAGACTATGCAGATTGTTCTACAAATAGGCACTGTGCCAAATGCTCACCAGGTGGCCATAGTGTTGAGGGCTCACCAGACAGGCACTATGCTGAGTGCTCACCAGGCAAACACCCTACTGAGTCGTCAAAAGCCACTCTGATGAGTGCTAATCATACACTAAACTGAGTGTTCACCAAGGAAGTGCTGAGTGCTCATCACGCAGTGTGATGAGTGTTCAAGAGGCAGGCACTCATCTGCATGCTCAGCAGGGAAACACTATGCTGAGTAATCACAATTCACTGTGCTGAGTGTTCCCTAGACCCTTTGCTGTGTATTCTCCAGGCAGTGTACTATGTGCCAGGAAGGCACTGTGCTGAGTGATCACCAGGCAGGACTGTGGTGAGTGCTCACCAGGCCATCATTGTGCTTAGTGCTCACCAGGAAGGCACTGTGCCGAGTGTATGCATATGTGCATAGAGAAGGACTCTCACTTACTTACAATGAAAGAATAGTTTCATGGATCCAGCTTGAAAAAATCTGTTTAATAACAACTTCATATAAGTATTTCAAATATTTCACTACAACTGTGATAAAACATCTATAACTTTCATTCAGTGAAATCACACATTGTTAAAACCCGTTTTCTTGTAACTCTTTATGAATATCTTCTTACAAGACTTTTCAAACACGGCAGTATAAGCAATACAGAATTTCTCTCCATCGCACATGGGAAAGAATACTCTCCCTGAAGCCATCTTGCAAGTAGCTGTTTGGGAACATTTTTGTAGAAGTCTTTTTAAATGTTTCACTGAAGCTGTGACAGGATAACTCTAACATTCATTCACTGAAAGAACCGCATGTTGACGACTTTCTGCTTGTAGCTGTTTAGGCATATCTTCATATAACTCTTACGAAACATGTCACCACAGGCGGGGCAGAATATGTATAACATGCATTCACTGAAAGAACGCTGGTGAAAAATTCTTACTTGTAGCTTTTTAGGAACATCTTCACATAAGACATTTCAAGATTTTCCTATATATGCATATGGAAAGGCTATCAGTTTTTTAAAAGTGAAGAATGCTTTTACTGAGCTCAGCTTGCAAGTACCTGTTTACTAACATTTTACTATAAGTCTTTCCAAATGTTTCACTATAGCCACGACAGAATGTCTTTAACATTCATTCAGTGAGAGAACACTGCGGAGAAAACATTTTCTTATAGGTGTTTAGGAATATATTCATATAATATTTATGAAACATTTCACTAGAAGTGGGACCAAATATATACAACATAAATTTGCTGAAAGAACACTGTGGTGAAAACTTCTTGCCTGCAACCTTTTAGGAGCATGTTCATATCATGTTCATGAAACATTTCACTATAGGTGGGACAGAATATTTATAACATTCATACACTGAAAGAACACTGGTGAAAATTTCTTACTAGTAACTCTTAGGAACATCAGCATATAAGAAATCTTAACATTTTCCATATCTGCTTAAAGAATGATATCAGTTTTTTTTAATTAAAGAATGCTGTCACTGTCCCCAGCTTGCAAGTACTTGTTTACTAACATTTTCTTATGTCTTTTAAAACATTTCATTAAAACCATGCCAAAATACCTATAACATTCACTCAATGAAAGAATTCTGTGGTGAAACCTTCTTGCTCTGACTGCCATGCACTAGCCACTACACCTAAGTGCCAACTACGAACCTGTCTCTGCACCTCAATGGCAACTGTATACTATTCACTCTATCACAGTGGCTGAATGTTCCACAAATGCAACAGCTGCTACACCACAGTGCCTACCCAGTAACAGGCACTATACCAGAATGCCTTATCTGTCCAGCTACTATACACCAGTCCCAACCATGCACCTGCCACACTACCTCAGTAATTACCATATACCAGAGACCACACTTCAGTTCCTTCTATGAAAAAGCCACTATACCTCTGTGCAAATTGTGCACCATCAAGTATACTTCAGTGTCAACTATGCACCAACCATTATGCCTCAGTGCTTCTACGCACCAGCCACTATACTACTACAATGCCTACCATTCACCAGCCACAAAATGTCAGTTACTAATATGCAAGAGCCACTATGCCTGAGAACTTACTATGCCTCAGCCAACATTACTCAGTGCCTATAATCTACAATCCACTGTACCTCAGTGCCTACTAAGCACCAGCCACTATGCCTCAGGGCCCACCATTCACCAGAATCTACATCCCTGTACAAAACCTGCAGCAGCAACTATTCATCAGTGCCTGCTATGGACAAGGCACTATACCTCAGTACATATCCTGCAGTAACCAGTAATATTTCCTGAGTATTCATCAAGAAGGTACAGTGCTGAATACTCACAAGACACTATGCTGAGTTTTCATCATGTATTGTACTGAGTGCTTATCAATCACAGTGCTGTACACTCACCATGTATGCACTGTCCTTAGTGCTCACCAGGCACTGTGCTGAGTTATCAGCAGGCTGGCATTCTGCTGAGTGTTCACAGGCAGGCACTGTGCTCAGTGATTATCAGGCCCAGTGTTGAGTGCTCATCAGGCAAACCTGTACTGGGTTCTCACCAGGAAGGAACTGTACTGAGTGTTCACCATCCACTTTGCTGAGTCCTCACCAACCTCTGTGCTAAGTATTCACCTTGCAGGAGTTTGTGTGTTGCTCATGAGTCAGAGTGCTTAGTGCTCACCAGACACATTGTTGCTTGTTAAACAGGTAGGCAATGTGCGGAGTGTTCAAAGGCAGATACTGCCCTGATATTCCTGATGGAGGCACTGTAATGAGTGAACAGGCACTGGCATGAGTACTCATCAGGCTGACCCTGTGCTGAGTTCTCCCCATACAGAATGATGCTGAGTGCTCACCTGGTCCCACACTGTGTGCTCATCAGAAAGGCACTGTGCTGAGTGCTCACAAGCAGGCATAGTGCTGAATGCTCACAAGGCACTATGCTGAGTGTTCATTGTGCTTTCTTCTGAGTGCTCCCCAGGCACTCAGCTGAAAGCTCCCCAGCCACTGTACTGATTACTTATCAGATAGGCACTGTGTTGAATGGTCACCAGGAACTGTGCTGAATGCTTAGCAAGCACAATGCTGTGTTCTCGCCAGGCAGGCACTGTGCTGTGTGTGCACCAGTCACAGTGCTTAACCAGACATCTATAATTAATACACAAAAAATTAAGAGAAAGGAACCCAAACGTAATACTAAATGAAGCCATCAAACCACAAGGGAAGATTGCAAGACAAGAGGCAAGGAAGAGAGAAGAATTACTAAAACACTCAGAAAAAAAGTAACAAAATGGCAATAAGTATGTACTTATCAATAGCAACTTTAAATGTCAAGGGACTAAATGCTCCAATCAAAAGGCATAGGGTGGCCGATTGGATACAAAAAAAGACCCATATATATGCTGCATACAAGAGACACACTTCAGACCTAAAGACACTCGCAAACTGAAAGTGAAGGGATGGAAAAAGATACTCCAGGCAAATGACAATATGAAGAAGGCTGGGGTAGCAATACTTATATCAACAAAATAGACCTTAAAACAGAGTCTGTAAGAAGAGACAAAGAAGGGCACTACGTAACGATAAATGGAACAACTCAAAAGAGGATATAACACCTGTAAATGTCTATGCACCCAACATAGGAGCACCTAAATATATAAAGCAATTATTAACAGACATAAAAGGAGAAATCGACAGTAACACAATAATAGAAGGGGAATTTAACTCTCCACTTACACCAATGGATAGATCATCCAAACAGAAAGTCAATAAGGAAACATTGGCCTTAAATGACACTTTAGACCAGATGAACTTAGTAGATATATACCGAATGTTCTATCCCAAACCCACAGAATACACATTCTTTTCGAATAAACATAGAATATTCTCCAGGGCTGATCACATATTAGGCCACAAAACAAGTCTCAATATATTTAAGAAGATTGAAATAATGCCAAGCATCTTTTCTGACGAGAAAGGTAGGAAACTAGAAATCAACTACAGGAAGTAAATTGGTAAAGACATAAATATGTGGACATGAAACAAAATACTACAGAGGGGCCGGCCCGGTGGCGCAGCGGTTAAGTTCGCACGTTCCACTTCTCGGCGGCTGGGGGTTCGCTGCTTCAGATCCCGGGTGTGGACATGACACTGCCTGGCATGCCATGCTGTGGAAGGCGTCCCACATATAAAGTAGAGGAAGATGGGCATGATGTTAGCTCAGGGCCACTCTTCCTCAGCAAAAAAGAGGAGGACTGGCAGTAGTTATCTCAGGGCTAATCTTCCTCAAAAAACAAAAACAAACAAAACAAAAGTGATGCTGAACAACAATTGGGTCAAGGAAGAAATCAAAGGAGAAATAAAAGAATAGCTGGAGACAAGTGAAAATGAAAATACGACATTGCAAAATTTATAGCATACAGCAAATCAGTTCTAAGAGGGAAGTTTATAGCAATACAGGCCTATCTCAACAAACAAAAAATTCTCAAATAAACAACCTAACAGTGCACCTAATGGAACTGGAAAAGGAAGGACAAACCAAGCCCAAAATCAGTAGAAGGAAGGAAATAATAAAAATGAGAGCAGAAATAAAGGAAGTAGAGACTAAAAAAAAAAAAAAAAAAAAAAGCCAGGAAAAAAATCAATGAAACCAAGAGCTGGTTCTTTGGAAAGCTAAACAAAATTGAAAAACCGTAACAAGACTCACGAAGAAAGTGTGGGCCCAACTTGGCACTGAGAGTCGGGCATGTCGGCCAACTCTCTGGTCTCAAAAGTGGACAACAGTGAGTTTCTAATGTGTCAGATTATGGAGGGTGGTGGGTCAGGATTTAATCCAGTGAGGCACTGTGACGACGATCTCCAAGTCCCAGTCTAAGTGACCCTTGAGGCAACCTTCAACCTACTGACCCTGAGACTGGGCCTCCACTAGACATGGGCAGAGGAGGCCACTTGAATGGAGCCACATCCCAGGGGACAGTGCCTCTCCCAGTTAATTACGAGTATCCCTTGAATGGACCCCTCTCACCACGCCACTCCAACTGCCATCCATAAGGTCATCATCCTCTCTTTCTAGGTACCTGGGAATGGTCAGTGGGAGCATGGATGCGAATGCTGCTACAACCTCGGGAAGTTATGCCAGCCAACTTGGGGCATACTACTCAGAAAGGTGTGATGCAACTTACCAGAAAACTTCCTCCATAGTTGTCCCACTGACAGATTCTAGGCCTAGGTGGAAGGGACGACCAGCCCCCTTCAGACAACACAGGTGAGCCATGTGTTACTCCTCTCCTTCTGCCCCGCATCTGCACTCAGGTAGAAGGCCCACCTTCTCTTCCTCTGCATTTAGTCTTGGGTTTCTCCAAAGATCTGTGCACTAGGCAGAAGGACAGTGTGACTTTTCTGACTCCAGAGAAGAGGGCTGGACCTGCTGAAGGATGAGCCAGGCTTTTAGGTTCCCCATTCCTTAGGTAGCCTGCCTGGGGAAACCACACTCCTTTGGCAAGTTTTCTTGGCCTTATGACTTGACAAAGTCTTTCTTCCTCCTGGAGATGAAGTTTCGAATCATGATACAAGTCCACTTTTTTTTTTTTTGAGGAGCAAGCAAGGCCTAGGCAGAACCAGCTGGCAGACGGATAGCCTTGATCAATTTCCCAGTCCACCGTTCACAAACAGGTCCAGACCATGACTTCCTAAGGACAGAAGCAATGACCTGAGCAGAAAGGTTGAAGAGGTGAGAGATAGATGAAAGGAATGTGAACCAGGTTCCATACAACCTGTGCACCCTCAAGTAAGAGGAGAGAATCATGGATAACGGTGAGGAGAAAACACAAGCGCAGAGATCAGGAAAGACAAGACCCATTACACACCACCCAAGGTCCACTTTTGACACCAGAGAGGAAAGTGGCATGCCTGATTCTCACTGCCAAGTTGGTTCAACACAACGGTTTCTCTGGCTGTGGCAAGGAAATGCCAGCAGCAGCTACCCAATGATCTGCTATGTCGTGGACCTGAAGAGGAATTTGGGCACACCTTCCCAACCACCCTCAAATCTCCAATATCACTTCCTCTCCCTCACACATTCAGGAGCCCAGCACCCAGGCCTTGAAGCAGCTTCCAACTGCACACGTGCAGAAAACAGCTCCTCTGGCCTAACAATGACTGACCTGGCTGCTAAGCAATGGAGCCTCAGGCCTCTGAGGGGATGGGAGCTCTCTCTGCCTGTGGCCTGGTGCAGGGGCAGGTGTCTGCTGTGGTCTGTGTCACTGGGCTATGCAAAGGAATGAATAGATGAATGAATGAATGAAAGGATATGTGGCTGAATGGATGTGTGTCTGAATGGATGTATGGATGATGGAGATAGAAGGAGGGAAGGAAGGGAGGGTGGCTCCAGCCCACAAGAGTGCAGCATGCCAGGTAGACCCAGACTGACCAAGCAAGATCAGGAACCTAGAAGTGATACACCTCACTGAATTTGGGTCTGAGGGTGTGCTTGGGGTTCTACAGTGAGTAATTTGCCCTGTGACCCCGAGGTAGGCCTGCCCATGCTGTTCTGGCTGGCTCGACTCATTCATGGGCTTCAGTGCCTGGAGCCACAGCCTGAGCCCAAGGAGCTGACCATGCCTGTGGAGAGGTGGGATTGCTTGCTTGTTTGGAGCCTTCCTGAAGTCCTCATTCCTCAAAGTGACCTTGTGTCTGTTTGGCTGTGTTTAACTGGTTCCCTTTCCTCTCCTGCGTCTTGTCTCTCCTGGGTGTTCCAAATGTGTGCGTGACTTAGCTATAGCCTCAGGTGCCAGTAGGAAGAAGCCCTTCTCCATCCTGAGAGAGACCTTCTCAAACACTCGAATGCCAGAGGATCTTATGAGGAGCTTATTTGAAACTTGCAGGCTCATGACTCTAATGCCACCAAACCCCCTCCCCTCAATGCTAAAATCTGACCTCAACGTAGTGCCATGGTCAAGAAGAGGAACGTCAACTTGGGACGACAGGACTGACTCAACTTCCAGCTAGTACTCAAATTCATCATCTGTCTAATTGCAGTTTAGCTGTCTGTTCTGACCTGCCAGCACTTTATCTTCTGGCATCCACTCTTTTGACAGGAAAAGAGGTCACCAGGAGGTGTGGGTGATGGTGGCAGCTCTTACAGGCCAGCGCAGCTCCTTGAAATGCACTCTTTCTCTCTCTCTCTGCTTTTCCTGTCTTCTAACGGTGAAAGCATCTCAGAAGTTGGGGTGGTGCTCAGCACATTTTCTCTCTGGTTACTGGATAGGGTATTCTTGATCCTGACCACTCTGGGGGTTCTTCTCGTGGCCCACTGTCCCGCTTGTTGTCCCTGTCATTCTGGATATCTCCAAATACTGCCTCAGAAACACTCCATCTCTCTCTCCAACTTTCCTTGCTGGATCCCAAATTCACATTTGACCTTTCTTCTCACTGTGCTGGAGTTTGCTCCTCACTTTTTCCCATGATTCTTTCCTCTTACTTGAAGGTGCACATGTTGTATGACACTGGTCCACGTGTCCATTAGCAGTATCTCGCCTCCTAGTCAACCCTTCTCATCAGGTCGCTGCTTCCATCCTTGAAGACATGGCATGGCCCTATTTGATAACAACGGACTTGGGACTTGATCTAGTCTATCCCTCTGCAAGATGGGTCCTCTTATGTATGCCAAATCCTGGTTGTGGACATGGCACTGCTTGGCACGCCATGCTGTGGAAGGCGTCCCACAAAGAAAGTAGAGGAAGATGGGCACGATGTTAGCTCAGGGCCAGGCTTCCTCAGCACAAAAGAGGAGGACTGTCAGCAGTTAGCTGAGGGCTAATCTTACTCAAAAAACAAAAACAAAACAAAACCAAAACGAAACTGCTACTGAACAACAATTGAGTCAAGGAAGAAATCAAAGGAGAAATAAAAGAATAGCTGGAGACAAGTGAAAATGAAAATACGACATTGCAAAATTTATAGCATACAGCAAATCAGTTCTAAGAGAGAAGTTTAGAGCAATACAGGCCTATCTCAACAAACAAGAAAAATCTCAAATAAGCAATCTAACAGTGCACCTAAGGGAACTGGAAAAAGAAGAACAAACCAAGCCCAAAATCAGTAGAAGGAAGGAAATAATAAAAATCAGAGCAGATATAAAGGAAGTAGAGACTTAAAAAAAAAAAACAGGAAAAAGTCAATGAAACCAAGAGCTGGTTCTTTGGAAAGCTAAACAAAATTGAAAAACCGTAACAAGACTCACAAAGAAAAAAAGAAAGAAAGTTGAAATACATACATTCAGAAACAAAAGAGGGAAAATTACAACAGGCACCTCAGAAATACAAACGATTATAAAAGAATAACACTAGTGGGAGTGCCAACTGATGCAATCACTATGGAAAACAGTCTGCAGATTCCTCAAAAAATTAATAGAACTACCATATGATCCAGCTCTTCCACCACTTGGTATTTATCCAAAGAACATGAAAACACAAATGCATAAAGATACATGCATCACTTTGTTCATCCCAGCGTTATTCACAATAGCCAAGACTTGGGAGCAACATAGGTGTCCATCGAGGTATGAATAGATAAAGAAGATGTAGTATATGCACAATGGAATACTACTGACAAATAAAAATGGCAAGGAATAGGATATATTGGAGAATATGAGGAAACCATTTGGTGTAAACCTAATTCGGCCTGACATTGTATTTCCAAAAGGGCCTGTCCAAGGCCGTTGAACATGCATTGTATATCTGCTTTAGATATTCCTCATGGCAAGAGCAAAGGCTCTTGACATAAAGCTGCAACTTCCCTCACCTTCCCAATGTTGGCATTTCTTTAAGGATTAAGCATCTTTCCTTAGGCTAGAAACTGATTGCTGCGCTCACCTGTGATCACCCAGCTCAAGACAATAGACTTGCCTCCTGCTACGCCCTCCGAGATAGCAGACCCACTACCTGCTGTGTCCATCAAGCGCTGTGCTGACAGGGCAATCTTGTGACTATTGTGGGAGGGACATTTCAATCATATGTGAAACGTCCTGCATGGGGGTATATAACCACTCTGTATGCCTCACTTCTTTGATGCCCTTTCTTCCTGTGGGAAGAAAGACCCTGGGCCATGGTACTCAGATTTCAGCTCAGAATAAACTCTCCCAAATTTTCATTTATAGATTTGTTATGGATTATTTTCGTCGACACTACTCAGCCACAAGAAACGATGAAATCTGGCCCTTTGTGAAAACATGGATGGACCCTGATGGTGTTATGCTAAGTGAAATAAGTCAGGGGGAGAAAGTCAAGTACTGTATGATCTCACTCAAAGTAGAAGATAAAAAGGATGACAAAGAAACATAGAAACGGAGACTGAATTAGTGGTTTACCAGAGGGGTTGGGTGGAGGGAAGAGGACAAAATGGTGTGTGGCACATATGTGTGGTGATGTATTGTGATTAGTCTTTGGGTGGTGAACATGATGTAATCTCCACAGGAATCAAAACATAAAGATATACAACTGAAATTTATATAATGTTATAAACTAATGTTACCAAAATAAAGTAATAATAATAAAAATAAAGCTGACAGTCCAACTGTGAATGTGCAGCAACTGGCTCCTCTCGCCTTACAATAACTGAAGTGATTAGAAAGCGATGGAGACTCAGGCCTTTGGCGGAGTGATAGAGCCCTCTGGTGGAGGCCAGGGGCAGGTGCAGATGCATGCTGTGTCCTGCCTCTACCAGTGGCATCTGCATATGAGTGAATTGATTGATGAATGGATGTGTGGTTGAATGGATGCATGTCTGAATGTATGCGTGGATGAATGGGGAGGGAATGAAGGAAGGAAAGATGGAAATAAGGGAGGTGCTAGATCCCATGGGAGGACCACACCCAGGCAGGGCCAGGTTGACCAAGCAGAAATAGGATCCTAGCGGTGATATCCCTCTCTGAGGTTGGTTCGCAGGCTGCGCCTGGGATTCAACAGCAAGTAGTTTGCTGTATGACCCTGAGATACGACCACCTGTGTGCTTCTGGGCAGCTTCATCAATCATGGGATTCAGTGCCAGGGGCCACAGCTCAAGACTGAGGAGCTACCTGTGCTGGTGGAGGGTTGGGGCTTGCCCGCTTGTCTTGAGCCTCCCTGAAGTCCCCATTCCTCCAATTAACCTTGCATCTGTGTGGTTATGTTCAGCTGGATGCCCCTTTCCCCCTCTATGTTGTCTCTCTTGGGTGTTCTAAAGGTCTGCCTGACTTGCCCATGGCTTCAGACTTCCAGTTGAAAGAAGCCCTTCTCCATCCTCAGAAACAACTTTGCAAACAGAGGAATGCCATAGGTCCACATCAGAAGCCCACTTGAGACTTGGAGGAAAGGAGGCAAACGAGGCCCAAAAGGGTGCTCATGACTATAATGGCCCCCACACCCCTTCCCTCAGTTCTAAAATCTGACCTCACTGTGTTGCCATGATCAAGAAGAGGAAAGTCACTTTGGGATGACAGGACTAACTCCACTGCAACTGGATAGTAAATTCATCACTTTGTCAGCTGCAATTTCGCTTTCTGTTGTTGCCTTCCAGCGCTTCATTCTCCGGCTTCCACTCTTTTGACTGAATGAGGTACCTGAGGGTGAATCTTTTGGGAAAGGGCTGCTCCCTGAAATGAGCTCTCTCTCTCTCTCTGTGTCTCATACTCTGCTTTTTTTTCCTGTTCACATTGTCTGCAACCTTTTCAGACCTTGGGGTGGCCTTAGCACATTTTCTATTTGGGGTCTGGATACAATATTCTTGATGGTGACCCTCACGGGTGTTCTTCTTGCAGCCCAAAGCCCTGCTTGGGCTCCCAGTCAGTCTTGAAAGCTCCAGATACTGACTCAGAAACAGTCTCTCTCTCCACCTTTCCTTGCTGGATCCCAAATTCACACTTGACCTTTTCTGCTGTCTGTGCTAGTGTTTGCTCTTCCCCATTATCCATGATTCTCTCCTCTTACTCGAGGGTGCACATGTTGTATGGCACCGGGTTCACCTTTCCTTCGGCTGTTTCACTTCCTCTTCAACCTTTGGCTCATGAAGGAGACCTGGCATGAAATGTGGTTGTTCTTGCACTCAAGGCATCCACAAGACTGGCTGGACTTTTCTGCAAACAGAATGTTCTGTCTGGTGAACTCCCAAGGCCCCAGGGAAAACATTGCTTGCAAACAAGAATGTTTTATCAGCTCCTCAAAAGGAGCAAGCCTGGGACCTTGGGAGTTTGAAACATTATGAAGGAACCTGTTATGAACAGATGTGTAGGGGAAAGGTCATTATTGTGGGACGCTTGTGCAGGCTTAGGTCGCTGACTCACTGCTTTGGCAAAAGGCCGGCTTTGTTTAGAGGCTATAATAATAAAGAGCTCAAGAAACTCGAGAGAAGACTACTGCACAGCAACCGGTGTTTGTGTATTCTTTTCGTCAGCGACATCTGGCGCCCAACGTGGGGCACGACCAGACTGAAAGGGTAAGCACCCCGGGCATTGCGAAAGGGGGACTTTCAGGATCTGACGAAACCGAAAGGGACTTCACCCCGGAAAAGTGAAAGGGGGACTTTTGGGAATAGGTACATCTCGGCGAGGGGCCCGATGAGACCGAAAGGGTAAGCACCCCGGAAAAGTGAAAGGGGGACTTTCGGGAATAAATAAATCATGGGGAATTCTAATTCCCTAAGGTCACAGTATTTAGACCTCATAAAGGGACTCCTTAAGTCCATCGGGATAAAAGCGTCCTCTCAGCGCTTGAATGAATTATCTTGGCATATTGAATGCCATTGTTATTGGTTTCGTCATCAGACAAAGACTCAGTTAAGTTTAGGGGAGTGGAAGCAAGTTCAAAAGGAGTTGCGGAAGCAACATCAGTGGGGAAACCTTATGTCTCTTAAACTTTGGATTCTCTGTAGCACCGTTACTCAGGCGCTTGAAATTTTTGAAACAGATAGTGAGGTTAACTCCCGTCGTAGTGAGGCTCATTATGAGGACGTTCTGGTGGAAGGAGGAGATGAAAAGGAGGGGTCTTTCTCTCCCCCTCCACCGGAGCCTCCTGATGGGATTTCTAAGTCTAGTTCAGATTCTGAGGAGGATAATAATGAGGAGGAAGAAGAAAATAAATTGATTTCCAAAATGGCTACTGCCTTGAAGCCTCAGCGGCAAGGCACTTGCTTCAATTGTGGGCAGTTTCTGGACATTTGACTGTATGGACTGGTAATTTTACTTTAATTGTGTCTCAAAGTTCTAGATATTTTTTAGGTTCATCTGCATAAGAATAACACCTACACTACAACTGCTTGTGTCAAATTTCCCTATTCCTTACTATCAAGGAAAATTATGTTAAATGTTACAGAGGGATATGTAAATTGTACTGCTGATTGTGTCTTTACTCAATGTGTAAACAAAACTTGGTGGGAGAAAATCGAAGATACCAACAAATCTGTAATAATTGTAAAAGCTCGTTCCGAGCTTTGGATGCCTGTTAATCTGACACGTCCTTGGTCTGACTCTATTGCTGTTTCACATCTGTATGATGCCCTTCAAGTTGTTCTACATCGCTCCCGTCGACCAGTGGGATTGATCGTCGCGACTATCCTTGTGGTTGCATCCGTTACTGCGACGGTCGCTGTGGCCAGCCTGGCACTGCAGCAAGAGATACAAACTACGGACTTTATCAGGGAATGGCATAAAGACTCTCATGCCTTATGGTAACAGCAAAAGGACTTAGATGCTCAATTAGCTACCGATGTAATTAACTTGCAACATACTGTATCTTGGTTAGGAGATCAACTGACAGTTCTTGCTACCCGCAGTATATTGAAATGTGATTGGATTTGTACACAAATGTGTGTCACCCGACTGCATTTTAACATGTCAGAAGGATGGGAAAAGATTAAGCGCTCTTTACGGGGTCATCAGAATTTAACTGCAGAGATAATGCAACTTGAACAATCTATTGCAGACACTTTCAATAAAGAATTGCCTAAATTGACTGGGGATGACCTGTTAAAGGGACTGCAGGAGGGGTTAAACCGTTTGAATCCTTTGGGGCATGTAAATACGCTACTGTCTACTTCTTTGGGAAATCTGGTGCTAATATTGATTTTATGCTTGCTTCTCTATGTAGTCTTCCGGCGCTGGAGAAAGCGACAACAACTAAAAAGTGTCGTTAAGACCGTTGCGCATGCTGTCTGTCAAAATGCTAACAAAAGAGGGGGAGATGAAGGAGACCTGGCATGAAATGTGGTTGTTCTTGCACTCAAGGCATCCACAAGACTAGCTGGACTTTTCTGCAAACAGAATGTTCTGCCTGGTGAACTCCCAAGGCCCCAGGGAAAACATTGCTTGCAAACAAGAATGTTTTATCAGCTCCTCAAAAGGAGCAAGCCTGGGACCTTGGGAGTTTGAAACATTATGAAGGAACCTGTTATGAACAGATGTGTAGGGTCATTAGATGATTAGATGGTCAACAGATGTGGAAAGGTCATTATTGTGGGACGCTTGTGCAGGCTTAGGTCGCTGACTCACTGCTTTGGCAAAAGGCCGGCTTTGTTTAGAGGCTATAATGATAAAGAGCTCGAGAAACTCGAGAGAAGACTACTGCACAGCAACCGGTGTTTGTGTATTCTTTTAGTCAGCAACAGGCTCAGGTTGCTGCTTCCTTCCTTTGAGAGTGGTGGTCTGGCCCTGTTGCCAACACCACACTGGGGTATTGATCAAGGCTATCTTTCTGCCACTGGTTCCTCCCAGGCCTCGTTTCCTCATCAAAAAATAAAACATCTCTCATCATAATGGTAACTTTTCAAGTCGAGGAAGAGAAAGGATTTTGTCAGGTCAGGAGGCTGAGTAAGACTTGCCAAAGGAGGGTGGCCAGAGCAGGCAGCCTACCTATAGAATGGGGATTCCACCAGGTGGGTTCAACATTCAGCAGGTCCCACCATGTTCTCTGGTGTCAGCAAAACCACAGTTTCCTGTTGGCTAGGGCACAGGTCTTGGGAAAAATCAAACCAAGGGCTGAGAAGGCCTTTACTGGAACCGTCCCTGAGTACACAGATGCATGTCAGAGGGAGAGGGCAAAATATGCTTTTGACTGCATTGCCCAAAGGGAGCTGACTGACCCTGCCAACGGGAGAAGACTCTGCCAGTGGGACAGCTATTGAGGAAATAATCTTTAGATCTGCTAGTTTTCTGGGAAGTGTCATCACACCTTTCTGAGTAGCATGCCACAGGGCTACTGGTGTGCCTGACTGAACAGGTAGCAATGTCCACATCCAGGCTTCCAGGGACAATTTCCAGGTATCAAGAGAGAGAGGATGATGCTCTTATGGGTGGCAGTTGGAGGGGCGCTGGGGAGTGGGAGCCATTGAACAGATACAGGAAAGGAACTGGGAGAGGTAGTGCCCACAAGAGTCTGGCTGTAGTTAAAGGGCCTGCTCTGCCCATGTTTATTGAAGGGACCAGTCTCTGAGTCAATAGACTAACCACTGCCACAACCATCACTTAAAGTGTGACTCAGAGATCTTCATTGTCCCTGCCTGTGGATTTCATCCTGCCCCACCTCCCTCCTCGATCTGACCCATTAAACACTAATCAGTGTCCACTATTGAGACTGGAGTAGCCATAGCCTTGCCTGCCACTCATTGCCAAGGTGGGCTCATACCACGGTATTTTCAGGGGCACTGGGTTTGATGGCATCAGTGGCAGTGGCAACAACCCAGGGATATGAGATGGAGTGAACCTGAGGAGAGCAAAGTGGGTGTGCTCATGCCCTCTCCCACCACGTCTCCAATCTCTACTCCTCTCCCAGAGCCCCTCAGGAGCCTAGGGCGCTTGCCTGAAGTATGGCCCTCCAACTGCTCATGAGTGGTAACCAGCCACTCTGACCTCATAATGACGATGCAATTTCTTAGAGATAGATCCTGAGGTCTCTGAGGAAATGGGAGAGCCCTATGTCAGTGGCCAGGTGCAGGTGATAGCATAGGCTGTGGCCTGCCTCTGTCAGTGGGATCTGCCTATGAATGGATAAATGACTGAATGAAAGAATCAATGAATGAGTGAATGGATGTGTGGTTGAATGCATGAGTGGATGAATGGAGAGGGAAGGAGGGAAAGAAGGAAGCAAGATTTGTTTTAGATTGCAGGCATGTGGCATGCAAAGACAGGGCCAGGCTGGCCAAGCAGGATCAGGAGCCGAGCATTGATACCCCTCTCTGAGGTCTACCCTGAGGGTCTTCTGGGATTGGCCAACAAGGAGTTTGTCATGTGACCCTGAGATAGGACTGCTTGTGTGTTTCTGGGTAGCTTGGTTCCACCATGAGCTTTGGTGCCTGGAGCCACAGCCTGAGAGCAAGGGGCTGCCCATGCTGGTGGATGATTGGGGCTTTTCCACTTGGCTTGGACCTCATTGAAGTCTCCATTCCTCCCAGTGATTTTGTGTCTGTGTGGCTTTGTTCAAATGGGTGCAACTTTCCCCCTCCATTTTGTCTCTCTTGAGTGTTCTGAAGGTGTGCCTGACTTGGCCATGGCTTCAGACCACCAGTTGGAAGAAGCCCTTCTCTATCCTGAGAAACAAGTCTCCAAACACAGGCACGACATAGGTCCATATCAGCAGCTCCTTTGATACTTGGAGGAAAGGAGCCAAATGAGATCCGAAAAAGATTCTCCTGACTCGAATGCACCCTAGCCTCCTTCCTTCAATGCTGAAATCGACCTCACTGTGGTGTCAAGATCAAGAAGAGGAAAGACACTTTGGGATGACAGGACTCATTGAACTGCAAACTGGATGGCAAATTCATCACTGGTCCAGTTGCAGTAGAGCTGTCTGTTCTGGCCTTCCAGGGCTTAATCTTCTGGCTTCCATTCTTTTGGCTGGGAATGAGGTATTTGTGGTTGCCGGCATCAGTGGCATGCCTACAGGGCCAAGGGCTGCTCCTTGGTTTGTGCTCTCTTTCTTCTCTCTCTCCTTTTTCTTTCTTTTCACCCAGACCGCAAGCTTCTCAGACCTTGGAGTGGCATTCAGCACATTTCCTCTTGGGGTCCTGGATAGGATGTTCTTGATTTTGATCCCCCTGGGTGTTCTTCTTGCAGTTCAAAGTGAGGCTTGTGGTCCCCGTCAGTCTTGAATTCTCCAAATGCTGCCTCAGAAACACTCTGTCTCTCTTTGCAACTTACCTTGCTGGATCCCAAATTCACACTTGGCCTTTCTGCTCTCTGTGTCTATGTTTGCTCCTCACCTTTATCCATGGTTCTCTCCATTTACTCAGGGGTATATATATTGTATGGCACTGGTTCACATTTCTTTCAGCTGTGTTGCACCTCCTATTCAAAACTTTTGCCTAAGTCAGTGCTTTCATCCTTTGGAAGTCATAATCTGGCCCTGTTTGCCAACACTGAACGGGAGGAGTCAATCGAGGCTGTCCATCTGCAAATGATTTCCTTCTAGTCTTCATTTGCTCTTCAAAAAAAACACAGCCTCTCATCAGGATTGCAGTCTTTCAACTCCAGGAGGAGGATAGAATTTGTCAAGAAGGCTGAGAATGACGTGCTGAAAGAGTGTTGCCAGGTCAGGGAGCCTTCCTACAGATGGGGAATCCACCAGATGGGCTTACCCTTCAGTAGTTCCCACCCTCTTCTCTGCAGCCAGGAACGGCACAATTTCTTGCAGCATAGGGCACAGGACTTGTGATAAATCCAAGATCAAATGCCAAGGAAAACCCTCCCATGGCCCACTCCCAGAGTGCACTGATACAGGGCTGGGACTGAGGAGCAACATAGGGCTTGCTTGTGTTGTCAAAAGGCGGCTGGTGGTCCCTGCCACCTGAGCCAAGATTCTGTCATGAGACAAGTATGCAGGAAAGAGCCCTTGGTTTGAAGGTGTTCTGGGAGGTGTCATCACACCTGTCTGAGTAGCATGCCAAGGGCTACTAGCGTGTCCAACTAATGAGGTAGCACTGTCCACGTCCAGGATCTCATGGGCCATTCCCAGGTACCGAGAGAGAGGATGATGACCTTATGGGTGGCTGTTGGAGGGGCACTGGGGTGAGGGAAGCATTTGACTGATAACGAGAATAACTGGGAGAGGTCGCACCCTCTTGGATGTGGCTCCAGCCAAAGGGACTCTTCTGCTCATGTCTAGTGGAGGGCCAGTCTTGGGGTCAATAGTTTGATGGTTACCATGACTATCACTTAGAGAGGACTATGGGAATTTCATTGCCCCTGCCTCGTTGGATTTCACTCTGCCCCATCTGGCCCATTACACACCCACTGAGGTCCACTTTTGACGTCGACCAGCGTGCCTGCCTTTCACTGCCAACTTGGGCCCACTCTGTGGTGTTTTATGTGGAAGAGTGTATGATGGTGGCAGCAGTGGAGGCAGCCACCCAGGGATGTGGGATGTCGTGGACCTGATGAGACAAAAGTGAGTGCACCCTCACCACCTCCCGCCATGTCTCAGATGGCTCTTCCACTCCCTCACTCTTCCAGGAGCCCTGCGCCCTGGGCTTAAACGCAGCACTCCAACTGCGCATGCGTGAAAATGGGCTCCTCTGGTCTCACAGTGACTGACGTGGTGGGCAAGCGATGGGACCTCTGGGCTTTGAGGGAGTGGGTGCGCCCTCTGGCGGTGGACAGAGGCAAGTGCAGGTGCATGCTGTGGCCTGCTTCTGCCAGTGAGACTTCCATAAGGATGAATGAATGAGCGAATGACTCTGTGGGTGAGTGGTTGAGTGAATGAATGGAGAGGGAATGAAGAAAGGAAGAAAACAAAGAAGGAAGGGTGGATATAGCTCGCAAGGGTGAAGTATATCCAGGCAAGGTCAGGGCGACCAAGCAGGATCAGGAGCCTATGGTGATTTCCTTTCCTGAGGTCAGCTCTGAGGATATGCCTGGGCTTTGAGAGAAAGAATTTTTCTGTGTGATCCAAAAATAGGACTGCCTGTGTGTTTCTGGGGGGCTTTGCACCATCATCGGATTCAGTGCCTGGAGCCAAATCTCGTTCCAAATTATCTTCCCTTTGGAGGGTTTGGGTCATGCCTGTTGGGCTTGGGCCTCCTTGAACTCCCAGCTCTTCCTGGTAACCCTGTGTCTATGCGTGTGTGTTCAGCTGGGGCCTTTTATCCACAACATAATGTCTCTCTTGTGTGTTTGAAAGGTGTGCTTGACTTGGCCATGGTTTGGGGCTGACAGTAGGAACAAGCCCTTCTCCATACTGAGAAACACCTTTCCAAGCACAGGAATGCCAGAGGGGATTATCAGGAGCTCATCTGAGACTTGGAGGAAAGGAGCCAAACAAGGTCCAAAAAGATGCTCATGACTCTAATGCCCCCAAAACCCCTTCCCTCAATGCTAAAATCTGACCTTACTGTGGAGCCACAATCAAGAAGAGGAAAGTCACAGTGGTATGACTGGACTGACTCGACTGTAAACTGGAAGGTAAATTAGTCATTGGTCCACTTGAAGTTTAGTTGTGTTTTCTGGAATTCCAGTGCTTCACCTTCTGGCTTCCACTCTTCTGACGGGGAATGAGGTCCCCGGGGTTGTGGGTGACGGTTGCTGGTCTTCTGGGGCCAGGGCTGCTCCTTGGAATGAGTTCTCTTTCTCTCTTTCTGTCTCTGCCTTTTCTGTTTTCACCCGAGTGCAAGCTTCTTAGACTTTGAGGTTGGACCCAGAACATTTCCTCTTGGGATCCTGGATAGGATATTCTTGATCATGCTCCTCCTGTGGGTTATCCTTCTGGTCCAAAGAATCATTTGTGGCCCCTGTTAGTGTTGAAATCTCCAAATACTGCCTCAGAAACACTCAGGCCCTCTCTCCACATTTCCTTGCTGGATCCCAAATTCACACTTTACCTTTATGCTCTCTGTGCTGGTGTTTGCTCCTCACCATTATGCAATATTCCCCCTACTTACTCAAGGATGCCCATGTTGTATAGCACTGGGTTCACATTTCCTTCAGCTGTGTCTCACGTCTTCTTCAATTCTTCTGCTCAGGTCGGTGAGTCTACTCTTTGGAGTTCGTGGTCTGGCTCTGTTTGCTAATACCACTGGGGAGTCAATCAAGGCTATTGCTCTGACAGCTGGTTCCTCCTAGACTTCCTTTCCTCCTCAAAGAAAACGGTCTCATACATGATTGGAACCTTTACACTCCAAGAAGAGGAAAGATGTCATCAAGTCAGAAGGCCAAGAAAGACTTGCCAAATTAGTGTGGCCACACTTGGCAGGCTAACTAAGGAATTGGGAACCCACCAGGTGGGCTCATCTTTCAACAGGTCCCACATTCTTTTCTGGAGTCAGGAAATTCAATCTACTGCCTGGGCTGTTCATCTTGGGAGAAATCCAATACTAAGGGCCAAGAAAGGCTCTCTCTGGCCCTCTCTGTGAGAGCACATGTGCAGAGCATAGGGAGAGGAGCAACATTTGGCATTGGTTTCATTGTCTAAAGGAGGCTGACCATCGTTGCCACCTGGGCAAAAATTCCGTCATTGTGACAATTACAGAGGAAAGAGTCCTTCATCCTGAAAGTTTTGCGGGAAATGTCTTCACATCATTCTGAGGAGGATGCCACAGAAATACTGGTGGTGTGCCCAAGGAAGGATGTAGCATTCCTGGGCCATTCCCAGGTACTGAGACAGTGGATGATGATCTTAAGGATGCCAGTTGGAGAGGCGCCAGCAAGATGGGGCCTTTCAACAGATACCAGGAAGTGACTAGGAGAGGCAGCACACCATGGTGTGTGGCTCCAGTGAAAGGACATCCTCTGCCCGTGTTTAGCGGAGGAACCAGTCTCGGGGTCTATAGATTGAAGGTTTCCATGACTATCACTTAGAGCATGAGTTGGGGATCTTCATCATCCTGCCTCACTGGATTTCATCCTGCACTACCTCCCTCATCTGACCCATAACACACCCACCGAAGTCTAATTTTGAGACCAGAGAGTAGACCAGCATGCCAGCCTCTGGCCACCAAGTCAGGCAGTGCTTTTGGCAGCTGTGGTGTAATGTTGGCTGCAGCCGCTAATGAATCTGTGAGTTTGTGGACCTGAGGAGATGAAGGTTGGTGCACCCTCCATAACCCCTCAATTCTTTGATTGCTCCTCCTTTCCTTCACCCCTTCAGGACCCCAGCACCCTGGCCTTCAAGCAGGCCCTCCAACTGTGTGTGCATGGCAACAGGCTCCTCTGGCCTCACAATGACTGGTGTGGTTGCTAACCAATGGAGCTTCAGGGCTCTGAGAGAGTGTGAGCACCCTCTGTTGTTGGCCAGGGACAGATGTGTGGCCAGGTCATTACCCAGTTTCAATAATTATGTTTATATTACTCTTAAGAACTTTATGTGACATTAAAGCAGTTAAGCATCATTTAAAGTTGTTTTAAGTACATATATCATAATACATATAATTATCTTAGAAAAACAGACTGGTAAAGTAAATAAATGTAAAAGGATAAAAGTTTTTGGAAAAACTCACCTCCTCCCACGGACACAACTGATCTACAACTACTCTTGGTACAATTATTCCTGAGAGAGAACTTCAGACTGGATAAAAAGAACCTCTGCAATAAGGGACAGTCCTGAGGTGGAAGAGACAGGAGTTCCCTTTTGGAGAGAAAAGGATTCACCTTAGTGAGCCAAGGTGCTTCACAGCTGGCCGGGAGCAATCCTAAGATATAGAGCCTTCCCTGGAGGAGTGGTGATACAAATGGGGGAGTGTTACTGCCATAAGCACCCTTGGGACTCAGCACGATACTGACCCTGATATCAGTTTCCCTACATTAAACCCAGCATATATGGGGTTAAAACCAAAACATTCATTCCCTGCTTACTCTCTGGCGTCCTGGCTCCAGAATCCACTATCTTCCATGGAGACAGACACCGCCAAGGACAAGCACCTGGATTCATTATCTCTTCCCCACAAAGAGATACAGGCTGGTGGAAAAGCTGCTGACCAGCAAGGTCACAGGCTCCCTCCTCTCTGCAATTGTCTCAAGGCCAAAGACAGGCTGATGAGAAAGCTCCAACCAGCAAGGCCATATGCTCCCCCTCCCCTACCTAAAACCCCAAATAAAAACCCTTCCTTTTAGCTTTTCCAGGAGTTTGGGATTTCAGCATTAACTGCCCTCTCCCCTTGCTCAGCGCTGTGCAATAATAAAATTCCTACTTTCTTACACTACCCTTGATGTCAGAGATTGGCTTGTTGTGCAACAGGTGAGCAAACTAACTTCAGGTTTGATATCAATTTGGCGACCCAAATGGGACTATGTCCCAGGTGGACGTCTCGTCTGTGGCACATTGGCCTCTAGCTAAAGGCGTCTGTTGGAAGCTGTCCTGCAGGTGCCTGGGCCCCTGGTCTCATGGACAGCCCCAAGCAACTGGCTTCTAGCCAGATGTCATTGGCCCATGGCGCTTTTGCTTTTGTGGTGGAAGAAACTAGGTTTAGGTCTTAGGAAGACGTCTCTTGTAACTAGCTGGTAGTTTTTGTCTTTGTCTTTGTGTTAACCTTTTCCAGCAGGACTGGCCAGAAATAATGGGTACCTTGGAAGCCCTTTGGGCTCTGATTGTTTTGAGTTGCAATGCCCTGGCCAGATTTTGGTAAATCCCCTAGGTGTGCACAACCGAGGTCCCTTGCTCATTTGGGAAGATTTGTGTAGTGGATCTTTGTTGTGCACCCACCAAGTGTAGGACATGGACTAAGCTAGGACTGGAAGCACTTTGGTTTTTGGTTTTGGTCTTTGTTTTGGTTTACATTTGTGGCTGAGGGTGTTTTGGAAAGTGTGCTTGTTTGGTATCTGCTGTTTGTCTGTCTTTCCTTTTAAAAGTGTTAACATGGGAGGTGCCACATCTATTCCACCTAAGAGCCCCTTGGGAAAAACTTTGGCAGACTGGTCAACCTGTAGTTATAAGCCATTGTCTAAAGAGAGATGAATTTCTTTTGTAACACCACATGGCCACAATATTCTTTAGCTTCCAGAGGAAAAAAAAAGCCAAACAATAGACACTTAACTTGGGAAACTTTTTAGAGAGCTTTTATGATAAACAGCTGTTTTATTGTTACCTATAAAAAGACCAAAATAAAAGGAAACTATAATGACTAGTCTTAAGAACTTACTCAAACTTGGGGTCTCAGCTTCTCATAGTCCTACAGATGCTAATGAAAATATTAAGTTAAGAAAAAGAAGTCAGACAGGGAAGAGTCACAGGACTCCTCCCAATGGGATAAAAATCTTTAGCTAGTTATTAAAATAAAAATGGGACAAATAGAACAGATATAAATAAAGGTAAAACAACGGTTTTAATAAAACACTGCCTAAAGTTTCATGGGCTAAAGGGACCCCCCATTGACTCCTCAAAGTTAAAGGACATCAGAGAAACTTGTTCTATTTACCCCAGTTTGAAAAATTTAAAAGGTCAGGAGGCAAAAATCAGAGTGAAGAACCTGACCCGCAATTATTTGGGGTAACAGTTAGGCTACTAAGGGTAATAAGACTATAAAGATTAAAGTGTTTAAGCTAATATTATATAAAGAGTTTATGTCAATTTTGCTTAGATATTTGTTTTGGGAATCAATGTTATGTCTAACTGGGAATGCTTCCCCTACACAATGTTTTAATATGAAAACTTGATAGAATTCTAGTGTAAGTTCTAATTAAAAGTATAAGAGTTAGTAAAACTAAGATAAGGTTTTGTAAAAATTGATATACTTGAAAGGGCCAATTTCAGTTCACCCAAACTGATGTGTGCAATTGTAAAAGCCAGCTGCAACAATGGGGAGCCTATTTTAATCTTCTGAGGCTTCTAAATAAAATTAGAAATACTTTACTACCTCTTTAAGAGAAAATAATTAAACATGCCAGCAGCTGAACCCAAATCTGCCGCTTTTGTCTACTCTCTTGCTGAGCTTCCCAGCAAGCTGAGCTTTGTTTCAATGCCCCCAAAATTTCTGATCTAAAATTAAACAAGTAAACTTTTGAGATAATTTGGAATTGTAATGGCCATTCTGAAAACCTGTTTCAGAAGAGGATTCAAAATCTCTCAAAATGGAATGCAGTCTATAATGAATATGCAAAAACATCTAAGAGACAATGTTATTTAACATGATATAAAATGATCTTTGGTAGATAAGAGCCTATTTAAATTTACTGCTTTGATTTAAAATAGACATGTCACAAGAGATATCGGCATTGGATATGATGCAGACATACAGCCTGGGTTTACCAGTCAAATGAGCTCATGTCACCTCTGTTACAAAACTTATCCTCAAAACTAATAACTCAGTATAATAGCTAATTTTGTTTAATGTCTCAAGAGGTTTTTGTGGATAATCTAAATATAATTGCTAAAAACAGACAAATCAAATAAATATAAAAAGATAAAAGTTTTTGGAAAACTTTTTAACAATAATTATATGTATTATGATGTATGTACTTAAAACAACTGAAGATGATAGTTAACTGCTGTAATGTCACATGAAGTTTTTAAGAGTAATTGTTAAAACTGAGTACGAGTTTTATGTACAATAATTATGCTTTATAGTATGCATACTTAAAAGACAGCTTCCAAAAATCTTTTTAGAAACTTAAACTTTATAGCTTTACTAAGTTAAATAATAACAGTTTATTGGGTATCTAGATCATTTCCACATAAGATACAATATTAAAGTTTAACTACTAAGCATATATTTGTCTCCCTTTGGTTTCTTATATCAAAGAAACTGAAAAGTGCTTAGCTTTATTGATAAACACGTTTTCTGTATGTTGAGAAATCTTCTATGAGAAAACATATATTTCTAAAAGGTCTGTATACAAGGAAAGTAAAATATATGCTTTCAGTAAAAAGATATAAAGAACGGAAATATTTTTGTTTCTTGTGTTGAGAAAGGTAAATTTGTCCTGAAGTGCTGGGACAAATTCTAAATGTAAACAACAACAACAACAACAACAAAAGGTCTGTGAAAGTAAAACCCTGTGAAATTTTGTGCATGGCCAAGTTGGCTAAGAGTAAAGCAAACCCAATTAAGCAAGCAAATTTATATGTCAAGAGTAAACTGGTACAAAATTAAAACTTGGTCTCCTCTTTCTTAAAAGAAAAAGTTTTCTAAACTTTTAATCTGCTCTTGATAAAAATATTATAAAAAGGATTTTTTTTTCTATTTTAACTGTTTCCCCTTGACGGTTTCTGTTGTCACTTCGAGTAGATACCTGAACATGGTTTTGCAGTGAAACCAGTTTCCTATCTGAACAAATGTTTTAAAGCTTTTAATATTTTTGACAAACTTCCCCCCACCCACAAATATTCAAGTCCTGAATTAAAGGTTTCTTTTGACATGGAAGAGGAAGGAAAGTTTCTCTGGAGATTTTCAGAGGGCCACTGGGACATCTCAGAGAAATGTGCTCTCTTTCTATAAGAAAAATGCTAAACTAATAAGGCTTATTTTGTATGTTAAATTACATGAGAAGGGTTGTCAAATAAGTAATGATAAACTTCCTTAAATGGTATTATGTAAATGAGTGTTATTGTTATAAGTATTTTAAAAATTATCTGATCTGTTCTGATTGTCAGCCATAATTCTGGTCATTATCTCAAAGTGTTATATATCACAGAGATGGTCAAATGCCTTTGTCAGTTACCATTTTTGAATGTTTTGTTATTTGCAGACAGTTGCTATTTTACTTTGATGGTTTTACAAATATGTTTCATCTTCAGAGAAATTCATGGAAAAGACTCTGACACTCTAGAATACAGGTTTCCAATAAACTTTGAGGTTATAAAACTAAACTGGGTAAAAATTACAGAACTCTAAAGGAAAAGCTGATGACCTCACAAACTCCTAAGAAGAGTAAGATCAAGAACCGATTACACAGGACTGAATAAACCAATAGGGATGATTATAAGTTTTATAGGTTTTTGATTGAGATATTGCTGATTTTTGATGCTTTGTTTTTTTCAGATTAAAAAAACCCTTTTTATGTATTCTATTAAGGAGCTATGATTTATAGCAATTTATAAACAAAATTGAAACATTTATCTTTTTCTCCCTATCTGAGACATCCAAAATGTAAAAACTCCTGATGAGTAAGTATTCTGACTCTCATGGCAATATGGTTGTTTGCATAAGCCCAATAAGAATCTGTTCTTATAACAGGACACAATTGGAAACACTAGTTATATTACCAGGGCTTTGACTGGAACATCATATTTGAAAAAACATATGGGCTTGGATATAATAAGACAGCTTTTGAGGAATGAAAGTTGACATTCTGGAATAAAACCACTTGGAAATATTGGCCTGGTACCTTGCTTACGGGTTCAGTGACCTGGTAAGGTTGAGCAAAGAATGTTGCTCCCTCTGGCAGGTACAAGGAACCTCAATATTTTGGGGAACCTCACGAAGAGAGGGACCCACCCAAATATGTAGGTACTGCAGGTGGAATCTGATGACAGGTACTTTGCTTGGCTTCCCTTGAGAGGCCTTTAAACTTTAACCCCAGATTCCCTATAAGGTTCCAACAAAGCAGATTTAAAAGAGCCTATATAATCAATTACTATTCTTGTTGTACTTATGTAAATTATTATGCCAAATTTATTAAAACTAGACTTATTTTGCAAACCAGTTAGTCTTAATTTGGCTATGTCTAGTGAAATTGAGAGTTATTTTAGAGAAGATTATGTTTCAATAGAAACTATAATACACATTTGCGGATATTGCATTTTGGTTTTGTCAACTGTTTTTAAGATTTTTGTTACATCTCTTAACTGGTCTGGATCCTGAGTTCTTCTTGTCTGGCTACAAACATCCAAACTAACATTTTCAGGGTTTTTTTCCACATCACTTTCATTTGGAGTCATTGAAAACTAAATCTGCCCTTTTTCCTAGATGCTTGTAAACTGATGCTGGAGAACCTAATATAAACTTAAAAGAGATTCATATCTACTGCTGCATAAGCCACTCAAAAAGGTACCTGAGTGACCGATGACACCATCAAAGACATTTCAAACTGCAAAAGATGCTTCAACCTTGACTTCTGGGAATCTTAATTGCCTGCCCCCTGGGCTAAAAAACTTGTTTATAATTTGCTCCAACCATTAAGCTTGTTTTTCTCTTTTTGTTTCTCTAGAAAAACTTTTTATTAAATACCTGGTTACTTACTTGCCTGATGCAGGCCTAGCTTTGGGAGCCCACCAGCATCATTGCCTTATTAAAACACTGGTTCCACGAGATGAAACAACCTATGCCCCATTTCAGCAGGAAGTAGCTAGATCGTTCACCTCCCCAAATCCCTCAAGATTGAGGGATGGACATAAAATAGGGGGAAATTGATATGGACCCTAACATCAGTTTCCCTACATTAAACCCAGCATATATGGGGTTAGAAATCAAAACACTCATTCCTTGCTTACTCCCTGGCTTCCTGGCTCCAGAATCCACTATCCACCATGGAGACAGACACTGCCAAGGACAAGCACCAAGATTCATTGCCTCCTCTCCACAGAGACACAGGCTGGTGGGAAAGCTGCTGACCAGCAAGGTCACAGGCTTCCTTCTCTCTGCAAGTAGTCTCAAGGCCAAAGACAGGCTGGTGGGAAAACTCCGACCAGCAAGGCTATGTGCTCCTGCCTCCCCTACATAACACCCCCAATAAAAACCCTTCCTTTTAGCTTTTCTGGGAGTTTGGGATTTCAGCATTAGCTGACCTCTCTCCTTGTTCAGTGCTGTGCAATAATAAAATTTATACTTTCTTCCACTACCCCTATTGTCAGAGATTGTCTTGCTTTGCAATTGGTGAGCAAACTCACTTCAGGTTCAATATCCAGCACACCTGAGATGAGTGTCATAATATCTGGCTTTTCTGGCCATTAACTACAATGAGGAATACCCCAGAAAAGCTATTGGAAATAAGTGGAGAAAAGTTAGCTCTTAGAAGGTCCACACACAAATTAACCTGTTTCAGAAAGAAATATAAAGTCACCAGAAAGGTTCACATTCCTTTCTTGAAAACAGACTCACCTGATAGGTTCTGGGCACATCTTGGTGAGTGTTGAGACCTCTCCAGGGACTGAGATATTGTGGCAGCCATTATTGTAACCTAGTACAGTCATGCTGGCACAGATGCTGGCAGACACCACTGGAGTTCTTCCACTGGTCTGTTAGCTCAGGATCTGGCCCACCTACTAGAGTGTCAATTTAACCCAGCTGACCCAGGGTCAGCAGCCCACCCTAGGGACTGGTCCCTTCCAACAGCAAGACCTCAGGCAATTTGTGGGCCTGCATAGGCTGGGTGGCTGAATCCTCTGCAGCCAGGTGAGTGTGTCTGCCTCTGCATGGCAGGGCATGCATAAGGAGTAGGTGGAGTGTGGGAGCCTCTGCTGTGGGGTGACTGGGTCCACTACAGTGGCTCATGGTGTGCTCACAGGGCGAGACAGTCTTGATAGTGTGTGTAGCCTTGTGGGTTGTGGGGCTTGTCAGTTGCAGAAGAGTTGTACTTCTCAAAGAGCCACATACAGGATCAGCCCCGCCTTGGAAGCCTGAAAGAATTGGGTGCTCCCATGCCTGGAGCCAGCCCAACACAGCTGCAACCCTGAGAGAGGCAACAAGAGGCTTGAAAGCTGGAGACCTACAGCAATAGTAAGACCCTGAGCCTAGAAATGAGTCAGGTAGGTTCCTGCTCATTTACCAGAAAAATTGCAACAGGAACGTGCTATTAGGCATTGTAGCCAATTGCACTGGGAGTCCCCATGTCTGACAAAGTGACTGAAGGATCTATAGCAGCCACACACAGCTGAGCATTACAAACAGCCAGCGAGGGGGACAGCCTAGCCTCTCTGAGCACCTGCAGCAAGAACAACCCTGCTACAACAGAAGGACACTTGTAGCCCACACAGGGAACACCCATGGAACATTTGGAAATGGTGACAAGAGGGATGTAGCTGACCTACCTAACACATAGATATAAGCACAAAGAAAGAGGCAAAATGAGGAGGCAAAGGAATACATTCCAAGTAAGGGAACAGGACAAAACCCCTGATAAAGAACTAAAAGAAACAGAAATAAACAATCTACCTGAAAAAGAATTGAAACAAAAAGTCATAAGTATGCTCACTGATCTTGGGAGAACAATGGATGAACTCAGTGAGAACTTCAACAAAGAACTGGGAACATAAAAAAGAACACATCAGAAGTGGAGAATACAATACTGGAAATGAAAAATTCACTAGAGGAGCTCAATAGCAGAGTAGTTGATACAGAAGAATGGATCAGCAAGCTAGATAAAGACTAAAGGAAATTACCCAAGCTGAACAGATAAAAGAAAAATGAATTATAAAGAACAACAACGGTCTAATGCACCTCTGAGACAACTTTAAGTGTACTAACATTTGTATTATAGGTGTCCCAGAAGGAGAAGAGAGAGACAAATGGGCAGAGAATCTATTTGAAGAAATAATAGCTGAAAATTTTCCTAAACTAAAGAAGGAAAAGACATGCAGGTACAGGAAGTGCAGAGAGCACCAAATGAAATAAAGCCAAAGAGGCCCACATCAAAACATTTTATAATTAAAATGTCAAGAGTTAATGACAGAGAGAATCTTAAAAGCCACAAGAGAAGGGCAAAGAATTACATACAAAGGAAACCCCATAAGGCTATCAGCTGACTTCTCAGCAGAAACCTTACAGGCTAGAAGGGAGTGTCACGATATATTTAAAGTGCTGAATGGAAAAAACCTACAGCCAAGAATACTCGACCCAGCAAGCTTATCATTCAGAAGGGAAGGAGAGATAAAGTGTTTCCTAGACAAGAAAAAACTGGAGGAGTCTATCACAAAAAAACAGTCTTACAAGAAATGCTAAAGGGACTTATATAAGTGGAAAAGAAAAGACTACAAAGAAGAATAATAAAATTATCCAAAAAAACCCAATAAGTTCACTGGTAAAGGCACATAAACAGTAAAGGTAGCAGATCAATCACCTCTGAAGGCCAAAAGACAAAAGTACTACAATTATCTACTTCCATGATAAGAAGGTAACAGACACACACACATACGCACACACACACAAACAAGTTGGATATGATATCAAAAACAAAAAATGTGGGAGGAGGGGAGTAAAAGAGTAGAACTTTCAGCAAGAGGTCAAACTAAAGAGACCATCAACTTAATATAGATGGCTATATACCTAGGGTATTATATAAGAACCTCACGGTAATAACAAAGCAGAAACCTATAATTAATGCACAAAAAATTAAGAGAAAGGAACCCAAACATAATACTAAAGAAAGCCACCAAACCAGAAAGCAAGAGAAGAAAGGAACAGAGAAAAACTACTAAAACACCCACATAAAAAATAACAAAATGGTTGGTTGGGTGAAAGAAATAAAGGGGCACATATGTATGGTGGTGGATAAAAATTAGATTACTGGGGGTGAGCATGAGGAAGTGTATTCAGAAATTGATAAACAATAATGTACACCCAAAACTACACAATATTATAAACCATTATGATCTCAATAAAATTACTTGGAAAAAATAACAAAATGGCAATAAGTACATACTTATCAATAGCTACTTTAAATGTCAGTGGACTAAACGCTCCAGGAAAAGGCATAACGCGGTTGATTGGATAAAAAAACAAGACCCACATATATGCTACATGCGAGACTCTTTAGATCTAAAAATCACAAACTCAAAATGAAGGGCTGGCAAAATATATTCCATGCAAATGGCAATGAAAAGAAAGCTTTGAAACAAAAACCATAACAAGAGACCAAGAAGCGCACTACATAATGATAAAGGGAACAATCCAACAAGAGGACATAACACCTGTAGATATCTATGCACACAACATAGGAGCACCTAAATATATAAAGGAGTTATTGACAGACATAAAAGGAGAAATAAACAATAACACAATAACAGTATGGAAATTTAACACTCCACTTCCATCAATGGATAGATCATCCAAACAGAAGATGAGTAAGGAAACATTGGGCTTCAAGAGGAAGAGGAGCAACATACAGCTTTGCCTTCGTTGCCCATAGGGGGTTGACTGTCCATGCCACCTGGGCCAAGACTCTGTCAGAACTGCAGAAGAATCCTTTGTCCTCACAGTTTTTGGGGACTTGTCATCAAACATTTGTGAGTAGGAAGCCACAAGGCTACTGATGTGCCCAACCAAGGAGGCATCAGCATCCGCACCCAGCGTCCGATGTGCCATTCCCAGGTACCAAGAGAGAGGATGATGATCTTGGTGGTGATTGGAGGGATGCCAGGGAGAGGGGGTCAGTCAATAGATACCAGGAAGGAACTGGCAGAAGCAGCGCCCCCTTGGAAGTGGCTCCAGTCAAAGGTCCTCCTCTGCCCATGTCTACTGGAGGGCCAGTCTTGGGGCCAATAGATTGACTGTTTCCAAGACTGTCACTTAGAGCAGGACTTGGGGATGCTTGTCGCCTTTCCTCACTAGATTTCACGTTGCAGTACCTCACTCCCCCTCTGATCCATTACAAACACACCGAGGTCCACTTTGGAGACAAGAGAGGCAACGGGCATACTGCTTGCCACTGCCAAGTAGGGCCCACAACTGCGGTGTTTCTCCAGTGGTGGAGAGACGGCAGCTGTAGTGGTGGCAGTGGCAGGCACCAAGTGATTTGGGATGTAGTGGACCTGAGAAGAAGGTGGGCACGCCCCCCAGCTCTTCAATTGCTTCTCCTTTCCCTCAAACCTTCAGGAACCTAGTGCCCTGGCCTTAAAGCTGGCTCCCCAAATGTGCCTTCTTGTCAACCTGCTCCTCTGGCCTCACAATGACTGACCTGTTTCCTAAGTGCTGGAGCCTCAGGGCTCGGAGGGAGTGGCAGTGCCTTATGTTGGTGGCCAGGTGCAGGTGCATGCTGTGGCCTACCACTATCAGTGGGATCTGCATCCATGAATGAATGGATGAAAGCTGAATGGATGCATGGATGCGTGGATGTGTGGATGAACGGAGAGAGAAGGAAGGAAGGAAGGAAGGAAGGAAGGAAGGAAGGAAGGAAGGAAGGAAGGAAGGTTGCTTCTACAACTCAAGGGTGGAAGATGCCCATGCAGGTCCAGGCTGACCCAGAAGGATCAGAAGCCTAGTGGTGATATCCCTCCATGAGGTTGGCTCAGAGGTTTTGCTTGGGATTCGACAGCAAGTAGTTTCCTGTGTGACCCCAAAATAGGACTGCCTGTGTGTTTCTGGGTGGATAGGCTCAATCACATGTTTCATTACTTGGAGCCTCAGCCTGATCCTAAGGAGCTATCATGCTGGTGGAGGGTTGGGGCTTCCTTGCTTGGCTTGGACCTGCCTGAAGTCCCCAATCCTCCTGGTGACCTTGTGCCTGTGTGGCTGTGTTCAAATGGGTGCCTTTTTTCTCGTCCGTGTTTTCTCTCTTGGGTGTTCTGAAGATGTGCATGACTTGGCCATGGCTTTGGGCCTCCAGTTAGAAGAAGCCATTCCCTATCCTGAGTGACAACTTTCCAAACACAGGAGCACCAGAGGCACTTATTAGGAACTCACTTGAGGCTGCAGGAAAGGAGCCAAATGAGGTCCAAAGAGATGCTCATGACTTTAATGGCCACTGTCCCCTTCTCTCAATGGTAAAATCTGACCTTACTGTGGTGCCACGATGAAGAAGAGGAAAGTCACTTTGGGACAACTGGACTGACTCAACTGTAAACTGGATGGCAAAACCCTCACTGGTCCACTTGCAGTTTAGCTCTCTGTTCTGGCCTTCCAGCACTTCATCTTCTGGCTTCTACTGTTTTGACTGGTAATGAGTCCCCCGGTGTTGCGGGTGATGGTGGCAGGTCTTCCAGGCCAGGGCTACTCCTTGGAATGTACTCTCTCTCTGCACTTTTTTTCTTCATCCCAACAGAAAGCTTCTCAGACCTTGGGGTGGCTCTCAGCACATCTCCTCTTGGGGTCCTGGATAGGATATTTTTTATTGTGACCCCCATGGGGGTTCTTCTTATAGTCCAAAGCCCCACTTCTGCCCCCATCAGTCTTGAAATCTCCAAATACTGCTTCAGAAACACTCTGTCTCTCTCCACTTGTTTTTTGCTGGATCCTAAATTCACGCTTGACAATTCTGCTCTCTGTGCTGGTGTTTGTTCCTCACTGTTATCAATGATTCTATCCTCTTTCTAGAGGGTTCACATGTTGTAGGGCACTGGTTGACATTTACTTCACGTCTATCTCATGTCCATTATAAACCCTTCTCCTCTTGTCACTGCTTCTATCCTTTGGAGTCATGGTTTGGCCCTGTTTGCTAACACCGGACTGGGGAGTCAATCAAGAGTATCCCTCTGCCAGCTGCCCCCTTCAGGCCTCATATTCTCCTTGAAAAGACATGGACACACATCAAGATTGGAAACTTTCAATTCCAGGAGGCAAAACACTATTCAGAATCCAAAGATGACTTGCTGAAGGTGTGTGGCCATGAAAGGCAATTCAGGCACAGGGAAGCCACCAGACAGGCTCTTCCTTCTCCAGGTGGTACTCACTTCTCTGGAGTCAGGAGATCCATTCTCTCCTGCAGCCTAGGGTACACTTCTTGGGATTAACCCAAGACTAAGAGCCAAGAAGGCATTCTCCTGGGAAAATTCTTGAGTGCCCCGATGTGCAGTGGGAGAGGAGCAACAATGCTTTGCCTGCATTGCCCAAAGTAGGCTGTGCATCCTTGCCACTTGTGCAAACTCTGTCAGCTAGACAAATACGGAGGAAAGAGCACTTAGGCCTGAAAGTATTCCAGGAAATGTCATCACACCTTTCTGAGGAGGATACCACAAGGCTACTGTTGTGCACGACTGAGGAGGTAGCCGTGACCCCATCCACGTGCCCCAGGTCATTCCTAGGGACCGAGAGAGAGAATGATGATCATAGGGGAGGTGGTTGGAGGGTCAGGATCAGGGTCAGGGTCAAGGTCAGGGGTAGGGGTGAGGGTTGAGGTTGGGTTATGAGATGAGGTATTGGTAATGGTGAGGTTGGTGTGGGGTTGGGGATGAGGATGGTGTTGGGGTTAGAAATAGAGTTAGGACCAGGGGTAGGGGTAGGGGTCAGGGTTAGGGTGAGGGTCAGGGTCAGGAGTAGGGTGAGGGTGAGGGTGAGGATGATGTTGAGGGATAGAGTCAGGATCATGGTCAGGGTTATGGTTGGGACTAGGGCTAGGTGTAGTGCTGGGGCTAAGATTAGGGTTAGAGCCTGCAGTACAGCTATGGTTAGAGGAGGGGTAGGGGTAGCAGTTAGGACTTAGGAGTCAGGGCTAGGGGTGAGAGTGATGATGAGGGGTCAGGAGTCAGTGGTCAAGGTCAGAGTCAGGTAATAGGTTCAGGATCAGGGGTTAGGGTTGATGTCTGTGTTGGGGTTAGGGCTAGGGCCAGGGCAAGGGTCACAGTCCAGGTTTAGGTCACGGTCAGGGTGTGGGTGAGTATTGGGGTGATGAGCGAAGTTTAGAGTGAGTATCACAAGTTAGATTAAGGTTAGGGTTAGGGTTGGGCAAGGGCTACAGCTAGGGTTAGGGGTAAGGATAGGCTTGGGTTCTATTTGAGGCTTTAGGGTTAGGGTTGGTTTAAGGCTAGAGTCATGGCCAGGGTCAAAGGTAGGTGTTAGGTTATAGGGGTCAAGGCCAGGCGTGTGTGTGATGTGAGGGTCCATGGGTGAACGGTGAAGATCAGGTTCAGGGATTAGGGTTGGGATTGGTGTCAGGGAATAGAGTTTATGATGTGGTTGGCATCGGGAGGGGGTGATGGCGAAGAGTCCGATTAGGACTAAGATCTGGGTCTTGAGTTAGGGGTGACGGAGTGAGGACTGGGGTTACGGTTAGAGTCCTGGTCATGGCATGCTAAATTCAGCCAAAATTGGTGGGAACACCAACCCTGGAGCCACCGACCGGCAACTCCTCGTTCCCCACCCCTGCCCCACAGCCCACCCTCTTGCCCTGCCCAGCTCACCCGCCACAGGATGTAGCTCCAACACCCCACACAAGTTGAGGGTGCAGGGCTCCTGCAGGAGCCAGGAACATGCCTCGAGCCCCTAAGCCCCACCACCACCACCGCTGGTGCAACCCGCAAGCACTCACCATGGGCAGGACACATACGGCGTCCACCTATTCGCAACCTCAGCCATCAGTCCAGCAGCCAGACAACAGGGAGTGGGATGGCCCCAGTGTGGCCAGCAGGGCCCAGGGGTGGTGGCGGCGAAGCACAAAGAGTGCGGCGAAGGCGAGTATTAGCAATACGTGCTTCTTCTCTGATTCACTCCAACCTGGGTATGCCCCTGTCTTCGCAGTGGGCCCTCCATTGCCACCCTCATTTGCTACACTGAGGGTTCCTGGAGCTTCGGGGCAGCGGCAGGGCAGGAGGGGCAGTGGCGGGAAACAAATCCCCTCCACTGCCTGCTGAAAGCAAACCACCAGGGAAGAGGAGCAAGCAGGTCAGGAGAGCTAGGGTCAGGGTAAGGATTAGGGTTAGTGTGAGGGTTGCAGTTAGGGTGAGGGTTACGGTTAGGATTTCGGTCAGTGTCAGGGTCAGGTTAGGATTAGGGTTAGGATTGGGGGTTACAGTTAGAGTTAGGGTTAGGGGTTAGGGTTGTGGTTAAGGTTAGGGTTTAGGGTTAGGGTTTAAGGTTAGGGTTTATGGTTTAAGAAATCAGTGCCTCTGATTGTCTAGAGTCTAGATGCCTTTCTTCCAGCTTTTCCAGGACAGGTCTCTGCACAATGACCACTCCTCAGAGGCCTTCCTTGAGCATCTCTACTAAAGTGCCCTCTCCCACTCCCTACAACTCTCCATCGTGTTCTCCTCCTTGATTTCTTCCACAACATATATCGCTTTCTGAAACTATCTTGTTTATTTGTATACTTATGTATTTTCTGTCCCCTCAATTAGAAAGTAAGCTCCATGAAGAGAGGACAGTTGCTGTCTTATTCTTCACTGAATCCTTCTTATCTAGAACAGTGTGTGGCACATAGTAGATGCTCAATAAATATTGCCAAATGAATATTGCCACATCCAAAAGTGGCAGACAGAGTGGGAAACTCAAGAATACAAAGTCGTGAAATATGTGGCATTAATCCCTTCAATCCCAGACTCTTTTATTCATCCAGTAAACATGTATTGAGTATCTACTAAATGCTGCCCCCAAGCTTTAAATTAAGAAGTGGCTCCTTCTCACAAAGTAGTAAGGTGTCACATGATCAGCCATATTATGCAACACTCAGCCAGTGGCTTTTATAACATGCTAGCGTGCAATATATTCACAGACAAACATTTAAGCTCCTCTGTCTCTTTCTGCCCCCTCCCCTTTACTCATCCTTCCAGTCTGAGCTTGAATGTACTTTCCTCAGACAGGCTTTCTGATCCCCCAACCTACACTGAGCCCACGACCCCAACAATGAGCATCATGCCCCGTTCTTCCTCATGCATTAATCACACTTTATAACTGCACGTTCACTTGTATGTGAATTTAATGGCTACATCTCTCATTAGAGACTAAAAGCTGCATGAAGGCAGAGACACTATTTTGCTTCAACTGTATACCCATTACAATGTCAGCACATAGGAGTTGCTCAAGAAATAGTTCTTGAGCCCATAAATAAAGCTTACTTTTATCCTTACCCATAGTTCTTGAGTGAAGCATTATGCACTTCAAAGCCACTCTCAGTAGGCTGAACAGCTGAAGGTGTTTATACAGCAGAAACCATGATAGCTGTCAAGGCCAGATAATGCTGGTTTGGCCACTGTGTATACTACAATTTTGGACAAGTCTTTTACTTTATCTGAGTTTGCTTCTTCATTTGTAAAGTCAAGAGATTGAACTAGATGACACTAAAGGCTCCTTCCAGGATTGTAACTAACCCACTGATGATTAAAGAAGAGAGCAGGTTAACAAGGAGGATGGTAACTCTTGGATTAGGTTAGCCTGGATGATCTGGCTCTAAATCCTTTATGTTCCCCATGAGTTTTGACTATTTGACGAGGGGCACAAATCTTTGGTCTCAGCTCCATCCCATCTGTGAGGCTTCTTCAGCATTCTATTGCCCCAGCCAGGTTGACAGCACCAAACTAATTTCCTTTTAGTTAAAACTGGGACTCCAAGTAAAAGACTACTCTAGAAAGCCCCTCTAAACCTCCGAAGGAGTCAAACCATGATTTGTAAAACATTAAGTCAAACCATTTCCTTGATTCGAGGCATAGTAGCTGTAGGTGGCTTTGCTTCAGCCACAAAACTGTGCGATGCTCCTTTTTCCACCAGATAAGTTGTATAGGGCATAAATTTCACACCCTTTGAGCCAAAGACAAAATCATCTCTCAAGGCATCTATCAGCACAATAACAACTTTACTGAAGAGAGGTGGTGGGAGCTTGGTCCAATTGGAACTGACTCCTAAAAGTGTTTGAAAGAAAAAAGGAAATTAAATTTTAAACTCTATTCAGGACTCAAGCACCTTATACTCTAGTTTCTGCCTACTTCTCCAGCACATATCCTGTCAAACCTACATATCCCAACCTAAAGAAAAAGGGCCGTTCTCAGTAGACAGTACTGGGGGGGGGGGGGCTGGGTAGGGTGAGCAAGCTCAAGGAGTCCCAGTATTAAGTAGTGAATTGCTCTTACCATGGTGAGGGCATCCAGTCTAGTTAAGGTTTCTTTATGAATTTCCACACCTCACAGCTGCCCCCTTCTCTGTAAAATTGCTCTTGGTTGATGGGAACTGCTGAACCCTGGAAGTTACCAGCCTCCTATACACCTGGAGCCCTTGACTGAATAAGGTCCCAATATAAAGGCCCAGCTCCTTTGCTTGCTTCTTGGTGACTTAGCCCCAAATTCTCAGAGTTTCACTTTCTCTGTTGTAAAAATTAATAAAGAGAAACCTTATTTAAAATGGAATTGGGAAGCCAGAAGAGAGAACTCTCATGAACATGCCACTCAAGGCACGCTAGACCCCAACAGGAAGAGAGGTACCCAGCATCTCCAATGGGAAGTGACACCACTTACCACCCCAGCAGAAAGACGGGGGAAATTCCCCCTTGCCCAACAACAGCTCAGCCAAAGACAGACTGCCGTGCTCAGCCAGCAAAAAGCCACTATATGTACTTCCTACTCCCAGTCTCCTCCAATGGACTCTTCATTTATAATAGCCCCTCCCAACTTTGTGAAAAGACATTCCCCTCCCTGTTCCTCTGGACTGCATGTCCTGAATTGCAATTCTTCACAGTTCCTGAATAAACTCATTTTGCTGGTAAAATAACTGGCTGTTTATTTGCTTCAGGTCAACACTGTCCAACTTTGGATTCCAAAATTTTATTGACATCTTCTCTCCCTCTTTTTGTTCTCTCTCTTTTTTGTCCATGTAGGTTTATGTTTCCCTCTTCCTGGTCATTTTAGTAGAATATTGGACCAAACACTGTATGCCATACACCATAGCCTTCATTCTTCAGGGCTCATCTTCTAGATTTCTCACAGGTCATCAACAACCTGGAACATACAGTTTTAATTCGTGAGAATGTCAAAGGTTGCAAGATCAAGGAGCTTTGTAAAAATTTGTTATAATTGGTTTTTGTGACATGGAAATGACAAATAGAAATGGCAAGCAATAGGATATATTGGAGTATATGAGGAAGCCATTTGGTGTAAACCTAATTTGGCCTGACCTTGTTTTTCCAAAGGGTCCTGACCGTGGCCGTTGAGCATTCATTGTATATCTGCTTTAGACATTTCCTATGGCAAGAACAAAGGCCCTTGAGATAAAGGTGCAACTTCCCTCCCCCTCCCAACGTTGGCATCTCCTTAAAGATTAAGCATCTTTCCTTAGGCTAGGAACTGATTGCTGTGCTCACCTCTGGCCACCCAGCTCGAGACAACAGACTTGCTTCCCTGCTGCGCCCCCCGAGATAGCAGACCCACTACCTGCTGTGTCCATCAAACGCTGTGCGAACAGGGCACTCTTGTGACTATTGTAAGATGGACGTTTTAATCATGTGTGAAACATCCTCTTTGAGGGTATATAACCACGCTGTATACCCTGGCTCTTTGGAGTGCTCAGTTCCTTTGTGGAAGGACTCTGCCAGGCCACGGTACTCACATTTTAGCTGAGAATAAACTCTCCAAAATTTTCATTTATGGATAGGTTATGGATTATTTTCGTCGACAGAAAGGAATGCCTATTCCCATAAGTGGCTCGGGTTCAGGTTAGGGTTAGGGTTAGGGTTAGGGTTCTGGTTAGGGTTCGGGTTCGGGTTCGGGTTCGGGTTCGGGTTAGGGTTAGGGTTAGGGGTTAGGGGTTAGGGTTAGGGTTAGGGTTAGGGTTCGGGTTAGGGTTAGGGTTAGGGTTCAGGTTAGGGTTAGGGTTAGGGTTAGGGGTTAGGGGTTCGGGTTCGGGTTAGGGTTAGGGTTCGGGTTCTGGTTCGGGTTCGGGTTAGGGTTAGGGGTTAGGGTTCGGGTTAGGGGTTAGGGTTAGGGTTCGGGTTCGGGTTCGGGTTCGGGTTCAGGTTAGGGTTCGGGTTAGGGTTAGGGGTTAGGGGTTAGGGTTCGGGTTCGGGTTCGGGTTCGGGTTAGGGGTTAGGGTTCGGGTTAGGGGTTAGGGTTCGGGTTCGGGTTCGGGTTAGGGTTAGGGTTAGGGTTCGGGTTAGGGTTAGGGTTAGGGGTTAGGGATAGGGTTAGGGGTTAGGGTTCGGGTTAGGGTTAGGGTTAGGGTTAGGGTTAGGGTTAGGGTTAGGGGGTTAGGGTTAGGGTTAGGGTTACGGTTCGGGTTAGGGTTAGGGTTAGGGTTACGGTTCGGGTTAGGGTTAGGGTTAGGGTTAGGGTTCGGGTTAGAGGGTTAGGGTTAGGGTTCGGGTTAGGGTTAGGGTTAGGGTTAGGGTTAGGGTTAGGGTTAGGGTTCGGGTTAGGGTTAGGGTTAGGGTTAGGGTTAGGGTTAGGGTTAGGGTTAGGGTTAGGGTTCGGGTTAGGGTTAGGGTTAGGGTTAGGGTTAGAGGGTTAGGGTTAGGGTTCGGGTTAGGGTTAGGGTTAGGGTTAGGGTTAGGGTTCGGGTTAGGGTTAGGGTTAGGGTTAGGGTTCGGGTTCGGGTTAGGCTTAGGGTTAGGGTTAGGGTTCGGGTTAGGGTTAGGGTTAGGGTTAGGGTTAGGGTTAGGGTTCGGGTTAGGGTTCGGGTTCGGGTTAGGGTTCGGGTTCGGGTTAGGGTTCGGGTTAGGGTTAGGGTTAGGGTTAGGGTTCGGGTTAGGGTTCGGGTTAGGGTTAGGGTTAGGGTTAGGGTTCGGGTTAGGGTTAGGGTTCGGGTTAGGGTTAGGGTTCGGGTTAGGGTTAGGGTTAGGGTTAGGGTTCGGGTTCGGGTTAGGGTTAGGGTTAGGGTTAGGGTTAGGGTTAGGGTTAGGGTTAGGGTTCGGGTTCGGGTTCGGGTTAGGGTTAGGGTTCGGGTTCGGGTTAGGGTTAGGGTTAGGGTTAGGGTTAGGGTTAGGGTTAGGGTTCGGGTTAGGGTTAGGGTTCGGGTTAGGGTTCGGGTTAGGGTTAGGGTTAGGGTTAGGGTTAGGGTTAGGGTTCGGGTTAGGGTTAGGGTTAGGGTTAGGGTTAGGGTTAGGGTTAGGGTTAGGGTTAGGGTTAGGGTTCGGGTTAGGGTTCGGGTTCGGGTTCGGGTTAGGGTTAGGGTTAGGGTTAGGGTTAGGGTTAGGGTTAGGGTTAGGGTTCGGGTTAGGGTTAGGGTTAGGGTTAGGGTTAGGGTTAGGGTTAGGGTTAGGGTTAGGGGTTAGGGTTAGGGTTCGGGTTAGGGTTAGGGTTAGGGTTAGGGTTAGGGTTAGGGTTAGGGTTAGGGTTCGGGTTAGGGTTCGGGTTAGGGTTAGGGTTAGGGTTAGGGTTAGGGTTAGGGTTAGGGTTAGGGTTAGGGTTCGGGTTCGGGTTAGGGTTAGGGTTAGGGTTAGGGTTAGGGTTAGGGTTAGGGTTAGGGTTAGGGTTAGGGTTCGGGTTAGGGTTAGGGTTAGGGTTAGGGTTAGGGTTCGGGTTAGGGTTAGGGTTAGGGTTCGGGTTCGGGTTAGGGTTAGGGTTAGGGTTAGGGTTAGGGTTCGGGTTAGGGTTAGGGTTAGGGTTAGGGTTAGGGTTAGGGTTAGGGTTCGGGTTAGGGTTAGGGTTAGGGTTCGGGTTCGGGTTAGGGTTAGGGTTAGGGTTAGGGTTAGGGTTTAGGGTTTAGGGTTAGGGTTAGGGTTAGGGTTAGGGTTCGGGTTAGGGTTAGGGTTAGGGTTAGGGTTAGGGTTAGGGTTAGGGTTAGGGTTAGGGTTAGGGTTCGGGTTAGGGTTAGGGTTAGGGTTAGGGTTAGGGTTAGGGTTAGGGTTAGGGTTCGGGTTAGGGTTAGGGTTAGGGTTAGGGTTAGGGTTAGGGTTCGGGTTAGGGTTAGGGTTAGGGTTAGGGTTAGGGTTAGGGTTCGGGTTAGGGTTAGGGTTAGGGTTAGGGTTCGGGTTAGGGTTAGGGTTAGGGTTAGGGTTAGGGTTCGGGTTAGGGTTAGGGTTTGGGTTAGGGTTAGGGTTAGGGTTAGGGTTAGGGTTAGGGTTCGGGTTAGGGTTAGGGTTCGGGTTAGGGTTAGGGTTCGGGTTAGGGTTAGGGTTAGGGTTAGGGTTAGGGTTCGGGTTAGGGTTAGGGTTTGGGTTAGGGTTAGGGTTAGGGTTAGGGTTAGGGTTAGGGTTCGGGTTAGGGTTAGGGTTCGGGTTAGGGTTAGGGTTCGGGTTAGGGTTAGGGTTAGGGTTAGGGTTAGGGTTAGGGTTCGGGTTAGGGTTAGGGTTCGGGTTAGGGTTCGGGTTAGGGTTCGGGTTAGGGTTAGGGTTAGGGTTAGGGTTAGGGTTAGGGTTCGGGTTAGGGTTCGGGTTAGGGTTAGGGTTAGGGTTCGGGTTAGGGTTAGGGTTAGGGTTAGGGTTAGGGTTAGGGTTCGGGTTCGGGTTAGGGTTAGGGTTCGGGTTAGGGTTCGGGTTAGGGTTCGGGTTCGGGTTAGGGTTAGGGTTCGGGTTAGGGTTAGGGTTAGGGTTAGGGTTAGGGTTAGGGTTAGGGTTCGGGTTAGGGTTCGGGTTAGGGTTAGGGTTCGGGTTCGGGTTAGGGTTAGGGTTAGGGTTAGGGTTAGGGTTAGGGTTAGGGTTAGGGTTAGGGTTCGGGTTAGGGTTAGGGTTAGGGTTAGGGTTAGGGTTAGGGTTAGGGTTAAGGGTTCGGGTTAGGGTTAGGGTTAGGGTTAGGGTTAGGGTTAGGGTTAGGGTTAGGGTTAGGGTTCGGGTTAGGGTTAGGGTTAGGGTTAGGGTTAGGGTTAGGGTTAGGGTTAGGGTTCGGGTTAGGGTTAGGGTTCGGGTTAGGGTTCGGGTTAGGGTTAGGGTTAGGGTTCGGGTTAGGGTTAGGGTTAGGGTTCGGGTTAGGGTTAGGGTTCGGGTTAGGGTTAGGGTTAGGGTTAGGGTTAGGGTTCGGGTTAGGGTTAGGGTTAGGGTTTAGGGTTAGGGTTAGGGTTCGGGTTAGGGTTAGGGTTAGGGTTAGGGTTAGGGTTCGGGTTCGGGTTAGGGTTTAGGGTTAGGGTTAGGGTTAGGGTTAGGGTTAGGGTTCGGGTTAGGGTTCGGGTTAGGGTTAGGGTTAGGGTTCGGGTTAGGGTTAGGGTTAGGGTTAGGGTTAGGGTTAGGGTTAGGGTTAGGGTTAGGGTTAGGGTTAGGGTTAGGGTTCGGGTTAGGGTTAGGGTTAGGGTTAGGGTTAGGGTTAGGGTTCGGGTTAGGGTTAGGGTTCGGGTTAGGGTTAGGGTTAGGGTTCGGGTTAGGGTTAGGGTTCGGGTTAGGGTTAGGGTTAGGGTTAGGGTTCGGGTTAGGGTTAGGGTTAGGGTTCGGGTTAGGGTTAGGGTTCGGGTTAGGGTTAGGGTTCGGGTTAGGGTTAGGGTTCGGGTTAGGGTTAGGGTTCGGGTTAGGGTTAGGGTTAGGGTTCGGGTTAGGGTTAGGGTTAGGGTTAGGGTTAGGGTTAGGGTTAGGGTTAGGGTTAGGGTTAGGGTTAGGGTTAGGGTTAGGGTTAGGGTTAGGGTTCGGGTTAGGGTTAGGGTTAGGGTTCGGGTTAGGGTTAGGGTTAGGGTTAGGGTTAGGGTTAGGGTTAGGGTTAGGGTTAGGGTTAGGGTTAGGGTTAGGGTTAGGGTTAGGGTTAGGGTTAGGGTTAGGGTTAGGGTTAGGGTTAGGGTTAGGGTTAGGGTTAGGGTTAGGGTTAGGGTTAGGGTTAGGGTTAGGGTTAGGGTTAGGGTTAGGGTTAGGGTTAGGGTTAGGGTTAGGGTTAGGGTTAGGGTTAGGGTTAGGGTTAGGGTTAGGGTTAGGGTTAGGGTTAGGGTTAGGGTTAGGGTTAGGGTTAGGGTTAGGGTTAGGGTTAGGGTTAGGGTTAGGGTTAGGGTTAGGGTTAGGGTTAGGGTTAGGGTTAGGGTTAGGGTTAGGGTTAGGGTTAGGGTTAGGGTTAGGGTTAGGGTTAGGGTTAGGGTTAGGGTTAGGGTTAGGGTTAGGGTTAGGGTTAGGGTTAGGGTTAGGGTTAGGGTTAGGGTTAGGGTTAGGGTTAGGGTTAGGGTTAGGGTTAGGGTTAGGGTTAGGGTTAGGGTTAGGGTTAGGGTTAGGGTTAGGGTTAGGGTTAGGGTTAGGGTTAGGGTTAGGGTTAGGGTTAGGGTTAGGGTTAGGGTTAGGGTTAGGGTTAGGGTTAGGGTTAGGGTTAGGGTTAGGGTTAGGGTTAGGGTTAGGGTTAGGGTTAGGGTTAGGGTTAGGGTTAGGGTTAGGGTTAGGGTTAGGGTTAGGGTTAGGGTTAGGGTTAGGGTTAGGGTTAGGGTTAGGGTTAGGGTTAGGGTTAGGGTTAGGGTTAGGGTTAGGGTTAGGGTTAGGGTTAGGGTTAGGGTTAGGGTTAGGGTTAGGGTTAGGGTTAGGGTTAGGGTTAGGGTTAGGGTTAGGGTTAGGGTTAGGGTTAGGGTTAGGGTTAGGGTTAGGGTTAGGGTTAGGGTTAGGGTTAGGGTTAGGGTTAGGGTTAGGGTTAGGGTTAGGGTTAGGGTTAGGGTTAGGGTTAGGGTTAGGGTTAGGGTTAGGGTTAGGGTTAGGGTTAGGGTTAGGGTTAGGGTTAGGGTTAGGGTTAGGGTTAGGGTTAGGGTTAGGGTTAGGGTTAGGGTTAGGGTTAGGGTTAGGGTTAGGGTTAGGGTTAGGGTTAGGGTTAGGGTTAGGGTTAGGGTTAGGGTTAGGGTTAGGGTTAGGGTTAGGGTTAGGGTTAGGGTTAGGGTTAGGGTTAGGGTTAGGGTTAGGGTTAGGGTTAGGGTTAGGGTTAGGGTTAGGGTTAGGGTTAGGGTTAGGGTTAGGGTTAGGGTTAGGGTTAGGGTTAGGGTTAGGGTTAGGGTTAGGGTTAGGGTTAGGGTTAGGGTTAGGGTTAGGGTTAGGGTTAGGGTTAGGGTTAGGGTTAGGGTTAGGGTTAGGGTTAGGGTTAGGGTTAGGGTTAGGGTTAGGGTTAGGGTTAGGGTTAGGGTTAGGGTTAGGGTTAGGGTTAGGGTTAGGGTTAGGGTTAGGGTTAGGGTTAGGGTTAGGGTTAGGGTTAGGGTTAGGGTTAGGGTTAGGGTTAGGGTTAGGGTTAGGGTTAGGGTTAGGGTTAGGGTTAGGGTTAGGGTTAGGGTTAGGGTTAGGGTTAGGGTTAGGGTTAGGGTTAGGGTTAGGGTTAGGGTTAGGGTTAGGGTTAGGGTTAGGGTTAGGGTTAGGGTTAGGGTTAGGGTTAGGGTTAGGGTTAGGGTTAGGGTTAGGGTTAGGGTTAGGGTTAGGGTTAGGGTTAGGGTTAGGGTTAGGGTTAGGGTTAGGGTTAGGGTTAGGGTTAGGTTAGGGTTAGGGTTAGGGTTAGGGTTAGGGTTAGGGTTAGGGTTAGGGTTAGGGTTAGGGTTAGGGTTAGGGTTAGGGTTAGGGTTAGGGTTAGGGTTAGGGTTAGGGTTAGGGTTAGGGTTAGGGTTAGGGTTAGGGTTAGGGTTAGGGTTAGGGTTAGGGTTAGGGTTAGGGTTAGGGTTAGGGTTAGGGTTAGGGTTAGGGTTAGGGTTAGGGTTAGGGTTAGGGTTAGGGTTAGGGTTAGGGTTAGGGTTAGGGTTAGGGTTAGGGTTAGGGTTAGGGTTAGGGTTAGGGTTAGGGTTAGGGTTAGGGTTAGGGTTAGGGTTAGGGTTAGGGTTAGGGTTAGGGTTAGGGTTAGGGTTAGGGTTAGGGTTAGGGTTAGGGTTAGGGTTAGGGTTAGGGTTAGGGTTAGGGTTAGGGTTAGGGTTAGGGTTAGGGTTAGGGTTAGGGTTAGGGTTAGGGTTAGGGTTAGGGTTAGGGTTAGGGTTAGGGTTAGGGTTAGGGTTAGGGTTAGGGTTAGGGTTAGGGTTAGGGTTAGGGTTAGGGTTAGGGTTAGGGTTAGGGTTAGGGTTAGGGTTAGGGTTAGGGTTAGGGTTAGGGTTAGGGTTAGGGTTAGGGTTAGGGTTAGGGTTAGGGTTAGGGTTAGGGTTAGGGTTAGGGTTAGGGTTAGGGTTAGGGTTAGGGTTAGGGTTAGGGTTAGGGTTAGGGTTAGGGTTAGGGTTAGGGTTAGGGTTAGGGTTAGGGTTAGGGTTAGGGTTAGGGTTAGGGTTAGGGTTAGGGTTAGGGTTAGGGTTAGGGTTAGGGTTAGGGTTAGGGTTAGGGTTAGGGTTAGGGTTAGGGTTAGGGTTAGGGTTAGGGTTAGGGTTAGGGTTAGGTTAGGGTTAGGGTTAGGGTTAGGGTTAGGGTTAGGGTTAGGGTTAGGGTTAGGGTTAGGGTTAGGGTTAGGGTTAGGGTTAGGGTTAGGGTTAGGGTTAGGGTTAGGGTTAGGGTTAGGGTTAGGGTTAGGGTTAGGGTTAGGGTTAGGGTTAGGGTTAGGGTTAGGGTTAGGGTTAGGGTTAGGGTTAGGGTTAGGGTTAGGGTTAGGGTTAGGGTTAGGGTTAGGGTTAGGGTTAGGGTTAGGGTTAGGGTTAGGGTTAGGGTTAGGGTTAGGGTTAGGGTTAGGGTTAGGGTTAGGGTTAGGGTTAGGGTTAGGGTTAGGGTTAGGGTTAGGGTTAGGGTTAGGGTTAGGGTTAGGGTTAGGGTTAGGGTTAGGGTTAGGGTTAGGGTTAGGGTTAGGGTTAGGGTTAGGGTTAGGGTTAGGGTTAGGGTTAGGGTTAGGGTTAGGGTTAGGGTTAGGGTTAGGGTTAGGGTTAGGGTTAGGGTTAGGGTTAGGGTTAGGGTTAGGGTTAGGGTTAGGGTTAGGGTTAGGGTTAGGGTTAGGGTTAGGGTTAGGGTTAGGGTTAGGGTTAGGGTTAGGGTTAGGGTTAGGGTTAGGGTTAGGGTTAGGGTTAGGGTTAGGGTTAGGGTTAGGGTTAGGGTTAGGGTTAGGGTTAGGGTTAGGGTTAGGGTTAGGGTTAGGGTTAGGGTTAGGGTTAGGGTTAGGGTTAGGGTTAGGGTTAGGGTTAGGGTTAGGGTTAGGGTTAGGGTTAGGGTTAGGGTTAGGGTTAGGGTTAGGGTTAGGGTTAGGGTTAGGGTTAGGGTTAGGGTTAGGGTTAGGGTTAGGGTTAGGGTTAGGGTTAGGGTTAGGGTTAGGGTTAGGGTTAGGGTTAGGGTTAGGGTTAGGGTTAGGGTTAGGGTTAGGGTTAGGGTTAGGGTTAGGGTTAGGGTTAGGGTTAGGGTTAGGGTTAGGGTTAGGGTTAGGGTTAGGGTTAGGGTTAGGGTTAGGGTTAGGGTTAGGGTTAGGGTTAGGGTTAGGGTTAGGGTTAGGGTTAGGGTTAGGGTTAGGGTTAGGGTTAGGGTTAGGGTTAGGGTTA